>NW_024543086.1:5435833-6054166 GCF_018167655.1 Microtus oregoni
TCAGGAATTCAAGATCCTCTTGGTTACAGAGTGAGTTTGGGGTCAGCCTGGGCTACACCTGACTGACTCAGGAAAACAAAAAGGAGGGAGATTTACATGTTATGTAAAAACCACTGTGGAGTCCACTTAGCCAAAACAGCAAAGGGTGCCAGAAACTCCCAGGCTCCAGGGAAACGGCAATGTCACTGGTCCCTGTGTTCTCTCAGCGCACTGGACAGTGCCTGGCAAACACCGTCTAAACGTTAAACGTCAGTTGGTAAACCCTGCAGAATATTCCCGAATGTTTACTCAGAGAACACTTCTTGGTTTTTAATTCTAATAATTCATAAAATATACATTTTCTACAAACAACATTTTTGGGCCAGTAATTCCATAGGAAGCATTTGTCTTTACTATTATTTAGTACAAAACTGTATTTATTTTTTAGGCAGTCTCTCGTGGCCTAGGGCTGGCGTGACCATGTTGCAAAGCCAAGGCTAGTTTTAGAGCTCTGACTCTTCTCCTTCCTCCCAAATGCTGGGATTCCAGTATGAGCCACCAGGCCTGGCTCTTCAACACCTTTTAAGGAAAGCATATATGGGAGGGAGCTTGGCTTCTGTCTTAATGCAGCTGTGCATTGGTAGAATGGCAGGGCTGTGAGAGGCGTGTCAAATGCCCATCAAGGTCTCGTTCCCGAGAGGTGTTGGTGCTAATGAACATCTGAGCATCGCCAGACACATGGCAACCATGGTTAAACACACTGAAGTGGAGGATGGGGGAAACTTTTTAGCAATTTTTTTTTGCCCCAACAAGGCACTTTGTTTCCTCTACGTAGGATATAGGTATATCTCTGGGTGATGGTTAATCTTGTCAACTCGGTTGGATCTGAATCAGCCAGGAGACATGCCTCTTGGTAGGTCTGTGAGGGAAGGATTAAAGTGTATGAGGAAGATACTGTCCTAGAGTGGACAGCCCCTCTGGCTGCGTCCCAGATATAAAGAGATCTGAGGAAGAGGATGCTGCTTCACTCTCAGCTGCCTTCACTCTCATGCTCTATTGACTGAGCTAGTTTAATGTTTAAGTTTTCCTCAGTGAGCAATAAATTTTCCTAATAGCAGTCTCTGAAGTCTCCAGTAAGAAGATGGGGCCCTACAACAATGATTCTACCTTGTTCATAAATGATGCCTTTGTACCAAGATACATCACTCTAAGATTGGCTTTGGATGAGAACTGTGCGAGGTAATTCCAAATCGGCTAGCTGAAATGGTCCACCTTCTTACAATACTTTAACCAGAACTTCAGATAGGCTTTACCACTACTCAGAGACTGGCTACAAATGTTATAGCTAGTCCTCTTGAGACTTAACCATTATTTTAGATTTTTTTTTATTACAGGATCCCATAGAGAGATTGTTACCCCAAGACAGTTGGAAGTAATTCTAAGAAAACAATGCCTCCTCTCCCAATAGTTGAGATGTATGGTTTGGCTTTTCTCGGGGTTGGTTATAAGTTATTATAGGGTTGGAGGCATAATAATAATAGTTAGGCTCAGGAATTTAATTTGGTATAGAAAAGGGGGGATGGGATAGGATAATAAGGGTAGCTTAGTATACCTGCCTGTAAACTATTTTAGCAACTACTAATTGTAGACAATTTACATTGACATACATTCTTATATTTTGATACACATGCAAAATTGCTTTTGTATTCCTGTCTAAATAATTTGTATGTTGATACTAATTCAAAATTATATTTGTCATATTGTATACGTTCCTATTTGTCTACAATGTTTTTGCAAACAAATGTAAAATTATTTTTGTCATGCTGTGTGTATGTATGTCTCTATATCTGCTTAAGATTTTTGTATATTGATACAATTTAAGGATATTTTTTATCATATTGCACTATACATTTCTACCTCTGATCAAGATATTTTTACATATCTGTTACAATTTCAAGGTTGGATCGGATAACTGCTTCCGTTTACCCCAGGGCAGAATGGAAGCCTGCAGCAATTCTATACCTTGCTGTTATTTGTGAGTGTTTTCTAACAATCTTTGTTATCCTTTTATCTGGGCTCCTGTGGATTCACAAACATTCGCGTACAGACCTCCTTGGGTCCAAGCATTTCCGTTATTGTCAGAAGTCTTCCCCTAGGAAGAGGTACATTTGGACGAGTTGGTTTCATGTGATAGGAAACATCTTGGGTTTGGAATCTAAGTTCAGGAAATCAGGTTGGGGTAAGTAACACTGGGACATTGTCTTCAAGACCAGAGCTTCCCACAGTTCTCGCCACCCGCTCTGGTGAGGTAGGTGCTGTTGATATTGCTGTTGTAGATATGGGGACACTGAGGTTAGGGGAAGTTAAGACACTATTCAAGGTTGCCCTCAGAGTTAAAGTGCTTGAAGCAATGACATGCTCATCTTCATCTTGCCACCTGACTCTTAGTTTCCTCATTTGAAACTTGGAATAATAAGGGCATTTGCTTTACAGGACGATCTGATGAGTGACTTACTCAAGATGCCTTCTCAGTGTTAAAACACCATGTAAGTAAATGCTGTCCCGGGGCTGGCAGGGTGGAGCGCGTACTTAACCCGCACAAGGTCAGGGTTGACTTCCTAGCATCAAGAACAGAAAACCACTATAATCTCCCTGTGTTTCAGGTGTGCGTTTGAGGATGCTGATCAAGAGCAGGGATGCAAGGTCAGAGCTAGAGGGAATGTCAAGGAGGAAGGAACCTAAAGGCAGTATCTGCTCTGGTCCATGCCACCCCTTACTACCCCGTGGGTCCCCGTGGGGTTGTCAACTACAACGGAGTATCAAGTACTTCTGCTACCCACTCAAAAACATCTAGGGTGGCATCTGATCCAACCTTGGCAAATGGTGGTACTGCATCTCTGTTTGAAAAGGTGAAAAGGGGGTATGGATGAAGCTGTTGGAATGGAGACCTGAATGCACCAGCTGCCATTTCAGAGCATCCGACTTTAAGGGGGATGAAGCTGACATACAGGGAGAAGCAGAGCCCAGACAACAAGAGTTAAAAATCTGGGCCAACCCATTCCTGAAGCTTTTCTCTTGGTCTTCGCAGTTTAGTGAGTCAAGTAATCTCATTTGGGCCCATTAATTGGGCTGCAGTCACCTACAAACCAAGCCCTTTGAATAACAGCTCACAGGCTTGCCCACCCTCCCCTCCCCCAGCAATTTCAAAGCTCTACAGAGGCAGGAACACAGAATTGAGTCTCCATTGTTTTCTTACATTTGGTTATAAAGAGGTATCAATGCAAGCTAGTTTCAGGAACTCTGAATCATCCCCCTGCTCCATGACAGATGCTGTCAACTCTGGTTGGACAAGTGGGCAGGTATATACAGGTCTCTTACCTTCTTCTCCAGGGTCCCCCCGGTCTCCATCCTGGCCATCTTGGCCATCTTTACCAGGAAAACCCATTCTTCCCACCATTCCTGAGGATCCTGGTGCTCCTGGAGGGCCAGGGGGGCCTTGGGGACCAGGCAGACTGCAGACGAGTTGAGGGCCACCTTTCTGGAAGTCCCTTCGAGCAAAAGCACCAATCAACGGGTCAGCAGCACATGGAAGGGCACAGGCTAGGAGCACCCAGAAGATCATGGTGGTCACCTGCGGGTGACAAAGGAGCTGTGGCAGGTGAGAGTGGACATGGTTCTGACACGCTCCTGGTCAGTCCGAAGACATCAGGAAGAGGAGGCATAGATGCAATTACATTTCTGCCTGTCTCTCTTTCCTGCATCATAGACAGCCATCTAGACAAGCCTGTGGGTTGTGACCCCTTTGAGGACGGGATGACCCCTTCATGGGGGTCACCTAAGATCATAGAGAAAACATAGATATTTACATTATAATTCATAACAGTAGCAAAATTACAGTTATGAAGGAGCAATGGAAATAATTTTCTGCCTGGCGGTCATCACAGCATGAAGAACTGTATTAAAGGGTTGCAGCACTAGGAAGGATGAGAATTACTAATCTAGACAGTGTCATCATTTTGTTTTGTTGTGTTCTGTGTCCTGAGAGAGAATTTCCCTGTGTAGCCCTAGAGATCCTCCAGTCTCTGCCTTCCAAGTGCTGGGATTAAAGGCACGCACCACCACCACCTGGCAAGGCCAGCACATTTTAAGGGCACATTTAGGTAGCTGAATCCTGTGCTCAGATACACTTTGCAGGGGTCTTGAGAATGAGCCATTCACCATTAGGCTGTCATTCATCCATGTAGCTGAAATGCAGAAAGAATCTACTCACCCCGCCACCAGTCCCAGTGACTGATGACCACAGCTTTGGTCAAATATGCAAGTCGAGTTAGAAGAGCGGGCACACTTTGATTGCTGCTGGTGATTTAGGCTGTTTCCCACAGGGACTTGGGGTTGCAAATGGGCGGAGATGCAGGTTCAGCGACTGAGGGAGGGTGATTCCACATGAGCGTGGCAACCTCGGTGCTGGAAGGCCCTGGTAACAACTCTTCTCTGGGTGCTTCTGGTGCCCAGGTCCACACTCAAGGCTCAGAGCTGTCAATCTCACACCCCATCTCACAGTGTAACAGCCTTATGGAAAAGAGGCTCAGAAAAGCTAGGTGACAGGACTGGCTAGGTCATGTGACTAGCAGGTGGTAGACTGAGGTTTGATCCAGGCTACACAGCTCCAAAGTTTTCCCCTCCTACTCCAGGCTGGGCCATCCTTCACGTTTGTGGCAATAGCATAAGCCCACTAAATATCAGTGTGGAGCATCCTGGGAGCTCCTCTTCTGCCCACGGACATGGTGCAGATACACACACTGGGGCTTGGAGTAGAAATCAGCGGCTTTGCTTCAGGCCTATCAACAAACTAGATCTGATGCAGATGCATTGTCACCAATGGGCCTCTTCGAGGTAGCTAGGGCAAAGAACAAACACGCTGGGCATGACTTCCTGTTACAGGGATGGCTCTCAGTGGTAACTTGCTTTGTGACCTCAGGCTAGCCCCTTTCCCTAGCTGACTCCTAGTTCCCTTCCCTGAACAGCAAAGGGCTAGAAGAAATCAGTGGTCTTCAATCTGAAAGTCTACCAATCAGGTTGTGGAGGAGGGGCTCATTAAAATGCAGACGATTGAGTCCCACCCTCTAATTTTAGGTACCAAACGGGAGTAGGTCAGGGGCGGGGCTGCACAATTTGCTTTCTAGTAAGTCTCTGAGGGTGGCTGGGGCTGAAGGTCATCTGAGTCCTTGTTTGAGACCCATCAGCTCTGGCGTCGAGCCTTTCCATCTCCAGCCTTCCTTCTCGTTGTGGAGATGAAGGCTAGCTGGCTCCCTGGCTCCCACACAGCCTTTGACTATGCTCTCAGAGCTCATTCAGGGTTCATGAGTGGCGGGGATGCTGGAGGCAGTGGGGACTTTGCTCAAGCTTTGGAGGTCAAGGCTCTTCCTGGGTCCTTTACCCGTCTCCCTCCATCCCCTTCCTTCCCACCCTGCTTTGGTCTTGATGCTGACAGCTACCCAGGCTTTGGGGCTGTCTTTGACTGTTCCCCTTGGAACGATCTGACCCCTTCTCAGCTCCTGGTCTACTCCAGGTCAGGACATTTTTTTTCAGTACTTGAGAGTGAACCCAGGGCTTCACCCATCCCCGGGAAGCTCTACACTTCGGCTGCACAGCTAGCTCCCTTGTTTTTCCTTCTGAGACAAGGTCTCTAGAAGTCTCTCAGGCTAGCTTGAGCTCCCCTCGCTGATGCTAGTTTATAAAGGGACAGAGGGACACAAGCATAGGTGACCATACTTGGTTGTATTTTGTGTGTGAGGCTTGCTCAGCACAATAAATCACGTGTGTTAATATGACACCAACGGCAGGTGCTTCTGGAAAACTGGCCCAGACACTCCTCAGACCCCTTTCTCTCTTTCTTCTTCCTGCTAAATGAGATGAGAGTTGTGGGAAACCAGCTGGTGTAATTCGGACTCCCCCCCCCCCCCCCAGTTGGGGCTTGAACCTTGGGCCTCATGTGTGCTGGACAAGTGCTCGGCCATTGAGCTACGTTCCACAGCTCTGTTATTTAGGAGCGAATGCACACCCAGAGTCTTGCAGAATGGAAATGAATTTTCCGAGCAGTTTTAAACTGATCTGGAAAGTTGTGACCTGTAAACATTTCAGATTAGCAAGAGAGGGAGGGAGGGCGGAGAGAGAGGGGGGAGAAGGGAGGGAGGCGGAGTGACTTTTACAAGAATATGCGAACTCCCAGAACAACTGAAGTCATGGCAAAGAGACAGCTAGACCGGAATGGGCACAGGGGCATATCTACCACAGTGTTCTCTATTCTGCCCCGAAGCACAGCTACAAGGACCCTGAGAGGAAGAAACTTGCTCTCGCCAGTCTAATCTTCTCTGACAGAGAGGGGTCAATGGCCTCTCCGTGACAGCTGGCTGGAGCGGGCCCCAGAGCCCACGAGGCGGGCTGCTCTGGGACACACAGGGAGATGTTTTATTTTTATTTTTTTTTTCTGGAGCTGGAGCCTGAAGGTTCCTGCAGCCCCACAGGCTTTCCTGCAGCTGGAGCCAGGAATAGCTTTGGAAAGAAAGGCGGGACTAGCTCTGCTTCCAGGGCAGAAGGGAGAGACAAGTTTCCTTGCTTCCCAGGCACCTCCGAGAAAACAAGACTCCAAATAGCTCTGCTCCCCACTGAGCCCCATGCTCACACCACCATCCACATGACGGCCCTGGGGGAGAAAACCGGGGACTGGGATAGCATGCTTAGAAGGCGGCAAGCCCCCAAGCCATCTAGATGGAGCAACTTTCCCGCAGCCTTTTACATAAACATAGAGCAAACTTGGGGAGGGTGTCAAATCCTACTCCTTCAGTTAGAGATGACACTGGAGCAGGGATAAACTGATATTATTAAGCATCCCCAATGTTCCAGGGTCTACACGAACCTCTTTACCTGCATTGTATTATTGGAAAGGCACATAAAGCCCTACAAAGGCAAAAATCACCCTCGTTATCAAAGGAAGAAAGCAAAGCTCTAAGAGGTGAAGTGGTTTACCCATTGCCACGCCATCAGGGAGTAGGCTCTACCTATGGTCAGCTATCTCTAGTGACCATGATTACCTCATATTGCCTTTCTCCCTTCTGTAACTTTCTCCAGTACCCAGAGAGGCAAGTAGTTAGTGGCAGAAGTTATATTTGAACTTGGCATTGGCTACCCCAGATATACAAATGCTTTTCATGTTGTCAGCATTGCTTAGATGTTTTTCCTTCCAAGCATCCCAAATTATAGACGGGTCCTTGAAGCATACACCGAAGCCACACGTGTGATATGTTGTGTTCTGTTTTACAGCTTTATGCACACGCACACCACATGACTTTTAAAACGTCCAAGTGATATTTCTGCTTTCTCAGGACACTCGGGTAATCAGATACTCGAGGACAACCTTTTGTCCTCTGGGGTGTGGTGGTGCACACTTGTGATCCCAGCACTTAGGTGGAAGCCGATGGATCAGGAGTTCAAAGTCATCCTCAGATACAGAGCAAGCTCAAGGCCAGCCTTGGCTACAGGGCACCCTGTCTCAAAAACACACAGAAAAGGAGGCCGGAGAGATACTCACCAGTGAAGAACACTGGCTGCTCTTCCAAAGGACCTGGGTTCAATTCCTACCCCCCCCCCCCCAACCTGGCAGTTTACAGTTGTCTGCACAGTTAGTCCCAGGAGATCCTACACTCTCACACAGACTTATCAGGCAGGCACAATACCAATGCACATAAAATAAAATTAAGCACACACACACATACACGGGGGCGGGGGGGGGGGGTTGGGGAAGAGGGAGAGAGGCAGACAGACAGACAGACAGCGAGAACTAAACAATGAAATAGTTCCTGTGTTTTGAAAACTCTCTGCTTTAAAGGACAGGATCATCCATCATCCAGAGCCCTGACTCTACCATAACCCCCTCTGGAGTGTTCATGATGTGGGGTCCAGCTAGGGTCCCCGCCAAGAGGTCAGGGTTGAGATTTGCAAAGCCCACCCCATCCCATTAGTCATTCCTCATTTGGACTTTCAACATCCTCCCTTCCTGTGCACACTCCACAACTCCCGGCCTCTTCCACGCGCCCCAGCCAGAGTTGAAAACCGTCCCTCAGGCGCCTCATTCTTCAAGCTGGTCCAGCAACTTCTGGTTGTAGGCCACAAACACAGGAATCCCTAACAGACCCCACAAAGGCCCTAAATGACCTGGCCTCAGTCTCACCCCAGCCTCTGCTCCTCCCTTCCTTGCTTGTTGGCCAGCTACAGGGCTTCTTTCGGGCCAAGGCCCAGCATCTCTGCTCTTGAGGTAGCACCTTGCCCTCAGGATCATGAGCCTTTCTTCCAGGTATCCCCTAACCTCCTCTCCGAGGCTGCTCTCTTTTCGGTCCTAACTCTTTGTTTCTTCCCCTCGCTCCTGCAGGGGTTTGTGTTATCATCCCTTTCATACCTGAATCCTGTGGAGCATGGGAATGCAGCGGGTCACCTGTTTATAAACTTCCAAGCATATACAGATATTTGAGAACGATCTGCCTGGGGGCTGGAGAAATAGCTCAGTGGCTAAGAGTGCCTTCTGCTTTTCCGAAGGACCTGGGTTCAATTCCCAGCATCTGTATGGGGCAGCTCACAACCATCTATAACTGCAGAGCATCCAATGTCCTCATCTGGCATCCGAGGGTTTCCCCATATATGAGGTGTACACACACACACACACACACACACACACACACACACACACACAGAGGGGGGGGGAGAGAGAGAGAGAGAGAGAGAGAGAGAGAGAGAGAGAGAGAGCTCTTAAAAAGAAAACTAGCAAGCCGGGCGGTGGTGGCGCACGCCTTTAATCCCAGCACTCGGGAGGCAGAGGCAGTCGGATCTCTGTGAGTTCGAGGCCAGCCTAGTCTACAAGAGCTAGTTCCAGGACAGGAAACAAAAGCTACAGAGAAACCCTGTCTCAAAAAATAAAAAAAAAAGACAAAAAAAAAAAAGAAAAAAGAAAACTAGCTGATTAATAAATGTTTGAGACTCAGAGTCTGCTGAAAGAGAAAAGGAGTCTAAGCGCCAGAGGGCATGGAAATCACTCATTCAAGCAACTTTTCTTTTCCATTTTTTTCTTACCTGACCCAGCCAGAAATTCTCCCTGGGATTGCTCAGACAGACGTCTGCCATTTTGTCCCTGTCTCTGGGGCTGTGCTTGCAGAATGCCACACATACAGCAAACGTTCCCCAAAGAGGGGTTCAATTGGTTAGAAAAAGAAATGAACTGTTACCGCCCCCTTACCTTAAACAGTGTCATCTAAATTGTTCTTTCTGGCTCTGGGTTGGAAAGGAGGCCTTCATCAAGTCTTCTTGCTAAAGTGGAAAGTAACGAGAGTTAAATCCCAGAAATGGAATTATGAGGTGTTAAACTTGGATGTGTTTTGAAGTCTGGTTTTAATCTGTCCCGTCCTGAGCTTCTAGCCGCTCAGGAAAGTAGCTAGTGATTCATGAGTATGCATGTTCCAGGAAAGCCCTGGGAGCCCATGGCTCCAACCTGGAGCCCACTGTAGGGCAAGAGCCGTCTTCCTCCACACTTCACAGACATAGCCTCTGGCCATTCTTGAGGGCCTTCTGTCGATGTTGTGACTTGAGAAGGGGCAGAGGTGGGGATACTGGCCTTCCCTGTATTTTTCTGGAATGTGGTTGCAAGCGCAAATGCCAGGAATGCTTTTCTGGGCCTTGAGTGAAGTCGTGAGACCTAGGTGCTGACTATGCTTTGCGCGAAGATCTGAAGATCTCAAATGAACAGTTCTTTTCTCAGTGGTAAAAAGCCCCGGAAAAAGCAGGCACTTGTTTTCTTAACCATTTTTAATCCACAGAGTCTGTGTCAAGACTGAGACTACATCACTAAACATTCAATCCAGGGGTAGATACACTCAACACTGCAAGTGATTACCTGTTCCCCTTCCTACCCTGCTCCCCAGAGGTTCTCTCGGTTGCCAACCTTACCCTTGAAGCCTTAGGGCTAGTCTCATCTCCTTGGGAACACTGCCTACAGGCTAAGGTATCTGACCCACAATGCACTTGGGCGGCCCTGTTCTGCCTTTCAAGGCACACGACCCAAATGTAGTGATGATTCACTTCTCTCTACTCCTACTGGGAGATCTGGGGAAGTGGGGGCCTTGCCTGTCTCTGTCCTTAACACTGGAGCCTAGTACAGTGTCACATACAGTGTATGTTCAATACGAGTTAAGAGACCTTGGATGCAATGGTCGCTCATAACCCATGAAATACCAACAGAATTTTGATACATTTGTGGTTGACAAAGCCACACTTAACTACTACTAGGAATGTAGAGACCCAAGCGCTAAAACTGCAGTTCAGTTGAGGCTCACAATCTCCACCTCCACCAGGAGACCCTGGAATGCTGCCCTGCCTTGCCTCATCCTCAGCGGAAGAAGACCTCCAGATCGGATCCAACAGAGTGATTCTCCCTATGTACAGCTATAGAAGGCACAAGCTGGTGGCTGGGGTTACAGAGAGCTTGCTTGCAGATGGATGAAGACCGTTGAAAAATTTGCTTTGATGGCAGTGAGAATTCTCTAATGGAAAACACCCTGCCTTCCCTAATTCCAGGAAGCAAATTGGAAGCAGTCCTCTCCCAGTTTCTCCAAATGCTGAGGTGGCCTGGAAGAGAGGGCTGGCTGCAGCTCTAACAGAGCTCTAAGGACACCCCCTTTTCTGGGACCTCAAGTTTGGGGCCCACTTGGAAACGGCACTGCCCAGAAGAAAGAGAGACAGAGGATTTTAAAGTGAATACAGAGAGTCGAAAAGCAGGGGGGTCTTCTTGCTGAGAAATGTTTTAATTCCTTCCATTTTTCTCCCTCCCTACTCTTGGCTCTGCCTAGGAATAGAGGTCTAAAGATAAATTACGACCTAATGAGAGGTCTCAGGAGCTGGGATCTGGCTGTGCTTGTCTCAGCAAGCATTTCTGAAGGCACACAGGAAGTCAAATCTTGGAAATAATATCGAAGGATCCTATTTTCATCTATATATACTGCGGGACCTTCAAAATCAACAACTATAACATTCACCATGGTGGGCAGCGCAGATCAGCCTTCTGGCCCAGGCTGCTTCAGGTGTGAACCTCCACTGAAGAACCTGCTACAGGAGTCAAGGGGTGGAGCCAGGCTCCTGGTCATTGAAATGGAGACCAGCAAGCTCCACCCTGCCTGTGGCTCTTGTGCCAAGTGGAGGACCAAGGAGGACAACAAAGGAGAAGGACGCAGTTGCTGGGTGGGATGTGAAGGGTGTTTGTACTTCTGTCTTCATGTTGCCAGAGGGTCAGCCTTGGGCATGGCAAACCTGTATGGTGGGAAGAATAATTGAATGGGCATTGTCCAATAGGGAAAGGACATAAGCCATAAACGTCATTTAAAATTATCTCATGGTCACATTAAAAAGGCAAAAGGAAGCAGGTGAAATTAGCTTCAGTGTTGTTTAGGTCAATGTGCCATGTCATTTGAACATATAAGCTTCAAAAAAAATCATTAGTGAGACATTTTATAACCTAAAATTTTTAAAAATGTATTTTACTTTTATTTTATGTGTATGGGTGTTTTACTTGCATGCATGTATTTGCAACACATGTGTGTCTGGTGCCCGTGGAAGCCAGAATAGGGATATGGAAACATCAGAACTGAAATACAGACTGGAATATAGACATTCACTGTGGGAGTGCTAGGAATTGAACCCGAAGCCTTTGGAAGAGCAGTCAGTGCTCTTAACTGCTGAGCCGTTTCTCCAGTCCCATAGTTTGCAATATTTAATTAACACTAACTTTTGAAATCCTGTGAGGTTTTTCACACTCATGACTCAGTTTTTAATGTTATTTATTAATGTCCATTGATTGTGTCTATATTTGTGTATCTGTGTGTGTTTCTGCATTCCACAGTGCATCCCAGTGTGCATGTGGAGATTAGTGGTGTGTTCTTTCCTTCTACCATGAGGGTTTTGGTTGAACTCAGGTTGGCAACACCCACATGGATGCCCTCTGTAGCTGGCATTTCAGGGGCTCCAACTCCCTCTTCTGGCTTCCACTGGCACAGCATGCAAATGGTGCACATACCTACATTTGTGTAAAATACTCAAGACAGTTGCTCTCCAGACATGCCGTACTCTAAAGAAGGTTGTAAGCAGCAAGCTTACATATCAATTTCTTTAAGATTACAACATGGAAGAACAGGTTGATAGAGGCTGAAAACAACTTTATCACTGAGGAAATTCCATTCGGTGAGAGTCATCAGCTGGAGACTGGGAAGTTCAGTGGGTAAAGCATTCTCTACGCTTGTGTGAAGAAGGCCTAAGTTCAAATCCCTAAAACTCAGGTAAAGCTGGAGACAGTAGTGTGAGTCTGTAATGCCAGCGCTTTTATAGTAAGATGGGAGGTGGAGACCTAGGACACCTGGGAAATTCACAAGACAGCTAGAAGCATGAGACTGAGCACCAAACAAGGTGGGAAGCGAGGCTTGACACCTGAGGCTGTCCTGTGCCTTCTGCATGCACACTGTCACGTGGGCATGTGTGCGAGACCAGCTTCTGTATCCACTTAGTTGCCCTCCTGGTACCGTCCTGTGCCCCTCTGTTTCTTTCACATCTCTGTTCCTCCTACCTAACATTTCTGATCCTCATGCCCCCACTCTGGAAGGAATGAACCCATTGTGGCTGCACTGTGGTAGTCACCCCAAAAGGTGGCTTGTGACAGATGGCAGCCCAATGTGGCGCTTATGACAGGTATGTCCACACTCAGGCACGTGAACATGCAGAGAGAGAGGAAGAGAGGGGGAAACCCCTTGAATTTCTGGGGGGCCTGGCATCCTGCTGGTCCTGCATTTCTTCTCATAGTCCTAAGAGTCCAATTTATCTTATTTTATTTTTTTTAAAAAAGAAAAGAAATTATCTTTTTTCATTTTACATACTGATCCCAGTTCCCACTCCCTCCCCTCTTCCCATTCCTTCCATTTGCCCCGCCCCCATTCATTCCTCATTGCTTTGGGGAAGGTCCAAGGCTCTCCATAATATGTCTAGGTATCCATCCAAAGAGAGTGGGTTCCCCAAAAGGCCAGTACAAACAGTAGGGATAAATCCTGATGCCACTGCCAGAGGCCCTGCAGTCTGCTTCAGCCATACAATTGTCACCCATATTCAGAGGGTCTAGTTTGGTCCTATGCTGGTTCCTTCCCTGTACAGCTGAAATTGGTGAGCTCCCATTAGCTCAAGTTAACTGTTTCAGTAGGTGTCACCATCATGGTCTTGACCTCTTTGCTCATATTCTCACTCGTTCCACTCTTCAGCTAGATTTTGGGAGCTCAGCCCATTGTTCCTCTGTGGGTCTCTGCCTCTAAAAGCCCGATTTTGGCATCTCCACTTTGCAGAAGACAAAACAGAGCCCAGAAAATGGAAAACCATTTTCCCATGTCAAGCATATCTGGGGGAACCAGCCCTGCCAATGCCAGACCCAAAGGTCATGGTCCTCCATCTTAGCCCCTTCACTAGCAGGAGGGCCCCTAAGAGGTTAGTGATGTCTGCATGGCCAGGGACGTATGCAGAGAAATAGGGCAGTTACAGAAGGGGACACATCTGGGGGAGGACCATTGGCTTTAGAAAGAACTGGACTGACAATAGCCGGGGATTATCTGAGCAAATTGATTTGTGCAGGGTTCCTCTCATGGAACTCAATGCAGTTTTCAGGGCTCTGACTGGCAGGAAAAGGTTGGGGAACTTTGAGCATCAGTCTGGTACCCCGTAGGGAGCACTGAGGAGTAGGAAGCATTGGTACCAGACTATAAAAAAGATGTCCAGTCAGCAGGGTCAGGATTAGACAGGGAAGGAGGTAAAGACAGAAAGCACTTTCTTGGGCTGGGGAACAATACTAGCACGAGGACCTGATTTTATGAAGTAACATAAAAACAAAAGAAGACACAAAAGGTATCCAGTAGGGTGGAATGCACTTGTAATTTCATTCCTGGAGAAGTAGAGACAGGCAGATCTCTGGGACTCCCTGGCTCGCCAGCCTAGCCTACTTGGTGAATTCCAAGCAATTCACTCCTGACTGGGGGTGGATGGGGTGGACAATGTCTAAGGAATGACAGATGAGATTGTCCTCTGACCTCTGTATTCCTCAAATGTACATGTACTCACCAGCACACACACACACACACACACACACACACACACACACACACAATTTTCTTGGGGGTAACATTCTTACTACTTCAAAGAGACAGAATAGCTTCAAAGATGACTTTGAGCTTGTGTAAAGAATTCCAATTCACCTGTGCCATGGCACACTACAGAAACACGTCTGATGTCCCTGCTAGGACCCGAAAAGGCACTGCACATTTGAATATGCTGCACTAGTTCAATTAGAAGGAAGGGCAGAGGTGATGGCTAGAGAGATGTGTAGAGGAGCTGAGTTCGTTGGTGCTGGAAAGCTGAGTAATGCAAGCAGAAGACAACAAAAAAATCCCATGCAGAAGAAAGAGCATAAATAAAACCAAGAGAAGAGAGGCTTTTAACAATGCTAAATGACATTGTCACCATTAGTGCTGCTGGTCTAGGGTGGACAGTCTCTGGCAGATGGTCACTTAAGGGAAGGACATTTGAAAGCTTACAAACCAGGCCATTCTGTGGTTGCAGAACAGAAAAGCACCACACCGAAATGGATAAAGGCTTTCTTGTGTGATGGACAGGAGGGACTGGGCTGGGAGGCCACTCTGGCCACTGTCATAGCTTGGTTGAGCGTGAAGGTCCTGGGGTGGGTCACAGAGACTCTAAACAGTATATAGATATAAATGAGGTTTGGGTGCGGGGGCTGTGGCTCTGCAGGTAGAGTGCTTGCTTAGCATACACAAAACCCTGGGTTCGATCCCCAGCACTGCACAAATCTGATGTGGTGTTGCACCTCTGCAGTCCCAGCACTCAGTAGGTAGAAGCAGGAGGATCAGGAGGAGTCAAAGGTCATCCTCAGCTACATAGGGAGTTCGAGGCTAGACTGGGCTGCAGGAGGCCCCGTCTCCAACAAAACAAAGACAAGGCTTAGAGACAAGCTGTTTGAGGAAAGAGGGACAGAGGAGAGAACTGTGAGAAACTTGATTTAATTTTTTGACCATCATTTACATTATTTTATCTGAGTTCAGTCTACCCCTATTTTAATGTATTTAGAGAAATATCCAGAATAAATGAGATGTTAACCCTGTGAATCTGGGTATTAGATTCAGACATAAAGGGTTAAGTATCTTTGCTATCTGTGTAACCCTGAGCCTGTCCTTAAAGTAACTGAGTCAGAGAGAGAGAGAGAGAGAGAGAGAGAGAGAGAGAGAGAGAGAGAGAGAGAGAACTCGTTGTCATGGAAACGAAAGCGCACAAGTTCAAGGCCCGAGGACTTGGCACCAAATAGGTGCTCAGTAAACCACAAGGCTCCTTTCCTTCTTAACCCGTGAGCCACCAGGCGGAGCCTGGCATATGGCAGGCTCTTTAGAAAGGTTTGAATTCCTGCTGTAATGACCAAGTTAGAAGGGTAGAGGCAGAAGCCCTTTCCCATCCCGGGGCGAGTTCTCTGCTACCTCATCTCGCGCCTACAGCATCCAAGGTTCCTCCAGGTCATCCCCACTCTCTGCCCTGCAGGGCACGACACTCACCTTCTCTACCCCGCGCCACGTCCAGCTCTGGTGGTGCTCGGTCCTGCCTTCAGCGACCGCAGATGAGGGGCCGCAGGCATAGTTTTCCCATCCCGTCATGGGAGGGAGCGCCTTCCTTCCCGGTCACGTGCACTGGCCAGCAGCTGGCGCTCTTTATCCCTTCGGATTTGAGAAAGACTTCCAGCGTCAGGGACAACTTGGGTGTGTCGATGCAAGCATGTGTGTAGAAGTTGCCCGAGTATTTGAAGATTTATAGTACTCGAGTCATGGTTACTGGTGTGTTTGCCAGTATCTGCAGAGCCATCTGTATGTACAAGCGGGCATCTATCTCTCGGTGGATCCGAGGCTGTCAGGAGAGAGCATTTCCAAGCATTTCGAGTATGCATGCACTTGAGAGTGATTACACGTTATGCATACACGTCTAATAGTGTGTGTGTGTGTGTGTGTGTGTGAGAGAGAGAGAGAGAGAGAGAGAGAGAGAGACAGAGAGAGAGACACAGAGAGAGAGACAGAGAGAGAGAGAGAGAGACAGAGAGAGACATAGGTCATGCACCCAAACATGCATCAGACCCTAGCATGCACATGTGCAGACACATGGTGAAGGCTGAACTTAATATGTAACTGGAGCTTGTATTATGTCCAGGGTGTATCTTATACTGGCTAAGTATCAGTGTCGGGTGGCATTGGTGAGGATTTATCGGCTTCTTTTCTGTGTGTTTACACACACACACACACACACACACACACACACACACGTTTGTGTGGATTTTCTCTGGATATTAGTGTTAATGGGAACAGGCAACTGTGTCCTAGCCAACACAGGTAGAGAGATTCCAATTAGACAACAAGCAGATACCAGAAGAAGAGAACCCGGGAGCCTGTAATTAGCTTCTCTCCATTCCTTCTTCTGCTCCCTTCCTCTAGCTGATAATATTCCACCGGGCAGTAGGAGCATCTGGCTAACAGCTGCCATAAGATGCAGTCAAAATTTTAATGTAGATACACCATCCTAGACAAGTCAGTGAACTGCATCGACTGTATTTCTCTTTCTGAGAAGTGGGAAGAATAATAATGATCTCACCTGCACCTGTCTTCCTTCCCATAGCCGTGACATTCACCCATTAGGCACTTAGGAAGCTATCAAGGTATGCAGAGACTCATTAGTAATATTACATAAATTTATAATTTGTAATGATAATAAATGAAATACTAATAACATATCTTATATAAAGCATTATATGTTATGTTGTGGGAGGTCCTCCTACTCCTCCAGCCTATAGCTGCTGAGATACCAGCCCATTGGGGCCTGGTCTCTCTCCCTTTAAAAAAGCGGCCACTTCCCTCTCCTCTCTCTCTTCACTTCCTGCTCCGCTGGCGACTAGACTCCCTTCCTGGTTGCGCAGAGGGCTGACGGTGATCTGTAAGTTTTTTCCCCTTTAAATAAATACCACCCTATTAATCATAAAAAAAATAGATTTGTAATCGTGAGTTACTGTTTTTAGACAAATATATTGGTATAGATTCTTGTATATTGATACAAAGTTAAATTATATTGACTATTGTATGCATGCATATTTCTACATCTGTTTAAAACATTTTCATGTATTGACATATATTGTATTGATATATATATATATTGTATATATTTACCATATTGCAGTGTACATTTCTAACTCTGATTAAGATACTTATATAATGTTTATGTATTGATATATATTTACCTACTGCAATGTATATTTGTACATTGTTTATATTTGGAGGTCATTGTCCTCATTTGTTTCACAGTTGTTTATTGTCTTAGTCTTTAAGTTAGATAGATATTGAGAATTATATAGACTAATAGTCATCTAAGTTTGTCATTTATAATTAGACTAATCAGGTTCTTTAGATATATAGAGATTATACTCAGTATAGATAGATAATCTTCAACTTCTTCAAAGAGCTGTAGAAAATGGCCTTTAATCTAACTCAGAGTTTTGTGGTAGTGAGACACAATTGCTCTGGGCAACACCACTCTATTCCCGAGAGAATGTTGAGCACCAAAGACACTCCACCTGGAGCCTTTCTTTTTGGCAGAATTGGCCTTGGGGCAAAGAAATGCCCATACCTCAACCACTGACAAAGATACAGAGCGTGCATCAATGGATAAAACAGGACTGTCATATCCTGCCAAGACAGGGTAAGATAGTTTTGAAAAGTTGCTTGCCTTTGAAAATGGTATGTCAGTTATGTTAGGCCTTAGCCAAAGTTGGTTGCTTCAACGCTGCTAATGTGACTTTGGGTGATTGCCCAGGTAGCTAGTTGTCTCTGTGATTTGTTGCATGTTTTGGAAGTTGTTTTACTGAACTTCCTAATTACCCAGGTAACATTATTTCCCTTCTCAGATCTTCGATGGGGTTGAAGACTATATAAATGTAGTTACTTTCTCTCATGACTTGGCCAAGTTATTTATTATACAAGACCTAAGCTAGTTAGAATAGGATATTTGTACTTATTGTATATACTTTCATAGTAGGTTTAGAACTCTCTTATTTAAACAAAAGGGGGAGGTGTTGCGGGAGGTCCTCCCACTCCTCCAGCCTATAGCTGCTGAGATACCAGCCCATTGGGGCGTGGTCTCTCTCCCTTTAAAAAAGCGGCCACTTCCCTCTCCTCTCTCTCTTCACTTCCTGCTCCGCTGGCGGCGACTAGATTCCCTTCCTGGTTGCGCAGAGGGCTGACGGTGATCTGTAAGTTTTTTCCCCTTTAAATAAATACCACCCTATTAATCATAATTCCAAACTGGTGTGGCATTGTTTGTGACTTACGCCTTCAATGTTATATAATATAAAATAGGTAATGATATAAAGAGATGTGTTAATGAGTTCAATGTTTATTCAACAAATTTTAGAAATTAAATTACAATTATTTATTTATGGTATTTGCATGTGTGTGGAAGACAGTGGGTCTCAGACTGGACATGCCTAGATGGTAGGCATGAGACCGTGTGAGCCAATTCTTTCTCCTGTGTGGTCTCCATGAAAGGGTACCAATTTCTTCTGAAGTATTAACTTCAGAATCATAGTTTTAGTCTGTCTTGAGCCATAGCGTCTTGTCACTTGGAAAGAACCTGCTTGTGACAAGAGACAGTGACATTCTCACATAAGAAGAATTGGACTGTACAGAGAACTGTGACTACTTTATTAAAGCCTTTGTTCTGATACTTGTAATAGTTGTGTTAAAAGTCCCATTCTTTTATTCTTCCTTTATCTTTAAACTAGCTTTAATGAGTTTCTGTCAGCTACTATAGAGGGAGACCCACCGCAGTATCCTCTCAAGCCTAGCTCAAGCCTTTCCTCTTGTAGACAGTTCCTTTAACACAAGACTGTATGGACAAAAAGCTTTCTTTGAATTATTCGCTGATAAATTATTAACTGACGAGAGATTGGGTCTCCACAATCTCTCCGTGCTTCTCTTCCGATCTCTAATGACGCTGTGTTCATAGTCTGGCATGTTGTAGGGGGAGCAACACGCCATAGACATCAGCCACAGTGTGAACTAGTCTCCAGCCTGCTCTCCCGAAACATCACTGTCTAAAGCCCTTCTCAGTTGCCCCACCCATTGGCTAGAGTCATGTACTGATTTGTGTGCCTCTTGCTTCCATTGGGTAGGTAGGTCTAGGCTGCATCTAAGTCTTTAGACTCACTAAGGAGGAAAGGCCCTGCAAAGGAATTTAGGCCAACATCCCAATTCCATGCACAATGCCTGGAAGCATGGACGGTTAGAGGCTTTGATAGTTGTGGAGCGGAAATGAGATCCAACATCTTTTGACTTACACCCAGAGCTAAAACATGGACCACTCTCTTTGCCCTTTCAACCCCTCTCTTACTCCACTCTTGGCACGAGAGTGTCTACAAACCATCACTGAATCATTCCAAAAGTTAGCGGCCAAGAACCAAGGACTCAGATGTTTATTTTCAGTACAGGGCTTAGTGAAGTCCTCCAGAATGAGGTCATTCTAGATGGGGTGTCAACAATGAAGCAAGGTTGGGGAGACAGCTGTTGTGGACATGCTGCACTTGATGGACTTCTGGGTTGGTGGGCCTGGGGACTTGTGCCCATGGTTGTGATGTCATTTGATGGAACAGATCAAGTTTAAAAACCATGAGGTTGAAGCAGACACTAGCTACGTATGTTACTTAGGATGAAACAAGACGGTCAGCCAGCCTCAAAGGAAGTGTGAAGATTTAAACTACAAATAAATTTTGCTTTGGAGTTGTTATGAACATAGCAGTTATGTTTCCAGGAATTTGTTCTGGAAGTATTTGTTTGGACCTATTTGAACTAATAAAGAACTTTAAACACGTAGGCAGCAAGTTCAGTAAATCAGTACACACTTGTATACAAACAAAAGTTCACAAAAGCAAAACCCAGAAGGGAACACAAAAGATTCCATATGATTGTGTTGGAGCATACCTTTGCCTCGGCACTCAGGAGGTTGAAACAGGAGGATCGTGAGTTTGAGTACAGCCTGGGCTATCAAATATTGTTTTTAAAAAAAATTACTCATGGCCGGGCGGTGGTGGCGCACGCCTTTAATCCCAGCACTCGGGAGGCAGAGGCAAGTGGATCTCTGTGAGTTCGAGACCAGACTGGTCTACAAGAGCTAGCTCCAGGACAGGCTCCAAAGCTACAGAGAAACCCTGTCTCCAGAAACAGAAAAAAAAAAAAATTACTCATAAAGTGAACCTTATTCCCTAGGGAGAGGAACTGGAAAACTGGAGAGGGACACATTTATTTTCCACTGTGTGTCTTGGAACGATGTGCATTTGAAAGCCGTGGGAGTGTTTCACTAATTTAGCACCGTGCTTTCTGATAAAGTAGAAATAAGCCCCACGTGGCAGTTCTTGCAGAGTTTTCCTTTGCTATTATGGATGGGCTGGATCTGTGGGTGTGGCCGGGAGTTCAGAAAATTAGCAGTGAACTCCCTACAATGACACACTATTTAGGGAAATAGTGGAAATGGAAGTTTGTTCTTCCATGGCACAGCAGAAAGGAACGAGGCACAGTGACGGGTCTTTCCTAGGTTACCTTAGTGAGTGGCAGCTGAGGTGACTCACCCCTTGCTTGACCCTGGGCACAAGTTTCTCTACTAGTGCATGGATAGAGTAGTTTCCGTGGGAAGGGAAAGAAGAAACAGAGGGACTCTCTAGAGCAGAGTGGTTTCAGGAAAGCTGAAGCTTTAAAGGGGCTGGAACTCCGGCAGAAATGAAATTAGACCAAAATAAACACCACATGCAAGTCTTCAACAGGAAGCGGCCAGAAAAGCTCCAACCAGATTCCAGATGTAATTTGCAGGGTTGTGACTGGAGAAATTTCATTTTAGAATCAGATCAAAGAAGGAAGGAAGGAAGGAAGGAAGGAAGGAAGGAAGGAAGGACCCTTGAGATGGTTTCTCAAATGCATGGCTCAGAAACCAAAAAGCTGAGCATCGCTAACTCATGCCTGTAGTCCCAGCACCAGTGAGGATGATGCAGGAAGACTGCTAGGATTTTGGGGGCAAGCCTGGGCTACATAGAGGTGGCCCAGTGAGACCAGGTCACAAATAGGATAGACACATCGTTTGAAGGAGGGCCTCAGTTGCTTCGCAGAATCAAGCTCCGAGGAGCAGGTATGGGCAGGACTCGCCACAGGACTGCCAGCGTAACCATGGGAGAGAATAGGGAAAGTAAAGTCTCCATCTCTGCCCTGTGTCTGGGATGAAAGAGCAGAAACCGCAGAATGAAGTGTAGAAGCGACCTGAGCTCTGCCTGAGGCTGTGTGTATCTGCAGGAGGTCTGTGCACTTAAGTAGCACTCAGAAGAGACGTGTGCATGTTAGGTCTACTCTCCTTGCACCTGACAGATGTATCTGCCCACAGCAAATAACATACATGTGCCTACTCATCTCTATAGTGATTTCTAACTTCCATGCCATGGGGATAGAGAACCGATCTTGGGACCTGGGATGGTTGCAAAGTAATTATACAGTAAAAGGAAAACAAGTTCTTTTTTTTTTTTTTTTTGGTCAAAAGAAAAACCAGTTTAAAAACCAGAGTCTTGCTATGTAGCCCTGTCTGACCTTGAACCTGAGCATTGTGATTCCATTGAACACCATGCCTGTCCATTTCATTAATGACATATCTCAGATTAGATCTAAGGCAGTAGCAAGTAGCCTCCATGTTTTAGTAAAAATCGTGTGAATCAGAGAACCAAACTTGTTGACATTTCTGAATGTTCCAATATTCTGCAACATATTGCAAGAGCCATCTCATGGCAGAAAGCAAGCTGCTATTCCTGCTTACCTACCATGGTGGTGAAGCACAATGCTTGATAGCCTTTGGCCCTTCGGAGTGGTATTTAGCCAACCCATTTACCAAGTAATCCATAATCCAGAGACCAGAGCGTCAAAGGCTTTGAAGCAAGTCTAGCTTTAGCGCTAGCTGCTCTGCCATCTGGAGCTTTAGACACAGCAGGTCCGATGACGCGCGAATGAACAGATAAGAGATTCTGTATGGAGCCTTGGCGAATGCCAACAGAGGAATTAAAACCTCCAGAGCTTTGGAGAGAATCCACACTCTGAGAAATAGCTCGTGGTCTGCTGTTAAGTCTTGCGAAGACCAAGCCCTTTACCGTGGGACTGGATGCAATTTGATTCAACAGGTCATAAACTGGATTAGTGGACACGAAACGGAGGCGACAGGGATGAAGATGTGGAAGGCACAAGATTTACCAGGGTAGTATAATAAACAGTTCAATTCTTCTGACACATCACACCCACAAAGCAGCAGCTGCCTCCTTCTCTTCTTTTCTCCTCTCCTTCCCCTTCTCCTCTCCCCTCCCCTCCTCCTTCTCCTCCTTCAGTCGGAGCTCACAACTGTCCCCTGCAGGCCTCTTGGTGAGGGGCAGTCATTGGCTTTGATGGATGTCTTTATTTTATGCTACTAATGTCCTGTTTCTTTTTGTCCTCTGATAAACTAAACCTGTAAACCTTGTCATTTGGGGTTCTACTTAGTGAGTGAGTGCTGTCATAATTAATGCTGGGTTCCTTGTGCCACTGAACCAATAGCCAAAGAGCAGGGGCACTTTACTGGCTGCAGTGCCTTTGATTACTGTGCTATCTACTTTTCTATTGCTGTGGCAAAACACCATAACTAAGACAACTTATAGAAAGAAGGGTTTAGGGGCTGGAGAGATGGCTCAGTGGGCTGCTCTTCTAGAGATCCTGAGTTCAATTCCCAGCAAGCACATGGTGGCTCACAACCACCTCTAGTGGAATCTGATTCCCTCTTCTGGAATAAAGTTGTACATTCAGCTAGATTACTCATATACATAAAATAAAAAAAGAAGGGTTTATTTGGGTTTACAGTTTGCAGAAACATGAAATGTCTGATACCACCACAGTAGGGAAGCCTGCCAGGAAGCAGACATGTTATCAGGGCAACTCACAGCTCATCATGCAGACAGGAAGTGGAAAGAATATTCAAAATATGCAAATCTTTGAGCTCTTAAAACATGCCTTAGCAAGAGCACCCCTCCTAACCCTCGCCAAACAGGGCTACTGGAGACCAATCATTCAATTGCCAGAGAATATGGGAGACATTTCTCACACAAATCACCACAGTTATAAAGGACAAACTCGGTCACTGTTCCACAAACGAAGCAAGAAAGACTACGTGTAAGATATAAGTGGATAAAGACTTCTCAGAGCATTGATGCCCAATAGAAAATCGCTAGAAATCGTAATTTTTGAACTGGGTATGGTAACACACACTTAACCTATAATTCCAGCACTCAGCAGGCAGACAGGAAGGTTAAGAGTTTGAATACAACCTATGCAAGGAGAACTTGCCAGCCCAAAGTAAAACAATAACAGAAACAAAGCAAAGTCCTTGCCAATCTGTATGTCTTTTCATTTTTATACCTAACTGTTCTGGCTAGTTTCTCTGAACATGAGCAAGGACGTTTGTCATTCTCTCATCTTACGGGAAAGGTTTTCTCTGATCCCTTATTATCATGTTAGTTAAGGTTATTCATAAATGTTCATAATGAAGTTAAGGAAGTTTACTATTTCTAGTTTTGGGATTTTTTCATTAAACAGTGTTGAATTTTTTTCAAATGCTTTCTTTATGCCTACTGAGATGATCTTATGTTTTATTTCCTCTATCAATGTGTTAAATTACACTGATTTTCACCTTGACCCACTCTTGCATTCCCAGAATAAATCCCACTTGGTCATAGAGTACAATCTTTATTATGTTGCCAATTCAGTTTTCTGGTATTATTTTTTGAGGAATTTTATGGTCATATTCTTAGAGAACATTGGTCTGGTATTTTTTTTTTGTAATATATGTTGGCTATATTAACTTGCATTCTTTCTTCTTCCACATCTTTTTAGTTTGTAAAAGATGGGTCTTCTTTTAGTATTTGGTGGAATTATCAGATGATAGTCAAGCCATCCGGTCCTGAACTTTTTTCTATTGGGATTCTTTGATTTACTATTTTGGTTCACATGTGTTTGTCACCTGGTTTGAATGAAATGTCCCCCACAGTCTCAGACATTTGACCACTTAGTCCCCAGTTGATGGTGCTCTTTGGGGAGGTTTAGGGAGAATGGTATTTGTTGAAGGAGGTATGGCACTGGAGGTGGGCTTTGAAAGCTAAAAGACTTGATCTATCTTGAGTTCACTCTCTGTTTCCTGCTTGCAGTTTAAGGTGTGTATGTAACCTTAGCTTCTGCTCCTGCTGCTATGTCTGCTTGCTGCCACACTTCCCTGATACTACAAGTTCTAATCCCTCTGGATCCTTCCTATCTAATCCCATGAACCCTTCCTTCTATAAGTGTTTTATTCACGGCAGCTACCGAGAAATTACCAATGCATTCTCAAATATTCATGTACTGGAGGCTTGGTTCTCAGTGGGGGAATTTTTTTAAATATTTATTTATTTATTATTATTATTTATTTATTATGTATACAATAGTCTATCTGTATGTATGTCTGCAGGCCAGAAGAGGGCACCAGACCTCATTATAGATGTGGTTGCTGGGAATTGAACTCAGAACCTTTGGAAGAGCAGGCAATGCTCTTAACCACTGAGCCATCTCTCCAGCCCCCTCAGTGGGGGAATTTTTAACAGGTGGAGACTTAGAAAGAAGTTGCCGGTGGCCCCTCCTTACCACGTCCTTGATTTCTCTCTCACTGCATGACCATCCCCCTTAACACATGGTCTGCCACTGTGCTACTGTCTGCAATAGGGCCTTCACCAAAGCTGGCAAAGCTGTGCCGCACACTCCTGGATCTTTCAGGGTAGTATTGAAAAATCTGATAAATGCTCTCTATTTGTTAAAGTTTGCTCAGATTTTTTACTTTTTCTCGAATCAGTTTTGGGAATATAAGTCCTCCTAGGAGAATTTCCCCATTTCTTTTTAGATTATCAAATGTGTTGTTTATAATTATTGTTCATAGCATTTGTAGAAGCATTTAAAAATTTTTCAAGGTTCATAATAATGTCCTCTTAATTCCTGACTTTGAGGTTTTTATGACTATGATATGCTAGATAAAGGTATGCCATTTTTATTGCTCTCGTGTGTGTGTTATGTGCACATGAGGATGTAGGTGCATGCACCCACAATTGTACATGTCGAGGCCTGAGGAGGACATAGGGTTTTCCTCTATCACTATTTGTCTTATTAAGTCTTTTACTGAACCAGAAGTTTACTGATTTGGTGAAACTTGCTGGTCGGTAAGCTCTCGGGATCCACCTGTCTCCAATCCCCAGTACTAGGCTTACAGGCAGGTACACCCATGCCGAACTTTTCATATGGGTCATGGGGATTTGAACTCAGGTCCTTATACTTGCAGAGCACGTGCTCATACCCACAGAGTCATCTCCTTAGCTCCTTATTGATCTTTTCAAAGGACCAACTCTTGGTTTATTCATTTTTCTCTATTTTGCTTACTTCTGCCGTTGTCTTTTTTTCTTCCTTCTTGCTCTGGATGAGTTTCATTTCTGAAGGTGCAAGTCCAGGTTATACACTGGGTGAGGCGGGAAAGATGAGGTGGCTTAGTTGGTAAAACTGCTCGCTGTGCAGTCCTGACCACCCAAGTTCGATGTGATCCCAGGAACCCAAGTGAAGGTGGAACTGTCTTCGCATAGCTGTCCTCTGACATGAACACGTGCCATGTCACATGTGCGTGCACAAGCTCACACGTCATATATATACATGATAAGAATGAACACATAAAGCTTAAAGTGTGTAAAGTAAAACATGGGAAATCAGGTTCTTAAAATGTAGGTAAGACTTTTGCTAGAACGATATAATATATAGAGTTGTGATTTTTCCAATCAAATTGATGGTCCATCAAAAAAAAATACCACAGACCAACTGCCTAGTTTTGATTATAGCTAGGAAAATGTCTCTAAATCGCTGGTGCCACAAAGACATAACAATTAAGCAAATGAAATATAATTTCTTAGGGAGGGAACATGAAAAGGTTCTACAGGGAAAATTTCTACAAGAGCTTGATTTTATAGAGGAGAAAACCGAGGTCCAGAAAAAGTAATAGTTGCTCCAAACCACAAAACCAAATTGGAATAAAAACTTACCCATTACTCATTCAGAATATTGGGAACCAAACAGATGAGGTAGGTCTCTGAATGGTTTGCCATGGGAAGTAGCCTCCAACACGGAAAACGTGTGGCCTCAAGGAGTGGAACGGAGAAAAATGAGCATGGCTGCATTTAGCAGCTGGAGCAATGAGATGGAGATCTTTTTCCTTTGGCTGTTGGCTGCAGCTTCTGGCACCTTCTCAGTTTAATTAGCCAAACTGATTAATGGAAGATTTAGGCACATTCTGGTACTTTAGCCTGCCCAGCATCTCCCATGTTTATTCCAGGGAAAGCCCTGGGGCTGAGTCTCGTTAAGAGAAGGTCATAGGGACCCACCACAGTGGCCAGATGATAAATATCTCAAGGAAAATAAGGGGACTATGATGAAAAGCAGCAAGCAAATCAATGAATGTTGAGCAGGTCAAAATGAGACAAGTCCTCTTTTTTAAAATTACATTTATTTATTTAATTGGGGGGGGGTCGCGCATACGGGCTGCAGTGTACTTGTGGAGGTCAGAGTCAGTTTTCTTCTTTCACCACGTGGATCCTAGGGATCAAACTGATCCTCGGGTTTGATGGCAAGGGCCCTTACCTGCTGAGCCATTCCCCTCCTCTCTTCTACTCCTCTCCTCTCAAGTGGTCTTTTTTTTTTTTTTTTTTTTTTTTTTGGTTAACATGTCTATGTAGCAAGGGAGTCACTAAGCCAAGAATCAAATCTAGTTCTGAATCAGAATAAGACTTGTGGTTAATTTGTAGAGCAAAAGGAAGGAACCCTAGGTCTCTTTAGTCTCAGAAGCTAAAAGTACAAAAGACAGCAAATTACAATACAGCTTCATACTGGCATTCAGATTCAGGTGGATGCTGGAAGCCTCAAATTCACCTTTCTCATTGTTTTCTAAGTATTAAAGTCAAGCGTAACACCATGTTTCTATAGCTTAGTGACCAAAAGTCTGTACAATAGCTATCTAGAGGCTATGCTTTTAATTGAATTATAATCCAAGTGTCATGAAGTCTTTACTTTAGAAGTGTATGTCTGTTTGGTTTTGATCCGCATCGGCTTATGACTGAATACTAACATGGTCAAGCCCTTAAGCATCATTTGGAGTTAATTGGCCCTGCCAGAGTTCTATCTGGCAAGTTTGAGACATCAGAAGTCCAGGGTGAGCATTATAAATTTGAGTTAATAACCTTTCTCTTTTTAAAGAAAGAGATTTATTACTTTGGAATTACATATGTATTTGTGTGTATGTATATTATAAATTATGTCTACGTGTGTGTGTGTGTGTGTGTGTGTGTGTATGTCCTTGAGTAGCGGATGCCTGCTTGGAGGCCAGAGGCTTGGCTCCTCTGGAACTGAAGTTGCAGGTGGTTGTGAGTCTCCTCGTGTGGGTGCTGGGAATTGAACTTAGACCCCCTGTAAGAAGAATACACACCCTTAACTGCTGAGCCGGGTCTTCAGCCCCTAATGCCTTTTCTATCAATGTTTAATGTCACATTGGTGCTATCTCAGCACGTTCGCTTCCACCCAAACCTGCAGGCAGTGACACCTACTGGTTATAAGCTATGATATCTGGCTGAGCTATTTATGTATGAAAAAAGATCAGAAAAGAACACATACGACTGATCTCTGCCAATACACATATTATTATGGGAAATTTATTTGCTACTGGTTTTAAAACCTTTTTCTTTTTAATGTGTAGGTATTCTGTGCAGTGTGAATGTCTCATGTATGTAGGCCATCTTGTATGTAATTTATACTCTGGTCACTCAAAACGGTTGAGTGGTCTCAGCAAAAGGCACACAAGGGAAGGTGTGATATGAAGAAGTCAGGGTGAACGAGCAAGGGCCAGGACAGCCATCTAGGCCAGCACACACTGGTCCAGAGCAACTGCCTGCATAGGAATGGGGTCCCCTCATCTTCCTGCAGGACTGTTAACTAGAATCTCGGTGAGCCGCAGGAAGCCTCAGCGGGCTTGCTGACTTGGAGCACGGAAGTAATCAGGGCACAGACTGACTAATGTATCAGGGTATTTGTCGGTATTATAGTGCGTACAGCATGGGAGACGAGGAAGAGACACCGAGACGAACTCCAAAGAGTACACTTAGAAACAAGTGTTACATAAGGCATTCTGCCTTCTACGGCATTACCTCATAATCTCTAATGTTATTGGGAAGTTGATTAGCCTCCCAATAACTACCCTCATGGAGAAGGGAGGGGTTGCTGTCAGTGTGTTTTTAATTGTGGGAGAGCCTCTTTCTTCTCGGCTCAGTTTCTAGCCTATCATACCATATTCATTGTTTTGGTGTTTATTTATTTTTAAAAATAATATGTATTTTCAGTTATGTGTATGTACGAGTACATGTGTTGTGAGTCCAGGGACCTTTGGGAGTCACAGGCATTGGCTACCCCTGAAGTCAGAGTTATAGGCAGTTGTAAGCCACCTGACGCGGGTGCTGGGAACTGAACTCAGGTCCTGTGTAAGAGCAGTACATATTCTAGGTGGGCGGTGGTGGCGCACACCTCTAATCCCAGCACTCAGGAAGCAGAGGCAGGCAGATCTCTGTGAGTTTGAGGCCAGCCTGGTATAGTTCCAGGACAGGCTCCAAAGCTACAGAGAAACCCTGGCTCGAAAAACAAAAACAAAACAAAAAAGTAATACATAGTCTTAACAACTGGGCCATATCTTCAACACCTTTATTTATTTTTATTTTATGTGTGCGCGCACGTGCATGCGTGTATGTGTGTCTGCTTGTCTGTACATGCAGCATGTGTGTGTAGGTGCTGAGGAAGCCCAGAAGAGGGCATCCGATCTTCTGTAATTGCGCTTACAGGTGGTCTGAGCTGCCCAGTGCTGGTGCTGGGGACAGAACCAGGCCCTCTACAAGAGCAGCAAATGCTCTTAAGAGCTGAGCCATCTCTTCAGCTCCTTATTTTTCTTTCTAAGTAATTTAATTATTTTTTTAAAGATTTATTTATTTATTATGTATACAACATTCTGCTCCATGTATGCCTGCAGGCCAGAAGAGGGCGACAGATCTCATTACAGATTGTTCTGAGCCACCATGTGGTTGCTGGGAATTGAACTCAGGACCTCTGGAAGAGCAGCCAGTGCTCTTAACCACTGAGCCATCTCTCCAGCCCAGTAATTTAATTATTTACTTGGAAAAGAGAAAGGGTCTCATGAAGCTGGTCTTGAAGTTACAATGTAGTTATGTATTTGCTCAAAAAATTACACACGTACAAATCTTTTGTATCAGCCAGGCTGTGGTACTTAGCCTTTTCTGCCGTTTGTATTCCTTTTTTTCAAACCAGATTTTCATACACCTTACTAAAAGTAGCCAACGCTTTTCAACACAAACCTCAGTTTATCATAAATAGAAAAGGAAAGAAAAAAGGAAAAATTTACACCATGAATATCACAATGGTATTAAGAATATATTAAAAATTTATATATTTAAAAAAATTATGGCTAGGTGTGGTGGCATACATCTTTAATCCAAGCACTTGGGAGGTAGAGGCAGGTGGATCTCTGTGAGTTTGAAGCAAGCTTGGTCTACACTGAGAGTTCCAGGCCAGCCAGGGCTACATAGTGAGACCCTGTCTCAAAAGAGCAAACAAAAAAGGAGCCAGGCAGTGGTGCCACATACCCTGAATCCCAGCACTTGGGAGGCAGAGGCATGTAGATCTCTGTGAGTTCGAGGTCAACCTGGTGCACAGAGTGAGTTTAAGGACAGCCAGGGCTGCACAGAGAAACGCTGTCTCCAAACAAAACAAAATAAAAAAAGCAAAAGCAAAAACAAAAAAACCCAAAGACAAACAAAAACCAACCAAATAAACAAAAAACAACCCCCAACTAAAACAAAAACAAACAAGAAAACAACACACACAAACACACACACACACACACACGCACACACACACACACACGCCAGCTCACAGTGCCTCCTGCTGCTCTTGGAGCTTCGTTTCAATGATGTCTAACAGGTGAGGGAAAAAAAACCAGAAAGATGGCTGCCTCTGCTTGGGCAAGGAACAGCAAAGAACTGAGCAGAAGGCCGGGCTTATGTAGAGCATCTTGCGGGGAGGGGGTTGGAACTTTTCAGGGTGAAGCTTTCCAGGGTAGAGATTGGTGGGGTTTCAAATCCAAAGGTTGGGCTTTTTACTCTGTAGGATGGGGGCAGTTAAAGAGTGTTCTGTGGGTGGAACCTGGGAGCTGGAGGTGCTGGGGGAGGGGCCTGGCCACCGATGTGACTGGAGGGGCTTCCAAACAGAGCATCCCTTAGTTTTTGTAGGCAGTGTCTTGGTGACAAGTGCATGAGGATCCAACAATGACCACGACATGAGGCACCTCTTTTTCACATGGGCAACCAATTCCGAATTTTCTCCTAGGAAAGAGGAGGCTCCATCAGTACACATGAAGCCACACATGTCAAGTGCCAGGTTGTGCTCCAGAAAGAAATCTCTGAGGAGACGGGACACATTGGCCCCTTTCATGGGTAACCGCAAATGTCACAGAACAGGAACTCCTGCGGTTTCTCCCCCTTTTACACATCACAGTAACGCCATCGGCTGGCTGCGGTCATCCCTGTCAGCTGCCTCAGCAAGCTGAATGCCCACCTTCAGAGGACTAGCTCTGAGCCCTTCTAGAACTTGCTGTAAGAAGTCCTGGCTCATTTAATCAGTTCTAGAATGAATCCCATCATTGAACAAAAGGGCAGTTGCTGAAGCTGCTTCTGGGCATCCCAGGCCAGAACGATTTGTGCTCTTCCGAGCGCATGAGGTTTGACTAATTACCCAGCTATGGTGTGAGCACCTGGGCTTCTCCTGGGCACACAGATAGGCAGATTGGTGTGATACCCACAGCAAGGCACTCTCATGTGATCCAAGTGTTTTCAACTGACCAGATGGTGCTGGTATAGGCTTTGGGCTACTGAGGTTATGCCGTGCAACGCCACCATGCCATCTTTTGAAACGGTCTGACAGTTTTGATGGCAAGAGGTCAGCACTTGAAAATATGTTGTTGCACAACACACGCCATGGGCGCTGAGTGCCATCCACCTCCACTGTACAGGTGAACCAGTGATAAACATGGCCATCACACCGTTCGCATTTCTTTGACACGGCACGCAAAAATTCTCAGTGAATGTGCCAGAAACACCATGGAATTAGAGTAAAATATAGCCCTGAATTTAAATGAAGCCACGTTACAGGCTAGTCTGTTACTACATATTATCCTGCACGCATCAAGAAATGTCCTGTGGCTTGTCTGTTCAAAGTAAATCAAGACAGCATGGCATCTAACTCAGTGCTAGTCACTTTGCTAGAACGAATGCTTGGCATAAGTGATTAACCAACAGGTCATACCTGGGAGAGTTGGGCTTAGGGAAATTATTAATCCCTGAGTCCTTGCCAGAAAATTGTACTTAAGACTTGATGTATTTTCAGTAATGTTACAAATGTTATTTGTTAAAATCTGATCAACTCGTATCTTCTGGAAAGGACCCTCCGTGACATCTCTTCCATCTATTCTGTTTTAAAGACTTATGTCAAGAACCATGGAATAAGCTAGTTCCAGGACAGGTTCCAAAGCTACAGAGAAAACCTGTCTCAAAAAACCAAAACCATCTGCTCCTGATTTGGACCTTGAGATTTCTGTCCGGTGCTCCAATGTGGGTCTCTGTCTCTGTCTCCTTTCATCGCCTGATGAAGGTTAATATTCATGAGGATGCCTATGTGTTTGTCTTTGGATTCACCTTCTTATTTAGCTTCTCTAGGAGCATGAATTATAAGCTCAATGTCCTTTATTTATGGCTAGAAACCAAATATGAGTGAGTACATCCCATGTTCCTCTTTTTGGGTCTGGCTTACCTCACTCAGGATAGTGTTTTCTATTTCCATCCATTTGTATGCAAAATTCAAGAAGTCCTTGTTTTTTACTGCTGAGTAATACTCTAATATGTATATATTCCATACTTTCTTCATCCATTCTTCCGTTGAAGGGCATCTAGGTTGTTTCCAGGTTCTGGCTATTACAAACAATGCTGCCATGAAGGAGACGGAGCACGAGCAAGGAACTCAGGACCACGAGGGGTGCACCCACACACTAAGACAATGGGGATGTTCTATTGGGATCTCACCAAGGCCAGCTGGCCTAGGTCTGAAAAAGCATGGGATAAATCCGGACTAGCTGAACATAGCGGACATTGAGGAATACTGAGAATTCAAGAACAATTGCAGTGGGTTTTTGATCCTACTGCACGTACTGGCTTTGTGGGAGCCTAGGCAGTTTGGATTCCCACCTTACGAGACCTGGATAGAGGTGGGCAGTCCTTGGGTTTCCCACAGGTCAGGGAACCCTGATTGCTCTTCGAGCAGATGAGGGAGGGGGACTTGATCAGGGGAGGGGGAGGGAAATGGGAAGCGGTTGTGGGGACGAGGCAGAAATACTTAATAAATAAATAAATTAAAAAAAAAACCAAAACCAAAACCAAAAAGAACCATGGAATAGATAAAGCAAGCAGTCACCAAATACTCAAAGAAACAGCAGATTTTGACAAAGTGGTTCATATTTTTTTAATGAAAATTAAATAGGCATGTAAAGCTATTTGATCCCTGTTCAATTTTGATTCCAACTAAGCAAGAATTTCAAATAGGTTTTTATATCTAACGATGCCTGCTCTGTACAAAGGCAGGTTGTGCACTGGTTCAGGGTACCCTTGCTTCTGGTGTAACATCCTGTCCACACATGAGAACAAAACCGAGAACTTATTATTGACACATCAAGATAATTTTCATATGAGGACACCCTTAGTTACCATAGGGGGTTTCATAGCTCTTGTCCACATAATGAACCCTTAAGAAAACTGGTCAAAACAGAAGCTGAGGCAACAGAATTAAACAAGCAGCATCGTTGAGATGCGGCTTAACCCAAGGACAGAGTGTAGAAGGCCAATGGCATAGATGCTGAGCTCCAATGACTCACCCGCTAATATGGTGTTGCTAGACCCTCCTCTGGGGGCTCTGATTCTCTAGCTCTGGAGTGGGGGCCTGGAATCTGTATGTTAAATAAGCACATTTGCTAATTCTTTCTTTCTTTCCTTTCCTTTCTTTCTTTCTTTCTTTCTTTCTTTCAGATTTCTGCCTCCTCCCCTCCACCGCCTCCTATATCCCTCCCCCTCCCCCAATCAAGTCCCCCTCTCTCATCAGCTCGAAGAGCAGTCCGGGTTCCCTGCCTTGTGGGAAGTCCAAGGACCTCCCACCTCCTTCCAGGTCTAGTAAGGTGAGCATCCAAACTGCCTAGGCTCCCACAAAGCTAGTACTTGCAGTAGGATCAAAACCCAGTGTCATTGTTCTTGAGTTCTCAGTAGTCCTCATTGTCCGCTATGTTCAGCGAGTCCGGTTATATCCCATGCTTTTTCAGACCCAGGCCAGCTGGCCTTGTTGAGTTCCTGATAGATCATCCCTAATGTCTCAGATGAGAGCAATGATCTACCCTAAGAGACAATCATCATGAGCCCCGGGAGCCCTCTTGTGTGCCCTGTACTATCACAGAACTAAGGATCTCTGGGAACTACAGTGCATTCCTGGAATCCCCCCTCCCCCCACCCCCAGGCTGTGATGGGACAACTGAAGACTGAGGCCAGCACGGGCTACTAAAAAACCACACAGACTGTCTGATTGACTTCCATCCCCACCCCAAACTGCAGATTGAGTTCAAGGACTTGGGCATGCTAGGCAGGTGCTCAACCACGGAACTATAGACCCAGTCCATGTACTTGTTTCTGAGAAAAGAGTTTGCGCAAGAATCCATGCTTAACGCTCCTCTCTGTCACCCTTGGGAAAGGAGACTAGGTGGCAAGAATTTTTCAAACCCTTGAGATGAGCTTGCCACTCAAGAGGCTTTCTTGTGTTTTAGGACCTCAAGGTGTGTCTGCGTGCTCCTTTGCAGGAATTAGGACAACAATATTCTAAACACACTTAATCAGGAAGTGCGTCACCACAAGGGACTGCTGATCTGAACGGGTTTGCTACTGGTATTGTGGTTGCGTTCAAGTTTTTGTTTGTTAGAGATCATTGTTTACAAGTGGAATGGTGTCTGGGATTTCCTCTGCGATACAGTACCGCAGCACACTCACACACACACCAGATGGTGTGGAGAAGTACAGTTGGCTTTCGTTTGGTAAGTCAGATGATGGACACACGTCAGTCATTCTCACAGCTTTTATGCAGATGGAGTTTTCTGCAACAAGACATACAATAATCCCAAAGTACCACCTGAAGACAACTACAGTCCACTTTCAGAAAGGTCTCCTGCCCATCTTCAGAGATCGGAAAAGGGCTGAATGAACACAAGAAAAAGCCCCGAGTTCCGTTCCCAGTACTCCAGTGATGGGCCATCCCTGTAACCCCAGCATTCAGAAGGTAGAGGCAGAGGGATCAGGAGTTCAAGGTCATACTCTGCAACACAGTGCCAGCATATTTATAGATATAAAATAGAAATAAAAACATCACAAAATGAAATGTTTTTACGCTTTTATGAAGCATATATTGAGGAAAAAAATCAGTTGAATGTGAATGTTCACATTATAGAAACATATGTGCGCACATACCCCTGGAGTATGTTCATCAAACTAAACTTGTTTTTATTTTATTCTATTTTTAAGATAGGGTCTCAGCCTTGAAGTAGTGGCACACACCCTTAATCCCAGCACTTGGGAGGCAGAGGCAGGTGGATCTCTGTGAGTTCAAGGCCAGACTAGTCTACAGTTCCTGGACAGCCAGGACTGTTACACAGAGAAACCAAGTTTTGAAAACAAAAGACAAACAACAACAACAAAAAACAGCAACAACAACAAAAAAAAAATAGGGTCTTACTGTCCAGCCTTGGCTAGCCTGGAATTGTCTGTACAGATTTTTCTACCACCCGAGGGTGTTGGAGAGGCAGAAGATATAAGCATGGCTGTAGCTAAAATCAGTAGCCACGACAGGAATGGGAAAGTCGGCGCGGGCGAGAGCTTCTGAGGCATCTGCCTGAGAAGTTGGTTTTGTCACTTGAACGCTGGGATTTTTAGATCCTCGTGCGGATGGCAGTACCTACCTTCCGGATCTGCGGGGCGGCATAATTAGAAGAACACAGGAAATAACTTAATTGCTTAGGCTCTCAAGTGCTAGCGAACTGAGGTCCTGCAGCTCGGCTGCAGCGTCAGGTGAGGTCGAGGATGCTCGGGAGCCAGTTCCAGGGTCCAGCTCTGTTCGAAATTAAGTCAGGAACCCAGGACCTCGGGACCTATCCGGTCTGCTCCCCAGCAGGACTCTAAATACACTATCGCCTCTAGAGGCGCTAGCCCTCTCGCTACAGAGTTTCAGGAACAGGGCGAGGCTGCTCCTGTACGCAGGCGCAGTGATGATTGGCTAAGGGTGAGGGCGGTGGAGGGGCGGGGGGTGGGGTGGGGGGTGCTCCTCGGGGCTGCAAGATACTTGTGTTGTGGCCTCCCTGGGTTTTAAAGATTTGAACTGTAGGGCCGTCGGAATGCCTGGAGTGGAAAAGAAGGTGTAGTGAGGTTTGCATAGTTTCACCTTTCGACATGATAAAGGATGCTGGCATTTTCTTGTACAAATTCAAAACAAATCAACCCAGGTCTCTCAACACTCCTCTAATCCATTTCTTTACCAAACAGATAAATGATGCTACAAATAACTCAGTTAAATATTTCAATGAAATCTTTATTAACAAAAGATAGTACACAAAACAGACACCAACGACGCACTTCGCGGTAAACTACCTATGCTGAGGTAGGGATAGAACAATTTTGACCTTGAGATCTATTTGCAATATAGTGTTGTGTGCTTGTGGGGGTACATGAGCATGGCGTGTGTGTAGAGCTCAGAGAACAGCCAGTTCCTTGGGTGCTCACTAGCCTGGTACTTGCAGTCTTGGCCGGGCTGTCTGCCTCTCCGGGGCGGATATTACAAGGAGCACCCCTGTATCTGGCCGGCCTGCTTTCTTTCGCTCTTTTATGTGAGCCCACATCCTCAGGCTTGCAAGGCAAGCCCTTCTCTGACCGAGTGAATTTCCCAAGCCTGCACTGTAGTTTAGTCTCCGTCTGAACACTGACGTCATGTGTAGCCAGGTATTTGGGAACTTGGTTCAGCTGTCTTTCCTCTGCCATGTCTGAGATGCTGACTTGACGCAATATCCTAGAAGTCAGTTTGGAACACATTTGTTGAGTCAGTGTACTCAGATCGTGTTCTCACAATCGTATGGCGTCAGCATGGTCTCTACCATGAGTTTAGGTGAAGAAGGCTGAGGATCACAGCAGTATCAGCTATAAATATGCCAGGAAGCTAACCTTAAGACGTCTTTAAGAACCTTCAGCACGAGCAAGGAACTCAGGACCGCGAGGGGTGCACCCACACACTGAGACAATGGGGACGTTCTATCGGGAACTCACCAAGGCCAGCTGGCCTGGATCTGAAAAAGCCTGGGATAAAACCGGTCTTGCTAAACATAGCGGACAATGAGGACTACTGAGAACTCAAGAACAATGGCAAGGGGTTTTTGATCCTACTGCAAGTACTAGCTTTGTGGGAGCCTAGGCAGTTTGGATGCTCACCTTACTAGACCTGGATGGAGGTGGGTGGTCCTTGGACTTCCCACAGGCCAGGGAACCTTAATTGCTCTTCGAGCTGATGAGGGAGGGGGACTTGATCGGGGGAGGGGGAGGGAAATGGGAGGCGGTGGAGGGGAGGAGGCAGAAATCTTTAATAAATTAAAAAAATAAAAATTAAAAAAATAAAAGAACCTTCAGCTCAGTTTTTCTGCTCTTCAAATTATATCAAGTGATGCCTGCTGGGCATGTAGACTCTAATAGATGTCTAAGATATTTTGTAACTCTTACGAGGACCAGAATTAGATGATATAATGTCTTCTATCATAAAAAGGCGTTTTATGTCTAAAAAAAATTCATGTTCAGTGAGGTGGGTGTGAAGTAGTCGATGCTGACCATTCCAAAGCTAAGCATTTTAGATGTAAGGTACAAGGAAACGCACGGAAACCCAAAATTTAACAACCAAGTGAAAAATAGATTTATTATTCAGATTATGGGGGACACAGATATTTACATGCCTTATAGATTTCCTTCTGGTGATGCAGACGAAGGTAGAATATTTGTTGCTGTTTGAAACCAAGAAAATCCTAAAAGGCATTAAAATGAATAGAATTCTATAAAAAACTGCAATTATTGAGATAAATTACTAGTGATGTCACTCCTGGAGGTTAGGAACTGAGGAGCTCTGGCTATAGGGCGAGGCCCTGCCTCCACCATGGTGCTGCTGTATAGAAGACCAGAGACTGCACACAGCTTGAGTCCTAACTATGGAACAGGTGACTTCTATTTTTTCTTAAATTTGAGGCCATCTTGCTTTGTAGCCTAGCACAGCTTCAAACTCTTATTCATTGAGACAAAGTCTCACATGGTGTAGGCTGGTCTCAAGCTTGCTCTGTACCTGAGGGTGGCTCTGGCACAATCTCTGCTAGGATTCCAGGTGTGTACCACCACACTCGGCTGACCTTGAACTCTTGCTCCCTGACTCCGCCACTCCCAGGTGCTGGCATCACAGGCTTGAGCCACTGTGCCAGGCTCTCAAGGACACTCTTGAGAGGAAGACAGCCAAAGTCTCTTCCCTAATCTAATTAGAATGGATGATGTTTAACCTCAACCCACAAATGTATGCTCTTTCTTGCTCACTTTGTTTCTTGACTGTGGAGAATGATTCTGAGACTTCAGAAAGCTTTATTAATGCCAGACAGCAGAAAGAAAGGACAAGGACTTTCTATCAAGAGTCAGGAAGGAGCCGGAATGAACATGCTGTGTATGTATCCCATCCTGACTAGTTACTACTGTCCCAGGAAAGAGGCCATGGGGTCGTCTGGCCTCTGCCGTTTCATTCTGTAGGCCTCCATTTCCTCTTCAGTGGGCTCCCGGGTTTCATATATGCTGTTGTATGGCCGCTTCCGCTCATCAATCTGCATGATCTCCTTGACATGAAGAAGGCGGGCCTCCTCTGCATTCAGTGCCTGTGGTGAGAGGTGAAAACAAGCTCTCAAATCTCTATCCCATGGCTTTTGTTAAAAAGAACATGGAAGACCTCTTGGACTATGAAGGGCTCTATCAACCCCACACCGCCTGGATACCAACCCCACACCGTCTGGATACCAACCCCACACCGTCTGAATATCAACCCCACACCGTCTGGATACCAACCCCACACCGTCTGGATACCAACCCCACATGGTCTGAATATCAACCCCACACCGTCTGAATACCAACCCCTCATCGTCTGAATATCAACCCCACACCGTCTGGATACCAACCCCACACCGTCTGAATACCAACCCCACACCGTCTGAATACCAACCCCACACTGTCTGAAAGAACACAGCAGTCAGTTAGCTCCTTTTACTGTGAAACTACAACTAGCTACTATTCGGCTCACTTGATAACTTTCATAGAGCACAAAATGTGGGATGACAGTTTTTAATCAGTTAGAGGAATCTGGTTGAGGGGCTGGCTATGGGCAAAGGCCGTTGCTGCTAAGCCTGATGACGTGAGCTCAATCCACAGAATCCAACAACGGAAGGAGGGGACCAGCTCCTGCCAGTTGTCTGACCGCTGCAGAGGTTCATGTGGATACGCACACACCTGACCCTGCAGGCAGGATGATAATGTCCCAGACCCACAGATGGTGGCTCTTGCTATTTGTCACTTTTGCTCCTTTAACACCACAAAAAGTACCTTTTTCAGTTTCTCGTGCTTCCTGTCCTCGTCGTCGCTGTCGGAGCTGCTCTTTCGGTGTTTCTTCTTCTTCTTTTTCTTCTTCTTCTCCTCTTTTAGCTTTTCCTGATGCAGCTGACAGGGAGAATAGAAACACCATATGAACACAGAGCTCTGGCACAAGTTTTAACACCCTACCTCCTGCCCCCAGGATTTAACAGTCCTGAACAGGGTATCCCAGACTGACCTCCATGAGGGTCTGTGGTTTCTTTGCAGGTTCTTCTCCAGCTGTGTCACTTATAATACACTCCTCTGAATTCTGTGGGGAAGAAACAGAATTTGAGCTGAAGACTACAGTTAAAAATCAGCTGAAGAACAGGTTAGAATTTGATACACAAGAAGATACATTTTCTGCAGGGGTTTGGCTGTCTTCCACCTTTAAGAACTAGAGGACATCCAGGACAGGCTCCAAAGCCACAGAGAAACCCTGTTTCGAAAAACCAAAAAAAAAAAAAAAAAAAAAAAAAAAGAACTAGAGGACAAGGGCTGAGATGTAGCTTGGTTGCCAGAGTCCTTGCGCAGCCTGCAAAGCCCTGGCTCTACCTCCAGAGCCTCCTAGAGCCAGGACTGAGCAATACCTGTAACCTCAGCATCTGGGAAGTGTGGACAGTCCAATCACAAGTTCAAGGTCACCCTTGGCCAGAGTGGATTCACAGTTAGCTAAGCCTACATGAAACCCCAACTCACTCACTTAGCATTCTCCTCCACACAAAGGAAAACAAATCAGAGGATAGTTACTTACCACACTCTCCTTCCCCGCTTCTCCGGTGCAATAGGAGTACTTGAAAAACGAGTGACAACATTTGTATCCCCACCGGCCGTCCTTCCAGTAAGATCCCCAGATGTGCTGCAGAGAGAGACACAGAAGGTATTTAAAAAGCAGCTTGAAATTAGGGTCTTTCCCTGGGCAGTGGTGGCACATGCCTTTAATCCCAGCACTCAGGAGGCAGAGGCAGGTGGATCTATGTGAGTTTGAGGCCACCCTGGCCTACAGAGTGAGTTCCAGGACAGCCAGGACTACACAGAGAAATCCTGTCTCGAAAAACCTAGATAAAGCAGACTGGGAAAGAAATAAGGAACTTTCCCATACTGCACCCAGAAGGCCGAGGCAAAACTATTCAAGTAAAAGCCAGTCTGGGGCTACATAGTAAGACTATGTCTCAGCCTCCCCTGCCCATCCCCCCAAAAAATCTATGAAAAAATTTAGTATACTTGATTCTCTTAAGATAAGGTATGTCTCTTAAGACAAGCCTACATTCTTACTGTTAATTAGTGGCTCTTGCTGAAGAGTGCACACACCCTTGTTAGACTCATTATGCTGACAGTTTGTAAGGCCTGTCTGGCTCATTCTACTCTACACAGTACAGCTACTGTTAGATTTCTGAGCCTTGATGTATAAAAATCAGTTTGGCTAGTTTAGGTGTACAACAAGTGGGATCGAGGCTGTAGCTCAGTGGGAGAACACAGCTCAGCATGTATGAGACCTGAGTTCAATCTCCAGCACGAGGAAATACATAAACATGCTTTATGATGTAATGAACAATAAAACACCATCACCTATGACACATTCTTGTCAAAATAGTTAGGTATTATTTAATCTAGACTTTAGACTGACATTCTTGTTTTAAGAAATGTAAGGGCTGGGCGTGGTGATGCACATCGTTAATGCCAACACTCAGAGACAGGCAGATCTGAGTTCAAGGCCAGTCTGGTGGACAGAGTGGGCTACATAGAGAAGTCCTGTCTCTTGGAAGTTGGGGATGTGTGTATATGTGGGTAGAAAATCTCTAACAAATGATCAATACAGACTTAAACAGACTTGACCAAAATACAGCTATCAAAGCATTTTTTGTGTATAGGTTTTTAAAGAGTAAGAAAGGGGCCAGTGAGATGACTCAGAGGGTAACCTGCCTAGGACACAAGGTTGATGGGCTTGAGTGGATCCCTGGAAGTCACATAAAAGTGAAAGGAGACAACCAACTCCACTAACTTAGCCTTTGAACACACGCGAGTGCACACACACACACCCTGGGTAAAGCCAAATGAATTAGGGAGTTAATGTCAGTTTGAGGCACAACAGGGTAGCAGCACTGTCTAAAATTGTCATTTTTAGAGATGTACGATAGAGTGTTTATGAGTGAAATGTTCTACCTGCAATTTCTAAATATTTCTGCCAAAAATTAGTAAATGCAATATGTGTATTTATCTATAGCTACTGTACATTCAAACCTAGACAAAGGATGAATAGTACAACAGACAAAAATGTTTTGATTTTACATAAGCATGCGGGTGAATACAATAATATTTTTCATTTTTCTCACTTTTAGAAAAAAATTCATAAAACAAAGCCAAAATGCCAACACCAACAACAAAAAAGGAGAGCATCAGTTGGCCATGATATTATGTGGGGAACAGTACGGGGCTAAGCACTGACCGTGTGGTTATTGATCTTCACGTCTTCCTCATACTTGGAGCAGGCGACAGCCCGCTCCTGGCCTTTAATGACCGTTCCATGCCTGGAGTACTCCACATAGTCTTCTGTCTGGGCCAGCAGCAGCTCAGCTGGGGGAGCATCCAAATGTTCTTGACCACCATACTAAAAGGACAATGGGCATTATTAAATTCATTTCATAACTAAGCTTTTATATCAAATCTTTATGAAAAGGGTTTACTTTCAAAGAGAATAAATGAACCTTTTTTTTTTTAAATAGCTTTCCTGATGAGACAGTGAAAAGAGCACCACTAATTCTTCCCATTTAAGTAAGGTGTTTATACTGTTGCTTATCTGGGAATCGAAGTTGGTTTCAAGATGGCCGTAAGCCCCTTCCTTTAGGTGCATGTCTGATGTCCTCTGCCTCATGACTTCTCTGGTTCTCTCATCAAGAGCACCACTAATTCTTCCCATTTAAGTAAGGTGTTTATACTGTTGCTTATCTGGGAATCGAAGTTGGTTTCAAGATGGCCGTAAGCCCCTTCCTTTAGGTGCATGTCTGATGTCCTCTGCCTCATGACTTCTCTGGTTCTCTCATCAGGAGATGGAGCCAATTTCTCCATCCCTGGAATCTGCACGTGACTGTCACCTTCTTCCACCAATGGGAAGCTCACAATGTGACGAAAGCAAAGGTGTGTTCTGTGCACCGGGGCACACATTTATTAGCTGTGTCCCAGAACTCTAAGAATGTATTTTACCCTGGGCTAGGCTGTGGGAAGACAAGACTATGGGATACAGTCTTGAACAGTCAGGGGACCCAGCTGACATGAAGCAGTGTGAGAAATAACAAATATTTATCTTAAGTACCACATCTTGAGGAGGGGGCCTGATTGCTGCAGAAGTCTATACCAGCTAAGTCAGCGGAAGGACAGGACTATGCCTATGGGTTAAAAAGGACTCTTTGGATGGCATACCAAACTGAATGCTTCTTAAGCAAAAAGTAAAGTGGTTTTTTTAGCAGTACCTTTTCCAGGATGCTTTCTTTCTGCTGCTCCTTGAAGTCTTCCTTTTTGACCTTGAAGGACTTATAGAGCAGCTCTAGTTTTGTAGGATCTGCCTGGAGATGTACTTCAGATCCCTTGTCGTAGGCTTCCCAAGCAAACACTAGGGCAATTCAAAGTATCTCAATGAGTTGCTAGCTCAATGCATTTTTTTTTTTTTAAAGCAAGCTTTAAGTAACTGCTAACAGTACTCCCCCTATCTTTTCTTTCTGCTGGCTTTTTCTTGGAGTTGCCTTAAACATGTGGCAATCCTCCTGTCTCAGTCTCCTATACAGTAGGGTCATAGACATATGCCATCATGCATGTTTTTATAATGCTCAGTTTCGATTTTTTACCTTTATTTATCTGGGTGTGCAAATGTGTGATCACTTATGCCACAGACCATATGTCGGGTAAGAGGATAACTTGGTTCTCTCCATCCACCACGGAGACACTGGGGACAGAACTGCCTAATGGCAGTCACCCCCAGCCACCTCGCTGGCTCTCAGCCCTAAAGTTCATATAAAATTCCCTGGTATAAAATGAATACTTACATTGTGTTTGAGCCATTGAAATGGTGTCTCCAGTGTATCTAACAAAGTTATCTCCAGCGTAACTCACTCTGTAAGCACAGATTTTAAAAAGTTCTCAGAAATTGTTCCCCATTAAGAAAAACTCATTCACAAAATCAAATTAGAAAGATTAGCGCCCCCTACTCTGAAGTCCGTAAAGTTAATCGGATACTTACTCATCTGGATTCTTTCCTGCATTGGCATAGGGATTCTCTCTCATCGCTCTAGTTTTTGGATCATAATAGGCAGAATTTGGATCTAAATTTCTCAAATACTAGAAGGAAAAAACATTTAAAGACTGAATTAACATTTATTTATAACAATAAAGGGCTCAGCAGGGCAGAGGAGTGGGTTCTGAGCAACCCGACATCCATGTACGATAAAAAGCACATGCTACTGTCCTTTGGAGTGACACTAGACATGGTAACCAAACCGCACAGACACTGCACATGCAGAGGAAGGTGTGAAACACGATCTGTCAGAGCTACAGGTCGGGCTGACATGACTTACTTTTGCAATATCTTCACGAATCCTGAGATTCCGAACAGTAATGCGTCTCTTAGAGTCGAAATTCTGCCCGGGCATGTCAATATCATCTGCATATTTGTCCTCATCCTCGTCTTCACTGTTATGATCCTTTTCCTAAAAGGAAGAGTGGGCGGTGAGAAAACTAAGCAGAAAGTCACAGCACTGAGTTCTTCTTTTCCTTCCTTTTAAACAAAGGCTTATCTGTGTGACTTAGGGCTACTGCTATGACTACGACAACTACAGCCACCGAAACAAAACAGAACATCAGCCAGAAAAGACAAGCGTGCCTTACCATCTGAGAATTGGGTTCCTCTTCTCCCCACTGATGTTTTGGAGAATTCTGCATCATGAAAGCAGGAAAACCATTTGTAAGTCCCTTCCACTTAATTTACTGATCGCTTAGCATTTTACAAACATATAAACGGGTGTAGTGTAGGTGAGTGGGACAGTTCATGCCTAGCGTGCACCAGGCCTTGGGTTTCATCCATAGCACCAGAGAGAAGGAGGGAGGGCAGGATGGAAGGGAGGCTGTTTCACTTCAACTCAGTAAGCTCTCAGACTTTTCACTTGTACCGAGCACATATATTCTGACACAGTGTGCTATTTTGAACACTTAATTTTATTAGTGTCTACAAAACCAGAAAACAAACACACTTTATTGATACAAGATGTCTTCCATGTGTCTGTGTCTGTGTGTGTACATACACTTGTGTGTGCGTTCCCTTGGAGGTCAGAAGAGAACACTGGCTTGCTTGGAGTTGGGGTCAAAAGCAGTTGTAAGCTGCCAGATGTGGGTGCTGGGAGCTGAACTCAAGCGCTCTTAACCTCTGAGTCACCTCTCCAGCCTCCTGCTATAGGATTACACTCACACAAGGTAACAGGAAGTTTAAGATGACCAAAGAACCCAACAAATACCCATTATATTTGGTTTAGTTATTAGCTGAATCATGTTTATTAAACCTGACAAGTTTTCTTTTTATTTATGTAGTATTGGGTCAGCGCATGCCACTGTGTATGTGTCAAGATCAGAGGACAAGCCCGTGAAGTCAGTAATCTCCTTCCACCATTATATGAGTTCCGGGGCTTAAATCCAAGTTGCCAAGCTTGCAGGGCAAGTTCCTTTTCCCATTGAGCCTTCTTACTGGCCCCAAACGTCACTAGTTTTTTTTTTTTTTTTTAAATCAACTCCAAATAGAAAATGCTGTCAGGAAGTAGTATTTTGAACATAATTAGAGCCCATAATCTCTCATAGGGAGTGGTACTATCAGGAGGTGTGGCTTCGTTGGAGCAGGTATGGCCTTGTTGAGGTACTACCCAGTGTCTTAGTTGACCCCCTGTTGCCTGCAAGATACAGGACTCTCCACTATCTTTCTAATACCACGTTTGCCTGCATGCTGCCATGCTCCCTGTCATGATAATGGACCAAACCTCTGAAACTGTGAGAAAGTCACCTCAATTAAATGTTTTCTTTATAAGAGTTGCCATGAGGAGCTGGAAAGATGGCTCAGAGGTTTAGAGCACTGGATCTTCCAGAGGTCCTGAGTTCGATTCCTAGCAACCACAACAGGTGGCTCACAACCATCTGTAATGAGATCTGGTGCCCTCTTCTGGCCTGCAGACATACATGCAGACAGAACACTGTATACATAATAAATAAATCTAAAAAAAAAAAAGCAGAACAAAATAAAAAGAGTTGCTATGAGCCATGAACACCTTTAGTCCCAGCACTCGGGAGGCAGAGACAGGCAGATTTTTGTGGGTTCGAGGCCAACATGGTCTACAGAATGAGTTCCAGGACAGCCAGGGCTGTTATAGAGAAATCCTGTCGGTGTTTCTTTACAGCAATAGAAACCCTAAGACAGGATGCTTGTAATCTAGGTGCAAACTCCACCACTGCACACATGTAAAGTCAGAAAAAAAGAAACCTGGTATTATGAGTCTTTTGCTGTGATGATCTTCTATTTTTTTCATATATCACTAAATTATATGGTAGCTAGTATTGTTACGGAGGTCTTAATAAATGCTGTTTTAAGAGTGAAGGCCTGACATATGCGGTGCACCCCTGCAACCCCAGTGCTTAGGGGGTGGACACAGAAGTTCAGTTCCTCCCTAAACAAAGACGTAGAAAATGGATTCTTGTTCTACATTTCATTTCGTTACTTTAAAGCAGTGGTTCTCAACCTTCCTAATGCTGTAACTTTTTAATACAGTTCCACATGCTGTGGTCATCCCAACCATAAAATTATTTTTGTTGTTACTTTACAAGTGTAATTTGGCTACTGTTGTGAATTTTAATATACATATCTGTGTTTGCTGCTGGTCTTAAGCGAGCCCCACAAAAGGGTCACTCAACCCCCACATGGGTCATAACACATAGGTCTTGAGAACCACTGTTTTCAAGCATCTGAATATGAGTGTTTTGTCTGAATATCTTGTGTCTTTACTTACAGCTTGTTCCATTAATTTTCCAGATGCTAACTCTTCTTGCAGTTTCTGAGCTTTCAACGTTCGTTTTGCCTAAAAAAATGGAGACATTTAAATTTTACTTACAGCACTTAAAGTAAGTGATTTTAGTGGTTTCAGAAATGGACATTAGAGCACCAAGTGAAGGGCTTGTGGGGAGTTAGACCCTTGCGTGAGTGAGCCCTGATGCAAGCAGACCAGGTGGCAGCACTGGTAAGCTGCAGAGAGCGAGCCCTGGCAGCAGTGCGAGATGCTGCTGCCTCCAGCTATGGGCTGATTACTCTTGGGCAGGCTCAGGTTACTACATATTTCAATGCTCCTGAAAACATGAGATCTAGATCTTTATGAGCAACTGCATACTCTTGTCAGGCATGGTGGCACATGTTCACAATCCCAGCATATTAGAGGTAGAGGCTCAGCCCCATCCTTGGCTATATAATTATAGTCATAGGGAGTTCAAGGTCAGCCAGGTTACATATAACCCTTCAAAATAAAAACAAGATGGAAGCTGGTCCCAAAAACAAAACTCATAATTTTAAATATAATCTGTAATTCCTTAAGAAAAAAGCAGAATATACTACTATTTCCGAAGAATTTGGCTAAGAAGGTAGAACCATTGTTTAAAAACAAAAAACAGGGGCTGGAGAGCATTGACTCAGAGGTCCTGAGTTCAATTCCCAGCAACCACATGATGGCTCACAGCCACCTATGGTGAGATCTGGTGCCCTCTTCTGGCGTGCAGGCATATATGCAGACAGAACACTGTACATAATAAATAAACCTTTAAAAAATTATATTCTCTCTCACACACATCAAATATTTAAAAAACACCTCAAAAACCTGAAGTTAGATTAAAATGCAGTTTCTGAACAGGTTAGCTATTCTTCCATGGTATGTGGGAGCACCATAAAGCAGTGTTAGACACACGCTGTGGTCTAGGGGCAAAGACCTCAGATCTTCTAAAAGTCAAAAGCAGCTAGGTATGGTGCTGCACACCTTCAATCCTGGGAAAGGATATTCTTAATCAGGAGACAGAGATGGGTGGATCTCTGAGTTGTAGGCTACCTTGATCTGCATAGTAAGATCTAGGCAAACCAAGGTCACATAGTAAGACTTTGCCCTAAATAAATAAATAAATAAATAAATAGATAAATAGAAGATTTGGATGTCAGTCTGCTCTTACATGTCTATTACCTTTGGTCACACTGGGACTAAAGAATAAAAGACTCAGGAAACTGATGTCAGTGAGGTGTGGTGGCATTTGTCTTTAATTCCAGCATTTGGGAGACAAAACTAACCTGGTATACACAGTAAGTTTCAGGACAGCTAGAACCATATAGAGAGACCCTGTCCACGGGAAAGAGGGAGAGAAACTGCTGCCAAGCAGGGCACCACACCGTCTTCACCACTGAAGTAGACATGCTGCTATAAACACGGTACCCCGAGACTCGGGAAAGCCTTGCCAGGTTAGAAAGTCTTGGATCTTCCCTAGCAAAGTAGAAAGGCAGTGAACTGGCTCACCAGGTCAACTTTGGCGTATTCCTCAACGATTTTCATGTGCTCTTCTGGGTTGTAGCCGTTCCAGCGGTCCCTCTTCCCATCGTAGTCAAACATCAGCTGGGGCTGGATGTGCTCATCTGGGGCGATGTTAGTGCCTGTGAACTTTGCTCCAACCCGCCTTGGCCTCTGAAAGACAGCAGACCTTTTCCTAAGAACTTGCAGCACAGAGAGAGATTTCATGCAATTTTTACAGTCGGCTTAGATATGCTGTGGGATTTTAGTCTCTAAATTTAATTATTAGGCAGTTTTGGGGCAGGAAACTTTGATGATGCTGGACTAATTTCATGCAAATTAATTTTTACTTTTCTAAATTAATTTTAGGAAAACAGATCTTCGGCAAGGGGAAAACAGAAGGCTTGCTGACAGTTTCCCAACAGCTCAGGGCTGATCATACCTCGAAGCAGTCTTTCTTCTTGTGTGTCATGGCCCCACAATTTTCACATGCCCCTTTGCGGTACTTGGTAGTTATAGAATTCTATTAAAGGACACAGAAAAACAAAATAGACATCTTATATATCAGAGTCATTTAGAAATAACTTTGGCTTTCACTATCTTGTCTACTGAATGACTTTACTAAGTTAAGAAGAAAACCAGGCAGTTTTCATGTTCTAAGTTTAAGGGTTTCAATTATATAAAATTCATGTAAGAAGACTGTAACTAGGGGGCTGGAGAGATGGCTCAGAGGTTAAGAGCACTGGCTGCTCTTCCAGAGGTCCTGAGTTCAATTCCCAGCAACCACATGGTAGCTCACAACCATCTGTAAAGAGATCTGGTGCCATCTCCTGGCGAGTATATATATAAAATAAATAAATTAAAAAAAAAAAAAGAAGACTGTAACTAGCATTGAAAACACTGTGAATTTCAACACCAGGAGCACAGAATTCCTCCCCACTTTAAACAGCATCACATTAAAGGTTCCTAAGTTCTTCACACATACTCTCTACCCACAAAAGGACACATAGGCCACCACATACCTCCTTTACACCTCTCTTGTACCATTCCCCAGAGGAACTGAACTGCTTCTGTTTCTCTGGCTGTGGTCTCTGATGCTTTAATGTGGGCCTTTTTGATGGATCAATGTACCATGGAACCGAAGAGATGTACTGAGGGATATGAGGGTTGATATCTCTGTAATAAAATTTAAGTAAGATTGTAAAGCAGAACGTTTGAACATTTTAATCATGAAGGTAGTGGGCACAGAAGCCAAGAAGAGAAATCTTGCAGTGGGATGGGAGAGGGAAGACGGTTGCTATCTCCACTGACAGAAGAACTAAAAGTAAAGATCTAAGTTATTACAGTGAGGAGCAGTCTAATCAAGATGCTGAGACTCATGAAACACCTGAATGGAGACAGAGGGATGATAGGAAGGGGTTAGAGAGCTCCGTCTATTCCAGCTAGAAGTTAAACTACTGTCTCTAGCCAACTGATTAAAATAATCACATAGGCATTATTATTCAGAGATGTGAAAAACTCAAAATGAAAAGATGTACAGTAGCTACTCTAGTCTGGGGAGTGAAAAAAGGTAAAAAAGGACAATTGCTATGCATTATAAGCTCTTCAATATTACCTGATTACTAAGCCATATACATATGAGTCTGATAAAACAAGATAGAAAAATAAAAATTCTGTAACTAGTAAAGGGCAGTTTCCTGCCCAAGCAAAGGCTGAGCCCTGGTGTAGTGGGTATGGAATTGGGCAAAGGCTGAGCCCTGGTGCAGTGGGTATGGACCTGGGCAAAGGCTGAGCCCTGGTGTAGTGGGTATGGACTTGGGCAAAGGCTGAGCCCTGGTGCAGTGGGTACGGAATTGGGCAAAGGCTGAACCTTGGTGCAGTGGGTATGGACCTGGGCAAAGGCTGAGCCCTGGTGCAGTGGGTACAGACCTGGGCAAAGACTGAGCCCTGGTGCAGTGGGTATGGACTTGAACAGATCACGTAAGAAGCTACTTACTTTCCCTCTTCATCAACTTCTGCCGGAGCATTGCCCAGTTTTCTCTGCTCTTCTAGCTCCTTCTTTTTCCTCCAGTCTTCTCTGGTCATCTTCTTTGGCTCCTCCAAACTCATCTCCTTTGACCCCGAAAGGGGTGTGGCATTAACCGTATCTATGGCTGCCGCCGACATGATGAACTGGCTTCCTCTAAAAAGAGAAGGAACTTTTTAGAGGGAAGGAGGCCTTCAGAATGCAGCCACGAGACCACTACACTATGTGCTACTGATATACACTGTGAGTTTCATCAGGGTTTCTCTCTCCTTCACTTTTTCCTCCCCCTGACTTTTTAAACTTTATGTGGTGGTGTGATCAAAACTGGGTCCTTGCACAAACAGCAGTGCCCAGTCTCACACACTCTTATTCTTTCAAAGTGCCTGTAAAGGAGGGGCTCTTTACATTCCTAAATTACATTTTATTTGTCTTGTGTGTATGTGTGTGGAGGGGTGCGGCAGGGATTGTGCACGTATGGAGAGGTAAGAGGTCAACTTGTAGGAGCTGGATCTTCAATCACCCTGAGGGTCCCAGGGATGAAACTCAGGTCATGAGGCTTGGCGGCAGGTGCCTTTACCTGCTGGGCCATCTCCCTGGTTCTAAGAGTCTCTTTCTCTTCCTCAAAAAGCTCTACAAAATGGGCATTGAAATGTACAACTTCAATGCCAGTACTTGGAAAGCAGAGGCCTGTGGATCCCTGGGAATTGGAGGCTAGCCTGTTCTATGTAGAGAAACCATGGCTAGCCAAGGCTATATAGTGAAACCCTCTATCTGAAAAAAAAAAAACAAAACAAAACAGTTTTTACATATTCTCTGCACCAATTCTTTCAAAGCTCCAATTTACAAGTGGAGAAAGCCATGTATACAAAATTTAAAATGTCAAAGATTTTAATACAGATATTCCTAAATTAGCCCTCCTGTGTGTCTTAAACTTTTCTACCACAGTCAAAAAAATATAGAGTTCATCTCTGCTGCCCATGAAGGCCCAATGTCTTAACAATTACTAGTGTTTAGGGGCTGGGGATGAAGCCTCAGAATAGAGCATTTGCCTAGCATGCAGGGAAGGTGGATCCCCAGTTCTGCAAGAACCAGGTATGGTGGTGTACACCTGTGATCCAACAATCTGGAGGTGATCCAACAATCAGAAGCTTTATAGGGAGTTCAAGACCAACCTATGCTACATAAGACCTTGTCAGAAAGAAAATACAGATGGGTCGGTCTCTATTCAGAAATGCCTAGCCCCCAGCACCACACCTGTATTCATAGGGTCTCTATGTCTACACCCTGTGCCCTCCTCACCCCCAGTCACTCTGACTTTCTGTTCCTAGCCATACCAATGAAACTACCACTACATTAACTAAATTAATATTAATCAATGCACTAAATACCAACTGGACAGTTTTCAGTTGTTTTTTTCCTTTTGTCGTAGATTCTAATTCCTTGGCTTCCACAGCATGTCTCTGGCTTCTCGTGTACTCCTTTTCTGTTCTGGACTCCTCTGGAGGCTCATCTATTTTTACTTAGAGACCGATTCCGTATGGTGCAGTCAGAGCCTCACTCATCACCCTAACCAGGACCAGCTTCCAAGGACTCTGGGGGAGCAGTATCCCACTACTGGGGTTCACATTATTTCTCTGCTACAGAACTTTCATTGGATCTTCAAATCCACATAACCAACTGTGTTGGGACATCTCTACCTAGAAGCCTCAGAGGTGCCTGTCCACAGCATGCCTTAAACTCCTGGCCCTCCCTGTGGAACTCAGGCTCCTTTCATTGACAGCTCTTTTTTTTCTATTTTGGCTAAATATTTATGTATTTCAGCTTATTAACAATTATTTTTACTTTCTCAATATCACTGCTATTTACCTACTCCTTAGATGCTGAATGTTTCCCCTTTAGTACATGTTGTGATTTTTTTTGAGACTTACCAGTCTCTTCTAATTCTGTCCAATTAATCTTTTTACATACTGCACAGCTTAATTTTTCAAAATACAAATCTGATCAAACGCCCCATTGCTCAAGCTCAAAATCTCTCCAAAGCAGTATGATCCCAGAGAAAAGTAATGCCAACAATATAAGTAATTCTTTGGTTTTGAGTAACAATATTAAAGAAATAAAAAGGGCCAATGGTGGTAAGTGCTCATAACCCAGGAGGACTGTATCTGCAAGGCTAGCCTGGTCTACATAGCAAGACTCTGACACAAACATATACAAAAGGAAATAAATTCCTTTTTATAAAAAATTTTTCCTTTTTTCTTTTTTTGTTCTTTGAGATAGGGTTTCTCTGTGTAGCTCCGGCTGTCCTAGAACTCACTCTGTAGACCAGGCTAGCCTTAAAGTCACAGAGATCTGCCTGCCTCTGCCTCCCAAGCCTCTGGGATTAAAGGTCTGTGGCACCACCACCTGGCAAATATCTTTACTAAATATTCCCAACACAGTCTAATTTCAACTTCCAATAACCTAAAAAAAAACCCACCAACTTAGCTTTAAAAGCTGTTATGGGTTTTATACATGTTTGGAGCAGTTACATTTCCGGTCTCAACAGTCACTGGCAACTAGCGATCGTCACAGCGAACAGTCAAAGGATGCTGTCAGTCTTACTGTAGGGACCAGTACAGCAGCCAAGGTCTAGCACCAGCTTCTAGCCTCACAACTAGCTGACTGACCCATCCTCACACCTCCATATCCCCCACAGACTTTCTAAGCCTTCCTCCTGCGGTCCATGGATATTTATACAACTCTCTGTCAATACTAAATGCTTACTGACTAGAAGTCAATGGTGCTGTTCAAAGCGTTCTCTTCTGTGTTGACCCACTGAAAATATATACAGAATTTTGTTCGTTTGTTCTGAGACAGGATATCCCACAGTCTAGGCTGTCCCTGAACTCATTATGCAGCGCAGGATGAACTTCTGAGCCTACTGACTCTATCTCCCGAGTACAGGATTTGGAGGCATGTGCCACCCCCGTGCCTGCTTCTCTGTAGAAGTTTGTCTAAGGGGCAGGAGAGATGGCTCAGGAGCTGAGGGCACCTACTGCTCCTGGAGAGGACCATAGTTCAGCTCTCAGCTCCTACATCAGGGGGCTCACAACTGTCTTCTAACTCCAGCTCCAAGGGATCCAAGAAGACTGCGCATGTACTAACAAGGGCACAGGCCCACACACCTACTTATAGCCATAATTAAAATAAAATAGAATTTAAAAATAAAAACGGAAGTATTAGAAATCGGTGGTCACCTACGTATACTGGGAGGCAAAAGTGGACACTCATAGATTTAATCATCTTCGTTTTGACAACTACCATTTCTTTAATTTACCAGACACTCCGTCACCTAATCTTCACAGCAATCCTATTTTACAGTGAGGAAACAAGTCTGCGGAGGTTAATACCGCCAGCCAACAACACAATAGTGAGAGACAGGTCTCAAGTCCAAGGCTGACTTTATTGTGGGTCCTTTAAATCATGTTACACACCACAGGCCACTGGAGTGTAGGCTTGTCACATTCAAGGTTAAACTAGACCATCAGTAGATTACACTGTTTTGCGGAGGGGCCTACAGGTTGGCTCGGTGATGACTCAAACTCACTGAATGTAAAATAGACATTCTGATTTTACTCTCACATCGCGTCCCCCAAATAAGACCATCCCCATTCATGAGAAAACTGAAGCTCAAAGGCTTCCTTTTGGGGACAGAGGCGTCAGCTTGGGTAAAAGCCGCTCAGGATGTCCGCCCCACTGTGACCAGGGCTCTGTCCGGCTGGACGCGAGGGTGGCGCCTGCGCCCTGGGCGGTAGTCTCCCCCCGGGTCCGCGATCCCACGGCGGCTCGTCACCGCGAGGACGCACTGCAGGGAATGCCCTCTCCTCGCAGTCCCCAGTTCGTCCCCTCAGTCTCGGAACCCTAACTTACCCAGTCCGGCCCAAAGCACGCCAAAACCATCCGCCACGAACGAAGCGACCCGGTAATGTTTACTTCCGGGTTCCTTGCCTTTTTCTGACAGACCAGCGATAACTTCCGGAATAACGGCACATGCGCACTCCCAAGTGCTTGGCCAGGGCTATTTTGTTTTTTTTAAAGGAAGCAGGCGGTTCGCGCAAGTAGTTCGTTGTGCACCCTGCAGGAAGACGGTGGCAGTGCAGCTTTGTGCCCTTGTAGAACAGTAGAATTTTAGCAAAAAATATTTACTGAAAAAAAACAAAAAGGTAGGCGTAATGGCTCACGCCTTTAATCCCTGAGACATAGGCGAATCTTTGAATTCCAAGCCAGTGAGTGACATAATAAGATCCTGTCCCAAACAAACTTAACTTAAATAATCCTCCATAAAACAGAAACTATTCAACAAACTACTGGAAAACAGGAGATTTTAGTGGATCTTTCTTTCTTTCTTTCTTCCTTTCTTTCTTTCCTTCTTTCTTTCTTCTTTCTTATTATTGGGTTTCTTTTTGGTGTATGAGTTTACCTGAGTTTGTACCTCATTGGCACCAGATCCTCCTGAACTGGAAATGTGTACGTATGTAAGTGTATATATATATCGGGAGCCACCATATAGATGCTGAGTACCCAACCCGGGATCCTTTGCAAGAATAGCAAGCTCTCTTGACTACTGAGTCATTCCCTGGAAACTTTTCTTTGTGCTGCCTTGTGGTTATTTACACTTCCCCCCTCATATGAATTTCTCTTCAGATACAGATGAATATAGCTAAGATCCCCACCTTTGGCAAGTCAAAGCCACAGAGTGCTTCCTCAGAGGAATTATAGAACTTTCTGGGCAAGAAGGAGGAAGTTTTCCTCAGGTTCCTGTCGGTGAGAAAGGGAGAAAACTTCTCACAGAATTAGAGAGTGTCCATGCGGAAGCTGTGGGAATTTATAGAGATTTCTTTTCAAAAGCAAAACTTATGTGTGCTAGCGATTTATTAAGAAGCAGCAAAATTTAGAAGGAGACGCAAGGAGAAAACAGATTAGATTAAGGGGAGAAAAGGAACAGGGCAGAAAAGGAACAGTAAGGGTGGGGATGGGGGCAGGGTGTCATCTTTATTCTCCTCCTCGAGTTAGACTCTTCTTTTTCATGATTGGCATAGTGTTCTGCTTTTTAACAGGTGTAGAATAAATACTTGTTGCGTGAATTTAAAGAGAACTCAAGGTACATATTCATTAGGACCATCACCTTGCTTGGAAACAGAATTAAGGAGGTGTAAAAAGACAGATCCCAGTGCAAAATCTTTTTTTTTTTTTTTTTTTTTTTTTGGTTTTTCGAGACAGGGTTTCTCTGTGGCTTTGGAGCCTGTCCTGGAACTAGCTCTGTAGACCAGGCTGGTCTCGAACTCACAGAGATCCGCCTGCCTCTGCCTCCTGGGATTAAAGGCGTGTGCCACCATCGCCCGGCCCAGTGCAAATTCTTAACTGTACACATGAAATACAATCCTGTATTTTATAGTGTTATATAGCCCCCCCCCCAAAAAAAAAAACTTGGGGGAAACTTTTCAAAATAAACGTACATTCTTTAAATTTTATCAGCACCAAAGTTTTTGCCTATGACATTTGAGAAAAACAAGGTGTATCCTCCACTTCTCTTTGAATATTTCTTTTTCTTTTGGAGACAAGGCCTCACTATGTAGTCTTGGCAGGCTACGGGAGCTGTGTAAAACAGGCTGACCTCGAACTCACAGAGATTCACTTGCCTCAGCTTTCCAAGGGTGGGATTAAAGGTGTTGTGTTGCTACGCCCGGTTTCCCTTTAGCAGTCAGACAGCTGCTGTCTAGGTAGACAGCATTATATATGCAGCGCTCCTGAGGTTCAGCTGAACCTGTTGGCTCTGAGGAAACAAAGGAATCCCTATGTGTCTGGACAGAGGGGAAGACTCTCAGTGAGATGCAGGATTTGGTTAGTGATTTGAAAATTTGCTTTTTGTTACTGTGTGAGACAGGGGTTCTCTTGTAGCCCCAGCTGTCCTGGAACTTGGTTTGTAGACCAGGCTGGCCTTGAACTCACAGGGATCTGCCTGTGTCTGCCTCCCGAGTGCTGGGATTAAAGGCGTTGCGCTATTTTTTGTTGTTGTTGTTGTTGCTATTTTTGCTATTTTATTCCTATGGAACTTACACAGAAAAGTCTCTTGTGGCACCGTATGGCTTTCACTGCCATTTTGGAAAGAATCCAAATATCCAGCAGCAGGGGGGAACGGGTGAAAATCCTAGGACATATTTCCTACTATCACGAAACCTTAGAATGTTCTCAGGAATATACATACAAAACTACTGACATGGGAACTGACCCATCATTGTTGAGAGTGCTCAGACAGACTAAGGAATCTTTACTCCCATTAACTGTAATCAAACACACATAGAAAAAAAGGGTGTAGGTAGGAAAAGGTTCCAATGATATTAACAGTGCTTATTTCAACCAGAAGACCTGGGTTCTCAAATGACCTCCATTTGTCTTCAAACCTGTCAAATTTCCACAATACTGAAAAATAAGCAGAAATAACTACTACTTTGGGGACACAGGCAGGTGGATCTCTGTAAGTTCAAGACCAGCCTGGTCTACATAGTGAGTTCCAGGGCAGCCAGGGTCCTCCGCAAGAGCAGCAAGTGCCCTTAATTGCTGAGCCATCTCTCCAGCCTTGGAGACTGTTTTGATGTGGGCAGACCCAAACCATCTTCTCGGTAGTTTAGGGCCTCTGACTTGGGCCTGAAGATTTAAGGTCTAGAAAAAGCCTCTTGGTTTCTCTAGTTTACTCTTAAGATTTTGTGCACGTGTGTTCTGGATGAAGTTTGGTCTCTATTGATGCCTTTTAGCCTTTTTAGCCAGTAACTAACGTGTACGCCTGTCTCCTAGAGAATCCACTCTTTCTACTCTGATTTCAGCATTTCTGGGCTAGTGAGTTCCAGACAAACCTGAGCTGCGCAGTAAAAGACTGTCTTAAACAAGCCAAAAACATAAAAAGTAAGCCTGGACTGGTCGTACAGTAATCCCAGCTTTTGGGAGACCGGAAGCAGGATCAGGAGTCATCATCCGTCATCCACCACATAGCTAGTTCATGGACAGCCTGGGTCACATGAAACCCTGCTATAAATTTTTTTTTTTTTTTAATGTTTAAAGTAAAGTGAGCTTAAAGATGTTCTTGTTATTGGGCCAGTGCCTTCTCGCAGGTCCACGCCGTGGAAAACAGAAAGCCCATCAGTAGTTTTGGATAATGTAAGATCGTAATTTTTTAATTCCTGGGAGAGAGAGGCAGGTGTGAGTGGGTGTGTGTGTGTGTCTGTGGCGGGGGGTGGGGTGGGTGGGGGGTGGAGCGGTGGCTGAAAACTTCGATTGCTCTCATTGGCTCTCAGACTCCAGGCCCCGCCTCCTCTCGGATGGACCAATTGAGGCGCGAGTTGTGTTTTAAACCGCGGTGTGCGGGATCGTTGGTGGTGCAGTCTTGGGTGAGTCTAGCTGTTAGGGTGTCGCGGGTGAGCTGGGGTGAGGGGTGGGGTGGGGGGCAGGCAGACTGGAGGCCGAAGCAGGGTCGACCTGAGCCTAACTCGGCCCCGCGTCCCCGGGCACTGTTGGCGTGCTCGACCCGCGGCGACGTTGCTTTCATTTTCCTTCTTCCCCGCCTCCCTCTTCAGGGTTTTCAAACAGCTTGTGGTCTCGAACTTGTTACGTCTCCGAGACCAGTCTTGATTATCTGATCCTTCTGTCTCCTCCCTAGCGCTGAGATTACAGCCCGGAGACAGTTTTGATGGGTGCCAACGTCAACTGCCTTCTCTTTAGGAGTTTATTATTTCTGACCCTGGCTTGAAGAGTTAAGATCTGGATAAAGCCTGCTGGCTTCACCAGCTTGTAATTTTTGTGTGTGTGCATATGTACCCTCAGCCAATCTTGGTCTCTGTTGGTGCTTATCTCTTCATGCCTTCACTATTCTGATATGTAAGTCTCTCCCCTAGAGTAATCCAGGATGGCTACTCTGATCTTTGTTGATAAGGATAATGAAGAACCAGGCAGCCGTTTGGCAACTAAGGATGGGTTGAAGCTGGGGTCTGGTGGTAAGTATGGGCTGCCTCTGAATACACAGGTGTTGAGTGGATAATGGGCGTGGCGTGGAGCCGGTAGCATTTAGTGTACTTTGTGGCTGATTGGAGTCAGGTTTGTTATATTTTTCTTTTTTTTTTCTTTTTCTTTCTGGTTTTTCGAGACAGGGTTTTTCTGTGTAACAGTCCTGACTCCCAAGTGCTGGAATTAAAAGCATGTGCCCCCACCGCCTGACATTATCTCCCCCACCACACACATGGTTTCTCTGTAGCTTTGGAGCCTGTCCTGCAACCAGCTCTCGTAGACCAGGCTGGCCTTAGACTCACAGAGATCTTCCTTTATTGTCTTAAGATTGTGCTGCTGGGTGGTGGTGGCACACACCTTTAATTCCAGCACTCTGGAGGTAGAGGCAGGTAGATCTCTGTGAGTTCCAGACCAGCCTGGTCTACAAGTTCCAGGAGAGGCTCCAAAAACTACAGAGAAACCTTGTCTTGAAAAAAAAAAAAAAAGTGTACTAAACCACTGCCAAAAATGAAGCATGGGTTTGTGGGTGAGAATTGGGTTAAGTTGATGAGATATTTATATGGTCTAATCTTTAAGAACACTATATTTATTACCTTTATTTGTGTATGTTTGGGGGCATACATGGGTGCCTGTGGAGGTCAGAAGACGTGTGGACATCAGTTCCCTTTACACTGTGTGAGGTCTGGGGATTGAACTGAGGTGGTTAGGTTTGGCAGCTTTGCCCCTAATATTCTTCTTCTTTTTTTTTTTTTTTTTTTTTTTTTTTTAGTTTTTCGAGACAGGGTTTCTCTGTAGCTTTGGAGCCTGTCGTGGAACTAGCTCTTGTAGACCAGGCGGGCCTAGAACTCACAGAGATCCGCCTGCCTCTGCCTCCCGAGTGCTGGGATTAAAGGCGTGCGCCACCACTGCCCGGCGCCCCTAATATTCTTGTGGTTATACTTTTTCTTTTTCAACAGTCAAGGCGTTAGATGGGAAATTACAGGTCTCAGCGCCTCAAGCTGGCAAAGTGTTCGAGGCTCCAGCCTTGCCTAAAGCCAACAGAAAGGCTTTAGGAACTGTCAACAGGGTTACAGAAAAGCCAGTGAAGACTAATAATAGGCCGCTCAAACAAAGACAGCCAGCTTCGACCGTGAAGAAGGTGAGTGTGGGATATGAAGATGACATGTATGTACATGCTTTAGCACTAAAAAAGGCTTATTCTCATTCATATGTGTATCGATGTACATGAAAACTCCAGAAGAGGGCGCTGGGTCCTTTGGAACTGGAGGTACAGACAGTTGTGAGCTGCCTTAAGTAGGTGCAAGGAACTGAATTCAGCCCTTTTGAAAAAGCAGCACGTTCTCTCTCTCTCTCTCACTCTCTTTTTTATTGATATTTATTGAGTTCTACATTTTTCTCTGCTCTCCTCCCTGCCTCTACCATCCCCCCTTCAACCATTCCCCAAGGTCCCCATGCTCCTAATTTACTCAGGAGATCTTGTCTTTTTCTACTTTCTACTTCCCATGTACATTAGATCTATGTAAGTCTCTTAGTGTCCACATTTTTGTCTAAGTTCTCTGGGATTGTGGTTTGTAGGCTGGCTTTCTTTGCTTTATGTTTAAAAACCACCTATGAGTGAGTACATGTGATAATTGTCTTTCTGGGCCTGGGTTACCTCACTCAAAATAATGTTTTCTAGTTCCACCCATTTTCCTGCAAAATTCAAGCTGTTGTTATTTTTTTCTGCTGTGTAGTATTCCATTGTGTAAATAAAATGAGTTTTTCTGAGAGAAACAATTAATAAATGGGATCTCCTGAAACTGAAAAAAAGCTTCTGTAAAGCAAAGGACATGGTCAAAAAGACAAAACGACAGCCTACAGAATGGGAAAAGATCTTCACTAACCCCACATCACACAGAGGTCTGATCTCCAAAATATATAAAGAACTCAAGAAATTGGACACCAAAAGATCACATAATCCAATTTTTTTTTTTTTTTAAAAAAAGGGAATACAGACCTAAACAGAGAACTCTCAACAGAGGAATCTAAAATTTAGGAAGTGGTTCCCTGTGCCAATGCGTTCAAGTATACTTCCCACTTTCTCTTTCTTCTATAAGGTTCAATGTGGCTGGCTTTATATTGAGGTCTTTGATCCATTTGGACTTGAGTTTTATGCATGGTGATAAATATGGGTCATTTTCAATTTTTCTACATGTTGATATCCAGTTATGCCAGCACCACTTGTTAAATATGCTTTTTTCCTTTTGATATTTTTTGCTTTATCAAATATCGGGTGTTTGAAGGTGTGTGGATTGATATCCGGGTCTTCTATTTGGTTCCATTGGTCCTCCAGTCTGTTTTCAGTACTGTAGCTTTGTAGTAGAGTTTGAAGTCAGGGATTGTGATGCCTCCAGAAGTTCTTTTATTGCCCAGGATTGTTTTGGCTATCCTGGATTTTTTGCTTTTCCAAATGAAGTTGAGTATCATTCTTTTGCGGTCTTTGAAGAATTTTCCTGGGCATTGCGTTGAATCTGTAGATTGCTTTCAGTAAGATTGCCATTTTTAGTATATTAATTCTGCCTACCCAAGAGCATGGGAGGTCTTACCACTTTCTGGTGTCTTCTTCAATTTCTTTCTTCAAAGATTTAAAGTTCTTGCCATGCAAGTTTTCCACTTGTTTGGTTAGAGTTACTCTGAGATATTTTATGCTATTTGTAGCTATTGTGAAGAGTGTTGATTCTCTGATTTCTTCCCCAGCTCTTTTACAGGAGGGCTACTGATTTTTTTGGGTTAATCTTGTATCCTGATTCATTGCTGAAAGTGTTTATGAGTTGTAGAAGTTCCTTGGTAGAATTTTTGGGATCACTTATGTAAACTATCATATCATCAGCAAACAGTGAGAGTTTGACTTCTTCTTTTTCAATTTGTATCCCCTTGATCTTCCTTTGGTGTCTTATTGCTCTAGCTAGGACCTCAAGAACTATATTGAATAGGTATTGAGAGAGTGGACAACCTTGTCTTGTTCCTGGTTTCAGTGGAATCTCTGGGAGTTTCTCTCCATTTAGTTGGATGTTGACTGTTGGCTTGCTATATATTGCCTTTATTATGTTTAGGCATGTTCCTTGTATTTCTGCTCTCTCCAAGACCTTTATCATAAAGGATATTGTATTTTGTCAAATGCTTTTTCGGCATCTAATGAGATAATCATCTGGTTTTTATATTTCAGTTTGTTTATATGATGGATTACGTTGACAGATTTTCATATGTTGATCCATCCCTGCATCTCTGGGATGAAGCCGACTTGGTCATGGTGGATGATGGTTCTGATGTGTTCTTGGATTTGATTTGCTTGTATTTTATTTAGTATTTTTGCATGGATGATCATGAGTGAGATTGGTCTGTAATTCTCTTCTTAGTATTGTCTTTCTGTGGCTTGGGCTACAATGTAACTCGTAGAAGTAGCTAATGCTGCCTTTACCTCAGCCATTCTTAACAGCCTCAGGAGGCAGCTGGTTCGAAGCCAATTAGCAGATGGGCGAAGCAGATGGGTTTGATGGACACCTGCACTCTCACACCTGGGAAGCGGCCAGCCTGAGCTGCTCCTCAGCCCCCCAATTCTGGCATACACATAGGAGATCCAGAGCACCCAGATTTCTGTTTTGGCCTACTGCTATTGTCTACCTAGTATTCTTCAGATGTTTTGAATATTTTGCTGCTTCTTAATCCCATGTACTTAAGGAACATAAACTTGTTAATATTAGCCATGCAAATAATTAAGGTAACAGTGGCAGAAAAACCACACTTTAAAAGGTAAAAATGACTCCCAGCATTAGCTGGCTACTATTCTGGGGTGCCTCAATCCTGTCTACTCTCTTAGGTTTTAACAGCTGAGTAGATTAGCTTTGAGTCAACTCTGCTCAGTGTTCTTGGGAATATATGTGGATAGGTGCAAAAATCTCTGGCTTAACTTAAAAAAAAAATACTTTTTGTATGTGAATGTTTGCCTGTATCGTATATAAGTGTACCATGTGCCTGAGGAGGACGTAAAGGGACATTGCATCCTTTGAACTGGAGTTACGGATAGCTGTGGGTGCTGGGAACTGAACCTTGGTCCTCTGTAAGAAAAGCAAGCGCTCTTAACCACCGAGTCACGTCTCCAGGCCCTTAGCTTGTGTGTGTGTGTGTGTGTGTGTGTGTGTGTGTGTGTATGTGTATGTTTGTATGGGGAGGGCAGGTCCTGCACACACGATGACGTGTCAAGGTTGGAGGATAACTTCCGGGAGTCAGTTCTCTCTTGTGACTGACTCCTGAAAACAAGAATTGTGACTTGTTGGAAGATAGCATAGAACTGACAGGTGTGAAAGTGACGCCATCACTTGAGGAGGCCCTCCAACTTCTTGTTACCATGTAGGTGGCAAAACTTGTAACAGCCGCTTATTCTCTTGGGTTTCTCTAGATTGCTGAGAAGCCGGCTAAGATACAAAGCTCTGTTTCTGCTTCTGATGATGACGCCTATCCAGAAATAGAGAAGTTCTTCCCATTCAATCCTCTAGGTAAGGTCTTTGGGATGCCCTCGGCTTGAGATTCTCTTACCCTGTGATGCCCTGTGACTGTATTGTGCTGCTCCAGGCTCTGAGACTGTCTGACCTGGGTCACTTTGAGTAAACAGACTTGCTCAGGTGGAAACACTTGCCAGGATATCACCTTCGGTCAGGGAAGAACAGGAGCAAAGATTTGAGGAAAATCAGAAGCTCAAGGTCATTTGTTGTGTAAATTCAGGGCCAGCCTGGTCTTCACAGTGAATTCCAGGATAGCCAGGGCTACATAGAGATATCACCTCTGATCTCGTCAGGAAGGGCCAAACATAGCTGGGCTTGGTGGTGCACGCTGTCAGTCCTAGGCAGAGGCAAGTGGAGCTCTGAGTTCAAGGCCAGCCAAGGCTGTGTAGAGAGACCCTGTTTCAAACAAACAAAAAGAAAAGACCAAGTCTAAAAGTCTAAAGTAATGTAAGAGAAAATTTCAAATTAACTTCATGCTAACTATTGCAAGTGAGTGTTTCAAATTTATTTTATATGCATTGGTGTGAAGGTATCAGAGTCCCTGGAACTGGAGTTATAGACAGTTGTGATCTGCCATCTGGGTGCTGAGAATTGAACCTGGGTTCTCTGGAAGAGCAGCCAGTGCTCTTAACTGCTGAGCCATCTTACCAGCCCCTGGCGAGTCCCTTTTCTGTGACATCAGTATGGTCATATTTTCTTCTGGTGTGCAGAAGTTCTCATTTTATTACAGATTCTTTGACAGAAAATGGGGACTTGTTTTGTACCTCAGGGTGGCTTCACACTCATGGTGATGCTCCTGCATTAGCCTCCCAAGTGCTTGCATGATAGTTATGTGCTGTCTGCCATACTTCTATCACAGAGCCTAATAAAGAGACTTCAAGAACTGAACTGTTACAATTATGCTTCTTTTTTGTTTGTTTGTTTGTTTCTTGAGACAGGGTTTCTCTTTAGTTTTGGAGCCTGTCATGGAACTAGCTCTTGTAGACCAGGCTGGTCTCGAACTCACAGTGATCCGCCTGCCTCTGCCTCCTGAGTGCTAAGATTAAAGGCGTGCGCCACCACCGCTTGGCACAATTATACTTTTTGCTGAGTATGTTTACAGTAATATTGACTTTAAGGCAGTAACTTATTTAACTGAGTATTATTAAATTGGCTCTGTTTTGCATAGTGGAGAAGAATATTTTGACGTAATGTCCTTCACTGCCATTGCGCTGACCGGGCTGAGGGAGCTTTGTCCTGACGCCTGTTGCTTCCCTTGGTGACAGATTTTGAGAGTTTTGACTTGCCTGAGGAGCACCAGATTGCACATCTCCCCTTGAATGGAGTGCCTCTCATGGTCCTGAGTGAGGAAAACATGGTTGAGAAGCTGCTGCACCTGGATCCCCCTTCGCCTCTGAAGACACCCTTTCTACCGTGGGAATTTGGTGAGCCGCGCGCTCTCGAAAAGCTGTGAGCAACTTGTTAGATGACACTTGCATTGCTGTGGGGACAACAGGCAAGCCTGTGTGTAGCTTGCCCTTGGACTACTGGGGCAAAATTTCAGAATAATCAAAACTTTTTCCTTAGTCATTAAGGTTTGATACCAAAAGAAGTGGTTTTGGAATCTGGTCAGCCCTTGGTTATAACAGAAGATTAAATTTAACATCCAGCTTCTTAGGCCACGAGTTGAAGTCTGTAGTAACCGTGATGAGGTGAACAATCCAGGTTCCATCCATGGCTAACAGAAGGCCAGACACCTATGCTGCAGTGTAGACCGGCAGCACCTTCTCCTGCCGAAAGCTTAAGGGCCTTAGTTGGAAGTGGCGGTCAGAAGACACCATTGGACCACCCGCTCCGATGACACAGGTGGTTGGTCCTATCTTAGCATTAGACTTACCCTCTAAAGAGCATGTAGGTTCACATACTTTTAAGGCCTAGCCTACTTCTTGATAAAGGTCAGCTCAGAGGCCACTGCCACATTTAAGATCTGCATGTTGTGTGATGTAGCACATTAATAAATATCTGGGGCTCAGCCTGAAGGTCAGAAAAACAAAACAGTCAGCCACTGGCTCTTGCCTCTACCTCAGTCTGAAATGGCGAACCTGCCTCCAGGAATCTCAGAATGAGACTGTGTGTCTGAGAGCTGTCTCCTCCTGTTGTATAATGCCCTCTAGGGCTGGGATTAAGGGCCTGCACCATTGGGATTAAAGGCGTGCACAACCCGGTTTCTATGGCAAACTAGTGTGGCTACTAGAAATAAAGGTGCGTGTTATCACTGCCTGGTCTGTAAGGCTGACCAGTGGGGCTGTTTTACTCTCTGATCTTCAGGCAAGCTTTATTTATTAAAATAGAAATGAAATATCACTACAGAGTGAGATTCATCAGATAAGTGAATTTAGGGTGGAAGTAGCAGCTAATGTTATGGATAGTGGCTACAGGATTTGCAGAAACTAACGAGAAACCCCTCTTCCTCCAGGTCCACTGCAGTCTCCTTCCAGCCTTCTCTCCACCCTGGATGTTGAACTGCCGCCTGTTTGTTACGATGCCGATATTTAAACTTCTTATTCTTTTATAGTTCTTATGTATGTTGTATAATAAAGTGTTTGTGTGTGCATGTGGGGCATGACTTCTTACTAGCTCACGATTGATATTTTTGGCATTAGAAGGTACCCCAGTTTTCCTGCGAAAGTATCCCCTTCACCATGTACTTCATTGCCTTTTCATGGCCATTAACTAGTGACAGTTATTAGATTTCTTAATTAGAAGAGCCACTTCCAGCTCATTAAGTATTTATCGTTAGGCATTCTTTACCACCACTTCTATTTAGTGCTAATGACTTCAGGATTCAGTAGCCCGAGTTTGAAAGGCACTAAATCTTCTGAGAACGCAGCCTCCTCGGCATCTTCAGTTAGGTACTTCGAAGATCATTGCAGATAATTTACTTACAGTAGGGTTCACTCCCCCCTATAGGAATCAGTTCTTTATCCAGTTGTGGGCATGAGTGTTTGATAAGCATTAATGCATTTGTATCTAAGTCTATGAGAGGAGCTGGTCCCTTTGCTTTTGAAGGGACTGTGTTTTGTCCACTGGTGCGGTATGCCAGATTCTGTAGTGTATGACTATTTTTGCAAAAGTAGGGGCAATGGGGGGGGGGATACTAGTCCTGAGGAGGGAGGAGTCTCCTATCTCCGCATGCCATTTGAGGCTGACTCCTAGTTAATGGGCCTGCTTCTCTGGCCGGGCCCTGACTGCTCAGGCCACAAGCCTGCTGGGGATTCTGTTCCCAGGCACTGGCTTTGCTGCTGCTATAAAGGGAGCTTTAACTAAAATCTGTTGTTTTTATTTATAAATAAGACTTGAGATTCAAAGGCTAGGGTGAAAACTGCTAGCTCAGAGACTGAGTAGCAACTAGCTAACCCTTTCTCCTTGCTGGTGTCTCCCAAAGAAAGTGTCCCTCTGCTCCACCAACAAAAGCCTAAAAATAAAAAGATGTTCCAGATCCCTCCCTGCTTCTGGGGCCTCCCTTCCACCCAGATGCCTTCTGATGGTGTATGATTTACGTTCTGTCAACCAGCTGCTGACAGCCTCCTGGCCCAAGGTTAATTTTATTTAATGCAAATGCAAACTCAGGGTTCACAGGTGATCGAGTGTCCCTCAACATGATACATTTTGTATTGTTCGAGTGCAAAGTCTGAAGCTCCTCCTCGGTTGTAGTGATCTCTGAATTACAGTCACATCCGCATCAGCTCTGTCCTCAGCTTTAACTGGGTTCCAGCTCCTTGCCTTGTGAAATGGCACAGTTCCTCTTTCTGTACTCTGTGTTCTCTCTGGAAGTGCGGGTAAAGCAGCCAGTGCTTAGCCACCCGCCGCAGGGTGAATATCGCGCTGTCCTAATCTTATCTACCAGTTAAATTAGTCCACTTGAGTACAGCCCCGCCCAACTTTTCCAGAAAATGCTTGGACCGAAGCTAGATTCTTTGCCAAATATAACACAAGAGGCCTTTAGTTCCCTCTAACCGTGGGGGCAGTCCTGGTGTCCATCTTTCTAGCGGCATTCTGGTTGGTCTTCTGAATGCCTACCAGAATGATCCATTAAGCTGTGCTTGAGGAGGCTAGGGGTTTCCTCAGCCTGCATCTCCAAACTCATGTCCCCCAAGTCTATTAAGATCATGTTGACAGGTTTAACAGCCATGACTCTGTCTTGGTGCCACTTTTCAGTATTATAGCAGGGAAGGCAAGAAGCCACTCCAGGGAGTGGCTCCTGATGGGCAGCAGTTACATCCCTGGATCAGAAAGCAGAAGAAAAGACTCTCGGTGCTCATAGCTTCCTTTCCCCTTTCTCTGCTTTCCATCAATCCAGCACCCCAGCAGAGAGGATGGAGCCGCCTACATTCCAGAGCCAGTGGTCTCTCAAATTAATCTCTCTGCGGTGTTCTGCACCAATGCCCTAGGCATTTCTTATTCCAGTTGACAAAACTGTCATGAGGAACCACCTGTGTGGTCTGCCCTTCACAGCACAACCCTGTGCGCTGCAGAGAACAAGGTAGATGAGGGTCTCCCACAACATCCGGATCTTCAGGCTCCATGGCCCAGGCTAGTGTAGCAGGTGTCCCACGTTGTGTTCTGGACTTGGAAGCAGGTAGCGATCTTAAGTTCAGGTGAATCCCAGATACTCTAGTAACAGGGTGGGAAGAGATACCACACTCTTTGCCAGGCTCCCCCACAGCCTTTTTTTCTACCATGCTTTGCCGGTGATGCCAGGGTGGCGCCACAGTTCCTGCAGCCTAGGCCATGTTCATCTGGGGTAAGAGACTATTTCCAAGATTCCAGTCTTCACTGCTTCATATGACTGCAAGAAGGGAGGAACTCCCCTCCAACCATGGACACAGCGTTTTGTCTTCTCACGTCCCCAGAAGGAAGGCTCACTTCCTTCAGTCTTTCCTCTCACTCTGGGCCATCATCTCAGAGAGCGCAAAGCTAACTTAAGTTTTTAGTTTATGTGTGTGTAAGGCTAAGGACAACTTCTGGGAGTCTCTTCTCTGTCTTCAGACGACAAGTCCCTGGGATAAGGCCCAGGTTTGGGAGCAAGTGGCTGCTGAGTCATCTCGCCAGCCCTAACACTGACCTTTGAATAGGCTGAATTTAGTGGCGTTGGAGACCTCAGCCATATGTACGCAAGTGACAGGAAGAACAGGTGGCAGACCTGTGTCCTTTGTCTTGTGTGCTCGTGGCTCCCTGGAGGACTCACGCCTTTTTTTTCTTTCTTTCTTTCTTTCTTTCTCTCTCTCTCTCTCTCTCTCTTTCTTTCTTTCTTTCTTTCTTTCTTTCTTTCTTTCTTTCTTTCTTGTATCCTGCCTGTAGGCCAGAAGAGGGCACCAGATCTCATTATAGGTGGTTGTGAAGCACCACGTGGTTGCTGGGAATTGAACCAGGACCTCTGGAAGAGTAGTCATCTCTCCAGCCCTAGGACTCACACCTTTTGAAGAGGCCTCTTTTTCCTGTAAGTGGAGCTTGGGATAGAATAAATAGGAAGAGAAATCTGGGAGGAGAGATAAGAAACAAGAAAGAGAGGAGACTCCAGGGGCCAGTCACCCAGCTACACAGCAAGCCATAGAGTAAGAAGTAAAGAAAGGTATACAGAAACAGAGAAAGATAAAAGCCCAGAGGCAAAAGGTAGACAGGATAATTTAAGTCACAAAAAGCTGGCTAGAAACAAGTCAAACCAAGGCTGGGCATTTTGTCTTACTCCTCCCTTTTGGGGTCAGGGGTATTTTAAGCAGTTGGAAATTAAACGCGGGCAAATTTTCTGTACCTATTGAAAAATTCCCTTCCTATACTATCCTAAAAAAAGAAGAAGACAACACGTATATTTATTTGGGAGTTAGGTGGCGGGCCACCCAAAGAGTCAAAGAGTACAAAGAAAAAAAACAGCTGATTACACATTTAATTAAAAATAAAGTAAATCTGAACAAAGCAGACATAAAGCCACATAATGTGGGCATGCAAACTGGGGCTGTTGAACCTTACGGGATATACTCGTGAAGTTTGGTAATGACCCTGATAGGTGCTGTGAAGCGCACCCTGGCTCTTGTAGTGAATATACCAGACTGGATAGCTCAAACCTTGGAGATTTATTCTCAGGATTCTAGAGGTTAGGACTTCAAGACCCAGATGTGGGTAGGCTTGGTTCCTTTGGAGGCCTCTTTTCTCTACTCGCAGAGAGAAGAGTTGTACCAGAATGGACTGACATGTGTGCTGGGGGGAGGGGGGATAATAGTACTGCTTAGTGACTGAAATTTTAGGGTACATGCAGGGCGTGTGGTCTGGAACTGCAGCGAGGACCCAGGAAGACACCTTTGCCTCTGTTGTGGGTGGAACAGAGATTCTGTCCATGGACCCTCACAGAGAGGTGAAGGTTGGTGAGTAAAGAAGACTTGGCATTCAGAGGACAGCATGGCAATCTGTGTATGAGATATGTCCTGTAGGAAACTGTCTATCTTTGTCTGCTTCTTGTGGCTGTGATAAAGACTAATACCAAAAGCAACTTAGGGAGCAAAGAGTTCATTTACATATTCTGATAACATTCTGTCACTGAGAAAAGGCTGGGCAGCAACTTAAGCAGGGCTGGAGCCTGGAGTCAGGAACCTAAGCCATAAAGGAAAGCTGCCTACTGACTTGCTCAATGGTGTGCTCAGCCTGGTTTCTCATTGTTGGTGTTAGCCTAGCCTTTCACAGCTGATCCATCTCCCCAGCCCCAGTCCCAGCCCCAGCCTCAGCCTGTCTTATACAACTGAGGACCACCTACCTAGGAGTTGCACCACCCAGTGTGGGTTTTCCCACATCAAGCACTAATCAAGAAAATATTCCATAGACTTGCATAGGGGTCAATCTGAGGGAGACATTTCCCTGGAAACCTCCTCTTCCCAGATGACTTTGTTTTGTGTCATGTTAACAAAGTACTAACCAGTATACTGCTGTTAAGGGGACACACACACACATACATGTCTCCCTGTGTATCTGGTCTTGAACTTAAGGTCCTCCTGGTGCTAAGATTGCAGGCGTTTGTCATCACACCCAGCTACATACTTTAACACGCAAAGGTGTGTCACTTTTGATACCAAACTTCTTAGTCTACATGAGATTGAGTGAAGATTTGTTACAAGTTCTCTTCCTGGAAATAGAATATCAGGAACCAACAGCTTATTATTTTTGGTAATGAGGGACAAGAGTTGCCTAGCATTAAGCCAGAGGCCATCTTCATGTCCTGAAGGATTCTCTCTTGAGGTTTATAATCTCCCTGGAGGCTGCACGCAGAACATAGGGGAAGGGATCTGCCTTAGAATATGCAAAATTGCCAGGGGAAGCAACAGCATAGGGGAACAGAGTTTAGGAAGAAGGACACGGTAGGTACAAGGAACTCCCTGGAAACATGGCTACCAGAAGAGCAGGGGCCTTTGTCCAGCTGCCCTTTAGAGCAGCGATTCCCAGTGACTGTCTAGAGAACCCCAGGGGTACTCATGACTTTTGCCAGAATATGTAAGGTTGAGTCTACTCCAATAATAGCACTAAGGTTACATACCTCTTTGTCTCTCTCTTTTGTCTGCAGGGGCACAGTGGCATTTTCCAGAAGGGATGCTAAGGGTGAGATGACAGCAGACTGCCTGCAGAAGCAGCCCCAAGAATCCAGCTGTCCTTTCTGAGGCAGACATTGAGAAGATCTGCAACTGTGAAGCCACGTCAGCTTTCTCACTCGCTTCCTGTGCTGAGAAAAGGATTATTTTTCATAGACTATGTTGTGTTGATGTCAACAGCGCATTATAGTCATGTTTAAATCAATTAGCAAATATTTGTAACATTTCCTCAGATTTAATTTTTATCACTATAAATATTGACAATTGAATCCTTAAAAATGAAACCTTTTTGTGTGTAATAATTTTTGTGGATATATGCATGGTGATATTTTGTTTGTGATCTAACAAAGCTTGCTCAAAGATCAGAGGAGCAGAGCCGCCAGCCACTAGTTCTTACCTCTATGAAATCCTCAGGCCAAATGCGGTGTCCAGTCTCTACAAGACCTCTGACTGAATACTTTCAGCTCCTCTCTCCTCCTGCCTTATAATCCTCTCTCTGCCCAGCCATATTTCTTCCTGTCTCCACCTCCCTAGTGTTGGGATTAAAGGTGTGTGATTCCCAAGTACTGGGATTAAAAGCTTGAGGTATCACCGCCCTACTGTTTCTCTTTGAGACTGGATAAATCTCCTGTTGCCCAGGGTGGCCTTGAACTCACAAAGATCTGTCTGCCTCTGTTTCCTGAGTACTGGGATTAATGGTGTGTGCCATCACTGCTTGGCCTCTCTGGCTAACTAGTGGCTTAGCTCTGCACTCTGATCTTCAGACAATCTTTGTTAGATCACAAACAGAATGTCACCATATTTATGTTCATCTTTGTGTAGGTGCACGTGCGCCTGTGTGCACCTGTGTGTGCATGGTGAGGGGACAGGCAGAGGACAATCTCTGGCTTTAGGAGTCATGCGCTTTTCTTTTCTTTTCTTTTTTTTTCTTTTTCTTTTTTTTTTTTTTTTGAGGCCAGGTGTCTTCATGTAGTCCCGGAACCTGTTCTGTAGTCCAGGTGGCCTCAAACTCAGAGATCTGCCTGCCTCTCACTCCCAAGTGCGCGACTACAAGAGGGTACCACCACTGTCTTGCCTAGAGACAGGCTATTTTAGTAGCCTAGACCTGATCAAGTCATTAGAGTGGCTGACCAGTAGCCCGAGAGCTTGCTGCCTGCTTCTACGATGCTGGGATGACAAGCACACACTATCATGCTTGGCTTTAAAAATTACATTTTATCTATTTATTGTGTGTCTGTATGTGTGTAGTGGTGGTATACATGCTATTTTTGTGTGTGCGGTGGTATACATGCTATTATTGTGTGTATGTGTGTATGTGAGGGGTGGTATACATGCTATCATCTCACACGGGGAGGTCAGAGGACAATCCGACAGGAAGTTGGTTCTCTTCTTCTTCTAGGTGTGGTGGTAAGGGCCTTTACCCCCTAAGCCATCTTGTCAGCCCTTGCCCCTGCCCTCATCAAAGTTGGAATTGAACCCAGGTCTTTGGGCTTGCAAGGCAAACACCTTACTGACTGAGCCACCCTACCGCCCTGATCCTTAGTGATTTTAAGGAGTGTAACAGAGTCTTGAGACCAACCTATCTCAGAATCGCTAGTTCAGGGAATATGAGTTTATAGACTCTGGGGCTAATGTGCTTGGGTTCAACCCCTGACATTGTCATTTTAGGTGAGTTACTTACCTTCTCTGAGACTTAATTTCCTTATCTGTAGACTATGTTACTTTTCTTATTTAGTTACCAGGGCAACAAGTGTATACCCAGGGCTGTACACCAATCATTTAAAAAATGCTAATTATTTTATCAAGGGAAAAGTAAGATGGGTTCTGTTCTGTGGGTGACCCTGTTAAGAGCTGTGAAACCTGTATAATGGCGTTAAGTCACAGCTCCTGCACCGAAGGGTCCTGTCACTCACAGAGCTGCCTGATTTGTAGTCTGTACTTTGGGATCGGATACCAAACCTGCCTGGACTTTATACTCTGACTTTGAACCTTTGGGAAAAGTCAGATAATAAAGGTATTTATGGTCCACTGAAGAGACAACAATTTTCTACTTGTCCATTTCAGGCATACTGTCATTTAAGTCAGTTGATTTTGCTTTTTTGTTTGAGAACAACTGCCCAGCCTTTCTCTGCTCTGGACGCGGAGCACAAAACCCTGTCTTATTGGGATAGCGTAATTGCACCACTAGAGGGCGCCCTCCCTTTGTTGTTGCTCACCTGCTTTCCTGTCCGCATAAGTCTCAGCTGAGAAGGACGCAGGATGGAGATCTTAAGCCTGTAAGGACTTTCTTAGCTTGATGACTGTGCCAAGTTTCCTTGAAAAATCCTCTTTTTTGACACAGGGGCTCATGTCGTCAGGGCGGACTTTAAATTTTCTGGGTAACTGAGGCTGGGCCCCGAACGTTTTGATCTTCTTGCCTTCTGCTGCCCAGAACTGTAGCGACAGGCGTGCGTGGGTCACCTCACCCAGCCTAGCTCTTGTTTTTAAAATCAGCCATGCTTACTGAAATGTCTTTTAAGTAAAACTGGGGTGGCAGGACGAGCATAGCTGCCACCATCCAGCCTTTCCAGAATGTTCGTTTCTTACCAGATCCATACCGAGGGCGTTTCATTCGCCTCTCGCCGACTCACAGGGCCACACTGTGTCGGTGTACTGTACACGTATCTTAGCATCTAGAATCTCAGATTCTAAGTGGTTAAGTAATCTGCGATATCTATCTTGAAAGGACATTTGACACTCTGAGCCGGTCTCCCCAGGGCCTTGTCCCCCAGGACTGTAAAAGAAAAGGATAGGTCTTGTGTTTTGTTCTACAACAGTAATTCCCAGGCTCGTCAAACACACGGCTTTCTGAATCAAATATTTTGTGCTAAGTAAAATTTGGGCTGGCCATTTGCTCTGAGCCGAACAGACCAGACCAAACCGATTTTGGAATTCAATCTCAGAGGTCCTGCAGCCAATTAACCAAGTTGCAGCCGAGTTCCTGGCTGACACTAAGGTGTAGCCAATCATTTTCTACATCTCGATCCTTTCTCCTGTAAATGCTGTGTGCTCAAGTTGTTAACTGGGGTTCTCAGAATCTGCTCTGGTTGGGAGCTGCCCAGTGTGAAAATCCTGGGATGGGGAAAGATAGCTCAGCCAGTAGCGTGTAAGGATGTGACTTCGAGACCCCCTCCCACCCTAGCTGGGCGTGGTGGCACGTCCTTAACCCACAGCTGGGGATGCGGTCATCGGTCATCCGAAGAAGGAACTATTCCATGAAGTATCAGGCTTGCTGCTAATACCAGTTACGACAGGATGCCAATTCCCAAATGTTCCACGAGGGGGCGGTATACCCCTTCTACCCTTGTAAACAGCTCCGTTTCTGATTCTTTCTGTAGGTGACAAGCAGCCTCTGTTTAGAGGACCTCTGAGTGGTGAGGGGGTGAAGAGGGAAGGGAGTGAAGAGAGGAAGCTACAGAATCTAAAGATGACCCCCACGTTAGTTTGATAGATTTCTAGTCACGTGCCACCCACCATGAGTTCAGTCATGTGCTTGACAGTTTTAATTTGGTTTCTAAGTCATTTGTTTGCAAGGTGATTATGAATGAACACATTTTACTCTGATTGAAATACCTTCTTAAAAAAGGCATGACAGCTAGTGATCAGTATTCACTTAATTTTCTTTAAATAGACACAACTTTTGTTTAATCGAATACTATAGATGTTTAAATAGAAACTTTGTTTTTTATTTTTATTGTTTTTATTGAGCTAAACGTTTTTCTTTTCTACCCCTCTTTCCTCCCCCTCCCTTTCTACCCTCTCCCATGACCCCCATGCTTCCAATTTACTCTGGCGATATCGTCTTTTTTCTCTTCCTATGTAGATCCATGTATGCCTCTCTTAGGGTCTAGGGTGTCTGGGGTTGTGGACTGTAGTTGGTTCTTTGTTTTACATCTAGAAGTCACTTATGAGTGAGCACATATTATATTTGTCTTTCTGGGTCTGGGTTACCTTACTCAATATGGTTTTTTATAGATCCATCCATTTGCATGCAAATTTCAAGATGTCATTATTTTTTATCACTGTGTTAAATGGAAATTTCTAATGTATAAATGATGCATAGACATAAAATTTGCATCACTTGACATAATTAGAGGGTAACAAAGAAAGAGATAGAGAGAGGGAGGGAGGGACAGAGAGAGAGAGAGAGAGAGAGAGAGAGAGACAGAGAGAGAGAGAGAGAGAGAGAACAGAAATAGTGTCATTGAATTCTTGCCGACCCTGGTCTCCTTGCTAAAGCTCTATCTGGGAAAAGATTCATCTGCATTAAGGATGCATCAGTATGGAGCCCTGACTTTCCTTAAAGTAGCCAGCAGGATGAACAGACATACAACAGCGATAGTTTTCCCCACTGTGTCAACTGACACTATTTAAAGTTTCATAAGACCTCAAACCGATTCCCATGTCCTGTTCATAAAATCCATTTATCAGGGAGATAACAAACTCCCTGGACTTGGAGTGTGGGGTCTTTTCTGTGCACAAGCATCTCTGGGTCTCTTTACCTCACCCCCAAAATGAAGAGGTTGGAGTAGAGCTCCGAACTCTCGAATTTAGTAGTTCAGGATGTTTTGACAGCCTGGTTCTCATGGAAAGAGCGGACATCTTCTTGGTGACTTAAAGGCTTTGACTGCCTGGCGAAAGCTGTAGCACCTCAAACACCATAGCTGGTACCCCATCTCCTGGGGGAATTTAAGGTCTAAGAAAACTGGAGGTTGAAGCTAAAAACGCAGAGCCTTGCTCTGCCTCCTACTAGTACTGTGGCTTGAACAAGCGACTGAGTGTACTGGCCAGTGTTTTCCTATGAAGAAGGTCCAGGATTGGGTTGTGTTCACTGCAGAGACTAAATCGTCAGTGCGCAGGTCAGCCGCTTACATGGCCTGGCTGGTTGGATAGCGTCATTCCTGCTGTTCTGATAATTCCCAAGATTTTGTTTTGAAGAACAAAACTCGAAAATCCTGGCAGTCCTCAGGGAAATTGATTGATGGCCCAGTTCTTCATGGTTTTAAGTGGGCAAATTGCAGTGAGTTTTATAAGCAGCCCCTCCCCTCACATGGGAGGCCTGGCCCAAGACAGGTGTATGAATTGACACCGAGACAATTATGATGACATTCATGTAGCTTTGGTGGTAGTGTGAGGGACAGATACGTCTGTGTGGGTTTTAGGACAGGTTTATTCGTATATTTTAAGCATGTATGTGCTTATTTTGTGTTCATTGTGTGTTTATGTGTATATGTGTACGCCACTGCCAGAGAGCGACTTGCAGGAGCTGGTTCTCTTCTACGGTGTGGGTCCTGGCAATCAAGCTGAGGTTGCCAGCCATGGCAGCAAGTGCTTTTACAAGCTGAGCTGCCTCACCAGCCCCAATATTTATTTATTTTTTTACATAGGGTCTTGTATACCACGGACTGGCCTGCAAACTCACTATGAAACTGAGGACGATCCTGGACTTGTGCCCCCTGTCTCTGTATCTCGAGTGCTGGGATTACAGGTCTGCCACCAAGACTGGTTTATTCGAAGCTGACAGCTGCGTGTGCTAGCCACACGCTCTACCAACCGCACAACAACTCCTGAAAAACATCAACAAACTTGTTTTGAAGCACTGGTTGAGTAACTGTGGTTTTCTAGCTCAGGTGTGTCCCAAGCGTCTGTCTGCTTCCTACCTGTAGGTGACTGTGAGGGTGTGTCTCTAGGGAAGAGCAGGAGAAACCAGACGCGGTGCGTTTGTCCTGCTGGTCCCTAGGTCTATCTCTACGCAAAGGCAGCCTGGGTGGGCTGAGTCAGCCGGCAGTGGAGGGCAGTGGGACTCCTGCTCCAAAACTTCTTGTGCAGTGCCAGCACGTTCCCAGCCAGTGAATTCCTCCTTTGGGCGGACGGTGGGTGCTCCCCGAAGCAGAGAGCTCTGCTTTGGCCATAGGCTGTGGCTTTGGGCTTCCAGCTCATCCACCGCTCGTCAGAGCAGGGGCTGGGGCTAGATGGTGAATACCTCTAGTTTTTTTTTTTTCATTTTAAGTGAGAGAGGCGATCTTCTAGTGACTTTTAAATAAAAAAATCTCCCTGTGTTTCCTACAGCTATATCTTGGATCCTTTTGACTAAAGCGAAGATCCCAAGTGTTATAAATAATTTTTATTTGTTCTTTTTAGACAGGGTCTTATTGTAGCCGGGGCTAGTTTTAAACTTGCTATGTAGCTGAGACTGGCTTTGAACTCCTAATTTTTTTGTCTCTACCTTTTGAATGCTGGGATTATAGGCATATTATAAATTCTATTTCCTTCCTTCCCTCCCTCCCTCCCTCCCTCCCTCCCTCCCTTCTTCCTTCCCTCCTTCCTTCCTTTACAGAGGTTCTCAAGTAGCCTAGGCTGACCTTGAATTTGCTATCTACCCAAGGGTGACCTTGAATTTGTGATCCTTCTACCTCTCCCTCCAAAAAGGTGGGGTTACCAGGGTGTGTCACCACGCCTAGATTATAAAATGCGAAGGTAGGAAGCCAGGGCGCTATGTCTGCTAGTGTCATGCTCAGCCCACAGAGGTTCTTATTTATTTATTTATTTATTTATTTATTTATTTATTTATTTATTTTGTATACAGTGTTCTGCCTGCAGGCCAGAACAGGGCACCAGACCCCATTATGGATGGTTGTGAGCCACCAAGTGGTTGCTGGGAATTGAACTCAGGACTTTTGGAAGAGCAGGCTGCTCTTAACCTCTGAGCCATCTCTCCAGCCCTATTTTTATTTTATTTTTTTGAGACAGGGTTTCTCTTTGTAACAGCTCTGGCTGTCCTGGGACTCATTCTGTAAACCAGGCTGGCCTTGAACTAGAGATCTGCCTGCCTCTGCCTCCTAAGTGCTGGGATTAAAGGCATGCGCCACAACCATCCAGATAGAAGTTCTTCATTATAGGCAACAGAAAGTGACTCTGGCTGACTAACACAGAAGAGGAATTTCCCGAGAGAGAGACCGGTATGCAGAGAAATGCCAGCGCAGGAGAGAAGAGGACAGTGACAGGAATGATTCAGTTGGACTGGTCAGCAGTCTCGGGGGTGGCTTAGCACAGTGCTCCTCTGGTACAGATGCCACTGCTACAGCCTGTGATAGAGGCAGGAAGTATTGGCTGTAGCTGTTGTTGCCACCTTAAAATGAATCCTCTAAGGGCCTCTTTGCACGCATGCACGCACTCACACAGAGTCAAGCGCTGAAGTATCCCAGTTGCAAGGCTTGTAGGAAAGTGAATGACGTTTTTATCTTTCATAGTGGGAAATGCTCTCTGTTTCCCAGAAAGGGTCTTGCATTGGGGAATTCCCTGAACAAGTGCGCTGCTCTCCAAGGCCAAGGGGGTTCTTTTAGGCTGTGGGATGGCTCATGAAACCAAGGGTGGTGGAGCTGGACCTCTGCACAAGAACTTGGCAGTCAGCAGAACTCTTCTGGGTCAAGTCTGCTATTTTCTCAGTCCAGGAGATGTGCTCAGGTGGAAAAACCTTGGTCTCTCCTATGTCTCTCTATATGGGCCTGGGACTGGTGATCCCCCTGCCTTTGCTTCCCAAGTGCTTGGATTAGAGGTGTGCTCTAGTGTACCTTTCTCTCCCTTTCTCCTTCCCTCTCCTTCCTCCCTCCCTCCCTTCTTTCTTACTCTCCTTTCATGCATGGTGCATTGGGGCCTCTCTCAGCATGGCCACTGAGGTGTTTACTATGAGGGTCTGTATGTTCCTTGCCCCTGGATGAGTCTCTGCTGTTCACTCTTTTCTCCTCAGTGAGTGGCTTCCCGAAGAGTCTAGCTGTCCTGCTAAAGTCTTTGGGACATAGCACTTAGAAGGTACTCAGCTTCTAGAAAGTTCTCAAGAGACATTAGTGAAATCACCGAGTTTTCTTTCTATCCAGAGTATATTTCTTTCTTCTTTGGCTTCCTTGGCTCTGCTATTATTCCTTTTCTCATTGCAGCCGGGGGACCATTTGGCTCACAGTTTGAGGGAATACAGTCCATCATTTTGAGGAAGGTATGAAAGCAGAAGTGGTGGCCAGCTGGTAACACGGCACACACAGGAAGCAGAGAGTAAACAAGAAGTGAGGCCAGGCTGTAAATCCTCAAGGCCTGCCCACACTGGCTCACTTCCTCCAGGGAGGCTCCACCTCCTAAAGGTTCCACACCCTCCCCAAGTGCCACTGCCAGCTGGAGGACAAGTGTGGGAACATAGGCCTAGGGAGACAGTCCACATTCAGGTCACAGCAGCTCCTTTCCCCCCTTTTTCAATCAGCTTACCCTAAAGGCCTTCTATAAGCCCAGCAGCATTCCAAGAGCTGGGAGCTAAACACAGAACAGGCTAGGCAAAATTTTATCAGAGGTTTTGTTTCAATAGAAGCAGATAAACAAGATCATTCAGGATAGGCAGAGGAGCCACAGGAGTTGGATATGTTGGGGAGCAGGGCTACTTTGGGACAGAATATTGAGGGAGGGAGGATTGTAAGTTTCTTATGTTATCCATAAAATGATGCACTTTCACTAAAAACAAAAACCCACTGGGATAGTTAAGGAAGTAGAGTGTAAATGCAAAGTAACCACTAAAATGTACAGCCGAGGAGACAGCGAAAAGCATTTTAATAACACTCAGCTTAGGAGAGTCGGTGGTGAGATGCTCTGCAGGTAAATCACTTGTCTCTGAGGCAAGATGGCCCGAGTTCGATCCCTGAGACTGGGCTCTGGAGGGTAGGAGCTGAACAGAGAGGAGACTGCAGCTGCAGCCACTCTGAGACAGGAAAGAGCTGGAATTTACCTGCAGCACACAGCAGAGGGCCATGGTGCACAGAGACGGGCCTGAGTGGAGGGAGACAGGCAAGAAGACTTGGGTCAGTCAACGGGCTGCCCAGACTCAGGGGGAGAAGAGAGAAGCCGTGCAACTGTTTCAGTAGGGAAGGGTCATAACTAGAACTTATTTAAAAAGAAAACTCAAAATTGAGGGACATTCTTTAAGTCTCACAAAGTCATGAGCCCATTTGGCCTTAACATGCGCAGCCCAGGCTGGCGTAGAACTGAGGATCCCTCTGCCTCTGCCTCCCAAGTGCTCAGATCAGAGGTGCCCCATTCCCTCCTCCCTTCTTCCCTCTCTGCCTTCTTTCTTCCTCCTCTTTTCTTCCTTTGCTTGCTCTTTCAAACAGTGTCACACTCCTACAAGAGAAAGCCAAGCCGAGAAGGAGTGTCCCGTTAAAGGGGCGATGGTAAACACAGGGTGCTGGTGTGGACTGGACTCTGGGAAGGGAAAGGGGTGGTTTTATTGCTGCTGTGAGGACCAGCCTCCAGCAGCTCAGGGATGGAGGGGAATCCAATGGAGTCAAGGGATAAATCACTCAATTAACTATTCTATCTGAGGGAGTAAAACTTAACTCTCTGGGGCCAGTAAAAAAGGGACCCCTTCCATATACCTCCAGCATGTCAAGATCTCACCTAGGGTGTTGATGAATGGCAAGCCTTCAGCAGGTCAGAGAAACTGAAGAGGAGATGCAAGCAGGTGAACTACTGGACAGACAAACAGACACATGAGGACTTTTCTGAGGGCCAAGGCTTAGTTCTTCATTTTATTATTCTCACTGTTGTGAGATTAGTCCTATTCTATTCCGTTTCTGTTCTATTTTCCCTCCCTGATGTTTTACTTCTGTCTCTCTTGATGTCTTCCTTCTAAATAACTTTATTTTTTCCCTTTCGGCTTCTATATCCCAGCAAAATCTTTCAAGCAGTATAAAAAATTACAATGTGGTTACATTCTATTTTTCAAGTGAATTATTACAATAAATGTAAGTAAAAAAACCAGCATGCTTTCCATATCTCTTACCTATTACAGGTGAAAAACAAGTTGTCCCAAGAACCCACATACATTTTTCATGTCCAAGCAACTTGTTATAGAATAACAAAGTATAAGTAAGCAAGGTATTTTTCTTGGCCAGTTCTTTGGCTGGCAGGCTACATTTTATGGTTGCAAAGAAAGAATCAATTATTTTATTATCTATCTCAAAAGACAATCTTATAAAAAAATTCTAAAAAGAATCATAAACCTAAACTTTTACATATGAAAAACAACCAGTGAGCTCTACTTTAAATCCTTAGGGGTGCACACCCATTCATCAGCAGCTTTTATATCAGGAAGCTGAGGGCAGAGATGGGTACGAGGAATTCGCCATCGCCCTTGACATCAACCAATCCTAGTAGGAAAGGTACATCAGTGAGCAATAGCCGGATCCCTTGTTCCTGCTCCCTGACCTCAGTGAGTCCCTTGCTCAGCTTCAAAAGTACGCCTTTAAATTGATTTCCAAGAAGTTTTTTTTTGTTTTTCACCTCAAGGCCATTAACAAAACCATCTTAACCTAACCTTAAGTCATTCTTAAAGCTTGTTTCAGCTATGATGCTCTCCGAAGCCTGTGAGCACATCTCCCAACATTAAGATTAAAAGAACTTGAGTTGACTGGGCTTCTGGAACTGAACTGTTTCTCTTCATCATTAACCTCAGCCACAGTCTTAGGACTCCTCGAGAGAAGCCAGCTGTATGGCATTTCCTCGTTCTTATTTTCTTCCTCTGCAGCCCCTGCTTTATCAGGGGCGGAGGCAACATGGTATCTTCCTTTTACTTTTATTAGTTTCCTCACTAAGCTAAGCTCCATCATAACCCCTTATTATATTTATTAAAGAATCCCCAATCATAAAAATCCTATTTAAACTAACTCTATTATTGTATCAAATCATTGCTTTTGTTAGATAAGATAGTACAGCTTAGGAGAAAATCATCTTCACACTGGTCCACAGGTAAAACTGCCCAGTAGCACAGGATATTCCCAGGAGACTCTTTAAAGGCAGGGGGATCGCCTCCTATCCAATCACACCATACCAGATACCAGAGAAAAAATGGAAGCAGCAGACATGTGAAGAAGACCCAGCAGCAGTAAGAGACGTTCTGGGGCTGAAGCCCTCAGGGTCTGTCCAGGAATCACCCTTCAATGCTTGCGTGTTGGGGAGCTGATCGCTGACGTCAGTTGCCGCCTGCTGCCCCTCTGACGTGACCACCAGCATGGTTTAAAGAACACTCTTGGGGCAAGTGCTGATTTAGGAAGACTGCTTTTGGGAAAAGAGGACTGAATGGTTGGAAATCTCCCTGAGCACAGTAACGTGGACGGTTATGCAAGAGGTTGTTCTTGTTTAAGGAAGTGAGAGAGCCTGTGGTGCCTGTATCATAGTCTCAAGAATTCAGGAAAAAAGAAGGTTATGTAGGGTCAGTGTTAATGTGAATACAGAATAATCGAGATGCCAGGGGGTCCGCATGAAAACGGATTTGAGTTTACTACCATTCGCGTAACCTTCCCAGAACTCGAGCCCCGATGTGGTTAGACTGTGTCCGTCTGCTGCTCTTCTATCTCTCCATCTATCGGACCAGGTTACTCTTTTCTTTGTCTTATTTTGAGTTGAGCAGTGTGGTGGTGTGAATAAAAATGGGCCCCAAAGGCCCATAGGGAGTGGCACTATTAGGAGGTGTGGCCTTGTTGGAGTAGGTGTGGCCTGTTGGAAGAAGTGCATCCCTGGGGGCTGCCTTTCAGTCTAAGATGCTCAAGCCATGCCCAACATGTCAGTCTCTTCCTGCTGCTTTCAGGTCTGAATGTAGAACCCGCAGTTACTTCTCCAGCACCATGTCTGCCTACACTCTGCCATGCTTCCTGCCATGACAACAATGGACCAAACACATGAAACTGTAAGCCAGACCCAATTAAATGTTTGCCTTTCCAAGAGCTGCTGTGGTCATGGTGAATCTTCAGAGCAATAGAAACCCTAACTAAGACATTTATTTATTTATTTATTTATTTATTTATTTTTTATATTTATGTGTGTGTGCATGTTTGTGCGTGTGTGTGTGTATTCTGTAGCACAGCTTATGTAAGGTGAAAGGGTAACTTTGTGGAGTTGGGTCTCTTCTTCTATTTTCATGCCAGTCTCAGGGATTGAACTCAGGTCATCAGACTTTGGAGACAAGAATTTTACCTGCTGAGCATCTCACCAGCCTGAGCTGTACATTTTAGTGGTTACTTTGCATTTACAGTATATTTCCTTAACTATCTAAGTGTACTTTTGAGTGAAATTGTATCATTTTATGTATAGCGTAAGAAACTTAAGATTACTTTCATGCTTCCCTCCTGGGGCCATTATTATCTTCATATTTTTGCTTTTTAATATCTTATAAAGCTCTATATTTTATTGTCATTATTGTTTGTTTAGTGATCCCCTTCTCTGTGTGTGTGCATTAGAGGTAAGTAGGATGATCCCAGGTTACATGGCTGGTTCAAGAGGTAAGTGTGGATAAAGGCCAAAAAGACTGTTACATTGATAAGTATTTCCAGCCAGGCCTTACAAAGGATTCTTTGAAAGTTTCAGGAGCACACAGCTTTTCAGAGGTATATTTTTCTGTCTAGGTAACTAATAGCCCTATTTGGTTGACTTTTATAGGAGGGGATGATAGCATCATCCTTGTTCTTTAGCGGAACAAAACCTTTTTTAGACCTTAAACAAGTGGAGATATTACAGGTGTGGATATTTATTCATTGTTGACCTCTTAGGCAGTCAGAATATCATTTCCAGGGCATGGTATCCAGGGCCAGAGGTGACTCAGACCCCATGCTAATCACCAATAACCAGTCTTACAGTTTCGGGTCTCGACTTGAAAGCAGTGGTTCTCAACCTGTGGGTGGAGACCCATGGGGAGCGGGCAATGATCCTTTCACAGAGGTCTCCTAAGACCAACAGAAAGCAGATATTTCTCTTATGATTCATAATAGTAGCAAAATTACAGTTATGAAGTAGCACGAAATTAATGTTGTGGTTGGGGGTCAGGACAACATGAGGAACTGCATTAAATGGTTGCGGCATTAGTAAGGGTGAAAACCACTGCTTTAAAACCTGCTGATTAGTATGAGAAACAGGTTCACCCCTGGAGACATCTAAGTCTGATCATTTCCAACTAGCTATGTAACAACCTCCTCAAGAGCTGAGACCCTAGAATCATTTGAGTTGATCTGGCCACTTGTGGTTGAAAAAGGACAAAGAATGGGGTTTAGACCATAGAATGGTCTTGATAACTCTCAGACCTAAGCAAATGATCCAGATATATTAAGTTGGGCTGATGCAACACTATTTGAAGGTGGAGCAACTGTAAATGAAAGGAGGTAAAATTAAGAGAAGAATTAAGAACAGAGGAGCAAGGACTAATAGAATCACCTCTCAGATTATAACAGGTGCAACTCATTTCTACTATGAAAGTCCAGAGATCCAATTCAAGAGTTGTTAGCAAGAAGAGCTGGCTGGCATCTGGCATGCTTTGATTTTGTAAATCATTTAAGGCAGACAAGGCCCTGGTGGGATTAGATATACACAGTATACACAGTATTTGGCATTGATAATGTTAGCACAATAGCAATTACTCCTGAGTGGCCATAATGATATCTGAAGCCATATAGTTTTGTGTTCCTGAGGTCAGAGACAGTGTATCTTAGAGTCTAGTGTGTCTTGGTCCAGGAGTTTTGATAAATGTCCCATAGGCAGATGGTTCTCTCAGGGCTACTCGCTGACATTCAATTTAAAAGCTCATCAAGTTCTAATAACTCCAAAGATGGGATTTTGAAAAAAAAAAGCTTTTACTTTATCAGAAGGTTTTGTTATTCTTGTTGTCATTATTCCCCTTTAAGGATCCATATAGAAGTTTAGCCCTAGGGCCATATCCAGAGCTTGGAAGCCTACAATAACCCATTTGTCCTCTAAAGGCTCTGGGTTATTTGCTAAGCAAAGTGTTGGGAATTGTAAGGACCTGGATGGCTTGAATACAAACAGCTAAAGAGCCTATGCCTGGGAGTTTAGATGAATTCTAATATAGTGCCTTTAGGGATAATAACTGGACCTTTAGATTTTGTCATTCCTGCTGTTGGCCCAGGAATTTAAAGACATCATTAGGTGGTTTGAGGATTTGTTTAAGGAAGGAGGCCAGATATAAGAAGATCATCCATGTATTGTATGACCATTTCCTTATCTAAAGTTAAGCCATTTAGGTCCCTAGCTAGAGCCTGTCAGAAAAGTGTGGGAGCTGGCTCCAAAACCCAGTGAAGGAGAATCTAAGTGAGTTCTCTATTCTGACTATGCACATGGTCCATCCAAAGAAAAAGATGAACTGAGGCCCAGCTGCTCTGGGGGTATACAGAAAGAAGGCATCTTTAAGATGTCTGGCAGTGATCATTAGACACAGAAGGGATTTGTGTGTAGAGAACTGGGACTATGGGTATACAGCTTCGCGGTTCAATAGTCTCTGTTGAACTTCTTGGCCAACACTGGGATATTAAAGGGTGATTTGTGGGGAGTTAATATCCCATAATAGAGAGACCACTGATTAGTGGTCTCTGAAGTCCTTCTCCCAGCTTCAGGCTGAAGAACAAATCATTAACAGGTAGGAAGAGCATGAGAATCCTGCTGCTGTCTGGCAGGCTGTGATTGCCCTACCTGGCGTGATAGTAACCAGTGCTTTGGGGTTAATGAGGAGGCCTTTAAGAACTGAATAGTTATTTCCCCCCTTTAAAAACAGAGACTAGCTCTTCTGCTTTGTATTGTTACAAATCACTACACTTTTTGGAAAGCCTGGTGTGTGTTTAAGACCAAAGAAATGGGCAAAAGTTAACTTTAAAAAAAACAAAATTTTTTTGTTAAGCTCAATCAATTGAGGTTCCTCAAGGGTTAATTTTAGTGACATGGTAAAAACGTCCCTTATTGACTTTAGTTTTCACTCTACCAGTTTTGTTATCTTCTGAGGTGGGTCAGGGTCTCACTGACTATGGGTACCCTTGGGGACACTCTGTATTGACTCTTCTCTTCAAAGAAACTATGTATGTTAGAGCCTAAACTAACCAAAAGTTCATGGCTTCTCTGACTGAGAAGATGTGAGACTTACTCAAGTTTCAGGATCCTTTGAATGGGGTCCAGTCTTCCGGTGGCGCCTGCCTAACAAGGGGCAGGGCTGTCCTCTTGGCCCCTTTGGCATTGGCCCATAGGTGCGGCTGGCAAAGGCTAAGGTCGGTTACATTTGTTTTTCCGTTGTTCTGTTTGTCTTCTGAGGCACGGTGTCACATACTCCAGGCTGGCCTTGGCTATGTAGTGGAGGATGGCCTTGAACTACTCATCTTCCTGCCTTCACTTTCCAATTACAGGTACCATCGTGTTTGAAGCACTAGTTCGGAAGCACAAACAGTGGCTTACAGTTTAGTTGTTGGGTAACACTCAGATCAAGTTCAACAAAACTAACAGGGCTTGGATAAACTTGACTTTTAACAGTGATTTTCACCTTGTGGGTCACGAGCCCCTTGGCAAACCTCTATCTCCAAAGATATTTACCTTACAATCCATTAACGGTAGCAAAATTCCAGTTATGAAGTAGCAATGAAATAAGTTTGTGGTTGGGGGTCACCATAACATCAGGAACTTATTCAAAGTTCACAGCATCAGGAAGGTTGAGAACCACTGGCTTATTAGGACTGTTTTCCAAGTAGTTGAAGTCCTACAAACCCGGTAGATAATATTTGAAATTATCTTGATAAAATGTAAAATCCCCTTTCTGCAGGCCAATTTTTGGTAACTGTTACAAAGAATAGGTCAACATTTTAAGCAAACCTTATTTTTGTAGATGGGAAATTGGGTTCCAGTTCTGTATTAGTACACTGAATTCTGATATTAGGAAGTTTTAATAATTTTGAATTAGAGCCAATGTAGTCACGGCTGTACAGTCTTTAAATTGTAACTTCTTGTGACATCCTTTAACCTCCTGGCTTTGTCCTACCTTTTCCTCTTTCCATTTTGAAACAGTCCCTTCCTTAACTATAGAGTCAAAGTGTATTGCACCATATGGCCCCCCCTTTATTCAAAAGCATTTTCTTTTTACCAGAAATACATTTCTATGCCCGTAACCTTTTCACACTTGCTGGTTTCTGTTTTAGTTTCTTGTACAAAATTCTTCATGTAATTTGAGTTTTTCTTGAAAAGCCATAAGACCTGCAATAGGACATAACTGACCTTTTTTTTTCTTGTTTCTTACAAAATTCATGTAGCTGGAGGCTGGCCTTAAAACTTCAATTGGCAATTGTTGGTTATTTTACTCCAGCATCTGACTTAAGCTGCTTTGTTACATCATTTACATAATCCTGGATCTTTAGGCCATTTGTCTAGTTATTCACACAACACACACACACACACACACACACACACACACACACACACACACACCAGATCAAGTTCTTTCTTTCATTAAAAAGTTTCCTTTATGTGTATTGGTGTTTGTATGTTTAGGCTGCTATAGTCACATCATACATGTGCAGTGCCTGAGCTGACCAGAAGGGGGTGATGGATTCCAGGAACTGGAGTTACAGGCAGCTGTAATGTGGGCACTGAGAACAGAATCTGGGTCCTCTAGAAGAACAACCAGCGCTTTTAACTACTAAGCCATCTCTCCAGCCCCAAGTCTTTTCTTTTCTACAGGTTCGGAGATTAAATTTGTCCCGATTACAAAGGATGTATCTGAGAGATACATCAATAAGAGTGAGAGAAACTTACCTGTACAGAAGAGAAAGAAGGGGCCGGAGAGTTGGCTTAGCAGTTGAGAGTCACACCACTCTACCAGAAATTCTCGGCAGGTGTGCTGGGCAGCTCACAGCTGCCTGTATCTCCAGCTCCAAAGGATCCTACACTTTCTTCTGGCCTTCGCTGACAGCACCCTCAACCTATACACAAGTACAAAGGAAATATTAAAGAGGATGGTGAGATGGCTCAGTGGTTAAGTGTTCTTTTGCTACAGAGACTCTCGTTCTGTTCCTAGCACCCACATAAAGCAGTCCTTGGGAGAAAACCCCATCTTCATGTTACATAGAGTTTCAAAGTCTCTGCTTTGCCAGGACTGATGAGAATGGGTAAAACCTTCTAGTTACCTGCGGTTTCCAAGTGTCAATATTATTTTTATTTTGTAGGAAAACTGCATTGTGTCTTCTAAAATGTCTTTGCTACAGAACCCTTTATTAAGGGTGCACATTAGATGAGTTAGCAACAGGATGTCCTTCTTATCCTCCCTTTAAAGGTGAATTCTGTCCTGGATATAATGGCTTCCTTAAGAGAATCAAGGAATTAAAATTGTCAGCCAGTGATGTTGGGTTAGGCACTTGGCCACAAATCAGACAGTAAATCTATAGGAGCAGTGATGATACCTGACATTCAGATTTGGAGCCTCTTGTTGCTGACAATATTCATCTGAGTAATATCAAGGCAACTCTCTTAGGGTTTTATTGCTGTGAAGAGACACCATGACTACAGCAATTCTTTTTTTTATTGATTTTTTTATTGAGCTCTACATTTTTCTCTGCTCCCCTCCCTGCCTCTCACCTCCCCTTCAACCCTCTCCCAAGGTCCCCATGCTTCCAATTTACTTAGGATCTTGTCTTTTTTTACTTCCCATGTAGATTAGATCCATGTATGTCACTCTTAGAGTCTTCATTGTTGTCTAGGTTCTCTGGGATTGTGATTTGTATGCTGGTTTTCTTTCCTTTATGTTTAAAAACCACGTATGAGTGAGTACATGTGATAATTGTCTTTCTGGGTCTGGGTTACCTCACTCAAAATGACGTTTTCTAGCTCCATCCATTTTCCTGAAAAATTCATGCTGTCGTTATTTTTTTTTCTGCTGTGTAGTACTCCATTGTGTAAATGTACCACATTTTCCTTATCTATTTTTTGGTCAAGGGGCATTTAGGTTGTTCCCAGGTTCTGGCTATGACAAACAATGCTGCTATGAACATAGTTGAGAACATGTCCTTGTGGCAAGATTGAGCATCCTTTGGATATATACCCAAAAGTGGTATTACTGGGTCTTAAGAATGGCTGTTTCCTAATTTTCTGAGAAATCACCACCTTGACATCTAAAGGGGCTGTACCAGCTTGCACTCCCACCAGCAATGCAGGAGTGTTCCCTTTACCCCACAACAATCTCTCCAGCAAAAGTTGTTATCAGTGTTTTTGATCTTGACCATTCTTACAGGTGTAAGATGAAATCTCAGAATTGTTTTGATTTGCATGTCTCTGATGGCTAAGAATGTTGAGCATTTCCTTAAGTATCTTTCAGCCATTTTAGATTCCTCTGTTGAGAGTTCTCTGTTTAGGTTTGTACTCCATTTTTTTTATTGGATTATTTGTTCTTTTGGTGTTCAATTTCTTGAGTTCTTTGTATATTCTGTCTGATGTGGGGTTAGTGAAGATCTTTTCCCATTCTGTAGGCTGTCATTTTGTTGACCATGTCCTTTGCTTTATAGAAGCTTTTCAGTTTCGGGAGGTCCCATTTATTAGCTGTTTCTCTCAGTGTCTGTACTGCTGGGGTTCTATTTAGGAAGTGGTTTTTTGTGCCAATGTGTTCAAGTGTACTTCCTACTTTCTCTTCAGTAAGATTCAGTGTAGTTGGTTTTATGTTGAGGTCATTGATCCATTTGGACTTGAGTTTTGTGCATGGTGATAGATATGGATCTATTTTCATTCTTCTACATGTCGATATCCAGTTACACCAGCAACATTTGTTAAATATGCTTTCTTTTTTCCATTTGATATTTTTTGCTCCTTTGTAAAAAATCAGGTGTTTGAAAGTGTGTGAATTAATATCTGGGTCTTCTATTTGCTTCCATTGGTCCATTGGTCCTCCTGTTTGCACTTATGCCAATACCAGGCTGTTTTCAGTACTGTAGCTCTGTAGTAGAGTTTGAAGTCAGGGATTGTGATGCCTCCAGAATTTTTTTTTTTATTGTACAGGATTGTTTTGGCTATCCTGGGTTTTTTGCTTTTTCATATGAAGTTGAATACCATTCTTTTGAGGCATGTGAAAAATTTTGCTGGGATTTTGATGGGCATTGCGTTGAATCTGTAGATTGTTTTTGGTAAGATTGTCATTTCTACTATGTTAATTCTACCTACCCAAGAGCATGGGAGATCTTTCCACTTTCTGGTGTCTTTCAATTTCTTTCTTCCAAGATTTAAAGTTCTTTTGATACAAGTCGTCCACTTGTTTGGTTAGAGTTACTCTGAGATACTTTATGCTACTTGTGGCTATTGTGAAGGGTGTTGTTTCTCTGATTTCTTTCTCAGCCCATTTACAGAAGGGCTACTGATTTTTTTTTAGTTAATCTTGTATCCTGCTACATTACTGAAAATATTTATGAGTTGTAGAAGTTCCTTGTTAGAATTTTTGGGGTTGCTTATGGAAACTATCATATCATCAGCAAACAGTGAGAGTGTGACTTCTTCTTTTCCAATTTGTATCCCCTTGATCTCCTTTTGATGTCTTATTGCTCTAGCTAGAACCTCAAGAACTATATTGAATAGATATGGAGAGAGTGGACAACCTTGTCTTGTTCAAGATTTCAGTGGGATCATTGTGAGTTCCTCTCCATTTAGTTTGATGTTGGCCTCTGGCTTGCTGTATATTTCCTCTATTATGTTTAGGTATGTTCCTTTTATCCCTGCTTCTTCCAGACCTTTATCATGAAGGGATATTGCATTTTGTCAAAAGTTTTTTAAGCATCTAATGAGATGATCATGTGGTTTTTATTTTTCAGTTTGTTAATATGGTGGATTTTCATATGTTGGCAGATTTTCATATGTTGAACCATTCCTGTATCTCTGGAATAAAGCAAGAGCGGGAAGTTTGGCTTCTCTAGGGTCCCTATGGGTCTCTTGAGATCCTTAACTAACATTCATAGGTAGACTTCAGCCCTGAAGACTGAGCCCATTTCTCCAGGGTGGAGCCAAAACAGTGGAATAGCATTGTACTCTAGTCTCCAGGTGATTCTTATGCATCTTGTCCAAGACCACATTTTCCCTTCTAAAAATGAATCAAATTTGTTCTTTAGCAGGTTCAAACATGAACAGAATGCATTCAGATTACTCTTATCCTGTGATGGAATATTATTTTAACTAGGCAAAGATGTGTTATATTTGTTTATGCTGCGGAATATTGCTTTATAACTGTGTAAAGGTGTGTTACATTTGTTTCTGCTGCATTTGTTCAATGATGGAAGAATGTGTGATTAATTATGTAAAGATACGTTGCATTTATTTCGCCTTGCCTACCTAAGGCACCTGATTGGTCTAATAAGGAGGTGACTGGCCAGTAGCTAGGCAGAGAAAGGATAGGCAGGGCTGGAAGTCCAAGAGAATAAATAGGAGGAGAGATTTAGGCTCAGAAAGGAAAGCAAGAAGAAAGCAGGAGAAAAGAGAGAGGGACATGTGTGGAGCATGTCCACACACTCCATGGACATGTGTGGAGTCTAGGCACTGCCAGCCAACCATAGAAGCAGTGAAAGTAAGACATACGGGAGGAAGGAAAGGAAGGGGAAAAGCCCTGAGGCGAAAGGTAGACAAAGAGAAACAGGTTAAAAGAACTAGCCAGAATGAGCCTGAGCTAGGCCAAGCATTAATAACTAATAAGAAGCCTTTGTGTCATGATTTGGGATCTGGTTGGTGGCTCAAAAGAAAAAGCCTGGTACATCACCCCCACCCTCTCTTACCCCCATTTCACCCTAGCTGATGTCCCTTTTCCATGTTCCTGTCTTTTTGTTTTGTTTTGTGACATGCTGAGTCTAACCAAGACCATTTGAATGACCACGGGAATGGAACTGTTCCGTAGAGCCTTTTGGGACCACCAGTGGGTACAGAGCTGAAAAGAATGATTCCCCTTCTCCCAGAATCAATTAGAAGTTCATCAAGGAAGGGTGTGGCTGATGAACCCCTCTCACCTCCTCTCACCTCCACCTGCTGTTGACAGGCGCCCAGTCTCACTAAGGCCCAATGCAGGCAACCACAGCCGCTGCGAGGTCCTGATTGTGATGACTATATCATGTCCAGAGTGCACAGCATTTTGCTGCCCTGTTCCTTATCTCATGGCTCTTTGTTTCTTTCCCTTCTTATGTCATATTCGCAGGCCTAGAGAGGGTGATGCAGACGATCTTCTTAGGGCTGAGCACTCACACCAACCATAGGACCATGTTTGTGACCTCTCCAAAACCACGATGTTTTCTGTAATTTTGTTTCTTCTTCCTCCTCACCCCTTTCTTCCTTGTCCTCTCCTGTTTTATCCCTTCGCTAAGGTTCAGGTGTAGCACAAACACTTTACCACTGAGTCACATCCCCAGTACTAGGAGTGACGACATCTTTATACATTTTAGCCAGATTCACCGATTGGAAAGGTTTTTCAGTATTTGTGTTCTCTCTCCCCTCCCTACCTCTCCATCTCTCCCCCCCACCCCGCACTCCTTCTCATCCTTGCTCCACATACACAGACTTTTATTATGAACAATTTGAGATTACTTTGCATATCTGGAACTCATTTACTCTCAAATCTTCATATATATGCATATATACATATATTATGTCTGTATCCTTGCTAACATCTTTTAGTTCATAGCTGTTTTTTCTTTATGGGGCTGAAGCTCTTAGAATATTTTTGTGATCCAATTTTCCTTCAGTCACCATCAAGGAAGTGGTGGTCCCTGGGACACTTTGAATCTATTCTCCTTCCTTCTGGGGCTTGAGATGCTAACTGTGGTACCCTAACCCTGAATCAAGGAGCCTGTCTCAGGCTTCTCTGCATGGCCAATGCACACACATAGTGGATGCTCATCAGCCTTCAGGGAGTTAATGGTTTCTAACTGGCCTTCCATTGTCTTCTGTCACTAATATTTCGATAACAACATGGTCCATAATTTCTGTTTGCGGTCAAATAGGAGGTCTGTACATAGATGATAAAAAGACAGCACAGTGCATATAGAGAAAAATTAAGTTTCCTTCCCTGGACTCAGGCTGCCCAGTCTAATCCCTGGAGGCAGCTACTAGGAATGGTTTCTTGTTTATCCTTCTGGAAAAATTCCATGTATAAATCAGCATATGTGAATACAGATTTCTTTGAACAAACCCACATGGGAGACTCGTACACATTACTTTTTCAAGTTGCTTTTTTTTTTCACACAGAAATGGATTCCGGAGATGGCTTCATTTAACACATTGTCAACCTACTACATTGACTTTAAGGGCAGCCTAGTATTCCATAAAGCTTCTAGACTTGTGAGTGAGTGAGTGAAGTGTCGGTAGATAGTATTAAAAACAATTTCATAAAGTGCACCGTTCACATACTTATTGACCTCTGTACCCCCTTATATGTAAATGTGGGCTCTTGAGGGCAGCATCTGAGCAATTATTCCCTTTTAAGTGAGGAAGCCAAGGTTTTTAGGACAAGTTTTGAACAAATAATTGGAGCGAGGTGGTCAGGAGCCTCCATATTTGTGGGATTAGATTAGAATGTTGGAATGGGAGGATCGTGGTGCTCTACTTAGAAATAAAAACCATATATTTAATCAGAGGAAATCCAAAAGCTCAGTTATCCCCTCCTACAGACCAATTCTGTATTTTTGTCGAAACAACTATTTCTTTTCAAACATACACTTTCTAGTATTCCCCACGTTTGGGGGAACCTGGCGCAAGCACCTGCTACTTAGACCATCAAAAACTGATGACTGCATGTAGGAGTGGCCAGGGCCCATACACGGAGGGACTAAGCCTGAATGTCCAGTCCTTGTTGCCACTGCGCATTCTAGAGGGAGCGACTGGACCCGGAGATGTCTACGCCCCTTCTCAGGCCGGTGTCTTTCAAAGTAGATGACAAACTGCACATTCACCCATAAAGAAATGCAGACCCAGTTCTTTGCTTTTATTTCCCAAGTACAAATGTGTAGATGGCCTCTTCCAGATCAATGGCAGGTTAAGTGTCAGCTGTCCCGGAAGGATACATCACTTTAAGACGGAACTCTGATTTGTGGCCTTCTGACAGGCACTGTGGCGGACGTCAGTAAGTGGGCCTTGGGGCTCAATGTGTGCTGACATTGACAGTTATCCAGACAGCTCGATGACCATGCTAGTAGGGCTGAGGATGGTCATTAAGGACTGCTTAGATCCTGCTCAAGCATGTTCTTTCGAACTCCATTGACATGTCTGAAAGAGATCCCAGCCACTGGCTGAGCAAGGAGCTAGCTGAAGTGGTACCACTCACTGTCAAAAGAACTTTGTAAGTATGTGTGTTACAAGTCTGCCTGGTGGTTACTTGCAAAGATCTTGCTCTGAGAGGCAGTTGGCTCTAGCTTTAACTCCGCTGCTCCCTCGCCAGAAGCAAGATGCCTTTTTTTCTTCTTAATTTACTTTGATTGTTAAAACAATGTATGTAATAGAGTACACTTACATACATATGAGATTCAATCATGCTCAGCCAATATTTATTTAGTGTCTATGATATGCTAATTAGTATATTCCAGGAACTGGAGACCCATCAATGCACAAGGCAGAGACAAATTCTGACCTGCAAGGAGGTTCTATTTTAGTGGGTAAAGAAGGGCTAGAAACTGATATACGGGATACGAAGTTCAGATAGTATGCTAGAAGATGCTAAACACTGCAAAAATGGCATGGCATGGGATAGTGGCCCTCGAGTGTGTGCTGTCTAGAGTGTGGATCAGCCGTTGGAAAGAATAGTTGGAGGAAGTCCTTGCAGGAGATGTGGTAGTGAGTGTGGACGGAGCTGGGAGCTGAGCTCCAAGAACCAGCATGGGAATCTTTGTCACCTAGTGGAGATAGCAAAGGCTGGTAGTAAAGCTGTGGTCCCAGAGTTGAAGGGAAAAGTGAGGGGGCAGATTCCCCTGGGGGGAGGAGGAGGGAGTTTTATTTTTATTTTGAGTAAAGCTTGGTCCTGCTAGAGGTTTCTGAGTAGAAGAATACCTTTGAAAGAACAACCTCAAAGGTTATTTTGGGGCTGGAGACTTGGCTCAGAACAGCACCTATCTAACATGCGCGAGGCCTTGGGTTTAATGCCCAGCACTCCATAATATAGCAGTGTGGTGGCACATGTGTGTAAACCCAGCACTTGGGAGCTGCAGGCAGGAGGATCAAAGTCAAGGGCATCTTTGACTGCACAGTGAGTTCTAGGCCAGCTTGGGCTCCGTGGTACCCTGTCTCACAAAATATAATTCTTAACATTGCTTACTTGTTAAAAGGCCAGAAGCTACTTAAATGATTACCAGTAAGCAACTGGGCAAATAAACACGGCTTTGGAAAGAGAGCATAGCCTGCGATGTGGTGGGAGCTAAGGACTGAGTTGTTGCGTCTCCCCTAGACTCAAAGTTTACAGTTTAATCCCCAGTGTGATGGTATCAAAAATGGGAGGGAGTCTTTGGGAGGTAATTGAGTCATGAGACACCTCCCTCCCTCCTCTATCTCCATCTCTTCCCACTACCCCAGTTCAGCAAGAAAGCATCCATCTATCCATCTCTAAGCCTGATATGCCTTCACTCTGATCTCAGACTCTATCCTCGGGACATACAGAACAAATGGTTTACTGTGTTTATATCACGCAGAGCCCCACCCTGTAGTAGTCTGTTATGGCACCTGAACTGCTAGTGTGTCATCCAAGACTTGAAGTTGGCAAAGTACATAGGGAATTGATGGTCCCTGGGAGCTTAGTGTTCTTTCTACAGTCTAGAGAGAGTATGACACCATTTACTTTAGAAACTTTTTGTTTCCTTTTGAAAAATCATTTAATTTTAATTTCCCCGTGGTTCTAGAGATTGAGTGCAGGGTTTTACACATTCTAGGCACACATTCTACCACTGAGCTGTACCTCAAACAGCTGTACTGTTTGTACACTGAGCTGTACCTCTGTGGTCAAACATGGGTATGCAGAACATCTAAGCACATCTAAATTTTCTTCTGAAAGCAAAGAAAAGGACATGGGATTAACTCATTAGTCTGCAGCTTGCTTTCCCCTGATGGTCAACAAAGCACCCTTGTTATTTAGCAGAGACAATATACACCCAACAGTGGCTCTCATTTTGTTTTCTGTAGCAAAAGCGTGCATTCTATTGACATGCCAAGTTCACTTAACAACCCCTTCACTTGGAGCGCACTTCAGCAGTCTCTAGTGTCACTGTGTGTGTGTGCACCGCTGACTGCCGGGATGGTCAATTTATTCACCACAATGACCCTTCAAGGCTGATGTCAGAGCCCCTGTGTCAGTTATCCAAGCTGGGTCAGACTGTGAAACCCCCCATGTCCGAAGCAGTGCGATGAACCCAACAGATAACTCCTTGTCTTTCTTTTCATTCTTTCTCACATGATCCAGTCCAACCAGTTTCTTTTCCCTTTACTCCTCCCATCCCTTGACATCCACAGATCCACTTCTCCTTCCTTTGCCTCTAGAAAAGAGCAGGCCTCCCAGGGATATCAGCCAAATGCAGCATAAAAGTTACAAAAAGACTCGGTACAAACCCTCCTATCAAGGCTGCGTCAGGTAATCCAGTAGGAGGGAAAGGATCCTAAACTCAGGAAAAAGAGTCATAGAACATCCCCCCCCACACACACATATGCCACGTCCTCTGTTAGGAGTCCCACAAAAACATCAAGCTATGCAACCATAATGCTTCCGCAGGGGACCTAGCTTGGACCCATACAGACTCCATGATTGTTGGTTCGGTCTCTGTGAGCCCGTATGAGCCCTGTTTATTTGATTCTAAGGGCTGTGCTCTAGTGGCATCCTTGACCCCCCTGGCTCCTATAATCCTTCCTCCTTCTTTTCTGCCAGGTTCCCTGAGCTCTGCCCAGTGTTTGGCTGTGGGTCTCTGCATCTGCTCCCATCAGTAGCTAGATGAAGCCTCTCTGATGATGGGCTAGGCACTGATCTAGGATTATAGCAGAATACCATTAGAAATCATTTCATTAAGATTCATTTCATTGACCCCCCCCACCCTTTGGCTAGTCATGTTTGGTTCTATCCCAGGTCTCTCGGCTATTCAGTCTCTGGGTCCTGGCTATACAGGCAGTGTCAGGCATGGGCTTCTGTCTGGTCTTGGCCCTCATGTTGGACCAGTCATTGGCTGGCCGGTAGCACAGGTTCTGTGTCACCATTACCTCAGCACACCTTGCAGGCAGGATAAATTGCAGGTTGATGATTTCGTGGCTGGGTTGATGTCCCAGCTCCACCCCTGGAAGCCTTGCCTGGTTGCAGAAGATGGCCAGGTCAGGCTCTGTATTCTCCATTGCTAGGGGTTCACTATGGTCACCCTCATACATTCCAGGAAGTTTCCACTGCATTTGGTCTTTACACCATTCCCTAAGTGCTCTCCAATTCCGTCCATCTCTCCCAGTTCACTTTCCTTCCACCCCCACCCCGATCCCTCCTGTCCCCATCTGCCCCCTTACACATTGCTAGTGGGAGATTTGACTACTCTGCTCTCACGGATAGACAATGTGTCCAGACAAAAACTAAACAGAGAAATACAGGCGAGAACCCACTTTCGGTTCAGCTCTGTCACTGAGCAACTCATCGCATAACTTTGGGCAAGTCCCTCCCTGTGTCAAAGGGAGAATTAGTTGAGATAGTCTCTGCCTTCTAAGATCCTTGAGGGCTTGAAAGTGCCACAAGGAGACCCATGCTTGTTTCACTCACTGTTGTGAATGAGTGCTAAGCACAGACGAGACGCTTAATGAGTCTTTATTGAACAAAAGCATGAATGGACCCTTTGCTAAGGTCATTTGGCTTGATCATGGCAGAGCTGTACAAACTTCTACTTCCTGCCCCTTCTAGATCACCCCACCTCCCACTTCGGAAACATCATTGCCTTTGCCCTTTGAATCTTGTAATCACACGACCTTTAGCACTTCACCGACACTCATGTGATGTGAATCTCATTGCCAATGGGTCTTTTACATATTTGGTGAGGGCTCTAATCTTGGTGCTGTCGCTTGTGACCTGCCCAGCCTCAGGCAAGTTGCCAGACCCTATCTCCTCCTATATAAATAGAAGCAAAGGGTCAGTCCTTAGCACACTTGAGCGCTCTGAGGTCCTTGCTCAGTGCTGGGGGGTAGCGGGCATTTAACAAATGGTTGCAGTTGTGGTTTGAGCAGGAGTAGCTTATGTGGTGGTCATTTCAGGTCTGCAAGGGTGGTGGCATCTGCTCGATGTGTCTCCAGCCTGCAAGCCTGCATGTGGGGGTGAATCAATGTGCTGTGTGATCAGAGTGCCTTGGTTTTTCACTAGCTCATTGTGACTCCCAGAAACATCTATAGTGCAACCTTCTCAAAATGAGTAACTGTATCATTGTCAGATATATTTCTTGGCTTTTCCTGACTAGTTACACACACACACACACACACACACACACACACACACACACACTTTATACATATATACATACATACATTATACACATACACTGGAACACAATACACCCATACACACATGCACACACGTTATACATACATGTTATAAGCACACACATACTATACATGTGCACACACGTATTTTGAACTCTTGAGTTTCATGCATGTGACTTAGTTCCTGTGTCTCTCTTGTCCCAAAGGCCTTATTGTTAATTTTGGGAGGCACCTTGGAAACGGCTGGGTTGAAACTGTTAAGGACAGGAAGCAGCAGAGGCTGGTTCGCTTTCATTTTCTTTCAATTCTTCATAGCTAATCCTGTTAATGTAGAGAATGCCTTGAATATGGTCATTGTGCAGAGAAGGAAATGCAAAGAATTAGTCACCTCAGGAAAACAAATCAAGTAAAGCTTCTTAGACACAGGCGGCAGAAGACTGAACCGAGTCGCTTAAATAACAGCCAATTTATGCTTCATATTAAATGAGATGTTCCTCAGGAGGTCTAAGCTCGGAGAGGCTGGATCTGGGGATTTCAGCAATCACCAAGTGCTTTCTTTAGCACTGTTGTCATTATTCCAGCTCTTACAGGGGTCTCTGCAGCAGATCCCCTGTGCTTGTGACAGTCATATGGAGTTGTATTTATTGGCAGCAGTGTCTCTTCTAAGAAGTTTCTTCAACTCTCAGGACTGATTGTTCCTCTCTTCATGGCGTCTCAGAATCACGGACCCTTTCTTGAAACAACCCTCATTGTTTAGAAGTTTGATTTGAGGCACTTGGTGCCGAGATTTGGAGGTAAGAATAAAATCGGTCCCCCCGAAATTAACAAGATTGCCATTCCCTTAAAGTAGTCTGGGATACTGCTAGGAAGGGGGTAGGGACTAGGGCAGGCAGCACACTGTACTGTATTTATATATACCAGCTAATTTAAACCTAGGACGAGGCTTATGGGATACCAGTTTTGTTGTTGTTTTGTTTTTCTTTTGTTTTCTCTGTGTAGCCCTGGTTGTCCTGTAACTTGCTCTGTAGACCAGGCTGCTGTGAAAGTCAGAGATCCACCTGCCTCTGCCTCCCAAGTGCTGGGATTAAAGGCGTGTGCCACTACCTCCTGACAGAAACACTATTTTAAAAATCCTTAGCATGAAGCAGCAGGGGCAGTGTGAGATCAGGCAGGTGTCCAGTCTGCCTCCCTTGGCCCTAGACAGTGCAGTTCCCCGTGACAACTCCCTGTCATGGTGTTCACCCCACACAGGCAGCACCTTAAGAGGTTTGGTCCATAAAACCACTTCCCTCATATTCTGAGCTAGACATGATAACTCCCCGTAGATGGTTTTGGAGGAAGATGATGTCGTCACGTCGCTGTGTGCCATTCTATTTAGCTGAAAACCCTTGAGTAGTTTCAGAATCTTTTCATGCTTTCGGGAGTCTGTGGAAAAGATGAAGCTTAAAATTACCCTTAGATTGCACTTACCTTTGAGCTATAGATTTTTGTTGCTAATGAGTTCCGAGTCCTTCGTCTGCGATCTTTCGCTAACAGCTTTGCTAGCGTTGCTGTGCTTCACCCTGAAGGTTTGAAGGGGCAGAGAAGAGTGGGGTGCAGAGGGGGAATAGGTTGGTGGGAGGCGGCTGTGACCTCTGCCTTCTGACTTCCTTTCCTTTCCTTCCCTTCCCTTCCCTTCCCTTCCCTTCCCTTTCCTTTCCTTTCCTTTCCTTTCCTTTCCTTTCCTTTCCTTTCCTTTCCTTTCCCCGTCTCCTCCTCTCTCTTTCCTTCTTTATCTCTCAAATTAACAAGGTCTACCCTTGCTGTAAATTATCATGCATTTTATTTATTTTATTTTTAAAAAACATTTTTCTTATTGAAGATAGGTTTTTTTTTATGCAATATAGTCTGATTATGACTTCCCCTCCCCTGTTCTTACCAATTCCTCCTCACTTTCCCTCCCATCCAACTCCACACCCTGTTTCTCCTTAGAAAGAAAATAGGCATCTAAGAATTAATAATAAAATAAAATACAATAAGGGAAAACAAAAACAAATGGATTGGAATAGGACAAAGCCACCCAACAAGAAAAAAAAAGCCAAAGAAAAAGCACAAGAAATCATAGAGATGCAAATCCATACACAGTTGCACGCACAGGAATCCCAGAGAAACACAAAACCAGAAGCCATACTATATACACAAAGGACCTGTGAGGTGAAAAAGAAATAGAAAAAGGAGGAGGAGGGAGAGGAGGAGGAAGAAAGAGGATAGAGGAGGAAGCAGGAAGAAGGAAGCAGCAGCAGCAGCAGTCTTGAGTTAACATGAGACAAAGAACCTTGAAAGATGCTATTAAGTTCGTTTTGTGTTGGTCATCTTGGCATGGGGCCTATCCTTAAGAGTGGTTTGTTTTCCCAGTGAGAGTCCCTAGAGGAAATGTGATGTTTCTCTCTTTTGGCTTTTTAAGGGGGCCTGTCACCCAGCTCCCAAGTAAATCACACACGGAGGCTTAGTCTTAGTTATGAATGCCTGGCCTTGGCTTGGCTTGTTTTTAGCCAGCTTTCCTTATCTTCAATTAACCTGTCTACCTTTTCCCTCTGTGTTTTTATCTTTCGTACTTCTGTATATCTTGGTTTCTTGCTTACTCCGTCACTGGCTGGGTGACTGGGTGGCTGGCCCCTGATGTCCTCTTCTCCTTGTTCTCTTGTTCTTCCTCCTCTTCCTTGTTTCTCCTCCTATTTGCTCTCTGCCTTCCATCTCCGCTCATCCTTGCTCATGTCTTGCTATTGGCCATTCAGCTCTTAATTAGACCAGCAGGTGTTTTACACAGGCAAAAAAAAAAAAAAAAAATCACAGCTTCACAGAGCTAAACAAATGCAGCATAAACAAAAGCAACACACCTGCAAACAATATTCCCCAAAAGAGAAAAGTAATTTTCCATTTGTGAGTGGATATCAGTTATTCTGGGTTAGAGTTGGGGGCTCGTGTTCACTTCTCTTTTTAGCTCTAGGACCCCATCTGGTGCAGGCCCTGTGCATGCTCTATACCCTCTGAGTTTATATATGAGTCAGATTTGATCCTCCATCCCATCGGACTCTTAGATTCTTTCAGCCCCCTCTTCCACAGGGTCCCCTGAGCCCTGAGGGCAGGGATTTGATGCCAACAGACCTCCCTTTTAGGACTTGAGTGTTTCAAAGTTTCTCACCCTGCATATTGTCTGGCTGTGGATCTCTGTATTTGTTCCCGTCTGCTGCAGGAGGACCCTTCTCTGTTGATGAATGAGCAAGGCATAGATCTGTGACTATAGCAGAGTGTTTTTAGGAGTCATTTTATTGCTATGGTTTTTTTTTTTTTTTTTTTTTTTTTTTAACAGAACAGCAGTATTTACTTTTCTGCCTAGGTCCTCAGTCTATCCATGACTGTGGGAGATCTCTCTATCTTCTGATATCTTCAGTGTCTTTATTACTTTCTTTAAATATAATCATACAATTTTTTTACTTGCTTGCTTAGAGTGACCCCAAGATATTTTATATTATTTTAGGCTATTGCGAAAGGTGGTGTTTCCCTATTTCTTTTTCAGTTTGTCATTTGTTTATCAGAAGGCTACTTTTTTTCCCCCCGAGACAGGGTTTTTCTGTAGCTTTGGAGAACTCACAGAGATTCACCTGCCTCTGCCTCCTGAGTGCGGGGATTAAGGCGTGTGCCACCACCGCCCTGCCAAGGCTACTGTTTTTTATGTCTTGATTTATATGCTCCTGCTTTGCTGAACGTGTTTATCAGCTGTAGGAGTTTCCTGGTGGAATTTTTAGGGTCGTTTATGTATACTATCATATCATTTGCAAATAATGACACTTTGACTTCTTTCTTTCCTTTTTGTATCCCTTGCTCTCCTTCAGTTGTCTTGCTGCTCTAGCTAACACTTCAAGCACTATATTTAATTGGTATGGAAAGAGTGAACATCTTGATCTCGTTCCTAATTTTAGAGGAAATGCTTTGAGTTTCTCGCTACTTAAGTCAATACTGGCTACGAGCTTGTTGTAAATTGACTTACTAATGCTGAATTATGTCTCTTGTCTTCCTAATCTCTCCAGGACTTTTATCATGAAGGGGTGTTGGATTTTTTTTTTTTTTTTTGTCACAGACTGTTTCTCCACCAAATGAGACGATCATGTGGGTTTTTTGTCTTTCAGTTTGTTTATGTGGTGGATTATACTGATAGATTTTTATATGTTGAATCATCCCTGCATCTCTGGGATAAAGCCTACTTTATTATGGTGGATGAGTATTTTTGATGTGTTCTTGGATTGTATTTGCAAGTATTTTTTTTTTTTTGAGAAACTTTGCATCTATGTTCCTAAGGGAAACTGGTCTGTAACTCTCTTTCTTTGTTAGCTCCGTGCAGTTTAGGTCTCAAAGTAACTGTGACCTCATAAAAAGAACTGGGAAACGTTCTTTCTGTTTCTATTTTGTGGAATAATTTGGAAATTATTGGGGGGGGGGTAACTCTTCTTTGAAAGTCTGATAGAATTCTGTGCTAAGACCATCTGACCCTGGGGTTTTTTTGGTTGGTAGAATTTTAATTACTATGTCTATTTATTTTGCTTATCTGATGTTGATGATTTAACTTTGGTAGGTGATATGTATTGAGAAGATTATCCATTTCTTTTAGATTTTCTAATTTGTGGAGTTCAGGTTTTTAAAGTATATCTTTATGATTCTGTGAATTTCCTCAGTGTCTGTTATGTCCTCCTTTTTGTCTCTAATCTTGTTAATTTAGATTTTCTCTTCCTACCTTTTAGTTAATTTGGCTAAGGGTTTGTCAGTATCACTGATTTTTCTCAAAGAACTAATTTTTGTTTCATTGATTCTTTGTATTGTTTTTCTTTTCTATTTGATTTCAGCCCCCAGGTTGATTATTTCTTGCCATCTTCCTTCTGAACATTATTTATTTTTGTTCTAGAGCTTTCAGGTGGACTGTTAAATTACTAATTTGAGATCTCTCTATTTTTTTAATATAGGCATTTAGGGCTATGAACTTGCCTCTTAGAACCACCTTCATTGCTTTCCATAACTTTGGGTATGTTGCCTTTTCATTTTCATTCAAATGTAGAAAAATTTTAATTTCTTTCCTGATTTCTGTTTTGCCCCATTTTTCATTCAGTAGTGAATTTTCAGTTTCCATGAGTTTGTAGGCTTTCTGTTTTTTTTTTTTTTTTTTTTTTTTTCCTGTTGCGGTTGAAACCCAGCTTAAATCTGTGGTGGTTTGATAAGGTGCAGGGGGTTATTTTAATTTTTGTATAACTGTTGAGACTGTCTTTGTGTCTAAGTATGTGGTCAGTCTTGGAGAATGTTCCATGAGGTGCCAAGAAGAAGGAGTATTCTTTTGTATTTGGGTAAAGTATTCTGTAAATATCTTTTAGGTCCATTTGTTTTATGATGTCAGTTAACTCTGGTATTTCTCTGTCTAGGTTTTGTCTGGATGATCTACTATTAGTGAGAATTGATGATTGAAGTTCTCCACAATCACTGAGTGAGGGTCAACATAGGATTTAAGCTGTAATAACTTATTTAACTTTATGAACTCGAATGCCCTTGTATTTGGTACATAGACATTAAGAATTGCAATGTCTTCTTGCATCTTCCTCTAATGAGTATGTGATGATCTTACCTATTTCTTCTGATTAGTTTTGGTTTGAAGTCTATTTTGTCTGATATTAAAATGGCTACCCCTGCCTAATTCTCAGGCCCTCTTGGTTAGAAGCTCCTTTTTCTATCGTTTTTCCCTGAGGTGATGTCTATCTCGATGTTAAGGTAAAGTTTCTTGGGTGCAGGATGGATTCTGTTTTCAAATCCATTCTCTTAGTCTATGCCTTTTTATTGAGGAAATTGAGCCCTTTGATGTTGAGAGTGAGTTTGAAATGAGCAGTGTTTGTTGATTTTCATTATTTTGTTGTGTGGTGTGGACTTTTTCCCTCTTTTGATTTGTTATCTGATATTTTTATTCCTATGTTTTCTTGGGTGGGGCTAGCCTTAGGTTCAGGTTTTCCTGCTAGCACCTTCTGGAGGACTGGATTTGTAGACAGATATTGGGTAAATTTGGTTTTGTCATGGAATGTATTTCTTCATCTATTGTGATCAAAAATTATTTTGGGCTTCTTAGTCTGGGCTGACATCTATGGTTTCTTACAGTTTGTAGAACATCTGTCCTGGCCTTTCAAGTCTCCACTGAAAAGTTAGGTGTTATCTTATAGGTCTGTCTTTATATATTAATTGGTCTTTTTCCCTTGCTGATTTTAATATTCTTCCTTTGTTCTGTAATTTAATGTTTTGAATATTATGCATTGTGAGGAACAATTTCTTTTCTGATTCAGTGTATTTTTTTTTTTAAATGCCTTTTGTACCTTGATAGGCATCTCCTATTGTAGGTTGGGAAAACTTTCTTCTATGATTTTGTTGAAAATATTTTCTGTATTCTTGTCCTGCCTTCTTTCTCTGTTCTTATTACTTCTCCTAGTGTCCCCGATTTCCTGGATGTTTTTGCCTGGATTATTTTTTTTTTTTTTTTTTTGAGACATGGTTTCTCTGTGTAGCCCCTGCTGTACTGGAACTCACAAAGATCCGCCTGCCTCCTGAATCCTGGTATTAAAGGCACGCCTCACCACCACCTGGCTCTGGATTTTTTTTTTAGTAGTTAACATTTTATTTGACCAAATTATCTATTTCTTCTATCTCGTCTTCACTGCTTGAGATTCTCTCCTCCATTCCTTGTATTCTGTTGGTGAGGCTCACCTCTGAGCTTCCTGTTGGAGTTCCTAAATTTTGCGTTTCCAGTTTTCCCTCAGTTTGGTTTTCTTTTGTTGTTGTTGATTCTATTTCCACTTGCATGTCTTGAATTATTTTATTCATTTCCTTCCACTGTTTGTGTTTCATAGATTTCTTTAATGGATTAGTTAATTTCCTCTTTAAGGACCTTTAACGTATTCATAAAAGCTCTTTTGAAGTTGTCTTGGGCTTTAGAATTGTATTTCTTAATGCCTACCATAGTATGTTTGCTAGGCTTTAATGGAGGCAGATTGTCTTGGCTGTTATTGTGTTTTTACACTGGCATCTAGGCATCTAGATGCTGATACCTGGTCTTGGTCTCTGATGGATGAGTGTTCCATTCCTGGTTTCTGTCGCCTTCACTAGTTCTTAGGAGAGTGTCCTGGCTGCGTGGTGTCTGGTAGGGAATGCTTCTGAGATCCTGCCAGGTGTGGCCACTGGAGGTTCCAGATAGAAAGTGCTTCTTGGTAGTGGAAGCTGACATTTAGAGATTGAGACAGACTAGAAGGGTTCCACAGAAGGGAAGAGAGAAGGGTGTGTGTGCTTCCGGGATCTGCTTAGTCTTGAATTATTAGAGAGAGAAAGAGAGAGAGAGAGGGATAGAGGGAGAGGCCACAGTTGGTGGTCAACTACAGAGCTGAGGATGAGACTGGGGGATTGGAGTTGGAGAAGAGGAGGTTGAGTGAAGGTTTGAAGATCCACTTACTTCCTTTCCTGCTCTGTTTTCCTGATGAACTTGACAGGGTTTCAGTGAATGACTGTGGGAATTGCCTGCTGAGACAAAGGCATGGGGTGGTGAGGGAGCCTAGGAGGAGATCTGCTTGTTCCTGGAGTTGGAGGCAGAGGGGAAGGGCAGGCTGTCTGCTACAGAGCTGGAGGATTAGGTTTGGAGGAAAGGAGGGAGAGTAAAAATCTTGTCTGCTTGCTTCTCTAGCTGGTGGTAGGTTCCTTTGTTTGCTCTTTTTAGCATAGAAAACAGAGAAAAGCTAAGAAAGGTCTTTCTCACTACTTTCTGTCTGCGAATCATTACTCTTTGTGGTATCTTTGCTATCTTCAAAGTCCCCCCCCCCCCCCCAAGAAATTGAATGACATCCACAAGTTTTTTTGTAGTTTATTTAAAATATATATTGGGGTGGGGGAGCTGGAGAATGGCTCAGCAGTGAAGATTAATTGTGGCTTTGGCAGAAGACCGGGGGTCTATTCCCGGATCCCACATGGTAGATCACATGTAATTCCAGTTCCAGGGGATCTGATGCCCTCCTCTGACCTTCAAGGGCACTAGGCATGCATGTGGTGCATATACATATATATATATATGCAAAATATTCATATACATAAAAGAAATCTTTTTTTTCTTTCTTTTTTAAATTGATTTTATTGAGCTATACATTTTTCTCTGCTCCCCTCCCTGCTTCTCCCCTCACTTTCAACCCTCTCCCAAGATCACCATGCTCCCAATTTACTCAGGAGATGTTGTCTTTTTCTACTGACTGTGTAGATTAGATCCATGTAAGTCTCTCTTAGGGTCCTCATTGTTGTCTAGGTTTTCTGGAATTGTGATTTCTGGCCTGGGTTTCTTTGCTTTATGTTAAAAAACCACTTATGAGTGAGTACATATGATAATTGTCTTTCTGGGTCTGGGTTACCTAGCTCAAAGTGATGTTTTCTAGCTCCATTCATTTGCCTGCAAAATTCAAGATGTTATTTTTTTTCTGCTGTGTAGTACTCCATTGTGTATATGTACCACATTTTCCTTATTCATTCTTCGATCGAGGGGCATTTAGCTTGTTTCCAGGTTCTGGCTATGACAAACAACGCTGCTATGAACATAGTTGAGCACATGTCCTTATGGCACGATTGAGCATCCTTTGGATATATACCCAAAAGTGGTATTGCTGGGTCTTGAAGAAGGTTGTTTCCTAATTTTCTGAGAAATCGTCATACAGATATCCAAAGGGGCTGTACCAGCTTGCACTCCCACCAGCAATGCAGGAGTGTTCCCTTTACCCCACAACATCTCCAGAATAAGTTGTCATAAGTGTTTTTGATCTTGGCCATTCTTACAGGTATAAGATGAAATCTCAGAATTGTTTTGATTTGCATTTCTCTGATGACTAAGAATGTTGAGCATAAGAAATCTATCTATCTATCTATCTATCTATCTATCTATCTATCTATCTATCTATCTGCTAGAGAGTTTGCCAGTAAACTCTTACAGAATACCTAAGTTCTGTTTCCCACACTGGTATTAAATGGCTAACAATTGCTTGTAACTCCAGTTTCAGGGGATCAGACTCTCTCTCCTGGCTTCTGCAGGCACCTTCACACATGGCGTGCACACACACACACACACACACACACACACACACACATTAAAGGAATTAAATATATCTTGAGGATTTTTTTTTTTTTGAGACAACTCCTGTAGCCCAGACTGAGTTCAAACTGGTTTTGTAGTCAAAGATGACGTTGAACTCTTGATCTTTTTGCTTCTGACTCCCCAGTGCTGGGATTACAGGCATATGCCACCTTTCCTGGTTTATGGTATTTGCACACACTGGACAAACACCCTGCCAAGTGAGCTCTATCCCCAGCCTGGGATTCCTTTAATTCTATTAAGTCTCCTTTATCATCATTGTTTAAGTAGAGTAGACGAGGTCACTGTAGATGCTGTGTCATGTATTGAACCATTTCCTGTAGATAAGTTGGGCCCACACAAGGGGCCGACCTGACAGGCCCTTGATCTTGGAGTTTCAGTTTTCAAAAGCTAAATAACTGTAAGCTAAATAACTTATTTTCTTTATAAGTATTTTGCTACAGCAATAAAGAACAGGTATGCTTCCTCTGTTTCCACCTCTAGAGATGCAGATTTTACAAGCACACATTGGGAGTTTAGAGGGCAGCCTCAGCATGCAGACATGTGATGGGCATCACCGCTTTCCCGTGCTGTGGACATGAACAGTGTGGTATGATTTCCACCCAGCCCGAATGTTTACAGAGCTCTCTTCTGTCCAACCCTGGAGAAAGGGCACAAAAGAAATGTAATAAAGTTGCATTTGAGCTGGGTATGGTGGCACAGGCCTGCGGGCCCAGCACTTGGGAGGCTGAGGAAGGAGTCTCAGGAATTCAAGGTCAGTCTTAGCTACACAGGAAGTTGGAGGACAGCCTGGGTGACCTGAGGGCTTATCTAAAACCCCCAAACCCAAACCAAACCCTAACCAAAGTGCCCTTTTGGCTTTTCAGAGCACCCTGTGGGTCATGCATTCCATCCGGGCACTTTGCTGACTTTTAGGATAAACATCATCTTCAGAGCAATCTACCAAGTAGGTGTTCTTGATTTTATTGGAAGAGTTGCTTAAGGCATCAAGTTAGTTTTCCTGAGCTGGAGTGTAAGGCTTGCCTGTTTGGCCCACTCGCTGTTGCATTTACGTGTGTGTAAATCCTATGAGAACAGTCGCACACAGACGAACTGTTAGGTAGGTTGTACGGAGTCCCCCGGCCGAGCAGGTACCCGCTCTAACCCCAGCAGCTGCTGTGCATTTAGCTTTGTGTTTCCGGAGTTCTAGAGCTTGAAGTGTATCAGCTACTGAGCGGGCTGGAGACACAAGCTTCATCACCACGCCTGGTGGTGTTTTTCCTAGCTGTCCATCTCACAGTTTCCACGTACCAGATCAATCCGTCTGAGGACTCCAGAATGGTGGAGACATCATCCCCGTGGCGCCTGGCGTGTGTCTGAAGGCTGTCTTTCCAGTTCTAAATTTGCATACTTCTGAACCCTTATGCTTCCTTCTTCCTCAGAACCTGAAACAAAACTCTGACTTAAATGTGGATCCAGGTACCAGTGTCAGAGATTCTGGGCACTGTGTGCATATGCTTTTTAGGGCTCATGAATGGAAACTAAATGCTTCCAAAATTCAAAATGAAAACTGATAGATGTACAATCAAATGCTTTTGCACCGTAGCATCAGAACTCTGAATGGCTTATCAGCTCTGCTCCTGGTCCTGACACTCGCAAGCATCAGTTCATACAGCACTGTGTGAAACGGAGGATGGCCAGGACGCCACGTTGAGGGTGGGATATGTGTCTTTCAAGATGTTCAACGCAGTGGAGAACTGGGAGTAGAGTAGGGGGATGAGCTATTCAGGAGGAAGTTTGCTGCTTGGAGTCAAAACAAAGAACCATTCAGGGTTCAAAAGATGGAGGCGCTCAGGCCTGTCCAGGTTCAGCGCACCAGTGCTCGAGATGACTGGGAACTAAACTTTGATGAGATTTTTTTGCTTTTGTTTCTTTGTTGAGACAGGGTTTCTCTGTGTAGCCCTGGCTGTCCTGGAACCCTCTTTGTAGACCAGGCTGGCCTCAGACTCAGAGATCCACCTGCCTCTGCCTCCCGAGTGCTGGGATTAAGGACGTGCGCTGAATTCTTAACTAACACCGAGTTGTCCCCATAGTCCCCAGCATGGCATTCAGTTAGACTGGGGCTGTGAACCAAGGAAAACAGGGAGTGTTCTTGCATGGATCTCCTCTTTCTCATTCAGCTGTCTGTTCTTAGCCAGCACCTCCCGATTCCCCCTTGAAGCTGTTAACTTGCCTGAGTGTCTGCCGTCTGTATATTTCTGCGAGTTAGAAATAGCCATGCGGTTAGTATGAAGTGGCGCAGAGGTGTTGAAGTGTATAGTGCTTTGCCTGGCGTGTACCGTAAGTCCCACAGTGATATTTAGGCTTCCCTTTACCCTGCACTTCTCCCCCTCCAACCCCAAAAAATAATCCTTAAAATTTCATTATGAAGAGAAGAGGCTCAATTCACATTTCATTTTCAAAAACCTGCCTCTTGGTTTTATTCTGTGCTTCCCAAGGCAAAAGGCAGACAATGGGAAGTGCATACAGCTGGCGGCAAAGTGCGGCCTCTGGCTCTGAGGGCACCCCTGACTGCTTCTAGACAACCAAGCTGAGTGAACCCCAGGTGTTGGGAATGCGGGAGTTAACAGTCCGGAACTGGAGCACTGAAATTGTCAACAACTGGCCAGGCTCCGGCTCCCACTGTTAACTCCCAGTCAGTGGATCCAAACAGTTTCAGGCCTCTTTAAACAGGCTTGTCACTAGCTGACACAGTATAGCTTTTGACCTTTATGAAAGCTTCACAAATATGTCATGTATACCTTAATGAAACACGGCTCTTGCCGTTCTGGTTACCAATGTTTCTTCTCTTCCACACACCCAGGATTGCAGTGAATGCTGTTCAGCACCTGAAGGCCTACTGGGAATCTTTTCAGTAGCCTGGAGTCATGGCTCTACCCCAAGGAGGCCCCTTCTCGGGGAGCAGAACCTCCCTGAGAGGCACTATGAGGTAATATATGGGGCATCAGAGATTTGGAGACAACAAACATTATTTCAAATCCCAGCGCTGCTCAGCTCTGGCTGTGTGACAATGAACAAGTTGAAATCTTTCAGAGCCTTGCTTTCTTATCTATAATCCAAGGATTAACAACAGTAGCTACCGTGTGTGTGTGTGTGTGTGTGTGTGTGTGTTAGAAGGATTAAAAAGGGCATTATGTATGTTCAGCGTCTGACCTGCAATGATGTTTGTTTTCCAAAAAGCTAGCTGCTAGAGACATTTAAACCAACCTTTGCAACCCCAGCAGGATGAGCGATGGGCACCATCTGGAGAGTTCAGGGCAGTGACCACCTGTGCCAGGGGTAGAGTCGTAGGACTGTCTCTTTTCTGTCTGTGGATGATTTCCCAGGGTGACTCTATATATTTATCTTGACTGGGAATTCAACTTTTATTATTATTATTATTATTATTATTATTATTATTATTATTATAATTATTATGCATGCCAAAGACCTTGTAAAGGTTTTCTAGACTTGGGGATATGAGTAGTCAAAGGTACCCATAGAGGGACTATGTGACCTTAGGCGAGTCCCCTAACCTCACCAAAGGTTAACATTGTGAAATCAGGGAAGGCCGTGTTTGTGAAACGCTTGTCAGAGTGCCTGCTGTCTGATGGGACCTCATTAAAATTTAGAGGTCACTTGGGCCATTAACGGTTTCTGCAGGAGGATGCTTTGGAATGGATTTCTGAGTGTCCTTCCTGCCTGCTAGTACTTAGCTGAAAGCATGTCTTTGTCCCTCGGTTGAGCCAATCCAGGCCTGTGTGCCTGAAGCTAGTCAGAGATCTTTCCTCCCCGTCCCCACTACAGAGGCCAATTCTTTCTCTTTTTAAACACCCGCACACATGCTATTTATTTATTTATTTATTTATTTTGGCTAATGTTAAATTGAGGTTTTTGGTCGAAACTCAGTCGACGCCTACTTGAAAAGCCAACAGGCTCGTTGGGCAGCCGATAAAGCTCTCGGGATTTCCCCACAGGCAGGGGAGAGTACAGACAGGAAGTCAGGGACCCAACGCCTGACCAGCACTTCCTCAGGGGAGGCTGGAGCCTACTCTGCCCGGCAAAGAACTCTCTAGAACTTGCATGCCATTATAGCTGTAGCCAGCAGCCCCCCCTCTGGCTGGGAAGAGGGTCCCTGTTGGCATCTGTATGGGTAGAGACCCTGCTGACTTCGGGTGGGAGTCTGCTGGCTTCTGCCCTAAGATGCTGACACAGCCTGACTGGGCTGGAACCTTCTATTCCGGCCCAGCCGCTTCCTCCCTAGCTGCCACGAGGAGGGAATTGAGAAGGGACTTTCCAGAGAGAGTTAGCTCGCAGGGTGTGGAATGGAATAAAAGCATATGCAAATTGGCTTGTGAGTTCCTTCCTCTGCCCTGGTGAGCCAAGAGAACGATGCTCTTCTGCAGGGCCCTTGGCATCTCTCTTCCCTCCAAGGATGGCAGCAGCAGGGGGTTCACTGGCATGGTAAAATCTGGCCAGGCAGCCATGGCAAGGGGGTAGGCAAAATGAATAGTAGGAAGCGGTAAAATGAGGAGGGGTGGGAGTGGGGGAGAAGGGAGGCCGCGTTGGAAAAGATAAGGTAAACTGGAATCTGAGCTCCCAGTGTGCAGGAGTTAGGAAAATAGTCATTGCGAGCTGATTTACTGTGTACTTATCTTCTGTCTGCGAGAAAGCCGGCTTTTGTACAGTGGATTATTGCAGAGCAAATGGCGCATTAAAGATGTAATCACGATGTTTAAGGTGCAGTGAGTGACACTAGAGTTAGAGTAGGTGAGACTTTTGTCGTGTGCTGTAAATATAAAAATGTCAGTGGCTTAGAAATATTTCCAGGGATAGTACTTAAGACATGGGTCCGTTTCTAAAAGGAAAAGGTTTTTTAACCTTTTGTTACTTTCGGGTAAGATGGCAATATTGGTTACTGTAATGTGCTTTAAATCTTAGTGTTGTGGCTTCTGTTTGGCAAGTCATTAATTTTATCACAGCGACAGTAATAAAAGATATTATATTGTAAATACTGAACAGGGGGACACGGGGTTATGGCAGCTTGTTTTTTTTTGTTATCGTATGTCTATTCTCAATCTCCTTCAGTCTTGTCTATAGAAAGATTTTTTTTTAATTTTCAAATTTATTTCTGTTAAACTTGACTTGTATTCTAATTGACAATAATGTAACTTTTCTTTCTTAAAGCCCCATGGGACTCAGGATTATTTATTTCAGTATTTTCTTGGCATTCGAGATCTTCCCAATCAATGTCTGTTGTTTTGTATGTTTCTGTTCAACTTTGGTTTTGTCTCAACCCCTTCTGATGTTTTGTCTCCAAGTTCCAGGGTTTTGGCTTTTGGACAGAATCAACATGGCATTATTATTATTTTATTATTATTATTATTATTACTACTACTGTTATTGTTATTTTTAATCTCCCTGCCGTCCTGACTTACTGCTTGGGTAGGATAAGCACCAAGAATCTTTGTGGGAGAACTCAGAGGGGGCAAAGAAGGCTGTGTGTTTGATTCAGGTCTGCTCACGCTGGATTTGCACATATTGGCCTGTGGGAGATTAGCCTCTGGTCCTTACTTTGAGATGCTGGAAGGGCCACAGGGAGGGGATGGGCTGAGGAACCCGTGGGGCTTCTTGTAATGGATACATCCTGCCCCCCTCATTTCTAGATTCCTACAGTCCTACTTTCTCAAAGGCCTTGAGGGGTCAGGAATGTCCTTCCTCTGCTCACTGTGGTATTGTTTTCTCCGATGGTCAGCAATTTGTGTTACTGGGTGTGGTTCCTAAGAGCCAGCTTTGGGCACTTTTTGAATTGTGATAATGACCCCTCCCCCTCAGATTGTTCTAGAATCTGGCAAAAAGTCCTTATTTTGGTCTCAGCTTCAATCTTAGTTAATTAGAAATTTCTTTCTATGGACATTGCAAGGGAGAGAACCCACAGGCTTCCACATTCAAAAATGCTAAAGCAAGCCTTCTGCCACTGAGCTATAGCCTTAGCTTTTTTCCAGTTTTATTTGAGATAGGGTCTTGCTAAGTGGCCTAGGCTGGCATTAAGCTTCCTTCACAGCTTAGGCAGGCCTTGAACCTAGGATCCCCTGCCTCAAGCCTCCCAAGTCATGGGGATCATAGATTATTTAGCTTTGGGAATTGAACCCAGGGTCTCATGAATGCTAGCACTCTACCACTGAGCCTTCTCTCTGGCTTTCCCATTTATTTTAGGTAGAAACACTGCATCCCAGGAAGTTAATTCTCATGCTTTTTATATTAAATTGATGACATATAAGGTGTATTTACCTTAGAACTAAAGATCAAGGAGAGCGTTGCAAAGGTCTCCAGGCATTCTGTGTTCCTTAAATCTAAAGAGAGATTATTTTTGAAGTGAATGTCTTGACTATCTAGTTGTGGCTTCTCTAGTGATGGAATTATGCGTTTTGGATTCAAACAATTCCAATGAAGCAGTTCTTGAACAGGTGGGTGTATTATCAGAGGGATGGCAAAGGGTCTTATCTGATGCTCTGTATAGAACTTTTCTAGGTTAACCCCACATCCTTAGGCCTACAGCTACTTAGATCTAATTCCTCGGCAAAGTGAAGTCACAAGTTCATGGTAAAACAAACAAAAAAATGGTTGTCTTAAATTTGTAATATTTCTTGGAGGTGTGAGCATGTGCTCTAGAGACCTCTACCTTGTTTCTCTGGGCCATTGGATGGGTCAAACAGTGTTACTATTTTGGGGAAGCCTGGTATTCAGGGGGTCAGCAGTGTTTGGCCTATGAACAATGTTACTAGTTGTTCCCACTGCTGGAGAAAATGTCACTCATGTTAGCTCAGACATTAAAGTCCAAAGGAAGAGTCTTGTTGTTCTAGCAAAAGTAGACTCTTAGGTTGTATCTCTGTGCTCACATTCAGTTCCTGTCACCAGAGATTCTTTAAAAAAAAAAAAAAATGGCGACACTGGCAGCAGGAAGAAGGAAAGAGGATTTTCCCACTTACTCTGGGCTAATCAGAGGGACGAGTCAGTGGGTTGTCCTTGAGGGCTTTTTTCTTAGACTTCTGAAATCTGAGGTTCAAAGTTTTGCCTGTGAAATTTCCCACAGAGGAAAACGGCACAAAAGGTCGGAACGATTTCTGTACTGAACTGAGCCTTTCTGCCTATCCAGTAGGTGACTGCGTCCCTGACTGTGTCCCTACAGAGGCCGTCTGTCCTGGTGTCCTTGATGCTCTCTGAGCCTTCTTTAAGGCCTTCTTTAAGGATTATTCTTATATGTACTTTGGAAACTTCTTGTTTTCATGTTACTTGTTTGCTTTCTGTATGTGTATGTGTTTACATGTTTTGCGTGTGTGTTCCTCAGGAGCCATTGGCTAGGTTTTTTTTTTTTAAATTAAGCTGAACTCATTTTATTTTAGTTATTAGTTTTTATTATGATTTTATGTGAATGGGTGTTTTGCCTGTATGTATGTCTGCTCACCATGCGCAATGCCCACAGAGGCCTGAAAAGGGTGTTGGATCCCCTAGAACTAGAGTTATGGACATCTGTGAACTGCCATGTTGGTACTGAGAACCAAACCTGGGTCTTCTGGAAAAGCAGCCGGTGCTCTTAATTTGTGATCCATCTATCCGAGCCCTTGAGATAGAATCTCTTACTGGCCTGAAGCTTGCCAAGTAGACGGGGCTGGCCACAGAGCCACACTGACCCACCTGTCTCCCCCTCCCCAGTACTGAGATTATAAGTGTCACCATGCCTTTAATCCAGAGGTGCTTAACCTTCCCAATGCTGTGATCCTTTAACACAGTTCCTCACGCTGTGGTGACCCCCAGCCATAAAATTATTTTCATCGCTGCTTTGTAACTGTAATTTTTCTTCCATTATGAATTATAATGTAACTATCTGACATGCAGGATATCTGAAATGAGACCCCTGCAAAAAGGTGTGCAAGATCTGAAGGGGTCAAAACCCATAGGTTGAGAACCACAGTTTTAATCCCAGTATTCAGGAGAGAGAGGCAGGATGATCTCTATGAGTTCCAGGCCAGCCAGAGTTATATTGCGAGACCCTGTGACAACCACAAAAACATGAGTTCTAGGTATCTAGCTCATGTCTTCATGATTATACGTGGCCTCACCACTGAGCCACCTCTCCATCTTTGACGTCTGTTTCAAACATGGTGTGACACGGATCTAATGTTCATTTCTCTGTAGATACCAGTTCTTCGTCCTGTTTTTTTTTTTTTTTTGTATTTGCTGTGTATTTGACTAGTTCTTCAACTTTGAAAGGGCATCTTTGTCTGGTCCTAAACTGTAACCCGTACAGAGGTAACTTTCTTCTCAGCCCCGCCCTTTTATTCTATTGATGCATTTGTTAGTTCTCTCCCGACCCCACATGTTTAATTATTGTCAGTAGAGATTTTCTACCTGTGTACAGGGGACCTGCAATTTCACAGAGGCTTTGAGAGAGAAAATTCAGGGTCTAAACAAGTGCAGTAGCCCTGAGCCTGTATGTGGAGTTCTGTTGTCAGTAAGTGCAGGGACTAACGTATAGGAAGAGTGATCATGGGTGGCCAGTCGCTTGGCTGTCTCTTTCTCTGAGTCAGGCCTTGGTTATTGTACCATAAGCTAGGCTTTGTAGTAGAGTTTTTTTGAGACTCTTAATATTGAGAAGTCCATCATCTGTTGCTCTGGGGATGGTCCTATGCCTTGTAGGCTGTTCAGTAGCATCTCTGGCTTCTTCTTGATATATGGCTATTGAAACCACTTACGAAGTCCTTGCCAGCGTCCTCCAACAGGAACAGCTGCTCTGGAGGGAGCCTGTCTGAACCTTCACCCTGGCTCTGCTGTTAACTAAGTACATATCTCCATTTCCTCCCGCACAAGAGGCAAATGGTGATACTGCTTATCTCCTGTGATGGCCTCGAGGACATTGCGAGCTGATGTACCGGAGAACACATCACGTGTGCAGAGCAGACCCGGCAGGACAAACCAGGGTAACACAGCGTTCATTCTCCCTTATAGTGGCTCTCCCTCCTAATCACACAGACTCTCCTTTTCTCATCCACCCCCTCTTCATAACGGAGTGAATGTGTTTAAGTCACAATATCCACCCCAAATTGCGGGTCTGTTAATGAAATGCAGCTTTAGTTTCAGAGCTCTGCAACTGCCAATTAATCAGCTCCCATGATAAACTCATCCGAAGAATGCATGGATTTTATCTGCGGTTACAAGACAGCAATTCCAGTTAGTTAACAGGCCTTTAAGTAGCAAAGCCAGCTCCGTGGAATAGCAGAAAGACTCAGAAATGACTCTGCTAGCAAGATGGTAATGACAGTAGGGGGAGACAGAAATCTGGACTATGAAGCCTGAGATTTGCTTGATTCATTAACTTAATGGTTTGGGGGAATTCCTTGTTCATTTGCTGTAAAAATCCACCATCTTCCTGGCATATGGGAGGGAGTGTGTGTGTAGAGGGAAGCCTCTTTTCCTGGCATTCATGTTCCTTGTAATCTTTTGTTCTTTGTAGCATCAGTTTTTGTGAAACCGTGTGTTTGTGGCTAGGATTGAGAACGAGTCCCTCTTGAGGTGATTCAAGTGTATGAGCAGATCTGGCAGAGGACGGCCTCTGGACTGTCCCTCTACTTTGGCCCCGAGGGATCAGTTTCAGCACTGTGTGGAACCATGGTTGTGGTCCGGAAAGGAGAGACGGATGCTCTTGTCTGGGATGCTGATGTGGTGGGGTACCCAGACCCATCATGATTGCTTCAGCTGTGCTCAGTTTCTCCCCCAGCCAGAGGAACAGAGTAGCTGTGAGCCCGGGTACTGGATTTGGAATGGTTAAGCTCCCATTTGCAGCAGAAGGCTGCTGGACCTTCCTAAGCCTTTCCTAACATATAATAGGATGCTGACAAGACAACCTGCCTCACGGCTTTCTTGTGAAATATGAGATAATTCATGCAACCCAGTGGCTGGGACATAATGTGCACTTGATGGTTGTTAGCTGTGATGATACTGTTATTACATATTAAGTGCAACCCATTATATGGGGGATGGGATAGACTCGAGCACATTCTTCATCCCATCCCCCATATAACGGGTACTGTCTGAAGACTGGGTTCTATGGGGGATGGGATGAAGAATGCACTGTAGTCCAGTATGCTATTTCTTGTGCTCACAAAGTTTCTATAGAACCTGGAGATTAGAATGACAGTGTTTCCGCTGAATCAAAGGCCGGGGAAGAGACCCCAGGGTGAGGCAAGCTCTTGGAGAGGTGGCAAAGTGAGCAGATGGACTTGAGGGACTGAGCTTAGAAGCCTGAGGCACAGGGGACACTTCCTGTGTGGATAGACCATCATAACAGCAGGAAGAGAGGTAGAACTTTGATCTTGCTCCCCCAGTAGTTGACAGGTATAAACACGGAAGTGGACAGGCTGGAGGACTAGGGAGAAAAGTCTTGGCCACTTCTGTGTAGAGACCCAGCCTTTAGATTGTACCTGTGACTTGGGACATGTTGTGTGTCAGGTTCTGTCTGCATCCCAGTCTATAGGGCCTAGAACCTAGAGGCATATAGGGCCCAGAACAAGCCACATAGTTAGAGCCATTTGTTTGGTGAGTTTATTTCATAAAGTCTGTTTGTTGCAAGATCCTGCCTTATGGTTGTAATGGGGCTTTCTTTTACAATAAGGGCTAGGAAGATGGAATACCAGAGGATGGCCTTTCAGTTTTTCTCATTGGCTGTGCTTTTTAAACATTCACTGGTCTGCTTCCTCCTAAGGTTGTGTGCAGAGATATAATGAGATTTGTATATACCATTTTAATTTTAATTTATATATACCATTTAATTTTTTAAAAAAGTAACCAACTCTTTTTCTTCCTTCCTTTCCCTTCCTTCCTTCCTTCCTTCCTTCCTTCCTTCCTTCCTTCCTTTTTTCATAAGAGAAAGTGCAAAAAAAAAAAAACAACCCAATTTGGATACATCCTTACAGCATAAGGAAATGCATGGGAGATCAGCATCAATTTAACTTCGAAAGGTTACTAAATTTATACCTGGTATCAAGAACTGATTCTCCTGGAAGCATCACATATGGAAAGCCCATTCATTTTTCTAACCACTTAGTGGGAACAGAGCACCATGCATGTATTTTGAGTGGAAGGTTAGCAAAGTCATATTTATAAGAACTTCCAGGTTTGTGTTTACTCTTTCCCCAGATGCTGGGAAGAACACAGGTAAGGAAACAGTGAGTAACTGAAGCAGAAAGGTTTAGCCTCTCCGTCGGAATAGACCAGGGCCAAATGATTTCTTTTCAGAAGGCAAGTTGTACCCACCACACATATACAGTAGGGCTTCCACCTGAAAATAAAGGTCAGTATATACATCTCTCTCTCTATATATATACATATCTATCTATCTATCTATCTATCTATCTATCTATCTATCTCCTGGGTTTGGTGCTGGGATGGTGCTCAGAGCAGCGGTGTTGGTAAATTCTAATGAGCAGTGTGGCAAAAGGATCATCTATTGTTCTTTGGTTTTCCTAGGCTCTCACTTCAGATCTCTTGAAGTTTAACAGTGTGGCTCAGAGCATGTTATAGCAAATGGGAGACAGTGACTTTGTCTGGTGACTAACTGCATATTGAGGCTGGAGGATCTGGCGGTCAGGTACAAGCTGAAAGGGTTAGGGATGGACCAAGAAAAGGTGCACCATTCAGGAACCTCGCTGATACTGGTGGGGCTGGGACTATTACAGGACATTGCAAGGATGTCATTTCATAGTGGTCTTCAAAACCAAGCTTGCCAGGTGGGCAGAAGGTGGGAAAATGATTGGGGACAGGAGAGGACTCCCTAGAGAGCAGTAAGGAGGACTTATTGATTGTAAGAGAACTATAGATTACCAGGTCCCAGTGGCATAGACCTGTAATTCTAGTAACTTCAGAGCTCGAGGTTCAAGGATTCCCAGTTTAAGGCCAACTTTGACAACCTCGTGATATTCTGTCTCAAAATAATTCAGAAAAGGTGGGAGCTTGGGCACACAGCTGTGTGGTAGAGCGTTTGCGAGGTATGCGAGAGGGCCTGTGTTTTATTCCTAGCACGTGGCAGTGGGGTCTTTGCTGCTGTTGGGAATAAAGGTGGAATCTCAGTCTACCTGTCTGAGGTTCTGTAGGAGCCTTTGTTAAACTGGAGGATCAGATGATAGCTATTTAGGATTATTTCATACCTTCCAACTGTTTATCAAGCCCAGCTGGAATATTTAAATAATGCAATCGATAATATTCCTCTCCACTTTCTCCATATTCTGTAGGACAGGCCCGAGTTCCTGAACAAGGCTAGCCTGAACCGTTTGCCTGAGCCTCCCTTGGCCTTCTCTCTCCTAGGAGTGTGGGCCACAGCCTGTCGGGGTTTACACATTGTGATTCTTTCCTTTTGGCCGTTTTGGACCAGACCATGGTGTCCTTATCTTTGGGTATCTCCTTCAATGTCATTCTTTGGAAGCACAGCCTCTTCAGACCATCTTGAGGTTTTCATTGGAGGCACTCAGCATGATTGAACGTGATTGTTGGGGCGGCTCTCAGTGAGATCTCATGAGGATGGGGTGAAGGCCGTTCTAGCCTTGATTTTACTGCATCCCCCACATCTGGCCTCACCCACCAGGGACTCTGTGAGTGAGTGATGTATGGGTGCCTGTGGAGGGAAAGATGGCATTGGACCAATGCGATTGGCCTTATAGCACCATTGGCCCTTCTTTTTTCTAGGAGACTTGGGATGCTGCTTGCTTATTCTCGTATGCTCATAAAGCAGAGATCGGATGCTAGAATCTTTCATCTCTGGAGTCTGGCTCACACAGGAACTCTGAAGGCACATGGGCTGAAGAAAACAATGAATTGGGTACAAATGGAGGGAACTCATCTCATTTGAATGCACAACATGGAGGCGAGGGACCCCAAGAGGCATTTACTTGCCTTCCTTTCTTGAAAAATCCCTGGAGTGTCTTCTATGATCCAGGTGTATTCTAGAAGCTGAAATGTTAGGGAATGAAGACACCACACACACATACACAGTTAAAATTCAGTTTATATAATCATAAAAAATTAGAAATATGATCCATATGATATATGTAGGGTATGTAAATGGTGGTTATAATTTAATAATAGAACCAACAGCCCATTTCAGAAACAGCAAAAGATATGAATAGATTGTTTTTTCTCCTCAGAGTAGCTGAACAAATGCTGTAAATACATGAAAAGATGCTCAACGTCATTAGCCACCAGGGAGATGCAAATCAAAACCACAGTGAGGTACCACTTTGCACCTACTGGGAGAGCTGCAATAAAAAAGTCAGGCAATCACAAGGATGTGGAGAAAGGAAACCCCAGACACTGCTGGCGGAAATGTCAAATGGTGTAGCTACTTTGGCGATGAGTGAGAGAAGTCTCACAAGGTTCAGCATAGATTTAATGTCACCCCAAAGTTCTATTCTTAGGTAAATAGTCGAGAGAAATGACAGCACGTATCAGCAGAAAGCGGGGAATGGCCATAGAAACGACTGTCGCAGTCAAGGGGCAGAAGTGGGTTGGAGAGATGGTTCTGCGCCTAAGAGCACACACTGTTCTTGCAGAGAAACCAAGTTTGATGCCCAGCACCCGTGCCAGTGACTCACAACCAATCGCAAATCCAGCTTTATGCTACTCTGGCCTCCTCTGGCACCTGCATTCATATATATATACCCACACATAGACACACACACACACTCATAATTTAAAAAACAATAAAAATAAATATTTAGAAAATGTTGAAACAATGTAAATGTCAATCTATTGCTCATAGATAAAGAAAATATGGTATATCTACATAGTGGATATTTTCCCCCGTGAAACCCATACAATTAATTAAATTCTGATACATACACTACGCCTCAGATAGATAAACTTGGAGAACAGAAAATGAAAGAATAAGTCACAAGAGGCCGCATGTGATTTGATTTCATTGGTAAAAAAATGCTTTTAATAGGCTAGTATATATAAGATGGGAAGTAGCTTAGCAACTACCCAGAGGTAGGGAGTGTGTGATTAGCATATAGTTTAGGGATGATTAAAACATTCCTAGATTAATTATGGTGATCATCAAACAACTTCATGAATATACTGAAAGCCAGTGAATTCTATTGTAACTACATGAGCTGTATAGTTGTGAGTTCTATTTCAAAAAAGATATTGTACTTATTTACTATACTAATTTATTTTTGTTATTGCTGTTATGGGGGGGTCTTTTTTTTTTCAGAGTCTTACTCTATAACCCTGATTTGTCTGGAACCATAATGCAGCCCTGGCTGGTCTTGAACTCAGAAATATCCTCCTGTCTCAGCCTTCCCAAGTGCTAGGGTTGCAAGTATCTGCCACCACCCCTGGCTTCTGTTATATATTTAATATATATATATATATTTAAAAAGGCAATAGACTAGGCTCTCTCTTTGTGAAAACATGATCTTGTTGGGGAGATAATATTTATTAAATAATTATTAAATAATTGTGTCAAAGAATCTAAGAGTTACAAATTATAGTCCTCTCTATGAAGGGAAGGATTAGACATGATACAGGAAAATGGTAGGGGATGGAGAAGAGGTGTTACTCAGAGAGAGATATTAGTCCAACTGCCACATTCAAGGACTCTAACAGAGACCCAGGAAACAAGGGGAGGTCCTGTTCTTGCTGCTGTGCTGCCAAGAGCGGTCTCCAGTTCTTGAATAAGTGGCACACAGTTTCAAAGTTCTTCTCGTGTGGTGCCCTGCCCTGGATGGGGCGCGGCCCTCCCCAGCATGCCATGGAGGCAGCTGCAATGTGCCCTCTGTGAGCAGGCAGGAGGGTAGTCAGTAATTCATTACCTCTGTTTCCATGTAGAAGTGGGTCCCTCGAGGCTGGGATATGGAGTCTGTGTGCTGGGACTGTGCGTACCTTGAGGGTTCTGGGAACACAGAAAGGCCACAGGGTAATCATCCAGTCATCTCTGCCTTTGGTGATCATGCTGAGGAGGTGATATAGAGGGTGAAAGCCTCAAGGGGAGTGTGCATCAAGAAGAGCTTTCCAAGCGAGGGTTACAAAGTGGACAGCAAAGACCATCTGTCCTGTTACCGATTGCTTCTGAGACAACCTTGTTACATACTTCGGGTTGACCTTGTCCCACAATTCTCTTGCTTCAGCTTTCTAATTGCTGGAATTAAGGCTTCAAATGGACAATTCTCCTGCCTCAGCGTCCGAAGTGTTGGGATCATATGGCCTGTACTGCATGCCCTGCCTATTTAACGATTACTTATGAAGCTGTCTGTCTGTGTCCCAGATTCTTAGGAGTCTTAAGTTTTCAACCTGTGAAGACAGTGGCTCTGGATTTATCAGGCATTTTTCTCTTGTGTCTTTACAGGGCTGCCAGGACCTGGCCTGTGAGGAAGGACTATGCCTCTGCTCGAGAGTCTGTGTTTATCCTCAGCTCTGAGAACTGAATTCCATGGGTTGTGTCAACGTCAGACCTGTGAGGTTCAGTTCTTCAGCTGGGATAGCTCTGTCATCGTGGACCTGAGGCACACTGGCTGGGACAAACTCTGAAGGTCCCCTTTAGTCTGCCAAGAAACTTGAGGAGCAGAAAGAGTGGAGTAGAGGGTGGAACTGTGGGCCCAGTGGGGACCCATGTGTTGGGTTGATGGGTGTTCTAGTCTCATTTATATTGCTCTGATAAAATATCCCAACAAAAACCGAATTAGGGGAGAAATGGTTTATTTGGATTATGATTCCTGATTATAGTTCATCATTGTAGGGCAGACAAGACAGGAATTTGAAGCAGCTAATCACATCCACATTCAAGAAAAAAAAGAGTCAGGCAGGGTAGTGTACACCTTTACTCCCAGAATTTGGAAAGCAGAAGCAGGTGGGTCTTCAAGTTCTAGGCCAGCATGGTCTATAGAGCAAAGTTTTAGGCCAGCCAGGGCTATATAATGGGACTCTATCGCAACAAAAGGAAAAAAAAATCGAAAAAAGACCTCGTAGTGCTTACTGGTGCTCAGCCTTCTCTCTACACTTATATAGTCTAGGATCATCTCACTGAGAATCTTTCTAGATGATTCTAAATGGTGTGAAGTTGACAGTGCAAACCAACATAATGCAGAAAATCCTCCTCTGCTTGGGAAGCGGCTGGCATCCTGTAGGCAGCCTCAGTGAGCGATTCCTGCTTCTGTGACTCTTGTTTCCATTGACTGATGATTTAGGATGAGTCAGGTGTGAGGGGGACTAAGTGCTGTGCACACTGTTATAGGAGACTCTTGGGAAACACCACTTTAGTGACGCTAGAGACACAGCATTGCCAAGCAGTGATTCTCCCATCTCTTTATGGGGCCAGATGGAATTAATTGTATGTGACACTTATCCTGTAACATGGACTGCTGAGGTATCTGGCTGAGTTTTCAGATGTGGAGCAAAAAAAAAAAAAATGAACTAAGGCACATCCTTCTTATGGCCCCCTCGGCCGTTTATTTGATCCCACTTGCTCCTACCCACTTTAAGCAAACAAAGGCAACAGTATCCTTTTGCATTCCAAACAAGGTGAAAGAGATTGTAATTAGACGTCATTGCAACTGAGGACAAGAATAGGGAAGGTTCTGAAAGTCTGTTTTGGGGACAGGTGAATGCTGGGGCTCAGGTCTTTGTAGAAACGCAACAAGGACCTGCCACCAGGCATGTTGGAACTGTTCTGAGACTTGGGTCTGATTTGATGGTGATGGTGTCGGGCAGGGCATCTCAGGGCTTTGGAAGTACTATCTGGACTTCATTACGCTTTTGACTTGGTGGGAATTAGGAATGTGACCTGTTGTTTGGGAACTCACCTCTGATTCACCACTATGTCTTGGTGCTTTGGGATTTTCTTCTCGCTGTTGTCTCTGAATAAGAAGAGAGGGAGGCAGCATGAGGAGGGGGACCATACAGCATCCACATTTTCACTCTGTCTTCTCAGGAACATTAGTGTTTACTGAGCACATACTGTGCACCAGTTCCTGAGCTCAGGGCTTTGCCTGTATGATCTTAAGGAATCTCCAAATGTCTTGTCTCCAAAATGTAGACAGATCAAGAAAAGGATGTCTTACTCATTTTCTTCTATTGCTATGATGAAATACTCTGGCAGAAACAACTTCAGGGAGAAAGGGTTGGTTTTGGCTCACAGTTCAAGGATACAGTCCATCATGGCTGGGAAGTCACAGCAGCAGCAGCTTGAGAGCTTCTGGTCAAATGACATCTGGAGACAAGAAGTGGAGAGTGACGGATGCTCATAGCTTACTTTCTCCTTTTTATGCACTCCAGGAAAAAGTGCCATCCTCCCTTAGGGTTGGCCTTTTCTTCATTTGATTGAGGTGGTTCCTCACAGGCATCATCCATGGCTAACTTACTCTAAACCCCTCATAAGTATAACTCAAGCTACATCTTCTAGACCAATCCAGATCTTGTCAAGTTGACACCAAAAATTTCAGGTGACAAATCGAAAAATCTAGACTCCGTGGGAGTCCATCAGCTACACTAGCCAGGGAAGTCAATCTGTTCCAGGTACCATCAGGAAGCTGCTTCTTCTAGCAGATGACATAAAATACAGAGACCACAGCCAGACAATATGCAGAGAGAGGAGAGAGACCTCAGGACACTCAGTCCTAAAAGGGATGTCTCCATCAAATCTTTCTCCAGGGAACTCTGCAGAAGAGGAGTCTGAAAGAGTGTAGGAGCCAGAAGGGATGGAGGACACCACGGAATCAAAGTCTTCTAGACACAACAGGGCCAACACACACATGAACTCACAGAGGGTATGGCAGCATGCACGGGTCTGTACCAGATAGGGTCCTAGAGCTGAATGAAATGGACAGATGCCCTAATCTCTAACCCAGAAACTATCTGTGATAATAACTCCTCAGAAATGAAAAATTAGTTTTCTCCAAGGGAGTCTCACTAGGGAAACAAACTACTCTAAAGCTCCATGCCAAGCAGTAGATGGCTAACACAAAAAGAATTCAACAGCATGCTTGTTTTATGTTAAGTCAGGGCTGCTGCTTTGTCTCCCCCCCCCGGCTTTATAGGTCTTTTGTGTATAAATTATGGCTCTGGTGTTGTGTTTTTCTGGGATTCCTGTGTGTGCAAATGTGTGTCTCTGCATCTGTGAGTTTCTTGTGCTTTTTCTTTGGCTCTTTTTCAAGAAGTTGGTGGTTTTGTCCTATGCCAATTTGTTTTTAATTCATCTTATTATGTTATTATTCCTAGGATGATTGTTTGTTTTCTAAGGAAAGACAGAAAGGATGTGGAGAAGAAAGGGAGGGGAGGTGGGGAGGAACTTAGAGGGGTAGGGAAGAGGGGAAACTGTAATCAGAATATATTGTATGGAAAAAACCCACAATTTTCAATAAAAGAAAAAAGTGGAACTATGTTTTACAGATGGAAAAGGGTACCTGGTGTTTCTCTGGGCTCTACTGATCAATTGAAGGGCCTCTCAACCCTCTTTGCCTCTCTACCCTACCATCCTGTGCTTATGAGACCTTTACCCTAGATTCATGATAGAATCAGAACACTGGCAAATCTCAACTGAGACCAGAGGTGAGCATCAAAAAGTCCCAACAGACTAGAGAAGATGATTAGAATTCTGGGTCCAGTGCTTCTGCAGGGCAGGTGCCCACTGAGACCCAGAGGTGTGCTTTTCTAACAAAGGACCACTTTATCACAGTTGTGTCTTCCTGAGGTTGAGCTGATATGTGTGTGATACACTAACCTCTCTACCTGTGAGGTCCTGATGGCAAGTTACTAAAGAAAAGGATACTTCAGGCGCTGGGGTGTGGCTTAACAGTTGCCTGTTAGCAAGGGTCTCGGTCCTATTGCCAGCTCTTCAAAAAAAAAAAAAAAAATAAAGAAAAATGTTTTGTTTCAGAATAACTTTGTGTTAAGATTTCATTAAGTAATCTACTTAGGTTGTATTTGTTTTATCAAAACTTATTGCAGAGAACTAGAGAGACAGTTGAGTGGGTAAGAGGGATTCCTGCTCTTGCCGAGGACCCAAGTTCAGTTCCCAGTACCCACCTCAGGGGGTTGTGTTAGTAGCTCTGGGGGATCCAATGTCCTCTCCTGGACTCTGTGATCATCTACATGCATGTGCACATGGCTACTCACGTGACAAAAAGAAATTGTAAGTGAAAAGAATCAGGTTACACCATAGCTCACATTCTGTTTGAATTGATGTGAGGTTATAAATTACAGGACATTATAAATTGTAGGAGTAAGTATATTGAAAAATGACGATCAATTTATTAATAGGGACCTTTCCTCTAGGCTAAGATTTGAGGTGATTTTCCTTTCTTTGTAATTTTCTTTATTGTTTGACCCTTGCTCTGAGCATGTGTAATTAAAATAAATTATTATAGAAGTCTGAACGCGCAGTTGTACTGATTCCAGACAGTATTGGCAACTCAGAGGTGACGGGAGGAGGGGGCTCTCTGTGTGTTCCTTAAGGAAAGGGAAATTAACAGGCAATATGTAGTATGTTTTTTTTAAAGAATACGTGTGCACGGTATGCATTTGTCTGTGAGCGTATGTGCACGCATGTGTGTACATGAGCAGATGGAGGCCTAAAGTAGATGCTGTGACTCTCCCTCCACCATTCTCCAGTCTATTTAGTGAGACAGGATCTCCTGTGAATGCACAGATTGTCAGTTCTGCTTAGTGTAGCCCGCTTGCCCCAGGGATCCTGTTTTCTGCCCTCCAGTTTTAGGGATCACAGGGAGTGACTACATTTGTCTACCTTTTTATTTTATTTTTTTTAAAATATTTATTTATTATGTATACAATATTCTGTCTGTATGCCTGAAGGCCAGAAGAGGGCGCCAGACCTCTTTACAGATGGTTGTGAGCCACCATGTGGTTGCGGGGAATTGAACTCAGGACCTTTGGAAGAGCAGGCAATGCTCTTAACCACTGAGCCATCTCTCCAGCCCCTTGTCTACCTTTTTAATATGGGTTCTGGGGACCTGAACATTGGCAGTAGGCCTCACTTTATGGTAAGTGCTTTATCTGCTGAGCCAGCTCCTCAGGACTGTGGGGTGATTTTAAACGTGTTTTCTCTCCTAGAGGTTATGAAGAGAGGCTGCAGAGATGGCTCAGCAGGTAAAAGCACTTATTGCTCTTTCATAGGACCTGGGTTCAGTTCACACAGCCAATATGGCAGCTCACAGCTGCCTAACGCAGCCTCAGGGATCTGACACCCTCTTCTAGGCTTCTGTGGGTGTCTGTGCTTGTGTGCATCCCCAATGACACACACACACACACACACACACACACACACACATCTTTTTAAAAAAGTTACATAGAGTACATATTTGTGTATAAATATCAAGCATAAGGAAATAATATGATTTGTGTTCTTTATGATTTTTGCCTAACAAAAAAGAACATTGCATGGATGTGCTGCTTTCTATGTGTGCAGGTGGTTTTAAAGCACAATTCTTGGACCAGTAGCATCCCCGAATCTGGAACCTGATTAGTAATCCATGTTCTTAGTCCTGCCCAAGCCCTAGTGGAGAGGAAAGAAACCCTCACTGGAGAAGAAACAGGGTAGGGCTGAAAAATTTGATTGGCCCAGTCCATTGTGTGGCTCTCTTATTTGTATCTGCTGATGTCAGTCAAAATATATCCTTATTTGACAGAACTGAACTGTAGCTCACAAAAACCTGAAAGACTCTGGCCCACATAAGCAGATGCAAAACCTACTTCTCGTAGCTGGAGAGCAGGATCACAGACCTTCGAGATTGTTGTTAAGTTCCACAGAGGATCTGATCTCATTTTAAAAAACAATCTCAACTTTGTTCTTTACTGATTTTATACCTGTATTCAGAAGATTCTGTTTTCTCTCCTCCCTCATCTGCCCTTAGCTCCCTATAGGCCTCACTCATGCCTTTTTGTTTTGCGACCTGTTGATTTTAGATAGGGCTGGGGCTGTAAGACCATGGATTTGGAACTGTCCTCTGGAGCCTGGTGGGTTCACTGTTTGGTGCACAACTGAAGACAATGACTGTCCCTCCCAAGAATGCAACAGTAGCCAATAGTGCCTCATGGAGGAGGAGGGCCTTATGTGTGGAATGGTCCATTTGTACACTGTGAAGATTTGTCACTCGAATTGGTTTAATAAAAAGCCGGGCAGTGGTGGCGCACGCCTTTAATCCCAGCACTCGGGAGGCAGAGGCAGGCGGATCTCTGGGAGTTCGAGGCCAGCCTGGTCTACAAGAGCTAGTTCCAGGACAGGAACCAAAAACTACGGAGAAACCCTGTCTCGAAAAAAAAAAAAAAGCTAATTGGCCAGTAGTAAGACAGGAAGTATAGGCAGGAGTGCCAAACACAGAAGAGGTTGGGAAGAAGAAGGGCGGAGTTTGAGGAGTAACAAGCAGATGCATAAATAAAAATATGGGGTAATTGAAAATGTAAGAGTTAGCTAGTAATAAGCCTGAGCTATTGGCTGAGCATTTGTAAATAATATTAAGTCTCCATGTCAGTTATTTGGGAACTGACTGCTGGGGAAAAAAGTCTGTCTTCATTTATGAACTCCTTGCTATTCTGTGGTTGGTTGTTGACAAGCTCAGCTTTGTGTCGGACAGATACGGTCAACCTGAGCTACTTGCTTCTCTGGATTCTTAAGATAAAAATTTTAAGTGTATTAAATAATCTGGAAGAGCTGTTAATGAAGGCAGGTCCTAGGTCACTCCTCAGCCCAGGAATCCAGCATCTCCTGGGATCTGTCATTTTAATGGCCTCCCAGGATGGATTCCATGAGGCAGTTTCTAAGACAGCACAATATCCATACATTCCTTTCCAGTTCTTTTTTCCCTTTACTCCTGTGATCGATGGGTCTCAGAAGCAAATTCATTATCCTCAGCTCCTCAGGGAGAGCAGCTCAGATGCAGCTAGGGACTCATCTTGAGAGCAATGATAACCATAATGGAAGTATTGATTAGCCATCTTCAGATAACAAGGAAGGGTGTGATTTTTCAGCTTACACTGATGGGCTGTTTTCAAAGTTGGACACATGACAGCTGGAGTAGCCATTGCTCTGCCAGGTCGCTATGATCTAGTGGTTCTGGACACAGGGACTTTTGTTGATTCTTCCAGCAGCCAACTCTTTACCAATCAAACAGGAAAATCCCCCTTTCATAGGTTTTTTTTTTTTAAACATGGAAACTCTCTGTTCTAATTTCTTTTAATATTTCAGGGAGGCTCATGCTGAGTTGTCCATGTGGTCAGACAGTCTAGAAGAAAGACTCTGAGGTGAGAGTTAGGGAACCTGGCATCTTGCCTAGTTCCTCTTTGCTCTTCAAGCTAAGCTGATTTTTACAACTGTTTTGGAAGGACGTTTTGCTCCTGTCTCTTGGGGGAACCATCCAAATAGAAGGGTTAACTTTGTTTCTCTCCCCACCCAGAATACCTTACTTTTTTGTTAACAATTATATATATATATATATATATATATATATATATATATATATATATCTGGATCATATGCACCCCAACTTTTCTCTCTAGGTCCCCCTAGGTCTCCCAACAGGATCCCCTCCCATCTTAAAGTCCTCTCTCTGTTTTTTGGTTGTGAGCCTAGTTTTAAATGGCTGTGTTATCTCTAGCTCCTCTCTCTGTTTAAATTATCCGAGTCCACTTTAGTGTTGCCCACATGAGCATGGGTGTGGGGCCAAGAATGGGCAAGCTACCTTCAGCCACACCTCCAAAGAAAAATGACTCCCCTTCTCCCAGCAGCCATCAGTTATCAATAGCTCCTCAGCAAGGGGTGGAGCCTCGTGAGCCCCTCCCCCATGGTGCTGGACTATTGGCTGGTTTTCTCTTATGCAGGTCTTGGGCAGGTAACCATAGCAGCTGTGAGTTCATGAGTGACACATCCATGCCATGCTCAGAAGACAGCATCTCACAGTACTCCTTCCATCCTCTGGCTCTTACACCCCGCCCCCACTTCCACAATGCTCTATGAGCCTTGGTGGGTCTCACTGGGGTTCTTGAGGAGATATAGCGGTCATGTAGTCAGACTTTCTTTGGACCACCAGCTCCCCAGTAAGGACACCAAGACTTCTTATGAAGTATGACAGCTTGGCCTTAGCTTAGGCTCGTTCGCACCTAGCTCTCATAACTTAAATTAACCCATTTATATTACTCTATGTTCTGCCTTGTGGCTTTTTACCTTTCCTCAATACAGTATATGTCTGTCTTCCTCCGTCCGTCACGGGCAAATTCCTCCCCTCCTCTCAGATTCTTTATCTGAGTTGTTCTCTCTCCCTGGAAGTTCTACCTACCTAACTCAGCTCTTTATTAAACCAATCAGAAAGTGCCTTTTACACAGTGTGATCAAATATCTGAAACAAAAGACAGAAAGTAACCCAGCAACATGGGCATTTCCTCTATTGGGTGTTTGCAGTCCCTCATTCGTCTTGATATTATGTCTTCTTTCTACATCTGCACTTGAAGTTCACGCTGGAAGTGCCCGCTATGATGTCAACTGAACTGCCTGGTAGAAGCCGGTCTCCTTCCAGGACACTCCCTTCCTCCCTCCCTCCCTCCTCTCTCCCTCCCTCCCTCTCTCCCTCCCTCCTTCATTCCCTCCCTCCTTCATTCCCTCCCTCCCTTCCTTCCTTCCTTCCTTCCTCTCTCTTCCTCCTTCCTTTTCCTCCTTCCTTTTCCTCCTCCTCCTCCTCCTCCTCCTCCTCCTCCTCCTCCTCCTCCTCCTCCTCCTCCATATCCTTCCTCTCTCTCTCTCTCTCTCTCTCTCTCTCTCTCTCTCTCTCTGTCAGTCTTTTTTTCTTCTTGTGTATGTGATGTGTGAGTGTTCAAGTGTGTGGGCACGAATATGCTGCACCAGAGGACAGCTTTAGATGTTGGTCCTTGCCTTTCTATCTTGGTTTAAGACAGATTTTCTCTGTCACCATGTTGGCTGGGCTTGCTGTCTTTGACCTTCTAGAAAGTCCTGGTCTCTGGTGCCAGGTGGAGGTCAGAATATGATTTACAGGAATTGGTTCTCTCCTTCCACTACATGGGACCTTGGGATTGAGCTCAGGTTGTCAGATTTGGCAGCATGGGCCTTCTGAACCATCCCGACAGCCCAGCTACATTAGATTTTAAGTGGGTTCTGGGGATTGGAACTCAGTACATCAGGCTGGGTGGTAAGTACTTTCTTTCACCCACTGAGCCATTTTAGCAACCCTTTCTGTTCATTGAGACTGTCTCAAAATGTAGCCCTGGTCGGTTTTGAACTTGTGATGTACACCAGGCTGACCTTGAGCTTACAGTAACCCTCCAATGTCAGCCTGCTGTGCAGATGGAATTAAAGATACACTCTGCCACACCTGGCTATGTTTCATTTTAAACTGAACTTACTTTTTGTATATAAGTAGTATACATGTAAATAATATCTACAGGTACAATATTATTACAATTAATTTTGGAAATATGGAAAAACATAAAAGAAAACACTTGCAATTATTAAATTAAAAATTATAGACTGATCATGTTTTATTACTGGGAAAAGGACAATTTAGAATACCACGGAGAAAAATTATTCACAGGTAGCTCGTAGATTCCCATTTTAAATTCTTTGCTTTTTCTTCAAGGTAATTTGTATGTGCTTGCTTTGTTTTCATTAAACATTTTATCATAAACCTATCCTTATATTGTGTGGCTTGCTTTTGAATTTTGAATTGCCATGTCTGTTGTATGTGGAGGTGGAGTGGCTGCACATTTTGAACTGGGGCTTATGACTTTTAAGTTTGTCTGTCATTTGTCTGTCTATCTATCTATCTATCTATCTATCTATCTATCTATCTATCTACCTACCTACCTGTAAATTTCACAAACTCTGTATTTTTCTTTTTCGTTTGACAATTTCATATATGCATGTAGTATATACCACTCCTCTTCCTTCTCACTCCCCAGGAGCCCAAGAACGGTCTAGCATATCCTTATGTGTTAGTATCTAGCATTTCTAGCCAGCATTGAGGGCATACGGAATACTAAGCTGTTCTAAGACTCCGAACAGGTTCTCACTGAAGTTCCCACCTTGGTGCTGCTGGGACTCCCATGATGCAAGTCACAGAGGCCCAGGCAGGAGAGTGTTGGGAAGCATCCCTTGTGCAGCTCTCAGCTTTCATCAGAGAGGATTCTTCGTGCAGTGGATGGTGGTGGACACAGACACTCACGAACGACTAGTCAGAGTGCGGGGATGTGTCAGTGGAGTGCTCAGCTGCAAATGAGACGTCTCTATCACACCCCTTTCTCTCCAAGGCTCAGGGATGATCTTGGAAGACAGATACCAAGACTGTAAGAGCCGGAGGTCAGGGAAGATCAGAGCAAAATAGTGCCCTCTGGATATGCCCTCATGAACTTACAGGCCTGCACAAAGCCTTCATAAAGCCAGTCTAATCAACATCTCGGCGTGGGTGGGGAGAAACTCATGAGCTCCTACCAATTGCTGAGGAGCTATTGGTTGTTGATAGCTGCTGGGGTGGGGGGGAGAGTCAGTTCTCTTTTGAGTCGTGGCCCCTGGTATGCAGATCATGCTCTAGCAGGTGGCCTCATGACCAGGGCAGCACAAATTGGACTTGGTAGATTATTAAATAAGGAGGAAGACTAGTGTTTGGAGTTGGTCTGAAGGGAATTAGAAGGTGTGAGGTGTGACCATGACAAACATAAATTGTATGGATGTATGGCATTCTCAAAGAATTAATAAAAATATTATTAAAATGCATTCCAACTTGTACATTCACTATGGAAATCAGTGTGGCAGTTCCTCTGGAAGCTGAGAATTGATTTACCACAAGATCCATGCATCCAATGGTCTCCATAGTGTGCTTCAGAGATACTCGCTCATCTATGTTCATTGCGGTTCTAATCATAATAATCAGAAACTGGAAACAGCCTGAATGTCTGTAACAGTTGAATGGAAAAAGAAAATATGGCACATTTATACAATGGGATATTATTCAGCTCAAAACAAAAACAATAACAACATGAAGTCATGAAATTTGAAACTTAATTGATGGAGCTAGAAAAAGAAAATCAGTCCATTGTCATCATGATGAGGAGCATGGTGGCGCGCAGGCAGACATGGTGCTGGAGGAACAGCTGAAAGTCCTACATCTTACAGGCAACAGGAAGTTGACCAAAAGGGACCTCAAAGCCCGCCCCCACAGTGACACACTTCCTCCAACTAGGCCACACCTCCTAACAGTGCCACTCTGTTTGGGGGTCATTTTCTTTTCAAACCACTATAAAAACCAAATACTATTGTACTGTTAAAGGAATGTAGCAATCAAATAACACTTAATGGCATTTTGCTATACTGATAGATCAATGTTTTGTTCAGCCTTCATCAGAGAAACTTCCACTTGAAGTAGATGGGAACAAGCACAGAGACACCCTACTGAACACTGTGCAGGGAGTGAGAGGGCTTGCAACACTCAGGCCTAAATGGAATGTCTTCATCAGACCCCTCCTCTTAGGACTTGGGGAATTCTATGGGAGAGGAGGCAGAAAGATTGCAAGAGTCAGTGGAGATGGAAGATACTGTGGAGACAGGCCTTCCGGACACAACAGGACTGTCAGACGTATGAGTTCAGAGACTGGCAGCATGCACACAGCATGCACAGATCCAAGCAAGGTGGCGTCCCAGCACTGACAAGGGAGGTGGACACAAACCCCCATTACTAACCCAGAAGTTACCTCCGAGACCCCTGCTTGCAAAGGAGAACTAGTTCTCTCCAATAGAGTCCTACTGGGTGTGTAAACCACACTTAAGGTCAGCCCCAAGTCCAGCAGTAAATGCCCAACACAAATGAACTCAGTGGTATTTTGGGAAGGTTTTCGTCTGGGCATTTTTTTTTTTAATGTTAAAGGTTTTTTGGATATATATTATGATTATCAGGTGTGTGTGTGTGTGTGTGTGTGCACATGTGTTTATGTGTGTTTTAATGAGATTTTTGTGTGGATATGTATGTGTCTGTGTCTCTCTCTATATAAAGCTCTGTATATTTTATATATAATATTTTTGGCTTTTTTTTTTTGAGTAAGAGCTCTGTAGTTAGCTGCACTCTCTGCCACTTCCTGTTGTCTCATTTGATCCACATGGCATCTCAATGGTAAGACACCAATGTTGTCATTACTGTTATTGCTACTTTTATTATTAATTGCCATTTTCAAGCAAAGAAACTGAGGTTCAAACTGCCATAGCAATGCGCTGCCTAAGGACTTCCAGACCTGCAGGTGGGGCGGGCTGTGAGCAAGGTTCCTCGCAGCCCCAGAGGCTGAGGTCTCCGGCATCCTATGGAGGATCAACTCAGGAGTCAGAAACACCACAGAGCAAACACACGCAACCCATCGAATGCCAGGCCAATGGGGGTGTCTTGGCAGGAAGTAGATGGCACCCTTGAATTAGGATAACTCTAGCTGAGCTTCAGAAAGAAACTACAAAGGCGTGGGCAGAGCGGAGGGAAACCGCAAGGCAGAGCGGTGGGACTTCAGATTAGTAACAGCTGGCCCTTTATAGCTGCCCTAGGCCCTCGGAGGGCATATGAGGGGGCGAGTTCCAGGAAGCGGGGAGGTTAGCAAGAGTTGGGGGATGGGTGTCTTATTGGAGTCCAAGTGTCTGGCAGGGTACCCCAAGGGGGGAATTTCCCCAACTTCACCCTCTGAGTCCTCTTTACTTTTTCTAGCTAGTGCCAAACAAATTTGGCAACCAGGGGCCAAGGGGCCCATGCATGTGTTCTTGCAGAGAAGTCTGGGAGAATACAATGGTGTGGAGAAGAGAGAATAGTAGCTCAGGAGGGGTAGATGAAGTTACCAGGCTGGGGATGTCCCAGCAAAGATCACCGCTGGGTGAAGGTCAAAGTGCTACCACAAAACGTGACTCTAGAGAAGGTCATGTCACACTGAAGGTGTTTGAGGCTCAAAAGATGCAGGAAACAGTTTTTCTGGACCCTCCCTGATGTGAGTAAAAGCTGAAACTCCTGAGAATGGAGGGCTGTCCCAAAGTCCCCTTCCTCGGGAAGATGGAAAGCCCACAGAGAAAGCTCTGTGCAGATAGACAGCTACAGTGGCTTCTTCTTATCTCATCTCTTTTCTCCATTTTTAGCCCCTCATGTTTCACCACCTGGAAGCACCAAAGTCCCTTTCCTTCATACTACCATTTTCTCATCTATTGTCTTATATGAAAATGACCCCAGATTCTCAAGCCTACACACTTTGGATTTTTTTTTCCTCATCTCTGAATTCCTCTTCCACGGACATACAGCCTGTCTGCTTGTTCCCCACTCCCGTCAGTCTGCCTCTTGATGGTGTCCCTTGCCAGGCTGTCAGTGTTGTAAGAGAGATGCTGTCTAGTGGTGTTGGCTGGTAGCAAGGGGTATACTCCTTCTCCCCTTAGGGGGTCTTACCTTCACTCAGGTAAAGATGGGTTCTTGACTCTGCTTCGGGAAGTAATTTCAGAACAAGTTAGAGTGAGGCAAAGTTAGTGAGTTCATTAAGTAGATTCAGATTTAAGCATGGGGATGGGGTAAGGAGAGAGGGCTTAAGAAAAGTGTTCTAATGTTATACATGGGTTCAGGCTTCTCAAGGGAGTGACCGCTAAGTCTTCTTAGACTAACTGTCCGTCTCTCTCTCTCTTTCTTTTCTTCTTTGTTTTGTTGTGTATTGAGAGAAGGTCTCAGAGCTCTGGCTGTCTTAGAACTCACAATGTAGATCACCTGGTCTTGAACTCACAGAGAGCTACCTGCCTTTGTCTCCCAAATACTGGATCATAGGTATGTGCCATTACACCCAACTTAAGTCTCTCTCTCTATGTCTTTATATAAGTCTCTATATATGACTTTGTGTGTGTGTGTGTGTGTGTGTGTGTGTGTGTGCGTGTATGTGGTATGTGCCATCAAGCACATGTGGAGGTCAGGGGACAGTTCTGTGTCAGTTGCATGGATTGAACTCAGGTCTTCAGGCTTGGCAGCAAGCTTCTTTACTCTCTGAACCATGTCTCTGGTCCCTGTTTGTTGCTTCTAACATCCTTTGAGTGATCCCTTGGAAAAAGGAATGTTGCTCTTGTGGGCAATAGCAACCTTGTTTAAGTCACTTGTGTCACAGTTTGGGACTCTCGGCTAGGAGGAAACAGAACCCAGTTTTTGATGCAGGCTCCATCTCAGCTACTGTCTGATGGACCATTGGCTGATCTAACCAGGATGGTGTCTTCTTCAGTTTTTCAGATGAGAGGCAGAGCGTATAGCTAACCTTTCTTTCCAGAGCTCCATCTTATCATACTCATGACAGGCTGGCCTGCTTTTCAAATTCTCTCAAATCTTTCCTGCTTAATCTTTGTCAAATGCCATATATCCTGGTAAATGGAGTCATTTATTACTACCACTAAGAGCCAGGTTTAGAATCCACAGTTTCTGAAGCTCACAGCCCGCGGCTTGAGATCTTTAGTCAAGTAGATTCCCATGGGTGTATTTCAATCATCTTCATGGTGACATTTCCCAGCATCCACCCTAGAGACGTTTATGAATGTCGTTGGCAGCCCACATAACAGGACTAAACCCAGGAGCACATCACTGACATTTTAACAGTCAAACACACTCTACACCTGCCACACCTGCAGAAATGGAGCGGCTGTGAGAATATAAAGGGCAAAAAGGAGGGCACAGAGAATTGCTGGGTCAGAAGAGTCACAGTGAGCGTGGTGTCAGAATTAGTTTAGGGCTCAGATATAGCGTGGTTTTATATGCTTTTTTCCCCCTTGTTAGTACAGCCCAAATAGTGTTTAGATAGTAGCCATGGGGTTCCTCAGCTCCCAGACAGATCATTTGTTCGCCCAGGCTTGGTGACCTCTTTCTCTCCTGGTGACTGGTTAACAGGGGAATGTGAGGCGCTTCTGACCCAAGAGCTGTGAGCAGTCTGCTGCAGGTAGCTTTTGTATGGGTTGCTGCTAAGAGGAGTCACAGTGGCCCAAAGAGTCGTTTCTTCTCCCTTGGACTGCAGCATCGGGGTGATGATGACCATGAACCCATTCTCATGCTGAAGATGGGAGAGCACAAAGGTGTTTAACCATTGGTGAACCACAGAGTTCCCTGATCCAGTCCTGTGATACCTCCTATCTTACCCTGAAAGCTCGAAGACACAGGGGGCCTGGAACTATCTTATGTATGTAAGAAACTCCACAGTTGGAGTAGATAAAGAAGAACAGTTGATGATTTTAATACATTTTTTGATGGAAAAATAATAGAGATGCAAACATTTAAACAAAAGAGAAAGATTAATAATAGGAACCGGAAGCCTGTAATCTCTGCCTTAAGCAATGTGTCAATGTTATATTAAAAAATAAAGAGCCAGGTATGAGTGCACACCTTTCCTCCCAGCACTTGGGAGGCTGGGGCAGGTGGATCTTGAGTTTGAGGCCAGCTTGGTCTACATGGACAGTCAGACCTGTAATACAAAGAGACCTTGTATCAGAACAAAGAAACAAAAAACAAGCAAACAAATAGACAGACAGACAGACACAGACAAATTACCACCACCACCACCACCCAAACAATAAACAAACAAAAATGCGAAACAAAATTGAAAAAGGAAGGACTGGGATAGACCACACTGAGCTGGGTTTTTGATATAAACACATATGGATCTATCAGATTCTTTTTTGCTCAATTAAATTTATTCATTTATTTTACACCCCAACCACAGTTTCCCTCCCCACTCCTCCCTTTGCTCTACCTCCCCCACCCTTCCAATGAACTTCTCCTGTTTCTTTTCAGAAAGAAGCAGGCCTCCCATGGGTATCAACCAGGTATGGCCTATCAAGTTGAGGTCAGACTAAGCTCCTTCCTTGTAGTAAGGCTGGGCAAAGCAACCCAGTATGAGGAACAGGTTCCTGTCAAAGTCCTCGGGACAGGCTTTGCTTCCACCACTAGGTGTTCCACGAGTAGATAAAGTTGCATAACTGTTACACATATGTAGAGAGGCTTTCCAACCCTTAACGTAGATATTTCTGACTACGGCCATATCATGATTGGTTGACACAACATGTTTTTAAAAACGGCGACCCCTGGAGCCTTGTTTACACCTTCAGTCAGTTTTATCCTAAAAGTCACTCTCAGGAAGACCTTTGTGGCACAGTGAAGGGACACAGCGTTTGGACTCAGGAGGCTGGCACTGAGATTCAGTTCAACCCACACCTGGTAGATAACTGTTAGAGATTAATAAACCTTTTACGAGAGCAGCTGTTTCATCTCTACACAAAGAGACAACAAAACCTACCTTTAGGGCTGGAGAGATGGCTCAGAGGTTAAGAGCATTGCCTGCTCTTTCAAAGGTCCTGAGTTCAATTCCCAGCAACCACATGGTGGCTCACAACCATCTGTAATGAGGTCTGGTGCCCTCTTCTGGCCTGCAGACATACACACAGACAGAATATTGTATACATAATAAATAAATAAATATTTAAAAAAAAACCTACCTTTACACGCGTAATCCTAGCATCTGGGGGACTGAGGAATGTATATAGTCAATTTGCATATTGAAACCTTGTCTCCACACAAACAAGCAAAGGATCTGGGTGTGGTGGGCGCTTGTCTGTAATCCTAGCCCCCAGGCAGCTGAATTAGAAGGATTACGTTGAGTTCATAGCCAGCTGGGCTTACTTATGAATTCAAGGCTAGTCTCAGAAGCTGTGAGACCTTGTATTGAAAAGTCTAACAAAATCAAGAACAACCAACCAACCAAACAAATGTCCTTCGGTTAGTAAGGCTCATAAGTAACGCATTAAAACATCCATGACCTAAAATGATTGTTCATTGAACAGTAGCTAATGTCTGAGAAGAAGAACTACATCCACGACATGATTTCTTGATTTTCCTTGCCATGGACACAATGGACCAATATGCATGTGTAAGATCAATATCTTAGTCCAAGGTAACGTCTTGAAATTATGGAATGATTGTTCCCCAAATGCTGCCAAGGAGTCCTTGGAAACCAACCATCTAATCGCACCTTCCTGTCAGCCCTGGAAAGAAGATAATGTACACATTTACCTTCCTTTTCATGGGCAGATGGCCACTGATGGAATCTCAGCAATTTATCAAATAAGCTGGAAAAAGACATCATTCATATTCAGGAGATCTCAGCAGACTGGAGTGATAGGCTAAATTAAACAAGATGAACTGTTTTATAGAAAAATTGTAAAACCTATCTAGTGGATTCCATTTGTTTTTCCTTTTGTTTTTGCCCAACCTGGAAAGGAAGAAGTAGGAGGCTTGGGGATCTTTCTGTGGCTGAAGTTCAGCCTGAGCCATTATGGGATGCAACCGCCCACCAAACAAAGAGATCTTAGTTCTCATAAAGAGAAGTAGGAACGGCAGAAGAAGGAAGGTGACCATTGCTTCGCTTATCTCCACAGACCACAACGCCTACAGTGGGATGACAGACTCCTAGAAAACAGGCTGTGCAAATGTCACATGCCGACAGCCTTATGCCGAGCTCAGATGTAGCCTCTGAGCTCTTCTTTTTTGCACAGTGTTGAAAGCAGCTGGGTATTTTGAATGGAGCTGGTGTTGCAAGGCAATGGAGGCCACTGGACTGAAGACCTCTCCCACCACCTCCATCAGAGAGGTGTCGACACCATGCTTATGCCATAAGGTTCAACCTTTTAACAGCCACACAGCTTCCCTATCATCCAATCTAGAGGTTGCTTTGAAGAGCTCTCTCTAAATGGAGACGAGGGTATACATTCTGACTCTCTCTTTGGGGGGAATTAGAACTAGGAAAACGATTGCAAACCAGGTACTGTGTGTTGGGGGCAGATCTAGAAGTCGAAATGTTCTCTGAAGGCGTTCAGGCTGTGACAGAGGCCGGATGAAGGAACAAGGAAACGCAAGACAAACGGAAACAAGAATGAGGAAGCAGGAATCTTTAGTCGCAGCAGAAACGACAAAAGAGGCAAAGTGAGCTGATGGTCAACCGAGTCGTGCTGCTGCTGAGAAAATGGCAGCACGTCCTGTCATCCCGGAGGAGATACAGATGCTTGGCCATCTCTGCTTTCTCCAAGAAGCTTCCCAAGGCTTTAACTCGAGGTTCATCTTATGCCCACTATTGAAGTTCTTGCTACTACTTGAGTTGGTCTGAGGGAATCCATGTTCTCTGTAAAGAGAGACACTCATGGCTCCAGTTGGAGAGCTAGAGGGGCCCACTAGATGATCAATTACGAGGGCACAGAGGTCTGGGGGGTCTCACACTGAAGGAATGTTCAGAGGAGGGAGGATGCCTTGTGTGGAGCAGTGATTCTCAGAGTGTCAGAGTGGGGAACCCAGACAGCAGTGGGAACATCTAGAAACTACATTTCTGCATCCACCTTAGACTCGGTAGCATATGCCCTCTTTTTTTTTTTTAAGTGTTTTTGTTTTTGTTTTGTTTTTTTGAGGCAGGGCTTCTCTGTGTAACCCTGGTTGTCCTGTAACTAACTCTGTAGACCAGGCCTGCCTCTGCCTCCCGAGTGCTGGGATTAAAGGCATATGCCATCGCCACCACGAGGTCACATGCCCTCTTATTATATTCTGGTCTACGTGGTGAATTCCTTTAGCACCAGTGGTCAGTCTGCTTCATTGATCTCGGTCCTTTCAGGTATTTGAAGGAGTCCAGGGAGGTATGGTCTGTGATACAGAAGGCAACACGGGATTTAAAGAATGGGAAAAAGGAGAGAGCATGCAGCCCAAGCAGCTGTGGGTGCCTGGAGGAGGGTGTGGGCTGCGTGTTTCTGCTTGTTCAAGGATATTAGCGTGGGCTCATAACCTCCAGATGTTGTAGAGGCTGTGGTGTCCCTGAGATGAAGAAGAGCCCAAAAGAGGAAGTGTGAACTAGGCAACAGGCATTGCAAATCAGGAAGAGGGATTGAGGATGGGCATCAGAGCCTTTGTTGCCATGGTAACACCGGGGCTAGGGAACAAACTAATTGTGTTTTTAGGAACCTTTCCTGAGGCTTCCTGTGGTGGTCCTTCCTGAGTTAGGGCTCCGTTCTGGATCCTCCTTTCCACCATGCAATAAGAAAATTCTAAGAGTGAGAGTCTACCTTGTCACCTAGGTGTTCATGGGGACCTCTAGATTTAGTTCCTCCCTAAACTGTCTTCAGCAAAGGCAGAGATTCCAATGCTTTGACATTGGAGCATATAGGTACAGGACACATGAACATTGTTTCAAGCATTTGGGGATGGGAAGCCACCTCGTGACACTAATCTCAAGCATAACTGTTGTATCTTATGGGCGTGTAACTGTGTAGCCATAAGCAAGCTGCTTTTCTAGCTTAAAGCACTGTCTTGGGAAGGAGATGCTATCACTGAACCCTGTCCACGGCAAATACTTAGCCTATGCTATTAGCATTGTTCTTGTCTTAGTATGGAGACGTACTCACGAAGTTCAAGTGAAGAGGGTTATGTGGATTGTACCAACCCTGCTTGACAGCTCCAGAAACAGAGGCAAGGAATCTTATGATCCAGTATGAATAAATTTCCTTTCTGGGATCTGTGAGGACAAGATAGGCAAAGCAGCCAATAGGGCCAAGCCCTGGCCAAACTTGTAGCCATCACTGTTTAAGTATCCAAAGCAGATTGTGTTCCTGATGCTTTTGTCTCTATTGTGTTTTCTGCTCTGCCCGGCCTGGAATTTGGAAGGGCTCCAGGAAGGAACTTCCCTCAGCAACTCCCTTCCTCTCTGGTTAGTCTTCTCACTGACCTAGGTCTGATTGACAGGGAACCCTATCCTATTGAAGACTCTCTTTTCATTCTTAGATGGTTTTGAAGAGAACAGAACAGGAATGTGAGGCCAAGAGTGTTTGGATGGGTAAGGACAGGGCTCGTAACTTCAAATTCCCCTTTCACTTAAATTCCCCAGGACTCTTGTTCGCTGTATCTTTAGCAACTTTGTATCACTTCTCTTTGGGCCAGCTTTTTGGTGGACTTCCCAAACCAAACCCTTGGTGAAAGGCACCAGTGGGAAGTGGGAAGGGATGTCAGAGAAGAAGTCCGTTTGCCATAAGAGGGATCATGCAAGGGAAGATTAAGCCAGCTGCGTTTTCCACATGCATTTGGATTCTGATTCCTTCATCCTATGAGGCAGCTGGGGCCTGTGAGTCTTGACCCTCACCCTAAGGTCACGGAACATGCTGGAGAAGTTACAGCATCCTGGGATGAGTCCAGCAGCTTTCTTCTTTTCCTCTCTCAGTCTCTGCCTCCCACCCCCACATCATTTCCTGCCTGGGGTTGGTACAGCCAACAGCCAGTGTTCCTGAGCCCTGTTATTTAAGAAAAAAAATTCAGCCATCACCATGGTAACCTGCATCCTTCTCCGTTTCAACCAGAGATACAAAGAAGCAGCGAGAGAGAAAGTTTAATAAGCTTTTTTTTTAAAGGAATCTTACTGACAGTGTCCATCTTTTTGGGAAACAGAAATAGTCCATTTTAGTGGCATTATCAAATGCCATTCATTTTATGTCCTGTGGTTTCCAGAAGGTTCAAGTCATCGCTTGCTTTCTAGGGCTGTTGTTGCCACACTTCCTTCTCCAGAAAGGGCTGAAGGCTATTATTTGGTGTTTAGACTTTTTAGTTCTTGGTTGTTTTCAGACAGGGTCTCATTTAGCCTAGTCGGACCCTAAACTGGCTGTGTAGCCGAGGCTACCTACCCTCTTAGTTTTCCTCGCAAGTGCTGGGGTGACGGGTATTCCGGGTGCTGTCATGCCTGGTTTCTGTTTTGTTCTTTAGAAGGAACTGGGGTGGGACTCATTCTAGAAAGCACCCCAGGCTTTTACCACCCCTGTCTCCCTGCATCATAGAAGAATAAAAAAACAATTTACTTCACAGGGCCACTCTTGTTTCTGTGTACCTAGTGATGGTTCCAAGCACACAGAAATGCTTCTGGGTTTTTCTCAGGGAAGTCTTGCCTTTGGTCTTATCAGTCCCCACGATTCACCCAGAGCTGAGAATTCACCTGGCCCATGCTGGTTAGTTTTTTTTTTTTTTTGTCATTGAATCACTTAGGAAGGAAAACCCCTTATTGAGGCATTTTCTCCATCATACCCCATCCTGTGGACATCACTTTGGGGGCATTTTTATTGATATAGAAGAGCCCCACCCACTGTGGTCATGCCCTCCCTAAGCATGGTCTGGGAGGTATACAAAAGGTAACTGAACTAGCAGGGTTCCTCCATGGTCTCTACATGAGTTCCAGTCTTCAGGTTTCTGCCCCAACTTTCTTCCATGATGGATCCCGATGTGGACATGGAAGTCAGACGAACCCTTTCCTCCCCAAGGTGCTTTTGGTCATGGCATTGTCCTAGCAGCAAACTAGAAGATGGCCTCTTTGACAGACTCAGGGATGAGCCCATGACCCAAGGGACTCCAGTGCACACACTTCTGGACTATGGTCTGGCAGGACTGAGAGGGTCCTGCTGTTTCTCTGCAGTGAGAATGAAAGCCTAGAGAGACTGGAGGACCCCCTCTCCCCAAAAGAAGGAAGCTTCCCACATGTGGAACCCACACAGGAGGAAGCAGAACAGAGGGCAAGAGTAGCTCCCATGGTTTGATGTTCTGGGTTAAGCGAGTCCCAAACTCTCTTTGTAGCCTGCCATCCTTTCCCTTTGAGGCACAGGTTGGGGCTTCTTACAAATGTCTCATCATCTAAGATTCTTTTCTAAATGGAAGCAGGGACAATGGGGGCCAGTGGGAGGGAGGCGAGGTGGCACGCAAGGTCAAGTCGCCGAGGTGCTTGCAGCCTCTCCATCTGCTTGCCCTTCGGGTCTTAGGTCTCAGGATGTACCAGACGAGCCCATGTAGGCTGTCTGTTACACTGTGTGAGAATAGGAAAGACGCCTGCCCAACTCTCTGGTCCTAGGAGGTGGGGAGCATTTGGGGTGAGACTCAAGGAGGTCACGTTCTCGGAAGTTTATGTGACTTTTATAGGCTAGAAGAAGTCAGAGACCAGAGACAGGGACACCTCCGCACCAGTTTTGACTCATTCAGCCATAAAGACCTGAGACACAGTTGGCCTGCTTCATCCACTGAAGCCTGCCTGCAATTCCTCCGTAAACAAACACAACCCAGTCATGAACCCGATACTTAAGATTTCATTAACTTTACCGAGCAGCATTTATGAGGGCCTCCTATGCAGTAATCGCTTCTTGGGGGACACAGAGCTGATACTTGACGACAAGGTGGTCTCTGTGTTTGTCCCGAGGGCGCTTTATGATGACCTTGGAAACACTCAGAGAAACACACAATTAAGGACTGTGCAGGAAAGCTAGTGCTGGATGCTGTGAGAACGTAATGTAGGCTCTGTCACCCGCAGAGAGCTGAAACAGGCTCAAGAACCAACTGCAGCCAAGGGAGGGCATGTTGAGGGTCGGGGTCGGGGGTGGTCAGTGTGTGCCAAGATGGGCAGGGAGGCAGGTCTTCGGGTGCGCTTCTGCTGGTATGAATTGGAATACACCACGACACTGCACTCTTCGGCCATTTTAAGTCATCCTGCTCTCCCCTGTATAGCTTCCTGGAAACCCCATAGACACACAGTCCTTAAGTGTTAATTTGTCAAACTAGACTTGGTACCCAGCTTCATCTCTGTTCCCAGCGAAAATAGTTGTGAGTGGCTGCAGTACAGTTATCTGCCACTAGAGGGCAGAAGTACCAAGGCAAAGGACTAAAGAAAGGCACCAAAGGAAGCTAGCTGGTTGCAGGACAACAGGGTCCTGATGATGGTAGACAGTTCAAGTCCTGACTCCCAGCTCTCTTTGTCTCATCTTGGATACATCATCTGCCTGCTTGTTCTGATGACTTCATGCAGCACAGCGCGGTGGCTACAGATATTAGGGCCTGAAAAGGAATTTCACAGAGGGACTTTTGAGGTAGGATCCCACCGGCCGAGAAGCAAAGCAGAGGTACCTTGGACAGGTATAAACCTTTCATAGTTCTTAGAGAAGTTCTTGGGAACTGTAAGACCTCAGCCTCCTCTTCCAACATTGTGCACGGTCTTTTGTAGGAAGCCTAGCCTGCTACCTCTCACTGGACCTAAATGTTTTTCACAAAAGGCGGAGGAAGCTGGGCGGTGGTGGTGTACGCCTTTAATCCCAGTATTTGGGACTCAGAGGCAGGCGGATCTCTATGAATTCAAGGCCAGCCTGGTCTACGGAGCTGGTGCCAGGACAGGCTCCAAAGCTACAGAGAAACCCTATCTCAAAAAACAAACAAACAAACAAACAAACAGCAACAAAAAAACCCCAAACCAAAAATGAATGAATGAATAAAAGGCTGAAGTGCTGTGGAAGTCCTTCCCTATTCCAAGGGGGCAAATGGCAGAGATGGCAGAAGGGCGCTGGATTTCTGTAGATTCCTCTTGCAGCGTCTCAATCCGAGGCTCCTTCATGTCCACGCAGTTTGTTTCCTGTCTCTGGCATCTTTACACTTCTGCAGATGGCTGCACTTCCCACCCAGCAACAAAGACCTCGGAGTGGAAGTTCAGCAAGAGGTGAGAGAGGTGCCCTTGGCTCCTTCCACTTGTACCTGTGCCCTTTGGTGATGGTGAAGTCTGATAGCGGATGTTCGCGAGCATCTGTGATAGTTGAAGCTGTCCTGAAATCCACATAAAATCCTCACGTATCCCTCATCAGAACTAACTGAACCGTTCTAGACTGCCTGCCTGGAATGGTGTAGACACACGGATACTCTGGGCGTAAGGCTTATCTGTATCATTCTAGATGATATTTACGGCCAGGCGATGCCAGGTGGTAGAGATTCCCCTCAAAGCTATGGTTTTGTCTTAAAAGGAATCCAATGGGCCCAAGGTCCTAATGCCCCCATCTGTGCTTTCTGCTGTCCCACATGGGGGCAAGATGGTGGGATGGCTCCCTGTGTATACTCACCCTTAAAAAAAGACATGAAATTAAAAAACCAAAACAAATCAAAGCAAGTGGTGCTAAAAAAGCTTCTGTAAAGTCTTTAATCCCAGCACTCGGGAGACAGAGGCAGGCAGAACTCCGTGAGTTCGAGGTCAGCTTGGTCTACATAGTGAGTTCCAGGAACAGCCAGGGCTTCACAGTGAGACCCTGTTTGGAAAAACCAAAGAAATTAATAAACAAACAACCCCCACCAAACTTAGAGCTTCCTGTTCCCAGCAGACTCACCTCCCCAGAATGCAGAGGGGAGGTGCTGGCAGTGGGGAAATGAGTCTTTTTCTAGCCTGTGCTTGCTGCTGTCTAGCTCAGAGTGAGTCTGCTTCATGTCTCTCAGCTGCCTGATTGACAGTAAGTGACTGCTTACTCCCCCATGGCCATTCTCACTGAGCAGAATTTTTATAAACACCTCCAGTCTCAATGAACAGGGATTAGTATCATTTCCTCCCTCTAAAAATTACCTCCATGAAGGTAAGTTCTTATTGCTGAGGATGGCATGCACTTCAGAAACAGGGCACAGAGACTCTTAAGCTGGAGCTGACCTGAATGCCCCTCCCCGAGGACTAGCTTTCATGGTACCAGAAGGCACATGCAGTCTTCCAAAGGAGATATGCAACCAACAGTCCCACCCAACTAGGACCCCAATGAACCACATCAATGGCCCGCAGAGCACGATAACCCTAAGGGTACAGTAGTGTCACACATACCTTGGTAGTAGCCATCAGCTCTCTAATTGGACTTAAGTCCTGCTCAACGAGAAGGAAATCATGTCCAGCCCTGGAAACCTAGGTGACTACTCAGTACTAGTGAAATCATGGTTACTGGAGAGGAATCTATATCCGCTAATTTACTAAACCATCACAATCCCTAAAAATCTATAAACGTTTGTCCTTATGCTCACAGGTAAGTGCAGGTTTCACCAGCAGAGGAAATTTTTCTTTGCAGCATATGGAGACCACTCCAGAAAAACCACGACCAATAAAAATGTAGCATCGTGGAGCCCAGTCCTGATGAATCCATCTACAAGATGTTCCTACATCTGAGGCGCAGGGAGCATTGTGGAATAGGGGGCAGAAAGACTCTGAGAGCCAGAGGATCGGGGACTTTGCTTGAGGTTGTGTCTACAAGCTATCCTTGTAAAGTCTCGCCAATGTCATTGCCCAAATGTGAGCTGAACAAGGGTGGCACCAATGGACATGCCAAATTGGACAGGGAAAGCCCATGAAGCATCAACCCCACACAAAGAACTATAGACATCCGAATAAAGCTGAGAGCAGGGGAGGTAGTCCTCCCCAGGGAATAGTCCGGTGCCAAACTGTCATTCCTGTAAACATACATACAAGGCTAAACAGGTTATATTTAGGAAATATATTATATATATTTCCTAAGTATAATATACATTATATGAAATATATTCCTAAATATTTCCTATCTATCAATCTACCTACATACCTATCATCAGTCTCTATCTATCTATCTATCTATCTATCTATCTATCTATCTATCTATCCATCTATCTGTATCTATCATCTATCTATCTATCATCTATCTATCTATCTATCTATCTATCTATCTATCTATCCATCCATCTATCGCCAGGCAATGACAATTAGTGATAAAAGAGGCCATGGATTTGAGGGAGTGTGGGGATGTGTATATGGGAGGGTGTGGAGGGAGGAAAGGAAGGGGAAATGTAATTAAATTTTAATCTAAAAATATTTAAAAATTATTTCCATAGATGGTCACTTTTCGTTGGATGGCATCATCCTCAGAACCTTTAACAACTGCAGCGTGTCATGTGATGATGCCCCCAGGCACCTATAATGGGCAGGTCCCTGCTGACCCCACCCGTGGCGCACGCTGGCAGGTCACTCTCCTTGACCTTGCCAGGGAGGAAACACAGTGTCTTTCTTATTAACGTCTCCAACAGTCCCATTGCTCAACGAAGAGAGATGGCTTCTGAGCTCACATGAGACCTGTGTTAGTATCCAGGCTTTGGGAATGCCACCTGCTCTGCTATCTTCTCATCATAGAGAGTAGTCAGGAGAAGACAATGACAATTTACAGAGTAGTGGAGAAAATGTCTCTGTTCACCATTTTGTGTTCTCTGCATCTCTGTATTCTATGCTTCAAGCATCCAAATACTGTCCCCAGGTGGTTGCTCGTGCACACATCTGGTCTGATTCTCTTTCCTGTGTCCCCAAGCAGCAGTGTGAACTCTCCATACCCTCTTCCTGTCCGGGTCCTGCCCCACCTTCGTGTTCCCACAGGACTGTATTTCCCAAGGGCGATTGGCACTTGCGGACAGCAGCCCAGTCACAAACCAGCTAAATATAACCCCCCCTGCAGACAGCAAGTAAACCCCTGTGGTTATCCGCTCCTTTGTTTCGGTTATTATCCTCCCAGATCAAACTCCAGAGGAGGGAGGTTCGCAGCTCATCCGTGCTGGGCAGGACTGGTGGGGTGTGTGTATCTGACAGGGTAAACCAGACAAATGGAAGCGCTGTGAGTCAGCCATATCCTTGCAGGCGGCGTGCAGGGCTTGCACTTCAGACAAACTCTGCAGTCCCCAGACTCTGATTTTTCAAGGCAAGTCACTGCATGTCTCGTCCACATGGTGAGTTGGCTGTCTACAGCCAAGTCCAAGGACACAGAATCAAGGGCAGGGAGTTGCTGCTTCTAAGACTTGCTGTCTCTACTGCTCTGCCTCCCTTACAGGAGGGAGATAGGTAATGGAGACATTACAGGTAATGGAGACAGGGTGGGCAGAGGGACTTAGGTCTCTGGCTGTCCAGGTAACAGGGAATGGCAGTTACGGCCCAGGGAAATGTGTTTTTAAGGGACTCATGGGTGAGGCCCAATGTTGCATATTGCCTTCTGTCTGTGGGAATTCTTAATCAGAGCACAGAATGGGATCTGCAGGGAGCTACAGGCTCCTTTAGGGCCAAGACCTGTTCCGCGTGGTGTTTAAGGCAAGAAGGAAGACCTATTTTTCCAGAAATTAATGTTCTACTCAAATTTTATATACAAATGTCCCAGGAATAGGATCAAGGGAGAAATTAGTGTTTGGAAAGGCTGTAAGGGTTGATCTCTGTTGGGGATTCACAAATTTCAGCTCTCTTTACATGGATAGCTAGGTTTCATGACAAGAGCATGCCATTCTGCATTTCTTTTGTGTCTGGGTTTCCCTCAAACCTCTCTAGAGCAGGGGTTCTCAACCTTCCTAACGCTGCGACCATTTAATACGGTTCTTCATGTTGTGGTGACCTCCGATCATAAAATTACTTTCATTGCTGCTTCATAACTGTAATTTTGCTACTGTTATAAGTTGGAATTAAATATCTGAGATCAGGATATCTGAGACGTGACCCTTGTGAAAGGATTTTTTTGGCCCCAAAGGGCCGCGACCCACAGGTTGAGAACCACTGCGCTAGCGATTCTTCTCTACCACTGCATATGGTCCCAGGACCACTTACTTCTCTTCTGACATTGTGGTCCGTCCCCTAACCATAGCCAATCACTTCAGTTTCCACCTCTGTTCTTTGTTTGTTTGCTTGTTTGTTGTGCTTTCTCTTTTTCTCTTTTCTCACTGTGATACCTAACTGGCCTGGGTGGAACTCACTATGTAAACCAGGCTGGTTTTGAATTGTCAGAGATCCTTCTGCCTCTGTTTCCCACATCTGTGATAAAAGGAGTGTGCCTTTAACCAGGGCCGACTTCCCCCTGTGATCCTATGCATCACAGTTTCATACAAAAGTCACATGTATTCCTTCACGTTCAGTGGTCTATCTGGCGTCACTGTTAGGATGCCTCAAAATCAGGATGTTGAGAAGTGAGCCTGCCACCAGCCATTTGTGCCTTGTTTTCTTTTGATGTTTCTTATCTCTTTGAATAGCATCACTATCTAGTTGAACAAGCCAGAGACTTTATCGCAACTGTGTACCACGTCCCCTGTCTCCAGATGCCATCCGTAGCCTTGCCTTGGTCATTTGACTCACACATATTTTTAACCTGCCCACCTTTTCCTTTTATGACTCTGACTCCTGAAACGGCTACTATGTCTTGCTTGGACTAACCCCTGATTCTTTCCCTTGAATTCATGATAACTCCCAACTAGCCAAAAATACGTCTCTCAAAAGGTGACTTGAATTCTTCATTCCTCTTTCCTCCGGTGTTCCCGATATGATGTTTGCCTGTCGGTGACTGTAATAGTTGAAGACAGCAAGATTCCAACATTCCTATGCTTTTACTTTCAAAGCAATTTGCATTTATTTCTTTTTAAATTTGTTTTTAGTTAGCCTGCTGTTTTTCTTCCTTTCTTTAAATTTTATTTTACATTTTTAGGAAACTGTAAAAGTTTATTTTTTATTTTAAATATTTATTTATTTATTTTATGTATATGAGTACTCTATCTTAATATATGCCTTTATACCTGAAGAAGGCATCAGATCCTACTATAGATGGTTGTGAGCTACCATGTGCTCACTGGGAACTGAACTTAGGACCTGTGGAAGAGAAGCCAGTGCTTTTAACTGCTGAGCCATCTCTCCAGTCCGAGTTAGCCTGCTTTTAAAGGATTTCATTCACACATACACACACACACACACACACACACACACACACACACACACACTTCCTCCTTGTTTGACATCTCTTGCTCCCATGCTCTCCTATGAAGATATCTTGATTTTTTTCCTTTTAAGATTTTAAGGAACATACCTGTTTTTCTTGGAAATAGCATCTGAGAGATTAATTAGCTCTTCCAACACTAGCCAGTTGAATGGACCAAAAGATCCACCTTGCTCTTCAAGCCAACCGTTGGATGAGGCCGACACTCCTTAGAGACCACTCTTCTTTAACAACCTATGAGGCTGAGTCTGCAGGCTCTAAATGAAGGCTGTACAAACATTTTAAATGGCATTTTACAGAGGAGATTGGGATTAAGTTCGAAGTGATGTCTATCTTCTCTGTGGAATTTACTCTCTCTTTCTTCCTTGGTCTTTCTGTCATGGTCACTTTAGGATCAGAGCTCATCTTGTTGGTCATCAGGGAAAGACTGACTGGTTTAGACCTTTCTGGGGAAAAAATAAAAGTGAGAGGAACGAAAATCTCATTGTTTGACAGACAGTAATGAAAAGCAAAATAATCTACCATGAAGTAATGAAAAGCAAAATAGTCCACCATGAAGAAAGCATCAGGACCACATCTAACAAGAGCAGGCAAGTTGCAGGGTATGGGAATGGGAAGACACCAACCAGTCAAACAAATCAAACAACCAACCAACCAACCAAACCAAGGTGAATGGCCAACCAGGGCAGCTTTTCAAATCTGATCCATGTAGTTACATCTGACAGCACACATGGAGGTCGTTGGATTTTCTTCTGGTGTGTATGAACTCAAGGTTTATGCTGTAGAAGTTTGCAACTGGACTGAAAGAACAGGAAGGATTCACCTGGAACGGCCTTCCTCTGATTGCTCCTTAGGCTGGAAGGAAATAAAAACACAAGCATTTCCTTATCATCGGCACAAATATAGAGACCAGTCACTCTATGGGCCAAGCAGAGCAGAGGTAGTTAAGTAAAGTTTCTTCTCCATGGTACCCTGATTGCTTACATTCTAGAGGCTTACCTGAACACTGGCATCTGCAGGATTTAAAAGCCAAATGGAGAACTGTGTGACAAAGAATAATGTCTACCGTGGCTGGAGAATGAGGCATTGGGAACACGAGTAGCCATCACAATGTGTCCGACACACATAGTGAAACAGGAAGTCTGAGAAATGTCGAGGTCAGACTGAGCTGTTTGTGGAGCATCCCATTCTTGCTGGTACTCACCTGGGTCCCAGGAGCACTGCATTAATCCTTTCCAAGGCCAGTGCCTCCAACAGCATACTTTCCTTGAACTTCCCACCTTGGCACTACCAGGTAGATGCTGAAGCTTCTAGCACATAAAACCGTGGGAGATTCACTCAGACCCACATCCTGCTATAGAGCAGGACAGATCGTGCAGGGTTTGTAGGCTGCAACAGGAGTCTGTACTTGATTTCAGAGCAACAGAGAGGCCCATGGAGTCACAAACATGACTAAACATGGTTCCTGATTTCAGCTGGCAGCCGCTATGGGGAGGAAGGAAGACGCCTCAGCTGGGGCTGCAGCCTAATGCGGTATGGGGTATGCAGAGGGGGTTGTGATGGAATTAAGACTAACATGACTTGGTGAAATGTGACCCTGGTACCGTCCTGATGTGAAGATGCTTGTTCTCATACTGAAGATAAAAATCTTCATCCAGTGATCCTATTGACTAGCTTACTGCCTTCCATTCCAGATCCTTCCATGATACCCTCTTGTTGGGAGCAGTGAGACCCCAGATCCTGAATTTCTTGTAATCCCCTGATCTGAGTGCTTACAGCTGCTCTGAGCACGAGACCTTCAGGAGTTCCTGAAGGCAGGAGAGTGGTTTCTGGTGGGTTTGTCTGGGGCGTGGCTATCTCTATATAATCTGTCCCTGAACACAATAAAGGAGGCATTCTTGGGGAATTCAAGGATGACCCGTGTCACTGTCTCTCCGTCTGTGTGTGTCTGTGTATTTTAACCTCCAGCTTCCTTGCCGGAAGCTCGTGAACTGGGTGCCAGCGCACAGAGCGCAGACACGGGGGTGCGGTGCGCGGCACCCTCTTTCTATGCTTCCTGTGTCATGAATTAGCTTTCTCTTTGGTCTTTAGATAGCCCAAATTTTCTGCCTAGCATGTGGTCTTTATATATGTTATCTTGTTTTTTGAGGTACTCTTTCAATGGAGCCATCTGATGCCCACCTGCTCCACTAATTGCCATCCCCCAGATCTCAGTAGATATTTCTAGATCTAGAGAGGACATTGTCTATCTTCCTCAATGCTTAGGATCCTATAATTGTATGATTGGCTGTTTAATAGCTATTTCTCTTGATGCACAAAACACCTAATAACTATTGAATGAATTGGTGAATAAATAAGAAGACATTGCTTATTAATAAACAAGGAATTGCTTATTCCTGGCTTGGAGAAATAAGCAATGTTAATATAAGGGACAGTGAATATGAAGTATTCAGTCCGGGCACAGCCACCTTCTCTCTGTTGGCATTCCTTCCCTCCTAAACATGTGTGAAATGAGCCATGACACGATGGGACTTGCTGAAAGGCCACTTCCAAGGGATTATTGATGCCAATCCTTAGCTCTTTAGGGAAAGCAAACATTCCAGGTTGATAAATGGTGCTTAGCCCTATCTCTGTGAATTAGAAGAAAATCCTTCAACCTTAAAATTGCTCAGAGCTAAAGAGCTTTTCCAGGAGCTTCTTGGTGGGGGTGATCCAGCAAGTTGGAAGGCTGAGGGCTTGCACCGAAGTCAGGCCCATCCAGCCCCTCCTGCATTCTGTGTCTTAGATGGATGAGGCCTTCCTTGTCTTAGGGTTTTTATTTATGAATCAGGAGGACCAATGCCGGCAAACATTCCTGTATTGGTGTCCTGCGGCTGTGTTGTGTCTTATTCCGAAGTTTAGAAGCATGATGTGGTAATTGTTATCTATTGTAAGTTCTGTCCTGTAGATAAGAAAGGCAGAGTATGACTAGAGAGGCTTGGCTTCTTCTCTCTCCCTTGATGTTTTGAGTCTCAAATGGATCGGTTTGGACTCTGGGTGCTGGAATCTTAGACTATTCGCATAGGATTCTGGCAGTTTCTGATGACGCTGGCAGTGGGCCTGGCCAGATTTGTTGGCTAGAATTTTGGCTTTTCCGTGTGTCTGGGCAGCCTCACAATGTGGTGGCTGATGTTCAAGGGCAAGAGTCAAAAGAGGGGCAGCTGGATGTCTGTGCACACTTATGTGCATATGGGGGTATGAGGATGGATGGACACACACAGAGGCTGGGGACAGGTGGAAGAGATAACTAGACATGCACCTGGAAGTCACACAGCATCACTTTCCCCTCCTCTTATTTGTTGAAGAGAACTGCTAAATCCTTCACATATTAATGGAAAGGAAGAAGATGCTACCTTTGATTGGCACATTTAAAACCACCTCATTCCCTTAAGCAAATTCTCAGAGAGGACCCTGGAATAAATTTAAATCCAAGAAAATAGTGACATAGCAAAAATTTCACCCCTGAGATCTTGGAAGAGCCTCCATGAAACCAGGCATGATGTTGCATATCCATAATCCCAGTGCTTGGGCTGTGGAGGCAGGAGGATTCAATGCATCGTCCATTCAAGGTTATTCTTGGTACACACTGAGTTTGAGGCCAGCCTGAACAACATGATACCTTGTCACTAACTAACTAACTGACTGACTAACTAACTAACTAACCTAACCAACCAACCTTCCCCTGTACAGCAATTTGGCTGCTGTCTCAGCCTTGTGATCCTTTAAAGAGATGTACTGGTTTTCCAGGGGCAAGCATCTCCACCCTCAATTAAATAAATGCAGGACCATCCAGTTGTGTGTGCTGGCACGGTGACTCTCCTTTCATGGTAGCTCACCTGAAACACTGGAGACACTGCCTGTCATTGTCGTGGGACACTAGGGAGAGTCTTAAAGTTCCATCTCTGTTGTTTTATAGCTGTCACAGAGCACACACATAAATAAGCCACCCTCACAATGAAGAGTTACTTTTAAGAGAGGGGTTCTTTGACTGAGCGAGTTTCAATGTTCATTTTATTACCCAGGAGGGCACTTTGGAACTCCCTGCCATTATGGAATAATTACACTGCAGTTCCTTATTAATTTTTACTGCCTTCCTTGGGTAATTAGTGCGATCATGTGAATGGCATCCCATCAATGGGTGAGAGGTTTGGATGGGGGCAGGCAGTCTTTCATTTGGCTACACAACAAGGCACGGCCTATGAAGAGAAGGGGGTGCGCACTTCCAGGACAGGGGACCACAGGAGCTTACCCCTAGGTAGGGTTAAGGGTGACTATACTCCTTTAGAGCGTTTAGAAAGGCACCGGGGCTCTGGCCCCCTCCATTTTCACAAATGCCTCAACAACTAGGAAACAGACACTTCTTTCATGACAGTGGTTTAAAACCTGAAACAGGGCACTGAGATCCATGAAGCCCAAGAGGCAGACAGTCTCTGCAGGGCTTGTCCTTTTGTTTTGTCTAAAGTGGCATTTATGAAACAGCTATTGTTTTTCTGGTATTTTACCAGGCAATAAAAATGCATTTTTTTTTTTTTGATTTTTCAAGACAGGGTTTCTCTATAACTTTTTGGTTCCTGTCCTGGAACTAGCTCTTGTAGACCAGGCTGGCCTCGAACTCACAGAGATCCACCTGCCTCTGCCTCCTGAGTGCTGGGATTAAAGGCGTGTGCCACTACTGCTCGGCTAATAGGAATGTGTTTTATTGCAAGAATGGGACAAGTAACAAATACAATCCCTCTCTTGTTCATAAATCCCTCAGCTAATAACATCACACAGGTGTGGAAGATTCTAGAGACTTGGACCCTCTTCTCTTCTAACTGAGGAAACTAAGACCCAGGGAGGCGAGAAGACCACTTCAACCAATGAGAGAATGAGGAGGCCCATTTGCAGGTATGGTTTGAGGTAGTGGAAGACTTGGTTGCTAGTGGCCCCCTTCATTCCATTTTTATAGACCCACTGCTCAAATCCCTACCGTGAAGTCTAAGGTTGGCTCCCCTTTGGCTGTGTCACCTGCTCTGACAAGCTGGTTAGCCAGCATCCTTCAGTGTGGGAAAAGAATACCCTCTGGTTTGTTACCAGCCTGTGAAGAGCAGATTCTGCTAGCACAAGCCCCTACCCGCTTGATGGACAGTTAGCATTTGCACCCTTCAAATAGTCTTTGGACTATCTCAGGTCCCAACAGCTGGCCTCTTCTCGTCCCTGCTGGCCCCTGCATAACTTAGTGAGTGTATTCCTGGCCAGACACCGAGAGTCTTCTCCATTGTCCTGCATGAAGACACTATAGGCTGCCCATGCCAAAGGAACTCCTACCAGCATCACGCTCCATTGTCTCTGGGCTCTGGTGAGCAGGGTCAGGAACTCCCAGCCACCTCCTTTTACCTGGAGTATCATGAGGATGCTCATGAGTTACGTTACTACCACGTTCTAGCCTTTATTCTCACCATCAACCGCAAATCCTCTGCAAAAACATAAAAGCGGATGCTGCCCCATTCATCCAACCTCTCTTTCCTTCTTTGGCCGTGATGCCCAATCTATACTCCCCTGCCCACCTTTACAGAGCTAAAGTGCTCGTTGGCTTGTCTAATCAGCTTTCTCTGAGTACTTTTCATGTGCCAGGCCATCTGCTCTGGGCTGACTTTTCTTTCTTTTTCAGAGAGCATGTTCTAGACAAGCGCATGTCAGGAAGACTGGGTGCTGACTATGCAGACGTGGCACTCCTTCTTTTTCCATAGAATATGCATTGTATTTCCATAAGAATGTTTTCTTTTTCCATTTTCTTCTTGTGTTCATGTAGTGTGTGTGTGTGTGTGTGTGTGTGTGTGTGTGATAGAGAGAGAGAGAGAGAGAGAGAGCTTGAGAGAGAAAGGAAGGAAGGAAGGAAGGAAGGAAAGGAGGGAGGGAGGGAGGGGAAGCAGTATCTTTCAATCAAATCCAGATATCAGTATGGTTAATCTTGCTAGCCAGCTGGCTCTGGATTTCCCCCGTCTCCACCTTCCAAGGCTGAAAATATAGGCAGACTGACATAGACACTCAGCATTTATATCTGTTTTGGGCATCCCAGCTCTGATCCTTACACTTGGTGCAATCTCTTTAATTGCTGAGCCATCTCTCTAGCCCATGGGGTACAAATTTGGCCACAGTGAAAATTCATGGCATTTCTACAAAGAATCAGTGTGGTGCCCCATCTCCTCCTTATCTAGTGTACATGCAGTCATAAGCTGGAATACACAATAGGAAAGATAGGCGCTTCTAAGGAAAGGTGCAGGCACAATAGGAAAACCTGGAAAATTCTGTTCTTTTTACCATGTTGTGTGCCTTGAAGAAGTTGCTATGTGGCTTGTAAGCCTATGAAGGAGAAGGTCAATAGGCTGCCGGAGGATGGAAGCGGAATGGAACCTAAATCAGTTGTGAGACCAACTGTGAGGCTGCCTTCCTCTGAACCCCTCATGCAGAAAAACATCAGACACAGAACAATTTACCATGGCCTCTCCATCAATCACTTCCCTAACAGAGAGCAGCATGAGGAGTGACAGACGTAGCCTCCATCCTGGTAGAGTTCATAGTCACATTCGTAGACCACAGAGGTGGCGGGGAGAGGGGAGGTGCAAATTCCCTAGACGCCCAGGAGCCCAGCATCCCCACTCTCTTACATTCTTTATACCCTGTGCCTTCGCTCCGTTTAATTAGAGTCCATTTCTATCTGCTTTTACTTTAACTTCTAATTTCCCAGTGTAAATATGAGCCAGCAAGAGCTGATGAAGAAGGCCACTGCTAGGCTATGGTTGATCAGAGCCAGTGTAGAGAACAGTCTGGATCAATAATGATTTCAGTTTCAGCGGACACATGTGATTGAAGCCAGGGAGGAGTGACTTGAATGCATGGGCAGAGGGTAGCGGATCTTTCCCGTCCCCGCTTCTGTGTAGGGAGAAGCCATTACTTGTTTTGGTTCTAGGGATGGCAGATGTGTCGGCTCCGGTGACGACTGATTCATAACTCAGGTTTTTCTCTCCAAGAAGGAAGTTTTGCCGATGGAGAAGCTGTCAAGGGGGGAGGTTAAGTGTACCTGCTCTGTGATCCAGACTCTGCCTCTTTACATGCTGAGTGATCTTGGAAGAGCTGTTCTGCAGGGCTGAGTCTGCATGACACCGTAAGGCAGTGGGCTAGTGGGATTCATGGGCATGAATAGATCCTTAGGCAAAGCAGGAGTGGAGACAAAAGCTCATGATGAAGAGGAGGGCCCAAGGAGTGCAAGGAAGAACTCAGTTCTGCCTCTTTGCCTGATTCTCTGTCCCCGGATTTTTGCCCGTGAGAAATACCCGATGCCAAACAAGAACCAAAACGCTGCCCCTAAATCTGGCATGCCCTGGCACATATTTTTACAGGCATGTACCATTTCTGCATTTTCTATAGGACCCATAGGTACCTCTCTGATGCTGGTGGATGCAAATCTTACTCAAATATTTTAGGGGCCTCTGGACAAGATGACTCAGGAGCCCTGACAATGTCCATAGCCTTTGACCAAGCAATTTTATTTTTAGGAAAGGATTCTGAGGAGATAATGGGGACAATTTTTGGCATGCTTATTATACAGCATTGTATAATTAGAGGAAAATCGCCTGGAAATTTTCTCCTCCCTCCCTCCCTCCCTCCCTCCCTCCCTCCTTCCCTCCCTCCCTCCTTCCCTCTCTCCCTCCTTCCCTCCCTTCCTTTCCTCTTTCCTTCCTTTCTTTTGTCTTTTGAGACATGGTCTCATAATATAGCTCAGGCTGATCTTGAACTTATGATCCTCCTGTCTCAGCCTCTCATGTAATTGCTACCATTCCTGACTCATAATTTTCTCAAGTGAATTTCGGTGAATTTGCACAGTTACATACCTGGCAGTTAATCTTTCTTGATCAACCTAACTGCATCTTGCATCGAGAACCCCTTAGGAGAAATAACTTCTGATGATAATGGTGAGGTCATTTCTAGAGGACAGAGAAGAGAAGAGCCACCTTGAATGCTAAGTGGCACCTGTGGGGAGTTGGGAGCCCAGAGAAGGTAAAGGGGGAAAACATGGAGAATTGAGATGAGTACGGGCATATAAGGGGTATCCCAGGAGTCCTCTTGTCCTGTAGGCACCAGCTGATCCCTTAATAACCTCTAATAGGACTGGGACTAGACTGCCAAGTGGTGTTATTGAAGTTAAGAGGATGGAGGAGTGATCTCCAATTTTTTTTCTTGTTTTCTTGTGTTCTGTGAAGTTTCAACACTAAAATTAAAAAAAATTGATAAGAAGGAAAGCAAACATTTTGTGTATATCAAAACGCAGGAGCTCTGCCCCTGCACACTGCCTCCTCCCAACCAGCACAACCCAAATTTCTCCCACAATAGCAGAAGCACAGCACACAAATCCAGATTAGGAAAGGCCTCTGGGAAGGAGTGGTGGGGGCTGCGTGTCTCAGAGAGTGACAGAATCCCCAAGGGAAGGTGCTAAATTTCATGCCCATATCTGCCTTTGTCTGACTGTGCTCAGCCAGGGCCTCTCAGATAGAAAGAGGCCTCTTGAAAGATGCATTTTATTTACTTTCTCTTTCCTGAAAATCCCTCTGACATTGAGATTTATCCGGGAGCTCTGGTAATTGGTGCAGTTTGCACAGTCATTTGTATGGACGTAATGTACTGTGGAGGTAGGGAGAGAAATCTCCAGTCACCCTGTGCTTGGATCAGGTGAATTTATATTTTATAGTTTTGGCTGGATTGATTTTTTTCCCCCGAAGCACCCTGGGGTGTTTGCAGATAGGAAAGCTCGTGTACTGTGGGTCACTTGTTTGCATTAACGGGAAGAATCGAAAGAAGAAGAAGGAAAAAAGCCCTGTTCTCTCTGCTGATATATTTCATCTTCCCAAGGAGATGAAGGGCTTCCAATAGGACGGAAGATGTGCTACCAGAACAGCAGAGCTAGGATGAGAGGATGCTTGCAGAGCCTGATTCACACCACGTACAATTGGCAGGCGTGGGTAGAAGTTCGTAAGCCTCGGGTAAGTATGATAAACAAAACTGCTGTGATCAAAAGTTTTTAACTTCCAGAACCCGGTGATTAGGAGGCTTTGTTTTCCTGCCTTGAGTTTATTCTAGGACAGAATGTCCATTTTTGAACTGGTGTTTTTACATGGAATGAATATGTGCTTTCTTGGTTATGTAAACCACAAAAATACCCCACGTCCTTTCTAAACCATACCAAGCCAACTGAAACCAAACTATAATTCTTAGCTTCCTGCTTGAGTTGTTTCTAATGCCTGAACTACTTTTCATATGCCTCCCTTGGGTAAAGGTGGGCACAGTAAATATGCAGCATGCATAGCACTGTTTCTCACTTCTGATTCCATGGCAGACATTACTAGTCAACTACAGCACTTTTTACTGCTAAAGTCAGATGCCACTATCTGTGATGGTTAATAATATTGGTCATCAACTTGATAGGCTCCAAAGTCACCTAGGAGACATCCCTCTGGTCATATCTATGAGAGATTACCTAGATTAGGTTAGTTTCTGAGTATGCCTATTAGGAAATATCTTGATTAAGTTAATTGAGGTGGGAGGGTCCACCTAAACTACAGAGCATTATTTTCTAGGTTGTGGTCTTGAACTGAAGAAAAAGAAGAAGACTATATTTATCAGTCTCTCCTTGACTGCTGATATCTCATGACCAGCTGCCTCAAGTTCCTGCTGCCCCGACTTTCTTGCCGTGATAGGCTGGACCCTCAAAATTGTGAGCCAAGATAATTCCTTCCTTTTTTCTTCCTTCAGTTGGTTCTGTCAGGCATTTTATGGCAGCCACATGAGAGGTAACTAATGCAGTAGCTGATAGTCTCACTTGGCCGCTGGGTAAGACAATTCTTTCAGGGTTGCTGTCAAGTATAGACAGAGTGGGTATGACCTGGTAAATAGAGGACCTCTAAAAGGCTTTCTCTCCTCAGCGGTTTCCCTATTAGGCGACCGCAATGCCTGAATTTCTCAGTTATCGTCACCCCTTTTGGATAATGCACAGTTGGCACTGTTCATCACGGCAAACACATAGAGTATAACTGCTATTCTTACTTCAGTGGTTCCCTGCTTTCTCTTCTGTGACATCAACAATAATTCACAGAGTTTTTTGTGTGCTCAGATGTAACCTCCCTCTTCCTCAAAACAGCTTTCCATACAGCTTCCGTCAACAGATAGGGCTTTGTATGGAAATAGGGAAAGTATTGGTGATGCTGGGTTATGTAATGATGAGGCAGTCCAGGCATCTGCCATTACCTTCTCTGAGTGACCAGGTCAGATTAGTATGAAGCACAATGGAGAAAGAAAAGTTTGGAATTGAAGACCCTTCCTGGCTTGGCTTCGGTGTCTGTTTCTAACCCTCAAACCTTAATCAGATTTCTCTTGCTTTCATGTAGGTTGCTGTTTCTGGTTCCAATTTTGTTCACTCAGTTTCTCCTTCCTGGAAGACATTCCCTTCTCACCACTCACCCATTTTATTTATTTATTTTTTTAAAAGGCATTCTTTACTGTTTAACTCAGGATCTCTCTGGTTTGCTACCTTCTTGAAATACTAGCAGACTTCCAGGTAGTCTGAAGTCTCACAGTGTTTACAACTTAGTCAACTCTTGTGGTGTTGAATATCTTCTGAAATGCCTGTTTATTTGCAATTGTTTCCCTATTAGAGTCCAGACCTTCCCAGCAGGACCAGGGCTGCATCCTCCTTAGTTTTGTTTCTAGGTACTGGGCAAGATGCCCTTGTTGGTCCAGAGGTGGTGGCAGATGGAGATGGAGATAGAGTGGGGAACGAAGCTCTGTTTCATCTCATCTGAGCTCTGCTGGAGGCCTGGCTCTATTTCTGTTTGAGATCTTTAAATAAGATTCAAAACATAGATCAAGACGTCTGGGAAGTGCACGTACCATTGAGATGTACCTCACAGGGTAACTGTGAGGGGCTGACTCATCTGGCTCCCAGGCTCCAGTTGTGAGATGGTGTCCTGAAGGATGTTCCTTTGGTAGGCCCTGCCCCAGAAGGAAGTTCTGTAGGTATTCAGAATTCAAACTCTCGGATCCTTGGTCTTGACATTGAGGAAGAGTTGAGTTATAGTCCATCAGTCAGTGGTACTGTTACTCTGCTTAGTCAGGCATTAGACAGAATGAACAAAGCTTATTTTGCACATTTGAAATGCTCCTTAGAAAGTATTTAAAAATAAAGCTCCGGAGTTACATAAAAGGGATACAAGTTTTTATCATTCAAAGCACGGAATAGATAAATAATGGAAATTACATCTAATACTCGAATATTTGCTTTCTGAATTTCTTCATTGTGTTTTTAAATTACATAATGATATTTGATCCTAAACAATTTTTCTTAGCTACAATGCCAGCCTATTTGTATTTCTGTTTTAATGAGAGAATAATAAATTTATAAGTTTGGGTTGGATGTGGTAGCATGTGTCTTTAATCCCAGTTCCTGGGGGTGGGGGCAGTGGCACTATGAGTTCAAGGTCAGCACATTCTACGTAGCAGGTTCCAGGCTAGCCAAGAATACTCTTTCTTAAAAAATTTCCTAAAGATAACCAACGAAAAATTAGTATGAGAATTGCTGAGAATGCACATGAGCAGTTTTATTCTCAGTAACGGGCACTCAGGCTTCTGCTACAAAGAACATTGCATTCAGTGGGGAAATTTATGCAAAGGGCAATGGGTTTCAAAGCCCAGGCTGTGATGGTACAACTTTAAAATGACTGGCCTACATTTGCTTCAACCATGCGTCTCTCGTTTCCATGGCTAGTTGCTAAATTCCTTGACAATAAAGGTCTTGCTGCTAAATCAGGCAGCTTGTCCCCAAAGGCTGAGTGACTTCTGACAAACAATAGCATTAGCAAACCTTGCAGTTCTCATCTGTGAGATGAAGAGCTTGGATGCAGTCCCCACTGTGCTCCGTGGTACCTTGGGGTTTCCTGGTAGGGCTGAGAGGAAGGTTTTCTGTTATTAATGCCTTCCTCTAAGCAGTTGTCTTTTTAGGTTTTAGGGTTTTTTTTTAATTTTTAATTTTTTTATGCTACAGTTAGGATTTGGAAAAAAATAAGTCTGGTGATATTTAAGTTGTCCAAATTCAAAAAGTTCGAATTCTAGGTCCAGTTTTCATCATCCATGGTTCATTCCACAGGCACAGAAGGGTTTAGTAAGTTTGATTGACAAAGATAATAAAAGGGAACAGTTGTGGCTGGTGGTTTGGATTGCATGAGAAATGTACCTCAGAGGTGCATATGTTTGAATATTTGCTTCCTAGGTGGTGCTGCTGTTGGAGGTGCAGCCTTGCTGAAGGAAGCAGGCCACTGTGGGTAAGCTTTGAGGGTTTCTATTTCCTGCTGGATAGCTCTACTTCCTATGTGCAGATAAAATGCAATCACCCATCTTTTGGATGTGGTTGTTGTCTTTCATGCCTTCCCCACCATAAGGGTCTCTCTTTCCAGAACTGTAAACCAAAACAAGTCTTTTATAAGTTATTTTGGCCATGGTGTTTTTACAGCAACAAAAGTAACTAGTATAATAACTATTTTTTATTCCTTGCCTAAAATTTGCTACAAGGATTATAGCCACTCTTCCATTTGTTTCTCAAAACAGCTCAAAAACAGTAGTACGTACCTGTTAGTTTATGTACATCACTTGCCTATAGGTGCTCATGGATTGTCAGAGGAGGGTGTTGGAACCTCTGAATTTAAAGTTACAGGCAGTGCAGTTGTGAGTCACCTGATGTGGGTACTGGGAATTGAACTTGAGTCCTTGGTAAGAGCAGTAGGTGCTCTAAACTTCTGAGCCATCTCTTTATCTCAAAGGTAGATTCTAGTTAGAGAAAAATTATATATATAATATATATTAATGTTATAATATATAATATATTAATGTTATTATATATAATATATTAATGTTAATATATATATATATATATATATATATATATATATATATTTGTGGGGATGTAGTCCCATGGGGTTGAAAACTCAGCATCTTTCTAGAGAGAGGGTACTGTGCTGCTGTTTACTTGGAGACACAGAAGTTTTCAAGCAAATTGGGTAGGGCACTCTGTTAGAAAGTGGACATATTCTGATATATATATATTTTAAAAATACATTTAAAATGTATTCTTTGGCCTTTTCCAATGTGTACCTGATGAAATTTGGTCTCATTGACCCCTTGTTTTCTCTTGTTTCCATCCCTTTCCATCTGAACACCCTTCTTCCAACAATTTTATTAAAAAAAAAATAAGCCACTGAGTTTAAGGAGGGCTTTTTGTGTGAGCATGGGTGTGGCTGGGGGCTGTCTGCTGGAGTGTGAGCACTTACAAGTGGCTATAAGACTGACGAAGAAATGATTCCCCCTTCCCAGTAGCCACTGACTGCCCACAGCTCCTCACCGCACTGATGTTTAAAGTCATGTTACAAAGTAATCATTAGGATTTCTTTTCACCCCAACTTCCGTGACATATGGCTTCCCCATTATTTCTCTACTCATTTGCCATCCAATAGTTCACAAGACTCCTGAATTAAAGTTTTCAGTGGTCTAGAGAAAACCATCCAAAAACTGTTTCCCCATATCTGTGTTCTCTGGGTTGCATTTAATCTACTGGGGGCAGAGGGCTAGGTGAAATGCCCTTGTGAATTTGCCTTAGAATAAGAAGTTCCTTATTTTAGTTCCTATAGACCGGTGACCAAGATGTCTACAGCACATAGGACCATGTTTCTGAGCTGATTTCGCTCCATGGCACCCAGAGAGCATTTCCCATGAAGAAACTCTCTGTTCCTGAAAACAAAGATCCATGAGAGTCCCCAGGTAGTCTGAGATGGGAATTCCAGAGTTAGGTGTTCAGGTTAGAATAAAGTCCTCAGCTATGAATTTCACTTTGCTGCGAAAAAGAATCATTTAATAAATATTTCCCAATGTGTTTAGTGAGAATGTGAAGATCCAAAAGATGCCATCAGGGTTTCACAGAGACTTAGAAACAACTTTGTGTAAATGCTCTTATGGAGTTCAGTGTACTAATGTCTCAGAGTACATACTCAGGAGAGGATCACTGGGCAGTCGTAGGGTAATCTGTCACCCACCCTCCAAATATGTAGGATGACTTCATTGTAAAAAGCAACAGGACAACCTTCAGAATTTTCTTAAATTTAGGTTCCATTGCCATATAACTACACCCACTCCCAATCTTATAGGTCCAAAGAGCTTTCTCATGCTTACTTTAATTTTGATTTCTATAGTTACTAAGGAGGCAAAACAGATTGTTATTTTTTTCTTATCTGAATCTGACTACCTCAAAGGTCATGGTATATAATTCTCCGTGTGTCCCTGGCTTCTTCCATCTGGCTAGAACCACATTAAATGTCTGTTGAATTGAATGTGACCGAGATCAGGGCCAGGCTCTTCCCTCAGCAGAGGAATCAGGTGTTCCAGAAAGAAACATGGTCTTGAAAATTTTTACAAGTAGGAAGCAGCTGTGTCCAGCGGTGTCTGCTGGAAAGAAATTGCTGGACTAGAAATCACAGCAATGATCAAATGAGTATTCAGTTGCTACTGCAAAACCAGGGAGTTGGTGAGACTCCAGAAATCAGAGATGGGCGGTCAGCTAATGGGCTGTGTCCCATGAGAGATTCGGACTTCTCTTGCTTTTGTTGACTGACAGTGTGGTATGCTGATCACTAGTCATTAATGTAGTTGAAATACTTGCCAGACTGTCCCTGTAGGAAAATCTAGTCCCACTCTTTCCTGTTTGAGTGTCTGCAGCCGTGAACTTTTATGCTCTTTGTGTTTTTGTGTCTCTCTGAGAATCTCTAGAGAACTCGCAAAGGCATAAATTTTGCACAAAGTTCCTGTGGATACTTTTTCTAATTTCATTATATTGCTGGAATAAAAAACTCAAATCAAAAGCAACTTGGAGATGAAAGGGTTTACTTGGTTTACACTTCCTGGCTGAGGGAAGTCAAGGCAGGAACCATAGAGGATACTGATACTTGCAGGCTCTCTGATTAATGCGTATGTAGCTTTCAAATATATCCCTGGACACCCATCTAAGGAATGGTGCCGCCCACAATGAAATAGGCCCTCCTACATTGATCAGTAATCAACATAGTCCCTTATAGACATGCTCATAAATCAACCTGATTTAGGCAACCCCTTAAACGGAAGCCCCTCCTCTCATATGACTCTAGGTCTTATCAAGTTGACAATTAGGGCTATCTAGGACAATTCTAGACCACCTGAAGACATGTCAATTATTCATTTGTGCATACATTTATTTATGAACCTATTCACCTTTCAATTAACACTCATTCTTATATTTGTTATTAACTGCTGAGGTACAGGTGCTGTATTGGAGATTCATCAACAGTGGCCCACGGCCTCAAAGAGCTTCCAGTCAATGGGATTAAACAAACCTTCTAGCATACTGTTGTATGATGTTGAAGAGGTGGACTGTACAAGTGTTAAGGTTGTACAAAGAAAGTCACTAATCTGGGACTGGTATGTGTGTGACAGAGATCAGGAAAGGTTTCATTGACAAGAGAAAGTACATTTTATAGAACAACTTGATTACTGTATACAAATTCATGTGTGTGTGTGTGAGAGAGAGTGTATGCAGAATACATGTGTGTACATGTATGTGATACTAGGGATAGAATCTTGGACCTTGTGAATTATGGGCAAGTATTCAACGTTGAACTACGTTCCCAGTCTTGTGTTGTGGTTTGAATAAGAATTGTCCCCATAGGTTTATATTTGAATAATTTGTAGCATGATTAATAAAAACTCAGAGACAGATATTGGGGTTCGACCTGAAGACCAGAAAAGCAAAGCAACCAGCCACTAGCTCTTATCTCGACCTCAGTTGGAAAATGGTGATCCAGCCTCCAGGAATGTCAGAATGAGACTGAGACCGTGACCTCTCTCCTCCCTTCTTATATTCCTCCCTAGAGCTGGGATTAAAGGCATGCACTGCCTGGTTTCTATGACAACTAGTGTGGTTACTGAGATTAAAGGTGTGTGTCACCACTGCCTGGTCTGTAAGGCTGACCAGTGGGCCCGTTTTACTCTCTGATCTTCAGGTAGTCTTTATTTATTAAAATACAAATGAAATGCCACTACTTACTTGGCTCCAAGTTGGTGGAACTATTTGGGAAAGAGTAGGAGGTGTGAGTTTTTGGAGGAGTTATGTCATTGGGAGTGGGCTTCGAGGTTTCAAAAGCCCTCACACTCCCCATTACTTCTCTTTGCCTCATGCATATAGACCATATGTAAACATTCAGATATTGTTTAAGCGCCATGACTACCTATATGTTGCCTCCCTCCCTGCCATAATGGTCATGGACTCTGACCCTTTGCAACTGTGAGTCCCAAATTAAACACTCTATTTTATAAGTTGTTTGATCATGGTGTTTTAGAACAGCAATAGAAAAGTAACTAAGATATCTTTTAAGTTGATTTAGACTTATTTCTTAAGTTTTTGCATTCATTATTTGTGATGGATAGTTTTATGGCAACTTGACACAGGCTAAGGTCATCTGAGAGAGGGAAACCTCACTTAGGAAACTCCCTCTATAAGACTGGGCTGTAGGCAAGTCTGTAGGGTATTTTTATAATTATTGATTGACAGGGGAAGGCCCAGCCCACTGTGGATGATTCTATCCCTGGCCTGGTGGTTCTAGGTTTTTTAAGAAAGAAAGCTGAGTAAGTCAGGAGGAATAAACCAGCAAACATTACTCCTCCACAGCTTCTGCCAAATAAACCCCTTTCTTCCTAAGTTTTTTTGGTCATGGTGTTTCACTAAAGCAATAGTAATCCTAACTAAGACATTATTTCTCTCTCTCTTTCTCTCTCTCTTTCTCTCTCTCTCTCTCTCTCTCATCTATCTTTCTATATCTATATCTATCTATCTATCTATCTATCTATCTATCTATCTATCATCTATCTATCTACCTATCTATGTGTGTGTGTTTGTGTGCAGGCACATGGATGTTCATATGGGCACATGTGTGGTCAGAAAAGAACTAACAGTTGCTTTTCTTCTTTTGTTGTGTGGGTCCTGGGGATCAAACTCAGATTGTCAGGCTTGGCAGTAAGTGATCTTATTGCTGAGTTATCTTTCTGACCCCTGTCTGTTTTATAAGTGATTACTAAGGACTTTTGAAAACCATAAGTCTTAGGAAAGGTAACGATCACATTGAACATATTAAAATATTTATACTTCTTTGTATATGTAAATATATATTTCACATTTATTGTGTATATATGACAAAGTTCACCATTTCATCTGTTTTCAAGTATATGTCAATGACATTAAGTAAATTCAATAAAGCAAGACTTCTGTCTATTCTTGAAATGCTCTCATTCTTCCATACAGAAACTATGTATCCATTAAACAGTGAGTCCATATTTTTCCTTCTGCCTAACCCCTGGCAACCTCTATTTTAGGCATTTCATGTAGGCAGAACCTTACTGTATTTACCTTCTTGTGTTGGCGTGCTTTAGTTAGTGTAATGTTTTTGAGGTTTATCCACATTGTGGCAGCTGTAAAATTTCATTTCTGCTTATGGCTAAATATTTCTTTATATGCTTATTTGTATTTATCAAATCATCTTATGATGGACACTTAAGTTCCCTATTGACTACTATTAATAATATTGCTATAAACACTAGTGCACAAGTATCTATGAGTTCCTGCTTTTTATCTCTAGTGTATATATCTGGAAGTAGATTCAATCGGTATTTTATTATAGATAAGGTATTTTAACTTTGTATTACTGTAACATAAAACCAGAAACAGTTAACTTCTAAAGATAAAAGGTTGTTTTTGCTTATTGTTCTGGAGGTTGCAATCCAAGATCAGTTTCTTCTTGCTATGGACCATTGGCTAGAAGGCTTGCACTGATGGGAATATAAGACAGAACAAATTTTAGGAAGTAGAAAGGAAGAAAGACACTAGGAGTCCCAAATCCCATTTAAGTAAATGACCCTAAGGACTTAAAGACTTCCATAAACTTTGCTCCCTAAAGGTCCACAGTCTCCCAACAGCACCCAATGCTCCCAACAGCATTGATGAGGAACAACAATGCGGGGGTGGGGTGGGGTGGAGAGGGGCACTCATCTGAACCACAAGACATAGTAACCTTTTCCTTGTATTGTGATAAGGATATATAATACGGGGCTTATCCCTTAACAGTCTTAGGTGACGATATGGTATGGTTGACACCAGGCATAATGCTGTTAAGCACATTACTAGAATTTATTTACCTCATATGACTGAGACTTTATATCACTTAGCAGTGACTGCCTCTTCCCTTCTCTCTCTCTCTTGACAACCCATTGAGCTATTTTTAGATACCACCTGTTAAGGAGAAACACGTAGTGAGATGGGCTTATTTCACTTAGCATAATATCCTTCATTTGTATATTAGGATTTCCTTTATTTTTTAACTTTTTTTTTATTGAGAAAAGGAGAAAAAAAAAACAAGTTTCCACCTCCTCCCAGCCTCCCATTTTCCTCCCCCTCCTCCCACCCTTCTCCCCCTCCTCCCACCCTTCTCCCCCTCCCCACACTCCTCTCCCCCTCTCTCCAGTCCAAAGAGCAGTCAGGGTTCCCTGCCCTGTGGAAAGTCCTAGGTCCTCCCCTCTCTGTCCATATCTAGGAAGGTGAACATCCAAACTGGCTAGGCTCCCACAAAGCCAGCACATTACGTAGGATCAAAACCCCGTGCCATTGTCCTTGGCTTCTCATCAGCCCTCATTGTTCGCCATGTTCAGAGAGTCCGGTTTTATCCCATGCTTTTTCAGTCACAGTCCAGCTGGTCTTGGTGAGCTCCCAATAGATCAGCTCCACTGTCTCAGTGGGTGGGGATTTTGACAACACACATCACATTTTCTTTTCTATTAATCTGACAATGGACATTTAGGATGGTTCTATATCTTCACTATTTTTTAAACATTTGTTTTCTTTTTCTTTTTTGAGAAATTCATCCATCAATATTGTATTTATCTCATTTCCCTCTGTTCATCTCCCTCATCCAACTCCTCCCCTGTTCTACACACTCCCTCTCAAATTTGTGATCTCTTCTTTAATTATTATTGTTACATACGTGTAACATTACATATATACACTAAATATATATATACATATATACATATTACACATGTACATATAAACACAACTTGCTGAACCTATTTAATTGTTACCTCTGCTCTTTGTGTCATGTCTAAGAAACCATCACCAAGGTCAATTGTGTGATGATTTCCTCTTATGTTTTCTTCTATGGGTTTTATAGTTTTAGGTCTTGTGTTTAAGAATTTACTCTATTTTGAGTTCATTTTTATGGATGTCAAAAATGCTAACTTTTATTTTTTTTATATGTGGCAATCAGGTTTCCACAACAAAATTGTGAATTCCCATATATACAGGTCAGTAGATTTCCACAAATATGGAAAAACTATCTTCCCTTATTATTTATTCCTTATACTTCTATTGAATACCACTAAAATATGCTAATTTTACATATGTTTAAAGAATCTATATATTACAATAACAACTTGGGGGCTGGATTAATAGTTCAGTCAAAAAGTATAAAGACTTGAAACCCATGTTTCAACCCATGAAACCTAGGTGTTGTGGGTGCTGGTAATCCCAGTGCTGGGAGATGGAGACTGGTGGATTCCTAGGTTTTTGCTGTTCAGTCAGCCTACATGGCAGATTCTAGTTAGAGGGTAACTGTTTCTCCAACAACATGCATTGTCTCCGCATGCATGAATACAACCCCTCCCACACCATGTAGTATTCATTAACACTCAAAAACAAGTTTTTGAACATATTTTCCAATTGGTGTTTTTAGTTTATTTATTAACATGCTACTGCCTAATTATGACTACTTTTAATTTTAACTGTAAATTATTATTATTATCCCTCTGTTTTAATAATCACATGCCTGAGTGTTTTTTAAATCTGAACATGTATCAGAAACTCCTGACAAGCTTGTTCAAATGGACACTTGGGGTTCATCCTAGAACTTCTGATTTGGTGGGTCTGAGGTGTGACTCAGCGTCTTCATTTCAAGCAAGTTCCCAGGTGATGACGTTACTGCTCTTGGAGCCACATTTTGGGAACCACTGATCTGAATCCTGGGGATTTCTGTGAGAAGGTATCTTACCATCTCCTTTAAAATATAATAAAGACATAATGAATAGTACAACTAATTATTGGATATTACATTATTGTGTACAACATTTGTTGGTTACACAGTTTCAATTTGTTTATTTTATAATCAATAATTGTCTAGTTTATAATATTTTTATGTTCCCTCCAATTCCCAAAGCTAATCACTGTGCCTTTTCTTTTTTCTTTTTAACAAAAGCATACCAGACAGCATCCTAATTGTGTGTCTGAATTAGAATTTAATAAGTCACAACCAATCAATAAGACTTAAGTTGTTAATTTTGTTTCTCCCCCTTCTCCACTCTCCCCCTCTGCCTTCCCTTTCTTCCCTTTTATTTTTCTTACACAGACTCTTGCTTTATTGTAGCCCAGGTTAATGACAAGGTTACCATCCTCCTGCCTCAGCCTTCTGACTGCTGGGATTACAGGTGTGTACCATCCCACCTGGCTTGTATCAGGTTTCTTCTATGCACAAAGCTTTGATGAACACTTCTTTTTACTGGAGTTTGGACTTCCGGTTGTGTGTTAGGATTCCTGGAGAGTTTTCTAAGCTTGAGCCTTTTGAGAGTTTCTAGTTTTACTGCTCCTAGCCCAAACATAGAAATTTAAAAAGGTGATTCTGATGTGTAGCTCAGGGTAGGAGTAACAGCTTTGTATGTATCTATGGCGACTTACCTGGTGTCTATACTAGCCCATGGTATTCACTTAAGATCTGATGCTGAGAAGGTTCATTGTTGTCTTTTGCAATAGTTATGTGAGATGCCCCTCCAGAAGTATGCACTGTTGAGAGCATATTAGGGGTGGAAAAGAGGCCCCTTTGTTTCTTTTGCTCTAAGATGCATGTGTGTGCACCCTTCTTTGGCAAAGATACTTGTCTCTTAATTGCCAAGGAGGAGGGAAATAGAACATTAAAAACACAAGTGCCACTGGCAGGATCATAATGGAGACTCATCCTTTATCCTTCAACAGGCTCTGCACTGACTCTTTTCATTTTTTAACTCTTTTTTTTTGGCATTGAAAAAATATTCAGCATTGAAACATTAGTCCAGATTATTAAGTGAAAATAAAAACCCATAAAGCATCTATTTTCAATTAAAGGAACAATAATGAGAATCAAGTCTAATCATTTTAATCAACAGTAGTGTTCAAGTACAGATGGTACATTCTAGACTTGAAAAATGATTGACAAGCTGCAGATGCAGAGGTTTTGTCACTGTTGGGTGTATTTGGAAGAGATGAGACCCTCAGAATCAAGCAGAAGACACGAGGGTGATGTTCAGGATGTGAAATAGCTGGTGTAACTCTGGGGATTGGATCTGGTCAATACACTGCTCTGAACCACTCTGCCAAACACACATATTTTTCAAACATGGTCTCATGCCGCCAGGGCTATTTTCACTCTTATTATTCAGCGAAGAAGGACCTTGAACTTCTGGTCCTCCTATCTTCCACCTTCTAAAAGCTGGAGTTGGAAGCCTGTGTCATCATGTCCAGTTTGCTAACACATGAGACACAGGGCTATTAAGAGCCCACTATGCTCACAATGCTACCCTGCATGCTCTCGGTTTGTTGGTAGTTCTATCACTTGAACAATAGTTTTTTTATCCTTCCTGGAAAATGAATTGAGACATTATTGTGTGTGCGTGTATGTGTGTGTGTGTGCAGTGCACATGCATGCACTTGAGTGTGCAAACACTTTTTATCTACAACATTGATTACTTACAGCTTGTTACCTAGAATGTTTTCTTGATGAATGGAGATAGGTAGGTATTGATGGCGAGATGACACTTAGGACTGTGGGTTTGGCCTGGGAAGAAAAGGCCCTGGACAAGAAGTCTCATTACCATTAGGGTGGGGGTGAGATGGAAAGAGGAGTTGAGAAATCTCTACTGTTCTCTGTAGTAAGAAACTGTTTGTTTGTTCCCAGATGCTCAGCCCCAAAATAATCACACAAAAATTATATTATTTAAATAACTGCTTGGCCGATCACTTAAGTGTATTGCTTGCTAGCTCTTATATCTTTGGTTAACCCATTTTTATCATTTTATATTTTACCATGAGGCTTATGGCAAGGTTCCAGATGGCAACTTGCGTCTTTTCCCTCTGGTGGCTCCATGGCTTCTCCTTGACTTTGCCTATTCTCTATATTTCTTCCTGCCTGGCTATATTTTGTTAAGCCATTGGCTGAAAGCAGCTTCTTTATTCATTAACCAATAAAAGCAACACATAGACAGAAGGATTTCCCACACCATTTCCCTTTCCTGTTTACATAAAAAGAAGGTGTTAACTTTAACACAGTAAAATTACATATAACAAAACAGGTATCAAGAAAGAATTACATTTACACTATTTATATCTACTTTATTTAATATATAAGAGCTTGCTAGGAATATGCTATAGTGATTGGTCAAGCAGTGATTTAATTAATACAGTTTCTATGTGGTTATTTCAGGAGTCTGTGTTACCGGGAAATGAACAACCTGCCTCTACAACAGTTCTCATTATTATTTTTTCTTCAAAGAGTTGGTTTTGCTGGAGAATACTGGACATGGAAGGGATTGTAACAATCCCAGATTCCACTCTCCCCAGTTTACATGTGAAGAGATGAAGCACAGAGAAAGTGGCTTGACCATGGCTACACAGCTATTGGGTTTGGAGCTTAGGAAAGAGTTTAGGGCAGGGCTAATGTCAAGGCCTTTCTGTCGTGGCTCTGCTCTGTTTGAGTCATAGGCTTCCTTGTCTGCAAAATGGGGACCAAGTTAAAAAGTTAAAATGCCATTGGTACATGTGCTGGGTAGTTTTATGTCAACTTGACACAGGCTAAAGACGTCTGAGAGCAGGGAAGCTCAGTTAAGAAAATTTCTTCATAGACTGGAGCTGTAGGCAAGGTTGTGGGGCATTGTCTTAATTAGTGATTGATGGGGGAGGGTTCGGCCCATTGTGGGTGGTGCCATCTTGAGCTGTTGGTCCTAGGTTCTATAGGAAAGTAGGTTGAGCAAGCCATGGGAAGCAAGCCAACAAGAAGCACTTGTCCATGGCCTCTGCATCAGCTCCTAACTCCAGGTTCCTGTCCTGTTGGAATTCCGGTCTTCACTTTCTTTGAAAGTGCTGTGGATGTGTAGGTCAAATAAACCCTTTCCTTCCCAACTACATTGTCATGGTGTTTCGCAGAAGCAACAGTAACCCTAACTAAGACAATACAGAAGAAAATAAACACAAACTAATGATTTGATTCAAACCCTGGGCTGAAGGATTTACTAAGAGGGCACATTTGCCTCAGGAAGAATCCGAGGAATGGATGTTTATTTGAGGAATTAGTTAAAGGAATGTGGTATTAAACTTGCTTATATATAACACCACTAGGTAAAGTCTTATAGGACAAAAAAATTGTAACCTTTGAGGCAGAAATTTACAAGCTAACATACTTTCGCATCCATTCTCTGATCAAATCATGAATGGCAAAAATCAGTCAAAGTCTCAGGTAATTAAATAATGTTCTGGTTAATCTGTTGAACAACGATATTGAAAGGGTATACATCAGTCATCTTGTTTTATTGTAAGCTTTAGGCAATTTTTCTTAATAAGTGTTAATATGATAATAAAATAGAGACCTGCCTTTGGTGTTCCTCAAGTGTTGCTATTTTGCCAGATATAATCTTCTAGATTTTTTGGGGGGCCAGAATTGTTTGAGTATCCATCCTATGTGTCAGGCCTGTGTACTCATCATAAGAGAAACAAGTCCTGGGAGGATATCTCTGTCAAATCCTCCAATTCCAGCTACACAAACAGAAGAACATTTGAAAGCCTAAGTTCGGGAAGAGACCAAGTAGACAGATTCTTGTTATTTTAGCTAAGAAAGTATGGACACTAGTAAATACTTAGGGTTTTCAGAGCAGAAGGTTTAGTGAACTAGGGGCAGAGTTGTTAATGTTGGACTCCTTCCTTCTGAGGGGAGAAGGGACAGCACCCAGAATCACGTCACTTCCTTTCTTTCCTCAGTACTGTTTCACACACACACACACACACACACACACACGACACACACAGACACATACACACATGTACAGACACACAGACACATATACACACACAGATACACATACACACATAGATACACATAGACAGACAGACAGACAGACAGACAGACACACGCCACACTGATGATGCTCTAATTTCGGGCACTGACCATGCAGTCTGCTCAGGACTGCATCAGTCCCATATTTCTGAATTTTCCTGTTTGCATCTCAAACTTGTCAGTGATTTGTTTAGAAAATCGTCTGTAGGGACGGCTCCGACAGAAACATTGAGGTTCACTGTGTCTCCCTCATCTCATGCAACTGCTGAGCTGAACTCTGCCCCCTGTCTCACACACCTGCAGACCAGTGGTGGGGAGAGTGTGTGAGTTAGCCCTGGACTGTCAGTGAGGCTGTCTCCAGCCATGTGGCAAAGTGTTTGGGCAATGCTTTCCCCTGTGCTTTTGACCCTTCCTGTATAGCACTCACGCCAGCTCACGTGCATTTTACCCCAATAAGGAACCACAAGTTCATGACAGGCAATGCATGACTGACAGGTTTGAATTGATTGAAAGCAGAGATTAAATTTTTAAGGAAAATTTTTAATAAGAAAAGTTCGTGTTCATTATTAAAGGCTTAGAAATGACAGAAATTTATTAAGGAAAATAAAATCACCTATAATACTATTATCTAGAGATCATAAATGTTGTTAGCATTTTGCTGTGTTTGCTTTCAGACATAGTTAAAAATATTGAGATTCTACTGTTTTATTAACTTTTTAATTGTGGTTGAAGTAATCTCCATTTGGGAGATTTCACGTTATCAGTTGGGGAACTGGAAAGACGCTTTTTGGCGCGCTGGGGATGTTGGTGACCATTCAGTTTGTGGATGGAAATTTTGCAGCCAGAGCCCATGAACAAACAACCTGAAAGCATTTCTATCAAGGAAACAGTCCTCTAGCTGAATGCTGGGCGAGTGGACGTGACCTTTTGAGAGAGAGGGCTTTTGGAGATACACTACGATGTGTGCCGGAAGCAGATGGGTGTGAGACACAAGTTCTCCAGTCTGAAAGCGAATTCCTGACAGTACATGCTTCCACTGTCTGTCTATTACCTGACCTGCGTCACTTTTCTTGCCTCTCATCTCAAAAACACACCGAGCTTGATGCTGAGAGATAGATGAGTTGGTGAAGTGTATACCTTGCAACCATAAGGGTCTGGGTTTAACCCCCACAACCCGAGTAATAAGTTGGGCGTGGTGGTCCAAGCTTATAATCCCAGCCCTAGGGAGGTGGAGTGTCCCTGTGCTACTTGGAGTTCCAGATCAATGAAAGAGCCTATTTCAAGAAAAGGTAGCCAGAAACTGTCAACACCAAGGGTTGTCCTTTGACCTCTGCTGGTGGGTTTGTACACACACACCCCCAAAACCCCAAACCAACTGTCCCGAGCCCGATCATGTGTTGTTTTTACAGTTAAAGATTGTATCAAAGAAACTGGTCATTGTCGTCAGAGTCAGGCAGAGACTCAAAGGCAAACGAGATGGCTGAAGCTTCAGTAGAGGGGGGGGGGAGAGGAGGTCTTCCAGCATTTTCTGGCTGGAGGTGGAGTCACAGGGAGTAGCAGCCAATCTGAAATGATTGACTGACGTTGCTTATTCAGATCTCCCTTTTGGTTCAATGTGTATACCATGTCCCATGTCCAGGTGACAACATCAGCCGAGTCCCACTTGGCTTATTTGTCCGTGCTTGGAAGGAAGCGCGAGGATTAAGAAATGGCAGGTAGAAAAAACAGAGATACAGAAGAAAAGACAGAGCCACAGGATAGACTCAGGAGGGCAACCCAGTGAATCCTGAATCTGCCTACAACTATTTCTCATAGGCCTTATTTACCCCAATCCAGGGGCGGTGGGGGGAGGGCAAAAGACTTCTTTACCATGACCCAAGAAACAAACAAAGGAATCACCTTCTCAATACCTAAAGCCTCAAGTAATAATACCCTAGGTCAAAACATCCTATTAGCAGCCACACTTTGGGTCCAAACCTCCTGTGAATAAACTTGAAGGAGCAAGAAGAGGCCTGAACTCTCCGACCTTGGTCAAGGTGGACTGAATCCACCTCCATGGGCTCCCACAGGCATCGTTTCCCAGTCCTGTGGCATCCCATTTTGGTGAATCAAGGCTTTTTCTTTGCCTCCCTGGCTTGTTCATTTCTCTTTCTGAAAGTCTAGCTTTCTGGGCTGATCACTGAAGAACAATGATTTAGTTTTCTTGGCTGTCTTTAGACTGCCTATTAAAATCCTATTTTTTATATGGGCTTGATTTGCATATTCAATCTCTCACACTGCATTTGAAGTTTGATTGTGGTGAACGCGGGTACCAATATGATTTTGAAGAGGCTGCCATTAGAGTCATTCCCATTGCACCTTCAGAGATCTGATGCTCAGTGAGGATACCCATGAGCAAGAATCACACAGCAAGGAGAATCTGCTTCAAATCTCGGCCTCTCTCAGCTTCTTAGAGACAGAGACCACCCAGTTTCTGCCCACATGCTAGAAGATCAGAACTTGAAAAGTGGTACTTCATTGGTGACCTGTAGGAAACCTGCATGGGGTCAAGCCAATGAGCATTGCAGCATGGAGGAGGGGAGCGGCTCATGTGTCCCCATCCCTCACTAGGAGCTGTTGACTGTAGATGACTGTAGGTGCAGGGAGTCGGTTTTCTTAAAGGATGTGATCCCTTGGTAGGTTGACTATGCTCCAGTGGATAGCCTCACACCTATGTATATATGGGCAGCACATATTGACTCAGTGGGTTGTTAAAGCAAAAAGGCAATGTGGAGTTGGGAGGGTGTGTGTGAGGGGGTAGGGTATAACTGGGAGGAGTTAGGGAGAATGTCTTAGTTAGGGTTGTTATTGTTAAGATGAGACAATAACCAAAGCAACTTGGGGAGAAAAAGGTTTTTTGGCTTACACTTCCCCATCACTGTTCATCATCGAAGGAAGTCAGGACAGGAATTCAAATGTCAGCAACCTGGAGGCAGGAGCTGATGCAGAGGCCATGGAGGGGTACTGCCTCCTGGCTTGCTCCCCATGACTTGCTCCACCTGTTTTCTTATAGAACATAGAACCACCAGCCCAGGGATGGCACCACTCACAATGGGCCAGGCCCTCCCCCACCCATTACTAATTAAGAAAATGCCCCACAGGCTTGCCTACAGCCTGATTTTATATGGAGGCATTTTCTCAATTGAGGCCCCCTCCTCTTCAGTGACTCCAGCTTGTGTCAAGTTGACCTGAAACTAGCCAGCACAGGGAATAATGGTGAGAACAATCAAAAGACATTGTAAGCATGTATGTAATTCTCCAAGAATTAGTAAAAATACTACATTAAAAAGAAATGGGCCTCTCTACCAGCCAAATTTGCCTGTGCTGTCTCTTCCTGAAGAAGCTGGTCCCTTTTGCAAGACTTAGCCCATTTTTAAAAATCCTCTCAAAGAAACCTGATTTCACTTGATTCTTTTCATCTCACTTCCCTTTGAACTTCCCAAAAGGACAGGAAGACCATAAAATCTGAGGATAAAGTCTAGGGGAAGGGAATAGAGTGTGTGGGACATCCTTAGATACCTGCTCAAGAGTTGGACTGCCCAGGTCTGGTTGGTAGTTGCTTGGTGGGCTGAAGACCTTGGGCTGATTTCTCATTTCACCTCACTGTCAACTTTCTCTGCTTCCCCAGTATGCTGTGATGATGCTAAAATACTGCCTAGTCTGTGAGCAGGGTGATTGCGAGTACAGACAGACATCATTTATGTGAATCTGGGGCAGATGGTAAGTGCTCTATGTAAATTAAAATGCAAATTTCTTCCAAGTTTTTTTTTTCTTTTGTTTTGGCAATATGGAAAGGGGGAGTTTGAATTGTTGAAAATTTAAGCTGGGAAAACCATGCTTAGTACCCCTTTTCAAACAGTGTCTTGGGAAAGGCAAAGACTTGAAGTTGATAAAAAGTGGCCTTCTTCATTCCCTTCCCCATCCGCACATAATTGCCCACCCACGCCATTGACTCAGATCGTCCAATGATCACAGGAGAATAAGACTATCTTATTTTTTACTGGTTCAGTCTAACAATTACTCTTTGTGAATTCCAAACAAACACAAAATACAATGAGGGCTCCAAATCCTATTTTATTTTTCTTCTCTGGGTCATCATCCTTGGAATCAGTAGACAATCGGATGAATAGGCTGTGGGGGAGCAGTGTGGGGAATGCCTAGCCTTTTGTTGGATGAAATAATAGCATATCAAGAGGCTTATCCTACTTGGGCAGAAAGCACAATGAAATATTTTAATAGTCAATTTAACGAGAGAAAAAGAGATTTACGTCCCCAACACAGTTCATTTTCTGTCTCTTTAGGATCATCCATCATCAGGGAAGCTCGAGAATTCAGGAAAAAGGTGACAGAACAGTGGCTTAGGGGTACCGCAGAGGCTGGAACTCCTGAGTGGCCAGAGAGGATGGTCTTGGCCATCTTGCAGGAAGTTAGGGATGAGAATGTGGAGCAGAGATGGGGGGGATGGTTCCCGAAGACCTGGAGAAAGAAGCAAAGTTGATGGCTCATGTTGGGCTCAGGGCTTGAGGTTTGGAGGCTGACTGACAAAAAGGTGCAGAGGAAGAAGCCAGGGGAAGGGGATGTGAAGGACCCACATCAGGACTTGCTTGAGGCTGTGATTGAGACTGCAATGACTGGGTTGCCCCGGTTTATACATTTCCTCAGCCACTTCCAGCTCTTGGTACAGAGAGGAGCAAAAGCTGACCCGAGTTTTAGCAAACAGGTGGAAGCCACCCTGGGAGACAAGGAGCAAGGAAGGACAGAAGTTGTGGGCAAACATGTAGCAATGTGGTTGGGTTTGGAGTATTGGGAATCAACTGATGAGGACAGAGGACAGAAGAGGGTTAGGGAGCCAGAGACAGCAGTCCCATCATGGAGAGCTTTTAGATGTCACATTTGGAGTTTGAAGTTTTCTTAGCGTTACTGTTCACGGAAAGAGCATTAGAGAAAGAAAATTGACTAAAACAACCACACTGTGACGTGTGTTTTCTTATTCATGTGCTCATGACTGCACGTATCTGTGCTGGTTTGTTTGCTGCCATGTATAAGGACGGTTCAAGCGGTTCTGACTCTGACAGTTTTCTTTTGAGTGCTAGTCTCTTGGAGATTACATCTTTAGGAATATAAATCTGAATTTGACTTTCCATTGTCATTTCACAGTTTACACCCTTTGACAAATGACTTCAGATTTCTGACCTTTCTATCAGTAAAATGAGAATAACAGTCCCTAGGTGAAGATTCTTTCGGGATTGTATGATCTTCAGTCATGTGCTCAGAGGGGCCACTTACAGTATCTGTTTACTGTAACCTCTCTAGTATGTTCTAAGTTATTTCTTCTTAAATTTTTGTTTATTTGTTTAATGTATATGGCTGTTTTGTCTGCATGTTTGCACAATCACATTTGTGCAGTGCCTGCAGAGGCCAGAGGAGGATGTTGGATCCCTGGTTGTGAGTCATTTTGTAGAAACTGAGAGTTGAACTCTGGTCTTCTGGAAGAACAGCCAGAGCTCTTTATCACAGACCCCTCTCCAGCCCATTTGCACTATTTCTTGGCTGTGTATCAAATTCATCGGATTCCATCTTATACTGAGACAAAGTTATGCTATGTAACCCAGTCTGACTCCAATTGAGATCCTCCTGCCTCAGCCTTCTGAGTGCTGGGATAATAGACCTGCACAACTATGTTTAAACTCTTGCCCCAGTTTTGAAAATTAAATCCACAAGGATTCTGGTGGACTTGATCTGGGGTATGGCCTGGGTGTTTTTTATGCTATCCCAAGATTATTCTGACATGTACTGAGTGTCAGGCAGGTACTGAGCCTCAGGGTGTTAAGCATTAACATCCGCTTGGATCTTGTTAAAATGCAAAACCTAGTCAGAAGCTCTAGGACTTGGGGCCATCACTGTGTTCTTTAAGGAGCTCTCCTGGTGGCTGTGGTTTATATCCGTTTTAAAACAACTGCCGCAGAACAAGAAGTTCAGAGCAGTCGTCTTGGCCTTTGGCATCTCTTCCTTTGGACCTGGTAGGTGTTTCACATTCCCTGTCCCTATTCCTTTTAGAGCCCCAAAGCACTGTACCAATTGAGCTACTATACCTTCCCTGATTGCAGTTATCTTTATGATTGAACAGGCTCACTCCTGTAATCCCAACACTTAGAAGGCAGAGTTCAAGGCCAGTCTGAGCTATAAGGTAAATTTTATTGCAACCTGGATTAGAGTGAGGTCCTTCTTCAAAACCAAATTCTACTATGTATACATACAGTATTTTCTGGACCCACTTTTCTGCTGGTGAATGTCTAGGCTGGTCCCATTTACATTGGTATTCTGAGTAGGATAGCAATAAAAAATAGACTTGCAAGTGTCTCTGTGATTGCTGACTTAAAGTCAATTGTATATCTATGTAGGAAAGTCTCAGCTGGGTCGTAGGATAGTTCTGATTTTTACTTTTGAGGAACTTGTATATCTTCATGCTATTTTAGTTTCGGAGGGTTTTTTTTGGTGTATGTGTCTGTGTGTCCATGTGTGCATGTATGTGTACCCTAAATATTGTTTAGTTGTTCTGCATTTTTGCTCTCTTTACTATGATATGTTCTTGAGATGAGATGTTCTGGCCACTCCTATTTAGCTCCAAATGCCTCTGTGTTTGGATGCAGATTTCTTTCTCTATATTTGAGTTATGTTCTTCTCTAATTTATTAAATAATCCATCCTTTCTACCTTCACTTCCTATCTCGACTCCTACTTCTTTGCTTTTTTTTGATTATATCTCAGAATTCCTGGACATTGTAGTTATGTTTAGTTTTGTTTGATATCAGTGTTTGAGTGTAGTATTTCCTCAATCTTGTTCTCTATCCCTGACACTCTTTCTTTTATTGGGCTGTGTCTATTGATTCTGCTATGGTGTTTTTTTTTTATTTGATTTAGGGGGTTCTTCTTCTTCTTCTTCTTCTTCTTCTTCTTCTTCTTCTTCTTCTTCTTCTTCTTCTTCTTTTTAACATTTAAAAAATTTTCATATGTGGACCGACAATGCTGTTTTCAAGAGTCAAGTGCCATCTAACAGAAACCCCAACACCCATCACGTGAAGCCTTTTGGAGTTGTTGGTAATGGCCATCTAAGAGATGCCCGAGACATTACAGGTTACTACTGTTGTCCTTGATTGCCCCCCAGTGGCGGAAGGCGAGTCCTTATTGCCGAAGACTCCATGCACTTAGACTGCCGGGCTGGAACTGACTAGTCCTCTCTGGACTAGTCTTCATTGTACCAGAAGGCACGTTCGAGCTCCCAGAGGAGGAACACAACTAACACCTCTGACTCCTATAAACAGCAACAAAGACCAGCAGACACACTTATCTTTGCAGTCTTTGGGCTGGACAGGGTGTCTCACCTTCCTGTGACTCCCCAGGTTATTCTCCCATGGCTGATTAATCCAGCTGGAAGGGATTCTCCCAAGTGTGCTGGGAATGGTGGTAACAACCACGGGCTGAGCTCTGCACAGGCAGCAGACCTCTCTTTCCCCTTTGAAGAAATCCTAATTGCTATCACTCAGCTGTGGGAATATACTTGTAAATTCTTGGGTCCTGCATCAGGGAATGGCGGACTGGTGTGTTCAGAGGTTGACCTGCAGACTGAACTTCAGTGTTATCTATTAGTTGATGACATCCACTCCTGAGCACCAAGGATGGGGTCACTGTTCCCTATGCTTCGATTGCCAGAGCAGAACCTCCCATCTGCTACAGCTTGTCAACATCTATACCATCTCTCACTTGGGAGTTGTGGGGGATTAAATTCAGGCTCCCTGAATTATGATTATTCCTATTCCTAGCCTTCAAGGGTGTTTTAGTTTTAAATAATAGGTTCCCATGTATAGCACCTGGCCATTGCCTTCTGAGTCATAGAGAGTGACAAAATTGGGGTTCCTTTCCACTGCCGATTTGTCCTTCAAAGGAGTCATGGTCTTACCAAAAGACCTGATTGGAGGCTTGTGAGGACCTTGTCTTGTCTTGAGGGTAGGACTCTGTCTTGTCACAGGATTGCCACCTTTTCTTTTGATAAGGTTTCTCCCCGATCCCCGCTGGAGGGAACTATGTAGCTGAAGCTGCCTTTGGTTGGGATTCTTTCTTTCTGGCGTATCACCCATTATTTCTTGTCACCTTTCAGCTGTTCTCTTACCATCTTTGTGACTTTCTGAAGCCTACCATTCCCACTTTAAAGAAATCTATGCTTTCTCGTACTGATTTCTCTCATTAATTGGGTCACACAGACAGCACACTGTCTGCGATCTCACCCAGAATTGTGCGAATGATATTCATTATGGACAATTATTAAGCTTCATTTGCTGCTATGAAAATATTGATTTATCTGAGCCGATATGAACAAATGAATGTCAGATTCTGTGAACTCTTGGGAGGTGCTGGGGCATATTGTCTTTCCACAGGTATAGTTCCCTTACTGATGGCCCCTTCTAGGTAGCTCAGAGTGCATCTCACTGCTGGGACTGAAGAGATAGATCAGCAGCTAAGAGCACTTTTGTCCCAGTTCCAGGAGATCCAACACCCTCTTCTGGACTCTCAAGTGTGCTTGTGTGCATGCACACACATGCACACACATACATACACACACACAGCAGACAGACACACATAAATAAAATAAATGCTAACAGAAGCACTCACTTCCATGGACCATCTGTCCTTTGTCACAGTACTGCCAGTGCTGACGCTGAGGTTGCCTTGAACTAGTCCTAAATCTTTATGAAATATATTTTGGAGAAGCTCAAGTCCGTTTTAATTGAATTACCGCATTCAGTGCCAGCCTTCAGGAGTAGCCTGTAGAATCTTAGCTCTGAATGAAGTGCTTTAAAAAAGAATTAAGAAGCGTGTATTGTGGCCTAATCTTCAAGGGATATATAAATGGGATTTCTCTCCAGTTACTTTTTAATCTTCCTTTATTAGTTAGTAAATATGCTTTTTACAGCATCTGTCTTTCTTCCCCTAATGCTTTTCAGTTGCATTAAAAAGAAAATAAAAGTATAACAAGACCTTGAAAATTTTCTTCCTTGGTTCTAAATTTACTTTCTTGGTTTTTAGGTTGTAAGGGATTGTAAACATCATCTTATCTAACCCTTCACGGGATTTGCCTGGTGTGGGCCAAGGTCCAGAGAAGGTGAAATCCTGGCTAAGATTATGGAACTTCACCCTCACAGAGCATAGCTTGGAAAAGACATTCCCTACCTGGATAGGTGTTGAAGACTACACAGATATGTACCATGGAAAAGTTCAAGCAAGCAGACTGAGTAGTGGTAAGGGTGGGGTTCTGTGCTCCAACTAGGGCCGTGTTAAGGGAAGTGCCGGGGTTAAAGATGATGCTATGTGCTCCAGCTAGAATAGGGTTAAGGGGGGGTGCTATGTACTCCAACTAGGGTGCTGTGAAGGGAGATGCTATGTACTCTTACGAGGGTCCAGCTGGTAGAAGGAAAGGCTGAGGCCTGGTGATAGCCAAAGGGGAGATTTGGATCCCAGGAAGAGATTTCATACAGTTCTGACAACTTGTCAAACTACCTTACAGAAAAGACTAGAATGAAGGCAAAGATGGGTCAACGATGGGCGGAATCATATGTTGACAAGACTGCAAAACTATACATACTCTTGCCCTGTATTTAAATGTAAACCTTGTATCCGTATGGAAAAGATGGGCTTGGGAGGGCCCACTGGATCTCCTCATCTGTTCCAGGATTCTGGATGAGTATTAGCCATGGCCGAAAGTGGGCGGGTTAGTAAGGACATGCTAAGTGAGAACTAGCAAGGTAGTGGGGAAGAGAGGTCAGAAGGGAGGAAAGAAATAGAGAGGCTGAGCTCCTGAGCTCCCTCCTGAGACAGAGCCTTCAAGACCTTATCAATGCCTGAAATTCTACCTCTCAAAACTATTGAACTGGGGCTAAACCTCGAACCTATGAACTTTGGAGAAGGTCAAACCAGGGCAGCATCTAAGTAGGTGAATATGGATTGTACTGTGACAATTTAATACATGTGTACATAGCATACAGATCAAAGCAGTATCATTCATGTTTTCATCTTATTTTATGTTTCAAGACTTTGATCTCTTTTTTTTTTTTTTGGTTTTGGTTTTTTGAGACAGGGTTTCTCTGTAGCTTTGGTGCCCATCCTGGAACTAGCTCTTGTAGACCAGGCTGGCCTCGAACTCCCAGAGATCCGCCTGCCTCTGCCTCCTGAGTGCTGGGATTAAAGGCGTGCACCACCACCGCCTGGCCTGACTTTGATCTCTTTTATTCTAGCTATTCATCAGTTATATAGCAGGTTATTGTGAACTGTTGTCTTTCTACTGTGCTATCAAACACTAGAACATTCCCATTTCCTATCTCACTGTGTCTGCTACTCTCTCTGTCTACTTTCTTTCTAAGGCTTCTCAAAATAAGATTTAAAAAATATAGTTGGGCAATATTCCATTGTTTGTTAATACTGCATTCTCATTCATCCATGGAATGATATCTAGGTCAGTTTCATATCTATTGGGTGACTTTTTGACATGCTGACATCACTATATGTGTGTACCAGAAATAGGATTATTGAGTCATATAGTAGATCTAATTTAGGGTGTTGAGGAAATGCAATGTAGTTCTTCTCAATGGTGGGAGAAATTTATGTTTTACCAACATTATATAAGAATTCCCCTTTCTGATCCACCTTAGGGTTGGCAAGAGACTTGACCGTAGAGTGGCTCCCAGGAGCCCAGGGTGATGTCCCCAGATAGTCCCTTGGGCAGCTGAGGATAGGGAACCTGAAATGACCCTATCCTATAGCAATACTGACGAATATCTTGCATATCACCATAGAACCTTCATCTGGTGTTGGATGGAGATAGAGACAGAGACCCACACTGGAGCACTGGACTGAGCTCCCAAGGTCCCAATGAGGAGCAGAAGGAGGGAGAAGATGAGCAAGGAAGTCAGGACCATGAGGGGTGCACCCACCCACTGAGACAATGGGGCTGATCTAATGGGAGCTCACCAAGGCCAGCTGGACTGTGACTGAAAAAGCATGGGATAAAACCAGACTCTCTGAACATGGCGAACAATGAGGACTGATGAGAAGCCAGGGACAATGGCATGGGGTTTTATTCCTACTTCATGTACTGGCTTTGTGGGAGCCTAGCCAGTTTGGATGTTCACCTTCCTAGACATGGACGGAGGGGGGCGGACCTTGGACTTTCCACAGGCAGGTAACCCTGACTGCTCTTTGGACTGGAGAGGGAGGGGGAGAAGATGGGGGGAGGGGGAAAAGGGTGGGAGGAGGGGGAGGGAAATGGGAGGTTGGGAGGAGGCGGATACTTTTTTTTTCCTTTTCTCAATAAAAAAAAAAAAGAATTCCCCTTTCTACGTGTTCTTGCCAGCAGCAATTATCTTTCATATATATATATATATATATATATATATATATATATATATATGTTTTTGACTGTGGGTCTGTGTGCATACATGCTGCCTGCCTGCAGAGGCCAGAGGCAGCACTGGTTCCCTTAGAGCTGGGGTTGCAGGTCCTTGTGAGCAGCCAGGGTCCTGGGAACAGAGTTGGGTCTTCTGTAAAAACAAAGATGCTCTTAACCATCGAGCCATCTCTCCAGCCCCATCTTCTGTCTTCGTACAGTAGCTACTCTAAATGGGATGAATAATATCTCATTGTCATTTTCATTCGTGCCTTGCTGAAAACGAGAGCTGTTGAGTATTTGTCCCTGAATTTGTTGTCCACTTCCTTTGTATCATTTGCCCATTTTTAGATTAGGCTGTCTTCCTTGAGTTTGAAGTGTTTGTATTACTTAAGCTATTAACCCTGTATCAGATGCATAGCTGGCAGTTTTCTCTTTCTGTAGGTTGTCTCTTCACACCGATTCTCTCCTCTGTGGTGGAGAAACATTTGAAATTCACATAATGTCATTTGCCTAGTTCTGGTTTGTGTTTTCTGTGTGTCTGGGTTTCTCATCTATACCGATGTTTAAAATATTTCCACTTGTTTTCCTCCAGTAGTTTCAGAATTTCAGCTTTTAACTTAGATTTGATCTATTTCAAGTTGGTTTTTGTAGGGACTAAGTGATAAAGATCAAATTTTAATTTTGCTTTATGCACATGTAGGTTTTACAGCAGCATTTACTGAGAATACATTGTCTTTTCTCTAATGTATGCTTTTAGTACTTTTATTTTATTTTAAAATATTTTATTTATTTCTATTTCATGTGCATTGACATTTTGCCTGCATGAATGTCTGTGTGAGACTGTCAGATCCCCTGGAACTGGAGTTACAGATAATTTGAACTGCCATGTGGGTGCTGGGAATTAAACCTGGGTCCTCTGGGAGAACAGCCAGTGTTAACTGCTGAACCATCTCTCCAGTCTCTGTTTTGGTTCCTTATAATAACAACAATGATAACAACAGCAACAACAACAGCGACTTCAGTCAATTGTAAGCCTATGGAGTACATCTGAAGTCTCCTCTGTTTCATTAGGCCGTGTGTCTGTGTTTATGCCGACAGCATGCTACGTGGGGCACTATAACTGCAGAGTTTTGGCATCAGGTAGGGTAATAGCTCCAGCTTTGTACTTTTCCCTTGAAATTGTTTTGTGTTTCATATAATGTTAGGATTGATTTTTTTTATAGCTTTGTAAAGAATGTCTTTGGTCTTTGTACATTTAAAAATGTTAATTCTTCTAGTTCATGGTCATAGGATGTCTTTCCATTTTCTTTGCATTCTCTTCAAATTCTTTAATCAGAGTTTGAATTACCATATATTTGTGTCCTGCGTAACTACAGGTAACGGTATTCATTGTACATTTGAGATTTCAGCTATAGAATATGTATAGTCAGACATACATACCCATAGGTAAAGAGAACTTCATTCATCAGGGTCTATCCTGGCTAGTGAATTTTATATTTTTCAGAGAAATACTTGGTTGAGAGCGGTATGAAGCCCAAGTAACAAAAACAACTGGCTGTGTGAGGCCCTAGAGGAGTTGTTCCCCACTCGTTCATCATTGTTGCAAACTCCTGAGATAGATCAGGATAAGAGGGAGGAGAGCAGGTTTATTTTAGCTTCCTGAGCTCCGACTTTTGAGTTCACATTCGGAAGGTCCCATTGCTCAGGCTGTGACCAGGCAGCACGTCCATCAAAAATGCTCACTATTTTCCAAGTCCCTCTGTGGCTATGAAACAAAAGAGAGAAGAAGGGGTCCTGGTCCCCAGCTTTCCTTCACAGATATATTCCTATTGATCAATGTATTTAAATTATTAGCAGAGATAAGTTGAGGGCATTAATGTGAATTTTCCAAGTTGCTAGCCTCATTCCCTCAAGTTCTGACTCTGTTTATTTTCTCTTGTTTATTACTTAGAAGGATTTAGTTGATGTAATCAGCAAATAAAATTATTTTCAAGAGGTGTGTATTAGTTTCCTTTCTCACTGCGGAGACTAAATACCTAACAAGCAGCGTATGGGAGGGAAAATGCTTTTGGCTTGAGGTTGGAGAGGGCAGTGTTCATTATAGCAGAGTTCATGGCTGTGGGAACACATAGCTAGGACTCTTCCTGCTCAGCAGAGGAAGACAAATGCTAGTTCTTATCTGGTTTTCTGCCTCCGGCTTTTATTCAGTCTGAGCCCCCCTGTCCTTGGGATGGCACCGCCTGTGTTCAGAGTGGGTTTTCTGCCTCAGGTAATTCTCTCTGGAAAGGTCTTCATAGATAGAACCACAAGTATGTCTCCTGGGTGATTCTAAATCTAGTCAACTTGACAAGGAGGATTAACTCACTGTACAATATTTTGATATACGTGTGGATTGTGGAGTAATTATCATCATCAAGGCAATGAACACACCCATCGCCTCTCATAGTCACAATTATTGCCTTTGTGCTGAAAATGAACAATTCTGAAAAAAAGGACAGTTGACCGTAATGGGGCAGGCACTTGAAACTGGGGTTGGTTATCACATATTTTAAAAGGACAAACTTTTGTATAAAGATAACATTATGCATAAACCACTTGAGAGGGGAGCAAGTAGCAAAGTTAGTCTTTTCTTACCATGGAGCTTGTCTTTGGCATGAGAAGGTCTGGGATCCTAGAAATGAAGTTGCTTGAATGCTTAAATTTCTGATTTCTATTTTTAATATGTTTCCTTTATTAATCCTGGTCTAGTTAGAGAAACAGTGGGGAGATATTTAACGTAAGAAAACTGTATGAGTTGTCTATGTAGGGCAACCAAGCATACCAAGACAAGTAGCTTAAAGCAACAACCTTTTATTATGGTTGTAAGTTCCTCAGTCAGCAGGGTTATTTTTCTCCTGGACAAAACAAGACTCTCTCATATGCCTGTGCTGGAAGTCAAGTCACCTGGATGGAATGTTTCTGAGGCCTAAGTGATTATCAACCATTTGGTTTTCCTGGTGATAGTTCTCATCTTCCAGTAGGCAAGCCTGGGCTTGTTCATCTGGCTGGTAGGTCAGTAGGTTCCCTAAGCAAGAGTAAAAACATGAAGTGCATTTAGATCTAGAACCAGAACTGATGCAATACTGTGTTTACTATGGCTAAAGAGCTAAAGGAAGTAGTAAGGACAATCCAGTTTCAAGAGGTAGAGAAAAGGACTCCATCTTTAATATCACATTTTGGAAGTTTGTAGGAAGAGACAAATTAATTGTAACCACTTCTCCTGGTACAGTAACCTCTGATATCCAATTTTATTTTTTCCTGGTTTCAGTAACCTATGATCAAATATGGCCTAGAAATATTAAATGGAAAATTACAGTAGTTAAAGGCTTTCTAAACTTTCACAGCCTTCTGAGAAGCATGATGCCATCCTGCACGGTCTCACCCTGTCACCCTCTCTGTTATTAGGCTGACCATCATGTTGTAGCTGTGTTTGGGTTCAGTAGCCCTGGCTTTACTTTCACAACCTTAGGACACAAGAGCAGTGATGTTGGCAGTGCAGACAGGCTCAGAAGGAGCATGCTAGAATGCGTCTTTTATGTGAAAAGGTGAATTCTGAGAAAGGGATGAGAAAAAGGAAAAAAAAATTCAACAAGGAGGTTGCTAGAGTCTAAAGTGCACTGTATCAGAAGAATGGACAAAGACGTTTGTGTCTTCCAACAATGTCAAAATCTATTGAGTAACAAAGTCACACGGTACAGTGGTTTTATTGAAAGCAATTGCCAAGTAGTCCCAACTCCTTGCATAACTGGCTGAGGCAAACACAGCTTCTTTTATTTTAATCTTAACTGTTAATACTAATTGTGAGATACATTAGACACCACACAGGGGACTTGTCATCTATTTATATATGTATTTATGTAGGTTACAGGAAACTGCAAGGGATAAAAAGGTTTCAAGAGAGTTAAGGTGTTCCATAGAGGTCTGCCGCGCACTGCGCCCCTGTGTCTGCGCTCTGTGGGCTGGCACCCAGTTTGTGAGCTTTGGGCAAGGGGTCTGGAAATTAAAATACACAGACACACACAGACAGAGAAAGCAACACGGGTCATCCTTGAATTTCCCAAGAATGCCCTCTTTATTGTGTTCAGGGGCAGATTATATAGAGATAGCCACATTCCAGCCAAACCCACCAGAAACCACTCTCCTGCCATCAGGAACTCCTGAAGGTCTCGTGCTCAGAGTAGCTGTAGGCACTCAGATCAGGGGATTACAAGAAATTCAGGATCTAGGGTCTCACTGCTCCCAACAGAGGTCCAACTGAGAGGCAGAGTAGGAAGTTAGGGATGCAGAGGAAGTCCTTGTGGGGATAAGATAAGGAGCCCTGTTGGAGGTCTTTGGGAAATACCTGTGGCAGATCCATGCACTAGGTCACAAGTTTGAGCTGAGGAGCAGACTCAAGCCAAACTGGGACTGGAGGTTGTAGAGGTGAAGGACAGGACCAGGTGGACAAAAGAGCTGATGACCAGATGACAGGTCTAGACAAATGAATGTCAGATGATGGAAGGCAGGTCAAGATGGACAGATGGGCAGATGGATAGATAACACTTTGAATAGTTTGTATCCACAGTGGGGACCAAGTAGATCTGAAGCCTCTTGGGCAGGTGGGAGTTTTCTGCCTGTCTGTCTTTTGATCATACACAGATGACAGGTTGGCGAGGCCACTCCGTATCATAGTGTTAGATGTCCTCCTCTTTCTGGAGATCAGGTGAAGGTGTGCATCCTTCCTCAGGCTGCTGTGCTTGGCAAGTTCTTGGACCCGGTTTTCCTGCTAATTCACACTGATAAGTTATAGGGAGATACCCTTCTCACATTTAGAAATAGCTATCAGTCTTGGCCTTGTGGGTGAGGCTGGAAGGCAGTGTTGTGTCCACAAAGGTGCGGAATCCTTCTGCATCTCCACGTGCACTGGAATGGAGACAGATGCCTTTGTGTGATGCAGCTTTTCAGGGCCAGGCACAGCCAGATAAACCACTATTTCATACAATGGGAGTAAAATTTAGAATAGGGCCTAGCCTGATCTCAATAGCTAAGATCTATAGAAGTGATTCTCCACTTTCCTAATCCTGTAGTACAATTCCTCATGTTTTGGTGACCCCTCGCCATAAAATTATTTTCATTGCTACTTCCTAACTGCAATTTTGTTACTATTATGAATTGTAATGTAAATATATGTGTTTTCTTATGATCTTATGTGATCCCTATGGGATGGCCATTCATCCCCCCAAAGAGTCCACGACCCATAGGTTGAGAATCACTGAACTACAGTATGAATTATCCTTATACTGGTGAAATACGGCAAATGAGAAATGTGTGTTATCTTTGTTGTGCACTTTAACCTGCACAAGTTACAGTCACAGTGAGTGGTTAGTTCTTCATTGAGATGAAAAAGCCATTCAATTTGTGGGTGGATGACATTAAAAGAAACTATGTTCCAACTGATAGCAGTGCGTTGCCCCAGAAGCTAGACATTGAGTCTAGCTTTCCAAAGCGAACATTGGTTGAGCTAACTCAATTGGTAAATCCCCAGGGAGTTGCCCTGTTTCCTTTAGCCAGTGTCTTGGCTGGGGAGAGAGTCATAGGCTAGATACATACGCTGAATGTATATTTATAAATGGTAAGAAGACCAGTTCTACTCATTGACCAGTTTTTCCAAAGAAGTCTTTCTGGAGAAGCAATAGATATAAAAGTGTTCACGTTACCTCTCTTGTTGGGGAGTGACCTTAGCTACCACCACAGAGAGCTTGCATGCAAGTGTTCATGAGTAGTTTATAGACAGACAGGCTGTCAGAAAAGCACAAGTACATTAAAATGGAAATGATTAGGCAAACGCCTACTAAAAATCTGAAGAAACCCATAGCTTCAGATGCTTAACGAGAGGAAAAGTTCAGATATTAGAGAAACTTAGTGCTCCCTATTGCTAACCACCAGAGGTGGGGGAGGCAGTGGGGAGCAGAAGGCAGGATAGGAAGTAGCCAAGGATGAGGTGGGGAGGGGCTTATAAAAATTCTGCTCTGAATATCTCAGAAGCTTTATTATTGATCTTGAAGCCATGGGAATAGGTTGAGGACTGATCTGGCAGGCCTGCGTGTTTTAAATATGCATTACTTTCCTGTAAGAACTATTTTACACTGGTAAGTTATACTAGGAATTAATCGATCATTGCCTGAAGGAGGCTGGCAAATGTAAAACAGAAACAAACAAACCCCAAACACCAGAGTCACATCACCGTTTCAACTCTTTAAGGCACTTTGGTACAAATAATGGAAGTGGGGCCCAGAAAGCTAGAAGCGGTGAGTATGAGGCCTCATGGCTAATTACAGACAAAGTCAAGATAAAATTTCAAAATACACGATTTTAATTCAGTGAGGTAATGATCTGCTCTCCAAACTTGGCCAGAGTTTGTGGCTTGTGGCTTATATTTCGACCAAGGCTTAGTTTTTTATTATTGATATGGGGGAAATTGGATGGCATGGGAATCGCCCATGGATGCTTTCTCAAATAGATAAACCTAGATCTAATCCAGAACTTGAGAGGCAGAGCTTTGGGGGGCAAGGGAAGAAAGACTTGGGGGTATTGATGCCAAACCCAAGCCAAAACATCCAAATACAACAGTTTTGCTATGTCATTCTGATGTTCAGCTTGCCATTTCTCTTGACCGGCTCATGCGATGGTGTCATGGCTGGATTCCAGAAGAGATGACACTTTTGTCCACTTTCGCATCTTCCTGGTGTCTGTCCCCTCCTCCTGATGCTCTGCTTCCGCACAGTGCTTGCCTGAGGGGCTCGTATGAAATACCTTGTGTGAGAGACTTCTATAGGCCTGTGCCTTGTACCAAGGATAAGTGTCGAAGGCCTGACCAAGGGGTTATCCCCTCCAGGATGTCTCCTTTTAGTTTCTGCAGTCTATACATCTGTGGGGTGATGTACAGATAAAGCCACCAGGCAGCAGGCTGCTGGTGCTTGCCAAATAGCATGTCTAAGCTGTGATCAGGGAGGGGAGCCAGTTTGCTCCAAGGGCAAGTGACTCTCGAAAGTCAGCTGGTGCTTCTTGGCCAGTGCTGTGTCTGGAGATGCTGGAACACTACCTGGCATGTGTTAGGGTTCAGTTAAGACATGTAGGTTTAATAAATGAAGACTGCTTTGTAGATGTCAAGTGTGAAAGCTTTATACTGAACATTTCTGGGATCACTAAGAGTTCTCTTTCTTGAAGGTAGAAACTGAGGCTAGCTGGGATTTACTCAGGAGCACTCCAGCAGGTCTAATGTGTGATGATAAATCATAGCCTTCCTAGTGTTCAGAATCAATTTCACACCTCATCCGTTATCATGTGCAGAATGTGTAAGGAAGTCCCCTCATCATGGTAATATTTCAGTTCTCAAAGATCAAAAATTGCCTGAAGACCAGAAAAGAGAACATGGTTATAGTCCATTGTGCTTAATCAGCTACTCAGACATTGATGGATTTCAGAAGATACTTATATTTAAATCCCGACATCTAGAATGTCTTAAGGAGAGCCTGCAGTTGATAGCCATGATAGGAACAATTTTACAAAATCATTTCTCATTATTCGTAGTCAGAATTACAGCCTCTGGAGAAATATCCCCAGAAAAGTCAGACGAGGACCGGGGATGGAATCCTATCTAGAGTAATGAAAGTCATGGTTGTGACAATCCTCACTGTGTCCATGACATCATTTACAGAACATTCTATGTTCCTGCTCAGCCTGAATGTAACTTGAATGCTTCTTAATCCAAGGCTCTAAATTGTCACTACCGGCTCATCTAAGCTGGCACATTGAAAGGAAAGTCGTCGGCCATCCCTAATCTAGAGTTTGTCTTTGATTATTAACTCTGTGGAAAGGCAACATGAGAAGGCAATGAGATACGAAAGAGAAGGAAAACAAAGCACTCTACATTGAGATAGCATTTTGAATTAGGTTATCTGACTCTCTGAAAAGATGTTGCTTCTGGATAGAAAACTGTTCAAAGTCATGGGCTGAAGACTCTCATCTTCAATGTGGTTGTTCACTGAGCTTCTGGGGCCACACATATTAGAATCACCTTAGTTTTAATGCGGGTGTTTGTACTCAGGACTAGCTGAATGCTGTATTAGAACAAGTGTTCCCAAACATCTCTGTCTTGGCACCTACAGTTCTAGGGAGACCTGGATTCGAGTCCCAGCTCTGCCATACACTTGTGCTGTGAACTTGGTGTCTTAATTACTTTTCTATTGCTATGATACAATGACTAAGGCAACTCATAAAAGAAAGCATTAATTGGGGCCTGGTTTACAGTTTCAGAGGCCATGAGCATCAAGGCAGGAAGTATGGTGGCAGGCAGGTAGGCATAGTGCTGGAACATTCTCTAAGCTTACATACTGATCTGCAAATTAGAGGCAGAGAGGAAGGAGAGAGAGAGAGAGATGGGTTTTTGAAGACTTAAAGCAATACCTTCTCTAACAAAATCATATTTCCTCCAACAAGGTCACACCTCCAAATTCTTCCTAAACAGTTTACAAATGGGAAACTAAAATTTGGGTACATTCCTCCCTGAGTCTGTTTTCCTGTCCTATGGAGCACCAAATAATCGTCAACTGTGCCACTTGTGTCCATCATAGGGTAATCCTGAGTCTCATTTGAGATGAAGATACCTGTGATCCTTTGGGAAGAAAAGATGTCACAAACACGGAGGGTATAGTTATTTACCTGCTACAGTTTGTATTAAGTTGAAGAATTGTGATACTTTTCATCAGGGGCCATGGTCTATTAAAAGCCACAGTGACATAGGAGGAAAGAAAAGACATTCTCTCAAAGAGATTGCAGCTACAGTTACCAACCATAGCTGATAAAATCTGGGCATATTTGAGAATTGCTTGTTCTAGATCTTATCCAAGATGGAGTTAAGAAAGAATCCAGAGTGTGAGAACTATGACTTGCCTAGTCTCATGGAGACTTGTGGTTTTTGTCCTTCCCCCTAAAATGGCTGACCTTTTTTGTCTTTCAAGTTTAATTCACATTACAGTGTTTCCCCAATGCATTTTACTTTATTTTGATTACTTAAATTTGTGCTAATAATTTCATATGTATAGGTATACATATGATGCACTTTTACACATATACAATGCACACATGTATATGTATATATAATGCATTCAGGTAACCGTCACTTCCTACCTTCTCTTTTCTCCCTCCCAGCCCCATCAATCTACCTACTGACAAAGCCCTAACAGGAGATTTTATACCCCATTTCTTTTTAAGTTACTTGGGCTCTTGTCTACTGCTGACAATCAGAAAACCTTCACAGGTACTTTCTTATTAGCCAATTAACTCCTAAAGTGAGGGAACTGTGGCCCTTTGGTTCACTTCAGGACCCTCAGTCATTAGCATGCTTCCTAGAACACAGTGGACATAAAATTTTTACTTAACAAATCAATTTCGAGATGCCTGAGGGTTAATCCTAGTGGAAAGAAAACAAAGCTGGATCTTCTCCTGGCTTTCCTGTATATTCTCCGTGTATAATTTTCAGGATCATTTTGAAAGGCAGGTAAGACTTAGGTGAGTTAATAGTAACACACATTTGTAACGGAAGAATGAAATATGAATCAAACATAGCTGTGGTCATTCATGCCTGCTTTGCACTATAACACCAGTGTCACTCTCTGGCTACTACTTGACTTAAAAATGGTGTTATAGCCAGACACACCCTTTGTAAATGGAAAAGAAATCGTGAGTGGAGAATGTAATCACTTTTCCTATCAAACACTGTAGCTTACTGACACAGCAGACTGAGGGTCAGTTGTTCACGCTGGGGATTGGTTGGCTAAGTTGTGGCTGGTTGTGGCCTGACACAATACCATAGACTCTGTTGCTTATCACTAACCTGAGAAAGGATGAAAACTCCAAGTATGGCATCTGATGAATGCAAATATTCTTTGAACTATTGTACACTTGAAATATCTATAGACTATCGATAGTAATCATGGAGATAATATAAATAGAAAAACTAACTTACTATGTGCCTCCTTTGCTCTGCGGGTCATCATCCCAGCCCTTGGACCCTGTTCTTCACCCCACAAGTCAGGCCTAATGGGAGACTGAATGTCTATGACTATACTCCTTATGGTCTGCTAGTGGCGTGGGCATCTAATGGGTACTGGTGGCATTGTGGGAACATCTACCGCAGAGCAACTGAATCAGAAGCTAGCATCTGGATAATTGTGATGCTTACTCCAGTTTGAGAACCCTAAATTTTTGGTAATGAGTGCCTTCTCCTGTAACTGCTGGTTGTAGCCCAGGCAGGTGGAAGGAGGTACGAGAATGAGCTGGGGGCATTTCTTTCTGTGTCCCACCTGTGGGGTTACTTATTCCTCAGCTGAACCTCTCAGCCTCCAAAAGGTGGTTCTCTCAGGGCATTTTATGTGTTCTATGACCTATTGCATAGCACAGGCCCCTTCTCTCACCCCTTCAGGAAAGTTAGAGGAACCCTCCAGTGCCAGACTTGGTTCATACAACCTGTCTTTGTTGAAAGACATTTTATTGTTTTAGTGTTTTTATCATTATATCTCTGTTTAAGTTGTTCATGTCTTGATTTAATTTTAATAGGTCATATGTATTTAGGAATGTATCAAAAATTTCTATATTTTCTACTGTTCTGAAGTATAAGTTTTCAGAGGATTTCCTAATGATTTTCTAGCTTTTACTGGGATCTATAGTGACCTCTAATTTTTTTATTTTTAAGTTAATTAATTAATTATTTTTCTGAGACAGGGCTTCTCTGTGTAGCCCTAGGCTGTCCTGGAACTCATTGTGTAGACCAGGTTGGCCTCAAACTCACAGAGATCCACCTGCCTCTGTTTTTTTTTTTGTCTCCAATTTTTCAATCATTATTTTTTTAGTTTTGGTTTTCTTTCTCTTTTAGTTAGTTTGACTAGAAGATTGTCAGTTCTTTTTTACCTTTTTATTTTTGAGATTATAATTTAATTACATTTCTCCTTTTGTTTTTTTTCCTCCCAGTCATCCCATATACCCCTACCCACTATCCTTCAAGTCCATGACCTGTCATTTCACTAATTATCGTTTTTTTTTATTTTTATTTTTTTGCTTTATTTATTTATTTTTTTTCGAGACAGGGTTTCTCTGTGGTTTTGGAGCCTGTCCTGGAACTAGCTTTTGTAGACCAGGTTGGTCTCGAACTCACAGAGATCAGCCTGTCTCTGCCTCCCAAGTGCTGGGATTAAAGGCGTGCGTCACCACCGCCCGACCACTAATTATCGTTTTATATATTTATATGTATTTGGATACACATAGAAAAAATATATATCTGTTCAGTGTATATAATGTTACTTGTACGTATGTTTTCAGGGCTATTTGGCACTCAACAACCACCAATCTTGTTTATCATTTCAAGAACCAACTTTGTGTTCGATTCTATGTACTACTATTCTTTAATCTCTATTTAATTAATTTCTGATATAATATCCATTTATTATTATTTTGTTGCTGTATGTTCGGTTTCTGTTGTTCTTATTTGTCTAGAACCTTGGAATCTATTATTAAGTTATTTATGTGGTATTTTTTCTCATTGTTTTTTACTATAAACACTCATAACTATGTACTTTCTTCTTAGAATTGACTTAACCGTCTCTCATAGGTTTCAATGAGTTCACACTCGTTCTTATTTGGTTTTAGATACTTTTAACTTCTTCTGTGGTTTCTCTAATGACCCATTCTTCATTCAAGATTGATTCAATCTGTGTATTTGTGTAGCTCTTCTTGCTATTGATTTCTAGCTTTATGGCCTTATGAACTTTATTATTACAAACAAAATACAATTTAAATTATTTTGTATTTGGTAAAACTTGATTTTTGGCCTGTTTCAAAATTAAAATGGGGGTACAGATCTAAACAGAGAACTCCCAAAAGAGGAATCTCAAATGGTTGAAAGGCACTAAAGGAAAGGCTCAATTTCCTTAGCCATCAGAGAAGAGGAAGTCAAAAGAACTCTGAGGTTCCATCTTACACTAGTAAGAAGGGCCAAGATCAAAAACACAGATGACAGCTTATGCTGGGGAGGTTGTGGGATAAAGGGAACACTCCTGCATTGCTGGTGGGAGTGCAAGCTAGTACAGCCCCTTTGGATATTAGTATGGTGATTTCTCAGAAAATTATTAATCAGTCTACCTCAAGGCCCAGCAATACCACTTTTGGGCATATACCCAAAGAATGCTCAATCATACCACATGGATATTTGCCCAACTATGTTTATAGCAGCATTATTTGTAATAGCCAGAACCTGGTTAGATGCCCCTCCACTGATGAACTGATAAGGAAAATGTGGTACATTTACACAGTGGAGTACTACTTAGCGGTAAAAAACAATTCCATCTTGAAATTTGCAAGCAAATGAATGGAACTAGAAAAAAACCATACTGAATGGAGGTAACCCAGACCCAGAAAGACAAATATAGCATGTACTCACTTATAAGCAGATATTAGACATAAAGCAAAGGATAACCAGCCTACAGTCTACAACCCCAGAGAACCTAGACCACAAAGAGGACCCTAAGAGAGACATACTTATATATACTCATACATGAATCTTCTTAGGAAGGAGAAAAAGACAAGATCTCCTGGGAATGTTGGGGGACTGGAAAGTGTGGAAGAGGGGAGGGGAGACAAGAAGGAGAGTGGGGGACAATTTATAGTTCAATAAAAACAATAAAAAGAAATGAATAAAGAAAAGAATGTATATCATGTTACTATTGAACGGAAAATTCTGTAAATATCCGCTAACGTCATTTGATCTGTGGTACAGTTAATTTTGTTTTATGTTTACAAGTGTTTTGCCTGAATGTATGTCTGTGCACCATGTATGTGCCTGGTGCCTATGGAAGCCAGAGAGGGTGTTAGACTCACTGGAAATCAAATTATAGATAGTTATGAGCTACCATGTGGGTGCTGGGAAATCAAACCCAAGTCTTCTGTGCTCTTAACTGCTGGACTCTCTCTCCAATCTCTATGGCATAGTTAAAATTTGAGAGTTCTTTGTTTTTTGTTTGCTTAATCTATCTAGGGATGTGTGAAATATTGAACTCACCCATTATTATTATATCAGGATCAATCTGGCATTTTATTTCCATTAATCTTTGTTTAATGAAATTGGGAACCTCGGTGTTCAGTGCATAATTTGAAATTGCTTCTAAGAAGTTTTTTTTCCTTAGCTCTCCCTCCCCCTCCCTCTCTCTCCCCTTTCTTCTTCCCTCCTTTCCCCCTTTCCCTTCATCTCTCCATCCCCCACTCCCCTTCTCTTTCTTTCGTTTGTGCATGCTGTGGTACAAATCTGGAAGCCAGAGGATCACTTTCAGGATTCCGTTCTCCTTCCATTATGTGGGTTCTGGAGACTGAACTCAGGCCGCCAGGTTTTGCAGTTAAAGTGTCTTCACCTGAGCCAGCTCACCAGCTCTATGGTTGTTTCCTGATTGTTTTCTTCGTTGTTCTATAGTGGTCTTTCTTAGTTCTCTTGAGTAATTCTGGTTTTAAGGCTACTTTATCAGGTATCAGCACAGCTATGCCGATTAGCTGTAAGTTTCCACTCACCTGACTGATGGTTTGCCATGCTTTGACTCAGCCTGTGGTGATTTACCCTTAAGGAACATTTCTTGGAGACAAACTCTTGGATCTGATTTTTAAGCCTGCCAGTCAGTGTGCCTCTCTTTACTGGTAAGTTGAGGCCAGTTATACTACCTATTGAGAGCAGTCTATAAATTGCAGGATTTCGGGGGGTTATTTTTCTGGTTCATTGGTTCATCCGGTTCTTCACTTACCCTCCTCAAGCACTGGGTGACGGTTGGTTTTCTGTGTGAGACGTGGTGGGGTCCACCTGAGGTCTCCTTTGTTCAGTAGTTCTCTCATGAATGTGATCCTCTCCTCCTGTGACTGAAGTTGATGAAGACTGTCTTCCTTCCTTCCTTCCTTCTCTATGCTTAGTATTTTTTTAAAAATGTCTTCTGTAGTGTTAACTTGGTGGCTATGAGCTACCTTGGTTTGCGCTGGTCTTGAAGTGTCTGTATTTCTCCGTCAGCTTTCAAAAAATAATTTTGCTGGTGTGGCCGTCTGAAGGAGAATGTCTTCAGTGGGCTCATGTATTTGAATGTTTGTTTTCCTCGTTGGGGGTATTGTTTGGCAAGGTCTACAAAGTGTGGCCTTGCTGGAGGGTGTGCATCACTGTGGGCAGACTTTGAGGTTTCAAAGCCTTGTAGCCATTCACAGGGCTCTTCCTCTGCCTTTTCTTATGGTTGATGATGTAATTGCTCAGCATCCAGTTAACACTGATGCCTGCTGCTTGCTGCCATGCTTCCCTGCTATGATAGACTCATCTCTTTGGAACCAGAGGCAAATAATCCGTTCCTTCTGTACGCTGGCTTGGTTGTGGTGGCTTATCACAGCAGAAAAGTAATGAACACAGCTGGATATAACACACTTTGTTGGCAGTTATTTACTTCCAGGGCTTGATATATATATATTTTTTTCTAGGCGTGTATAAGTAACATTTACCTTTGTGAAATTCATGTCTGTGGTCCCGAAGGTATAGGCAATGGCACAATGGAGAGGTTTTCCTAGGTCCTGAGGGAGTAAGGGGCTCATGGATTTGTCAAAGTGGTCCTGGCAATGCTGGATGTGAATGAAGATGCTCCCAGGCTATCTGAGGCAAGATATGGTGGGAAAGCTTGAAATCATAGTTACTAGAGCTCCTAGAGCAGTAGACCGTGGGTGGGCCTCTCTGTCCTCTAGGGATAAACTAGAAGGATGCTAAAGTCTTTCCATCAGCATCTAGTCCTTCCTTTGGCTGAAAGGCCATCTTCCCTAGCTCTTGATACATGGCTCCAGTTTCTGACAGGGATTTGAGCTACAGTATCTACATTCCTGGAGCTGCCAGGAACATTCCTGAGTTCTAGGACCCAGGGGAGGATTTCCCCAGCCCCTATAGACATGTGCCCATGGAGGCAAAACGTTGTAACAGTAGCTAAGATTGTGGGCCAGAGAGGAGATTTTCCCTAGTTCTTGCCAGGGCAAGTGAGGTTGGGACTCAGTACTGGTCCTCAAGCTGTAGATGCTGGGGGGTTGGCCTCTTCCCTGTGAGTTTTCTGAGTCCAAGGCTTCTGGTTGTTCCAGGGAAGTAATTTGCAAACCCCTAAACCAAGAAAGCAGATAGCACCAACTGTTGTAATAGCTTGGGTTTAGAGAGCATGTTAGACGCAAAATACATTCTTTCTTTGAAACACAACAGCCACTTTTAGATTTTCCAACTTCCCAAACTGGATTTAAAGGCTGTAAGGATGATGAGATGCTCTTGCAGTTGTAACTGTCAGTCGTTACTATCCTGTTTGCTGTCACTTTTCACCTGTCCCCCACTCCCCCAATTCCTCACCCCTCACAGGGAGACAGGGTTGAAATCGCAAGTTGCAATTTGTCCAGGTGGGCTTTCCTTCTTGTGGTCTGAGGTCCTAATGATTTGCTACCTCGGTTTCAGATCTGTCTCTTCATCACTGTCTTCACAAACAGTCTCCCCTTTGTTGGCTTGGTTCTTCTGTGTGGCATGTCACACCCAGGACACTTCTATTCAGTCATCTTGGTGGTTCTCTTGCAGCCCAGTGGCCTCTTGGACCTGTCAGCCTGGACCGAGGGACCTCGATCTGGCCAAGTAGCTGCTGCAGATTATGGTTGAGATGTCCTGATTTCCCCATTTCCACACCCTCCAGCCCCACCTCGAGATGATCTTTCTGCAGGGATGCTGTGCTCATCTGGTGCTTCTGGCTGCTCCAGTGTCTCTTTGGCCACTCAAGATAACCTCCTAAAGCTGTTTTTATGGAAACACGGTGGATTCTTTGTTACCTTCCTGGTTCTCAACACTTCACCAGTTCCGTGGCTAAAGAAGACTTTAGAGACCAGCGCTCAGTTTCTAACATTTGTGGCCCACAGATTAAGACGGAAAAAAAAAGTTTACATAATATAAGGAGACCTAGAATGTGAAGCTGTAGGACAAGAGCCACTTGGGGGTGTGTTTGCAGAAAGGGACCGATCCTCCATTCTGAACACATTTTGGTGGTTTTGGGGAACACAGTTTAAGCATATTGCTCATTTTTGTTAACTCTCATTTGGCGAGAGAAAGTCATTTGCTCAAGGTCACCCACTGCATGCGTTCAGGATTTGAATCAAGGCTTCTTTGGCTTTATCTCCTTCTGTAGATCCATAAATAAGGAAAAACTACAGGGGTCTTTCAAGCGAGTGATCAAAGAGCGCCTGCCTCCTATTAACCGATCGTTACTTCAAAGCCTTGCAAACCCTCTCCTCCATCAGTAGGTCCCGATGAAAACCACCAATAACATCTCTCCCAGAAATGCCTCCCTCCTGCCCCAGTACAAATGTCTCGCTGGCTTGTTAATTTTAGTTTGAAAATCGGGAGACCTAGTGGCAGCCACTCACATGCAGAGGGCTTCTCTGCTGTTCAATAAATGCTAAGAAACGGCCAGATCTGCAGTCCTAACAATTGCCACTGCCTGAACCCAAATGCAAGGGCAAAGATTACTTTGGTCTGAATTGGATTTGAAAAGGCTGAAAGAGCAGGCGTTTGAGTGTGCAGTGGAAATGCCAGTTGAATATTAATTACAGCCGGGCTGCCGGCTCGAGGAAGTTGCAATGGTTCAGTGCAGAGCCGAGAGAGAGGAGCAAATGCAGGCGAAAGGCTTGTGCACGTGGAATCCAAGAGTATGGCTTCAAAGAGTCTTGGAGGCCTGGGGGCGGCTTTCCACAGCTCTCCCGGTGTTCGGTGTTCGGAGAGGGCCTTTCTGCTCTTCCAATTCGCTCATTTTATTTACTCTTCAGAATCATCTCGGTGACTCCGCCAGGAGCGGTCTTACAGGCAGGTTTTAATTAGTGGCCTGGGAATTCCGAACATAGCAGGGAGGTACATAGGGGTTCCAGACTCTGCTTGCCCCATGAATTATTTCCCACATTCCAAGAATGGAATGCTCCCGCCTCCAGTGATCCCAACACACAGTCACGACCAGGCTGCCTTGCCCAGTTGGCCACCCCTCTCCCCAGCATGAGCTGTGACTGACAGGGAAGGCTAGAGACTTGCTTATGAACATACCGAGATGATTTTCATATATCCTCCACCCCTGGCAATCTTTTAAATTGTGAATACTAAGTCTTGTCTTACAGATCTAACTGCCCAATAGATGCATGACTAATTGTTTTTTTTTCTTTTTCCATTTGATATGGGAACCTTCTGGTGGGCTGTATGTTTTTGTGCAATTATGTCAGCCCCAGGCCAGAGCGGGGCCATTTTAGCCACCTGAAGAGTGTGCTAATTGTCCTGAAGTATACTGCCTGGTGTGAGCCTCATTGCTGTAGTGGTTTTTAATGGGAATTTCTAATTAAAAATAAGAAGAGAGGCAGGGCTGGGTGCCTTCCTCCTGCATTATGGTTCAGGCAGAGCCCCCTTGAGCATGCCCATGTGAGCAAACCCATGAGGGGAGCCAGCTGGGGCAGAGATTAACATGTGCCTGGTTTGTCTAGTAGGCACAGCTTGGGCTGCTGGAGCTCTCCTCAGAGCTGGGCCAATGTCAACATGTCTTCTGACATGCCTCTTCTTCTCCTAAGCTCCGTGTCAGTCTCTGGAGTGGGTGCCAGTGGGGACTCTGGGAAGAGACAAGGCAGGGGTTTTAATCAGTTAGAGGTTTAGACTGACACCTGGAGGGAGTCCATGAGACAAGATTGTTCTAGAAAATCAGATGTACGTCCTACTGTTTCCAAAAGACTAGCCTGCCTGGTGGTTCAGTAAGTGGTCCAAGAGCATTGCTGGGCCAGAATAATGGCTGTGCTCTTAACAGTACACCCTTGGAGAGGCCACTTCACTCTTCTGAGCCTTGGTGTAGGTAATTCCTTGTAAAGTGAGGTGCAGAAGAACAGAAACTCTGATGACATATTGGTGGATGCCTGCCTCTGACATTTCTGTATTGTATGTGGTGAGTCACGTTTCTTCTCCATGCACCAACCCCACACCTCTGCTTCCCTTGTCCACAGTCTAGCAACACAGAGGACAGGTGAAAAACAAGAACACGTTAGTCATTTATGGCCGAGGTCATTAGTCAAAACTAGAACCTAGAAAGAAAAGGCTCTTAACAGTACACCCTTGGAGAGGCCACTTCACTCTTCTGAACAGAAAACGGCTTTCTCTGCGGATAAGGCTTAGCCTATTTGTGACAGCTGACCTAGAGAGGATTTGGAGAAAAAGGAAAGGTTTTTTTTTTTTTTTTTTTTTTTTTTTTTTGTTTTTGTTTTTGTTTTCTTTAGAAGTATACTGGGGAGAGGAAAGAGAAAATGATAGGAGGAAGAATTAAGAGAAAGAATTTGAGAGAGAATTCACTGTTGTTTGAGCCCTTTGAATATATAGGTTACAAGGAACTAATGATTTCCCCCAAATTAATGATTTCTCCAAAACTAATGATTTCCCCAAAAACCAGATCATCATCTGGTCTTTGAATATGCGGAGTAGAAGAGGCAGATCAAGTCATGGGAAATACGTTTTCAACTTCTGTCTTCTGGATTTGTGTTCAGGACTAGAGATGCGAACATCATTATGGGCTGGCCCACTGCCCTTGTTGACCAAAGTCTGGTGTAGGCTCCGGAAGAGCTAATGTTAGATCTTTGATGACCTACTCCATCAGGCTTTTGGGAGTGACACACACACACACAGACAAGAGTCACTGGCAGAGGTCTGTGCTGGGTTCCATAGAGCTGTGCAGAAAGCTTTAGGAGAGAAGGGGCAGGGACAGCCATAGACAGCTGTTCAAGATGAGACTCTGAATAGGTGCATAGAGGTCATGGTGGGGATAGCAGACACACAGGGATTAGAAGGTACACGGTGTCCTCAGAATAGCCAACAGCCATCTTTTATGGTTCCTAAAAGCTTAGGCTCCACGCCTGGCAAGGTCAGGCAAGGTCAGGTGATGAAGCTTAGAAACTGGCCATGTAAATGGAGTCCTGTATTTCCTTATTTCCATTGAGAGTTATCTTAATATCCTCCAGGTTTGTTTCCTGACACCTACTTACTCCTCCCCTCGCCAATCTATATTTGTAATTTGTGAACGCTTAGCCAGTCAGCAGGTTTTCAGCTGACCTCCTAGTGCCTTTAATTTTCTTTGCAAAGAGTTAGGTCCATCTGGCTTCTAACGTCATCATTAGAAAAAATGATTTCTTAGTGAGATCTTTTGAATGAAAGTTTCAAGGGCTTCTAGGAATGACTTCATAAATGTTCTCATAGATGAGAAGTCAGTCTGAGTTCAGGAAAAGCACGGAGTCCGGAGTCCTTCATACCTACCTCCTTATTTTAACTAGATGAGAAAGAAAAACCTTACAATAGGAAATTTGCAAGAAAGAGAAATGACCTTCTGATTCTTAGATCTAGATGGGGCTTTTTTCACTTTCTTCTGTCAAGAAGGTGCCTTGATGTTTTATATTTTGGGCCCTGAGCAGCACAGGGTTGACTCCTGACCCAGCCACATACTTGTCTGAACAAGAACAGAACATCTGCTCCCCGTGTGTCCTGTTGTATCAGGGCCAGCCTCAGATGTAGGCAATCCCTTCCCTGGCATCTCCTGGATGAAGGTTTCTATATCCCCATCCTCACTTGCCACCTTGACTTGAGAACTCTTAGGCCTGATTCTTTGGAATAAAGCAGCTAAGGGTTGTTGAAAATCATCTGTTGCCAAGGTGGGAATCTCTCATTATTAGGTCATGATGGTCATGAAGATGGTGGCCCGAGTGACATCCTCTGACTCAACTGATAGTGGGTCAAGTAGGTGATATAGAATCTTACTTCGGAATGGTCCACGAATGGGTCATGGTGGAGAAAGTGCATGAAGCAACTCGGGATCAGGGATGGCTCTTCTTCATCCTCTCTTTGGGACTTTATATCCTGTCCTTTAAAAGGACGGTGGCTTGACTGGAGTTTTAATGAGTGTTATGTTGTCTAGGATTCTTAATTTTCTTGTTTGAAAGTCTTGCATAAATGGGAGGACAAAGTGCAGCGCATGCTCATTTTCACATACATGTCTTAAACATCCAATAAAAGGATAAAAGTGTGTGTGTGTGTGTGTGTGTGTGTGTGTGAGAGAGAGAGAGAGAGAGAGAGAGAGAGAGAGAGAGAGAGAGAGAGAGAGGGAGTTTTTTGAGGGCAAAATTGGGGCTCAACAGCAGCACTTGATGGACTTTAGAATTCATCTCTTCTTCTTCAAGCAGGACGAGAGAACTTGAAGGGTGCCTTTTGCTGGTATAGTCCATCCTTGCCCCCCACCCCCGAATATACATCTGCAAACAGTGTAATATGAGGAGTTCTAGAAAGACCCCATATTTGTTAACTTTCTGTTGGCTGTGATGAAGCACCATGATCAAGGCAACTTACAGAAGGAAGAGTTGGATTTGGCTTATGGTTCCAGAGTGAAGAGTTCATCATGGAGGGCAGGCGTGGCCGCAGGCAAGCGTGGTGGTTGGAGCAAGAAGCTGAGGGATCACATCCTCAAGTGCAGACACAAAGGAGAATCAGCAAACTGGAAGTGGGGACAGGCTATGCACTCTCAAATCCACCCCATAGTAAATCCTTCCTCCAGCAAGTCCAGACCTCCTCAATGCCACTAAATGGGGATCAAGTGTTCAAGTCCAGGAGACAATGAGGGAGGTCCTTATTCAAAGCTTTACAGACCCCACGGTCAGACTGATTTCTTCACATATTTATCATGTGGCCTCATATTTTATCATTCTCCCCATTTTCCCATTTGGTGCAACAGTCTTTTTTTTTTTTTTAAATATGATTTGGTGTTTTGTCTGCATTCATGTCTGTGTGAGGGTGTCTTTTAAGGCATGCAAAACCTATGGAAACCATTGGTATTTTCTCTCTGGTGAAAAAAGTGGTCAAAAATGAGTGTCAATAGGGCACAATTCTGATCTTAGCTTTGCTTACACATTGCTGGTTGATCTTGGACATGGCTACTTATTATTCATCATTGGCATACAGTGGCAACTTTTCATCACAGGGTAGCTGCAATAGAAGTGACTGTTGACCCTAAAGAAAAACATTTTCTATTACCTGTCCTGTTCCTGTGCAAGATTGGGCCCCTTACATGATGAGCCAGAGGAGCTCACACAGTTTGTGTTGTTATTAGGGAATGTCACTATTTGAAAAGGATTAGGCGGTGTAGCCTTGTTAGAGGAAGTGTGTCACTGGGGGTGAGTTTTGAGGTTTCAAAAGCCCATGCAAGGCCCAGGGTCTCTCCCCTGGTCTATGGGTCAGGATATGGTTCTTAGCTATTGTTCCAATACAATGTATGTGATCATGCTTCCCACTATGATGAAAGTGGACTAAACCTCTGAAACTGTAAGCTAGCTCCAATTAAATGCTTTCTTTCATAAGAGCTGCCTAGGTCCCGATATCTCTTCACAGCAATATAACAGTGACTAAGACCAGGCCCCATTCTTCTCTGAAGATCTGTAGGTTAATTGTGATTGCTGGGTAAGGGAGAGGCATTTTATTCAGCACTGTAGCTACGGGCATGGTGGTTTAAAAAGTACCCCTTCACCTATGCTCCTGTAACTAAGCCTAATTAAAATCATTGGTTCAAAAATGTAGAAAAAATACTTTCTTTAAACTTCAGTCAAGTGTTTGGTTGGCTAGCCTCTCTGCAAGTACGTCTGAGAATACTTTTGTGCCTGGATTCCCTTTCCTCAGGCTTCCCTGTGAGGGGTGAACCTCTCTTACAGACTGCTGTAAGACAGTGTCTGTTTAACTATCCACAGAGTTAGGACTTCGAAGTAGTGCTGTGCTTGAGAGGCACAGGGATATTGGCTTTGTGCTTTATTTACATAGTAAGCAACCATGTTTATTAGGGGTGGATGGGAGTGTTGCCTGGTCCTTAGTAGTCCTGAGGGTCTGTGTAAAGGAAAGGTATGCATTTGCTCTGGCTTCCTTCTCGACAGTTGGAAGTGATGACTGCCTTGGCCCTTCATTAAGGATTCCCTTGCACAACAGCTTCTTAACACCTATCTACTGATCTAACATTGTCAGCCTGGGCCCTCAGGGGGTTGAGAAGGTTATAACCCTTCCCCAAAGAGTGGCTGCCTTCTCAGCTTCACTCAGCCCCTGAAAACTGGTTTCATTCATGATTTCTCCAATGGCAGCATCGTTCTGTCATGTGATGCCGTATTCCAAGCACTAGGGACATGGCAGGAAACTTTTTTTCTGTAGCTTCTTCTTTCTCTGTGTTCTTGTGTGTATGCTATACAGACTCCTACAGATGCACACAGATAGTAAACCACAGTTTTGGGAGCCATCAGAGGACATCCCTGTACCATAACCGGCCCCCTCAAACATCTTCTAGAACCAATTGAGGACCCAACTTAAGAGTTTGGGGAGTCTGAGTTGAATCGTTTCAGGGGGAAAAAAAAACCAAACAATGAAAGAATTTGTTTAGAGCCACCATGGAAACCATACCACCAAGACTTGAAATGTGGTCTCCAATTCTTTTTTTTTAATTAACATTTTGTTTTTTTCTTATGTATGTATGTATGTATGTATGTATGTATTTATATTTGTCTGTCTATCTATCTATCTATCTTCTTCTTCTTCATCATCATCATCATCATCATCATCATCATCTATTTATTCATTATATACAATTTCAGTTCCCCTTCTGTCCTCTCCTCCTGCTCCCCCCACCATCCCTCCACTCCACCCTCCATCCGCTCCTCAGAGGGGTTAAGGTCTCCCCTGGGAAGTTAACTAAGTTTCTTCTATCACCTCACTGAGGCAGAACCAAGCTCCCCTTCCCCTGCTGAGGCTGAACAAGGTGTCTCTCCATAGAGAATGGGCTCCACAAGTCAGTTCATGCATTAGAGTTAGATCCTGGTCCCACTGACAGTGGCCTCATATACTGCCCATGCCACAACATTGTCACTTGTATTCAGGGGGCCTAACTGGCCTCCAATTCTTTTTTTTTAAACTTTTAATGATGTAAACAAAAATATACCTAAAAGCGAAGCTTCTGGAAAAACCATTTGTTCTTCCCTGTCTTGTATCGTTCCTCAAATTTGACCTTGGCTTCCCGCCTTGCCTTGCGTTTTAGGGCTGGGTCCCTAAAGACATCCTTGTTGACAACAGTTTTGTCCAGGGGGATGTCCACAGAGTACCTTGTGGGCATCAGGTGGTTGCAGTTATAAACCTTCACAAAGGACTTGATCTTGGATCTCTTAGCGACTTTCTTCTTGCCCATGGCAGCCGTCACTTTTCGGGGATAGCGGTCAATTCCAGCCACCAGGGCATGGCTGTAAGGGCGGTCTGAGGTGCCATTATCAATGTTCTTCACGATGATGGCTTTGCGTCCCGAGTAGCGTCCAGCCAGGACGAGCACCACTTTCCCGGGTTTCATGAACTTGCCCATTTCGACAGCGAGCAGCCGCTTCCCAGCAGCTGGCCTCCAATTCTTAACTCCAGCTCTACTTCTTGTCCAAAGGATTCCGCTGCCTGAAGCCCTCTCAGGTGTAGTACCTCTTTCTGTTCTGCTAGGTGGCACCAGAAGGCTTCCAGAGGAAAAGGCTCCACATGGATCCGCCTGACTAGGTGCTCAATCTAGAGAAGGGGAGGGGCACCAGGGAGGTATTGTGTGGCAGAGTAAGGAGTAGCTCAGGTTCCCCCTAAATATTGGCTTTAGACTTATCTTTGTTTGGGCTCCAAGCTGGATTCGACATGGTGCAGTACAGTCTTTCCTTGGGTCACATTGCAAGGTTGTGCCAGAGTTCAGATGAAATTCAGGCACCCTCCCCACTGTGAAACCCTGTCTCTAGAAAGAATGCCACCAGGTTCTGGTCCCTACCTGCCCTTTTGGTCTTACCTTGAGCTGTGAATCTCTCTGGCTAAGCACACACACAGTCTCTGCTTTTAGATTCCCAAGCTTAGAATGCCACCTGACCACTTGCTAATTGTGGAACTGTTGTATTTTTATGAGACTTCTCTCTTTTATTATTTTTTATTGTTTTTATTGAGCTATACATTTTTCCTACTGCCTTCCCTTCTTCCCCTCTTCCCTTCTACCCTCTCCTGTGACTCCCCCCCCCCACTCCCAATTGACTCAGGAGATCTTGTCTTTTTCACCTTCCTATGTAGATCCATGTATGTCTCTCTTAGGGTTCTCTTTGTTGTCTATGTGGCCTATAGGCTGATTTTTCTTTGCTTTGTGTCTAAAAGTTTATGTGGCTTCTCTTTACCCCACTTCCTTCCTCTACTAGGTGGGGATGGATGGCTGCAAACAGCATTCAGTCTCTTTACAGTGCTCTCTCATGCAAAGATAGAGTGTGTTTCCCCACATTCTCGAAACAGGTCGGCTTTATAACTTGCTTCTATGAACCCAGCGGTCCGTAAGTATCCAAGTTCTCAGCCACAATCTCAGAAGGTCTTCCAGCTTTCTTTTTACAGTTCTGCAGCCATGTGACAGGCCTAGCTGGCCTTCCTGAGAATGAGAAACCGGTGCAGGGAGTGAGATCCCAATCCTTCAGTTTGGATCTCAGATGCATGCGAGCTCCCCTGACATCAGACAATATAAGGGGGAGGTCAGTGCATTGAGCTTTGAGGTAGCTGGGGTACAGTTGAAACTACTGGGCCAGGCTAGATAAGCCTTTATACTGGAGGGTTGCTGTGGGGTTAGGTGGTGGTACACGCATAGACCAGGATCTAGCACACAGTAAACTAACCCAATAATCATTAGGACAACATAATCTCAGATCATTTCCTTCTGCTGTCTGAAATCTAGTCACTCTGATTATTTTATTCTCTCTCTCTCTCTCTCTCTCTCTCTCTCTCTCTCCCCCTCTCTCTCTGTCTCTCTCTCTCTCTCTGTGTGACATCTGTGCACATGGAGACCAGAGGAGCTTGGGTATTCATCTTCTACCACTCTTTGCCTAGAAACAGGCTCTCTCACTAAACCTAGAACCTAGGTTTGTAACCACCAAACCCTAGAGATCTTCTTACCTGTGCCCATCCTACCCTTCTGCCATACTATTGGGGTTACAGGTGCATTTGGCTACACAGAGATTTTTTTTTTTAAATGTAGGTACTAGGGATTTGAACTCAACTCCTCATGTTTGTGCTGGAATCACTCACATTGGCAACGGAATGGCAGAGATGACCAAGTCAGCCTAAATTTTGGGTGTGTGCTAGGCTTGCAGGAGAGAAGTAATCAGGTTAGAGTTTCTGAATAAGTCTTGTGTGTGCTGCTTCCAGGTCTTACAGCCCATAGGCATAGTTTGTGCTTTATCTCACACTGGGTTAAATAGTCCTAATGCCTTGAGCTTAGGAAAGGTAGTAGGGTGTTGGAAGGTAGGGGAGGGCAGGCATTAACTTCCTCATAGCCCATGTTTCACTTCAAATTATTTAGTAAGGACTTGATGAGGTTTATTGATGAAATGAATGAGTAAATGCAAAGAAGGATGAAAGAATGAATAAATATTCAGGATTCATACCGACAATGTATAGGAAGAATAATAAGAATTTCAGATTGGCCAAGAATTATGGAAAAACCAAGTTTATTTTTCTTTTTTTTTCTAAAAAAGATGATGACATGTTTCCAGTCAATCAGTAAAAAGATTATACATATAGAACATGTACTAAATGCAGTCCCTAGCATTACCTTATAGAGGGAACGTTAGAGCTGCCCTCTGAGTGAGGTGGCACATCAGTCACTCACACAGCTGGTTTGGTTCACAACGAGTAGCAAAAGAAAGTGACCACTTGGGACCAGATGGTCCAGGCTCCCCAGCATGCAGGGACCTATAACACTGGGATCATTCCAGGCACACTGAGACGGTCAGTTAGTCAAGAAAAAGAGCAGCCTTAGAGTGCTGAGTAGAGCGTGGATCTTGGAAGGGGTGGGGTGTCACATTTTCTCGCCACCTCCTTATCCTCCTTTCCCTCTGAAGTGAGACTCCTGTTCCTAAGGACAGCTCTTGCTCTCTGAAAGCCTCATCAGTACACCGTATGCAATTTGGGCTTGATCTTTATGCCAGGAGCTAGAGCTGCTTCCACTTAATTTGCAAGCGTGGTAGCCTGCTCCAAGGTCCTTTAAAGACTACAGGGAAAAGCAAACACTTAAACTCCAATCTACTGGAGCAAATACTCTGCTATTTTCTAGAATAAACTACTGGAATTTCTGACTATTGGCAGGAGGTAGGAGTCTCAGAAGGAAAGGGGAGTTAGATCCAAGTTTTGATGAATCTCTTCACTTGGAACAACCCATGTTTGCTTATCCTTCACTCATCCCCCACCTCCTGTATGACCATATCAATTTTTCGGTAGGATACTTAAGTTCCTACCTTCTGGCTCATGCTGGCATTATGATATCACAGAGCTTTAGGGTGATGCTCAAAAGGGCTCCTCCAATCTTTGTTTTCCACAAGGATGAACAGAGTCAGCCCATTCTGCCATTTGCCGTCTTGATTGTTGGGCTATTTCTTAGTATCATTACTTAGGAATTACTTAAGTCACAGGCCAACTCATGGCTGCTGGTGGTGACTTGGGTAAAAAGGTTACAGTTTTCCTATCCTTGGACTTTTTGCCCAATATGCAGGCACTGCCTTGAGACAATGGCAAAGAACACTCCTTGACTTAGCTTTGAAGACTTGGAATAGGTCATCGCTGGTCATAGCGGACCTAGCTTATCTTGATAGCCTCTGAGAACTGTCAATTAGCTTTTTATAGAAATCTTCAACATTTTATAGTGTTAACACTTTTGGCATTAACAGTTTCTAGGGATAGGAAACACATGTAATTCTTTCCCCACGACTGTTTAACTTAGCTGAATCACAGGTCGATGATGGCATGACACGCTGGCATCAGCCGATAATGTGGGTTTTAAACTTGAAGATGCCACTTTGAACTCATAGTTGCTCTGTCATCTGGGCCTCTTATTGAGGAATGCTATGCTAATATATTATCCCTGGTTTTTCCCATTGTAAGAGTTGAATGAGGATGGGCAGTTTGTTTCCAAATAAATCAGTAGTTTGATGAGAGCATGCTGTGTCCTTTTGGAATACTCCCCCAGATGGTGGGGCATGTGGTCCATTAGTGAAAAACCTTTAGTATGTGTATCCTTCCTGCCTCTTATATGAGTTGTAACCCCACAGCCCTTGGTAGTATCTGTTGCACTGCACGCAAATCCCATCTAATCCCATTTTCATCTTTAGATGTTGTTTTCTTTGGCTTAGAGCAGTGGTTCTCAACCTGGGTCACAGCCCCTTTGGGAGTCATATGTCAGATAGCTTGCATATCAGATATTTACACTACAAGTCATAACAGTAGCAAAATCACAGTTATGAAATATCAGTGAAATAATTTTATGGTTGGGGGGTCATCACAACATGAGGAGCTTTGTTATTAAAGGGATGCAGCATCAAAAAGGTTGAGAAACCACTGGCTTAAAGGAATGAGGCAGCCTCAACTCTGTTCATGGAAGAGATGATATTCCTGACTTGGTACAGGAGTGATCTTGAGAAGAAGCTATTGTGTGTGCAGGTCTCCTCTGAAACTTGAACTCTTGGGTGAGGTGAGGTGATGGCTTGGCAACCCTAGTAACTTCCATATTCTGATACATCTCAAAGATTTGTAATACTGATTGGAGTCTTGGATACTCACTGCCTGGATGCATTGGGGTCATGGGCTTTGCTCACGTAGAAGCACATAAAGATGTGCTTGAGTTAAAACGTTGGAACACAATGTAACAAAATCAAAACATCTGGATCCAGACTATTGTTTTGAAGTTGTGCTGCCTGGCAGAAAGCCAGAGTCAGTGGGCCTGACAATCCAGTGTTGCTCAACCCCTTTGGGGACATCTTTTCCACAAGGAATTCAACCCTGGTGGAGGAGAACTGATAAAACTGGCAGTTATTCCTCTACAGAGAGGAAGGGAACTGGGTCACTTGCCAGTTATTAAGGTGGCCTCTTCTGAGTTTGCTTCAATCTCCGATTTTTGTAGTCCCCTCATATGAGTGAACTCTGAGACCGGCGATGGCTGCCTTTGCTTGAGAGTCGAGACACATCCTTCTGTCCCCTGACATAGGCTGTCAGAGCCATTGTTCTGTTTGGGCCCAGTAGACATTCCCCAGATGAGAATTTAGCCAAGGTGTCTCCTGAGCATGAGCTATCCCGTGAGAGCTCTCTGTTGCATCTTGGACCCTGGAGAACCCAGTTTTCAACATGCTTCTGCCTGGGAGGGCTAAAGTTCTTTGGGGTGCTGGTTCCTAAGCCCTGCTGTCGTGCAGGTGATACTGACTGGCATGGAGGCTGAACATGGGCAGGGTCCGAAACAGGAACAGAAGCAGAGGCAGAAGCAGGGGCAGGAGTAGGCCTCTGTTTGCTTCTCCAGTTCTGGATTTCGAGGTTTCTTTTGTCTATGGGCAGCTTGTCAATTTTCTGGGCTTTTAAGATGAGAGACTTCCCATATGTGCCTTGTAGAGACAGGAGTAAGTACCTAGTTGAAAGTAAAAGAATAAAGGTAGTTTTTGAGTTGTTTGTATCTTCAAATTTCAGCATTGAAAGGGCTCTTAGACTCTAACTTTTCTCCAGTGAGATTGTCTTCATTGTACACTGAGTAATCACTCTCAAAGCTAAGGATGCCTGCTCCTGCAGATGGAGGAAGGGAGATAACAGCAGCAAAATACAACAGTAAAGCTTATTCTCTTCAAAGAGCCTTGCTGATTACTGATTCCTGCTTTCAGAAGCCCACGTGCTTGACATAGTCAAGGACGAGGAGGCTACCTTTGAGCCCCGGTAAGGCACACATGCTCTCAATCACTTGGAAGCATTGCCAACTTAACTTTACATGAGTGTATTTTGTGATGTTTGTACTGTGATGAGATTGTCCTATGCTGTGTTTCTCATGTCTTAGTGTGTCACACACAATGCACAATGAATCCAGTGCTTTATCTGCTGTCAAGCTATGGTCAGATCCAAGTGTTCTTATCGGCTGTATACACATTGCATTGTTGTGTGTGTGTGTGTGTGTGTGTGTGTGTGTGTGTGTGTGTGTAACTCTATATAATTACTCTTTGCCCAGTGAGGAGACTGACACCTCCAGATGAGGTCTATTGTGTGGTGTGATTTTTTGCAGCATTCCTGGGCCCTCTGATTGCCAGGATACCCTTTCCCCTAAAACCTTACCCCAGGTGCTGAGGTGATACTGCCAAAGCTTCCTGAAAAGGTCTGGGATCTCAGCATCTCACTCCGACTTGCCCTTTTCTTACCAAGCTGCATGTAGCCTGTGGGAGACTTTAGATTCATCTTCTGGATCCAAATTTAGACATGTGGAAGGGTGAGAAGGCTAACTATACATTATCTTATATCATAGGCCATGTACGTTCCCTTTTCTGAGTGTTATCTAGCCTGGAGGACATGTTCAATGTTAATTTTAAAGCCTTGTAAACAGAGAGTCTGATTTTATTGTGTTTGAAAGTTGTACGCTGAACCCACAGGGGACAAGAATTTTCTTAAGACTGTAATAGATCCCACCAATGCTGATAAAATTTTCCTTATTTTTACCAGAGAACCTAGACAACAAAGAGAACCCTAAGAGAGACATACATGGATCTAATCTACATGGGAAGTAGAAAAAGACAAGATCTCCTGAGTAAATTGGGAGTGTGGGGAGCCATGAGAGAGGGTAGAAGGAGAGGGAGAAGGAGAAGAGGGGAGTGGAGAAAAAATATATAACTCAATAAAAACAATAAAAAAAGAAAAAAGAAAGTTATTTCAATTCAGAATAGTGATTTCTGGGTCTGTGAAGAAAATATAAAGTTAGGGGATCAGCGAACCCAGGCTGAAGGCTTGGCACTCACTGGATCTAGGGAGTGAGTTGCAAAGGGAAGGAGAAGTGGGAAGAGAGTCCAAGCATGTGCAGGTCTCAAAAGTCAAGGAAGAGGGACCAAAAACTGTTACTATTTGCTACTACTAATTAGAAGGATTAAGAAAGGGCCCTAGGAGTTAAGCTAGATATGATCATCTGTTTTTAAATCTCTAAAATAGTTTTCATACATCTATGCTTCTAGTTGAAGGGAATTTGTACTGTCCTTTTGTGCTGGGTGAATTAACTGGACCAAGATTAGCAGTCTACTTATCACAAGATTAGCGAGTAAGATCACTGCCCATGATGAGAAACAGGACTTTCAACTTTAAGCCAGGAACAGTGTTAGCAATGAATAGCAAACATTCTATCATGTGGATTTCTATAAACAAACATGCATTATGCCAAGGTTGTAAGTCAAGTGTCCTTACAATTATTAAAATAATCCCTTCATTATCAGAAGAAATCCTTTTGACCTTAGTAAATAGAATTAAATGGGAATTCCACTTTGTGGTAATAATATAGAATAAGCAAAGATTTGGCTCATATACCATGGTCACTAGCAAGTACATATTTGCTAATGTTTCCTTAACTCATCCCCCATCTGTTCAGCAGGTCATGAAGCTGATGCCCAGCTGTTCATTCCACATGTGTCAACAGTCCTTGCACGTGCTTCAAGGGCCTTTATTAAGCTGCTGCTGTAGCCTTGGAAGACTGTGGCTCTAAGCACTTTTCTAATGAAGAACACCAGGCTTATAAATTTCTCTTTAGTCTCCAAATAACCTGGGGGATAGAGAAGCTCACTCTGGCCATGATGGTCACAATCGCTTAACTTCAAAATCAGTGGGCAAAACAAACAAAACCCAACAGTAAGGCCAGAGAGGCAGCTCAGTGGTTAGAAGTGCTCTATGCTTTTCTAGAGGACCTGAGTTAAGTTCCTACCACCCACATCAGGTGGCTCACAAATAATCTGTAACTCCAGCTTCAGGCATCTGACACCCTCTTCTGGCCTCCACAGGCACCTACATACACATAGCGCACGCTCGTACGCACACACACACACACACACACACACCATAAACAAACAAACAAACAAACAAACAAACAAAAAATAACAAAAACAAATCCCTGACATTTCTGATGGAATTTTCCAATAAGGGCATGATCCTCCCATTCCTCTCAGGGTTTTTGTCCCCAGAGTTTCATTGACAAAGGGGTGGGTAGAAATTTTATTCTTGAGACTTATACTTTTTCTTTCTTTCTTTCTTTCTTTCTTTCTTTCTTTCTTTTTTGCCTACTCTGTACTCTGAGGATCCTATATGGGTCAGCCTCTTTCACCCGTATGACAGACTTATGTGCAATGCCTCTGCTGGGTGATACCTTGTGTGAAGCTAGAGTCTGTCTATCCATCTTTCTGATTGTCCAGTATCCATTGTTCATTCATCTCAGGGCACAGACTATGCAGCAGGAACTGCTAGGTGATGGCTGAATAAAGACAAAAAGTTCTTTCTTCTGGAGTCTACCATCAGAAGACATGAACATGATTTGAATGATGGGAAAACTGGCTGTAACAGCTAAACACACAGGTGGTGGGAATATCAGGGATTTGCTACACTCCCAGGAAGGTAGGAGACGTCCTAGAACTTCTGAAAATAGTCATGCTGTTATGAGATCAAAGCGTAAAGAGCTTCGGTGGAGGCAAAGACATTTCCAATAGAAGCCACAGCATAGAAGTGAGAGGGTCTGGGACCATTAACACAGCTAAGCAGTTTGGTGGTGTTTATCTCCAAATTCGAAGCAGTGTGGAGATGAGGCTGGAGGACTCTAGGAGTCAAGCTGGGAGGTCCTGCACACAGCCAGTATTCAGAACTCAATTCTTCTGCAATATTTGCTGACCTCTGTACTATATGCCAGGGTTGTATTTTCTGTCTCTAACTGTGTATCAGAAGCCAAAGTTCTGAGATGCCTTAGAAAGATGCTACAGGCAGATGAAGGTTCCTCAAGGCTCTCTGCCCACTGCAGGGCAGAGACAGTTCGGCACAGTGTTGCCAGTGGGCATTTATTAGCCTTTAATGACAAGTGGTTCAATTCTGATGTGCAAACTGATGAGATCCTGAGGAAGGAGAAAGCTTAAACTGTGCCTACAAAGACATTATTGTCAACTTTACCCATTTTTCTGACTGGAGCGTGGGGTCGGAGAATGCAGCACCGGCTCTTCAGTCAGGAGATCCTTGTTCCCACTGTGATTTGTACTGGTAACATGGTCATATCTGGGTACTCAGACCTTCAGCTGTTTCATGGGCTAAAACCTTAGCTCTGCCTAGTAACTGGCTGAGAGAAATAGAACCTTTGGGGCTGTGTACTGTGTAGCAATCTCGAGCTCCACAGGGCAGCCTTATCGCTGCTGGCATTTTCCTTGAAACTGTGAAAGCAACAGTTTTTGGGTCAGAAGTGTCAGAAAATAGTGTGTGATCATGAGCGATTTATCTGGGTAACAGAGCCTTTCTGAAATGTCACACATGTTTTTATACTTTGGCACTATTAAAATGTTGGCTATTTTACAAGAAAGTTAAAATTTCAGAGAGAAGTCTGAAGCTCTGCTTCACAGTTCTTTCCTGTGCTGAAAAGATGTTCTTTGTCCCCATGTATGCGCTCCACATGGCTTGCTGGGACTGCTCTCACTCCTACAGGCACTCAGGTGTGAGACTCCCCGACCGGCAGAAAAGATTACAGAGCTTAAACAAATCCTTCCTTATCACACAACAAAATTTCTAAGCCAGGAAAGTACAATGACTCCTCCCACATTACATGGTCACAGTGGGGGCCATTTTGCTTCTCTGTGGTTGACCTAGGACCAGAGTTCGTGTTATTTTTCCTCTGTCTTATTGTTCCTTTTTCATTTTTTATTTGTTTGTTTTGTTTTTGTTTTTTGGAGACAGGATTTCTCTGTGTAAACAGCCCTATCTATCCTGGCACTAGCACTTGTTGACCAAGCTGGCCTTGAACTTACAGAGATCCTCCTGTCTCTGCTTCTCCAGTGCTGGGATTAAAGTACACCACAACTACCCAGATTTTTTCTTTTCTTTTCTTTTCTTTTCTTTTCTTTGCTTTTCTTTTCTTTTCTTTTCTTTTTCTTATTGTTTTTTTATCCCAGTACCTTGTGTCTGGACAACAATCTCAAGGCTCCAGTCAACTTGGCTGATTTAAAGCCTTTATGAAAGTATACCTCGAGGTGTAGCTGTGTGGGTGTGGGTGTTTCAAGGAAGGGTTAGCAGAGGAGGGAAGCACCCCCTCGAATGTGGCCTGGGGTCCTGGGTTATGCAGAGAAAGTGAGCTGGGCACCAGCATTCATGTCTTTGCTCTCTGAGCTCCTGCACACTGTCACTGGCTGCCACGACAGACTTGCCCTCCAAACTGAGAGCCAAGACAAGCCCCTCTCTTCTCAAGTTGATTTGGCCAAGCATCCCTTCACAGAAGTAAGGAGTGTAACTATACCCTTGGGCTGTGGGGATTTAGGGGAGACTGGGAATTTTATAGGGCATTGCCCAAGAGCTCAAACCTGGGTAGAAGAGCCGCAACTGGTGTGAGCAGGCAGATGAGGTAGAATGTGGGGTCTGAGAGCTGCCTTTCCATCACCCCGTAGGGATTGACGGGGCTGTTGCAAGTAACACAAGTGGCGTTGTAGATGAGGGAAACCACGAAGTACATCAAGAAGCTGCCGAGAAGGACAAGGCCGTGGAGGACAGTCTGTAAAGGGGACAAAGAAGATGCCGTTGGAAGTTCTGATTAAATTATAGGGCAGCAAAATGCACATAGCTTAATTAATCTTTGCTTTAAACCTTTTTGAAGAGGCACACACATATCAAACACTCACAAAACAGGCAGCTTAGTGGACCAAGCATCCATATTGCTCTACCTAGCTGGGTTGTGAAAACTGGCTCGGCTTTTAACATTCTATTTTTAAAAATGTAATGGCTAGGAGCATCCTAGACAGTAAATTCATTTGAGGGGAATATTTCGAGCATACTAAACCTTATAGACACAATTAAAGTAACCATATATCTCTCGTAAATGGCCTGGCTATCTATTTTTAGGCAAGTTCTGTACATGTTTATGGATGAATTCTTACTTTATCATATATATGTATTCCTTTTGCTTATGGATTGGAAGTTGTTGTCTACTCCCAAATCTACATGTTGAAACTCTCAATTGATAGTATTTGAAAATGGGACTTTTGGAATTTAGAGTCCCCCATGAATGGACTTACTGTTGTTATAAGAGACACGAAAGAAAAGATACCTTTCTCTCTTTTCCTTCCAGGGATGTGTAATAAAAGCTTTTTCCTTGTGTGTCATTATAGATGTTTCTAATTCTACTTTCCAATTTGATAGCTTCCCTCCCTCCTTCTGCCCCTTCCTCCCTCCCTCCCTCCCTCCCTCCCTCCCTCCCTCCTTCTGCCCCTCCCTCCCTCCCTCCCTCTCTCCCTCCCTCCCTCCCTCCCTTCCTTTGCTGTCTGATCTAGAATGAATTGCACAGATTGTACTTTTAATTTCAAAGCTAATTTTTCATTTGGGGGAGTTCTAACAGTTTCCAGAGCTGGTCTCAATTCCTAGTATCAATGTCACTCTTTGCCTCATACATCCCTCACCCACTGTTTCTGATATAACCACACCCCAGGAGCTTATCAATACCATAGTTTTCCATAGCTTGCTCTGTAGGGTAGAGACAATTGGACCAACAATAAATGGAGCTCTAGACTCCCCTACTATACAGGAGCCAGACTCCCCAATGGTATATTTTCCTGCCTCCTAGAAAGCACACCGTACCTCACCGTCTCTCCATTGTGTCATAGTCTCTTCTGGTATTGATGGGCCATAAAGAACATGAACTTAGGACAAAAGAGGCATAGCCAGGCTTACCACTTTGTTCTGTCGCTACTGGCACACATTAGAAAGATCGATTTCCAAGATGAGACCTCCCTGATCCAGAGGTTCTCTTGGGGCCTCTTATTGGCCACTTAGTAAGCTTTTGATGGTGAAAGGGGGTGAAGGAGAAAGCTTCATTGTAGAATTCAGGCATGTGTTGAGCCTACCTGGAGGTATTTTCATATTCAAATTTTCAGTACATGTGCTTTTAGCAACAGTCATCTTAACATGACCATGGGAAGATCTTTCTTTACTGTGATCTCTGTGTACCACTAAACTTTGTCTTTGTATTGTTAGCAAAGTGGTTAAAAGCAAAAGGGTCAGAATGACAGGGATTAAAACTCACTTCTAGTTTGAGCTGCTTGGGACAGATTTCTTAACCTTGCTCCACCTATTTCTAAATCTGTAAAATGGGATGATTAAAAAAATCTAACACATAGTGAAGTTAAATGAGGTAATGTATGTACATCATGTAGATTAATACTTGGCATAAAAATTTGAACTCTTTAGAGTTATTAGCAAAACGCAGTGAGAGAGCTTGTTCTTTCTCTGTACATGTATATGTGGGTGGGTGTAGAGGCTAGAGGTTGATTTTGGTGTCTGTTTTCCTTAAACTCTGTCTTATATTTTTGGGACATGTTTTCTCACTGACCATGAGGCCCACTGATTCAGTAAGATTAGCTAGCTAGCCAACCAGTTCCAGGGATCCTCCTAGCTCCACTTTCCTGGCATTGGGATTATGGGTACACACTAACATATCTGGCTTTTTCTTTTGTGGGTGCTGGATATCAAATTCAGGTCCTCATCTTATAGATTAAGCCACTTCCTCAGCCTGCCTTTTATGGTGTAAGATCCCTAAATACAATATTTGGCAATGTTTGATATGTGGTAACCAAGTAAGTAGGTTATAGCCTTGTATCCACAGCTTCAGCTGGGCTCAGGCTAGCCTTTCCTATCTCTTCAATGCTCCTGAATTTTTCATCACCATAAATCTAGTTTTGGAACTGTCTCATTGCTTTATGGGCATTGCTATTGTCATCATGACTAGATGCTGAGGCCAGCAATGTTAGCATCGTTGCCAATTCCAATGCTTTATAGGGGCACAGTGAGAGACTCATGAATTTACGGAGCTAGACCAACTATATAGAGTAGAAGAACTCAGAAATTTGAGTACATTCAGTGAACAAGAATACGATTTTTAAGCTATACGGCCTATGGGATCCTTACCCATGTCTTCATTTCCATTGCCTGGTGCAAGAGGATGGTAATGAGGGAGATGGTGTTGATTGGTGTTCCAAAGGTAAAGACATCTATATCTGAACCTCTGTAGGTCTAAGGAGGAAGAACAGACAGGCACGGTCAAGGAGGTATACCCGAGCATGCATGGATTTAAGGCTATGTGTTCAATACAATGAAGCCAGGGAGAGAAGAAATACGGTGAAAAGAAAGGAGAAAAGAAGGGGTTGATTCAAGGAATGGACAAGAGGAGAGATGAGTGACAAGATTAAATTGTTTAAGGACATGTTTGCTCTGGTGAAGTCTGGAAAACCCCTGTGGAATGGGTAAGCAGAAGCTTTCTTGAGCATTCTCAGGCACATCACTGGTTGCTGAGGGTATGTATATCTACCTTTAAGGAGACCGTGGCACTATAAGGCAGTCCTATAGCATTCACTCCCTTAGACACCCTGGGAGCACATTTATCGGCTGAAACCAGGTTATGATAAAGGAAAATGTAGTCCAGACAGAGGTCAAGTTTCAGAGTGGGCAGTATAATGGTTGGGCTTTGTTAACTTGACATAAATTTAGACATATCTGGGAAGAGGGAATCTTCATTGAGAATATGCCTTCATAAAGTTGTCCTGTAGGCAAGTCTATGGAGTATAGTCTTGATTAAAGATAGATGTGGGAGGGTTCTACTCCTTGGCAGGTGGTCCTGCTTGCTATAAAAAAGGCTGCCAGGCAGTAGTGGCACATGCCTTTGATCCCAGTACTCGGAAGGCAGGTGGATTTTTGAGTTCAAGTTCAAACCTGGTTGGTTAACAGAGAGAGTTACAGGATATCCAGGGCCACAGAGATAACCCTGTGAAAAAGCAAGCCAGCTGATCAAGCAATGAGGAGCAAGCAGTTAACAGAATTCCTTTGTGGCTTCTGTTTCAGTTTCTGCCTTCATGTTTCTGACTTCCTTCAGTGATGTTAGATGAAAAAATCCTTTTCTCTCCAAGTCAGTTTTGGTCATGGAATTTCATCACAGCAATAGAAACCCTAACTAAAATAAATGCTCTTAGCTCCAGGACAGGAAGTATAGGGGATAAGAAATATAAGATGCCATCCTGCCCAAATGTATCTCCTCTTCATGGGAGGTACCTTAGAAGAATTTTTTTGTAGTCATTCAGAAGAAGGGAGAATTACAGACATGATGTAATTTAAGGGTGATAGTATACAGCACAGAGAAGGCAAAAGCAGAGGAAGACAGATAACACAATCTCTTACAATACAATCTCTATCTAAACAGGGCCATTAATCAACTCTGTACGGTTTTCCCATGAGGGGAAATAACCCAGTGTAATGACAGCTTTTGGTTTTTCAAGAGGCCCAGAAATAAAGTTTTGCATAAAGTGTTCTGTCTTCTCTAATCCTTGGGTGGGATGTGCCTAGCTACTAATTTGGAGTCTCTGCCATGGCGTATGTAAAAAGGTGCTAGTGGTCTGTGATTTTGTATAACTAAGCCCCATTACACACCATGACTTCTATGTCTAGGATGGGACTATATGACTTACCAGGTAAGGGATAAAGAAACAGATGAGACTCTGGTAGAACGCATCAGCCATGGAAATCCAGAACCTTGGCAGGTTGTAGCACTGCAGGGAAGAACACACCAATAACTTAGCATCCTGGGGAGCCTCTGGTCTTTGTGAGCATCTTCCTCATGTGTGGCTGAGCTTAACAGTATGATACTTTGCATCCCTGTCATCTTAGCTTCAAGAGAATGGAGTCTTAGCCCTGCCAGTCAAAGATGTTGTTTTGTAGAAATTATGAACCTTTTCTGTGAACTGCTTTCTTTCCACAGAGAAGTTCAAGGGGACTAAGTGCAACTGTGTCTTGATATCCAGGAAGTGCTGTCAATGCCACTCATTAGCTCTGTCACTAGGACTGCTCTTCTGAATTCGCTACGTCCCCTCTGAGGTGGAAAGCTCACTCATAGACAAGGATCAATGCTCCCAAGAGTCAGAGATCAACTGCTTTAGAGATAAGAGTTCTCATCTTATGCTTTGCTCTTCTCCCTTTTTGAGAAAAAGGAAACATGATTTATTATGTTTTTTTTTTTTAAATAGTAGCTACTATGTTGTATAGCCAGCCTGCCTGTGGGGAGGGTAGAATTAGAAGAGCCTGAGATGGGCTTGCTCCTCCCCCTCCCCTTTAGCTTGTCTTCTTGGGCTGTTGCATTGCTTTCTCCTCTGTTTTTTGTTAGGACTTGGTTTGGTTTGATTCTTTGGTTATCCACAAAAACAAAACAAAATAAAAACCCCAAACAGTGGCTTTTAAGAACACTACCTATGGCCTTGTCCTCCTTCATTCAAGGTGCCGTGGTACTTACTGTACCCTCAGATATTTCAAAGGTCTTCCCTTACAACTCCATTGGATGCAGCCAATGTTGCTCTCATCTCTCTGTCTGGCTTTCTTGTCTGTGCCTTGGCTAGTCTCACCACTTGGATTATTTCTTCAGTCCTTTAAGAACTTCATAGAAACCTGCTTAATAACTTCCTACACTTTCTTAAGTTTACCTGAAATAGTGCTAGACTCTATGCAATGATGATGTCTAGTTCTGCCTTCCTTAGGGTGAAACTGTGAAACATTCAAGTGCCTCACCAATGATGAGAAAACTAGTTGTTGGACATAGGGATCCCCCAAACTATGTGTGATTATTTGGAGATGATTTGAGTGTGTCCCCAAAGGCTCCTGTGTTGGAAGATTGGTCCTCAGAGTGGTGATGTTTACAGTGTGGTGCCTAGTGGGAGGTGGTTAGGTCACTAAAGGAGGGTGCTTTTTTGGATGAGACTAATGCTGGTTTTATGAGAATGGGTTGCTAGAGTCATCTTGACCTAGGAGTCTTCCTGCCACACCATGTGATCTCCCCTGTTACATATATTCACATCACGATGCACTTTCACAGTGTGATAGAGCTGAGGAGGCCCTTGCCTAGAAGGCTGAGCAGACAGCTACACGACCTCAGACTTGTAGCATCAAAATTATGAGCTAAATAAAATCCTTTGTGGTATTACTTAGCCCTCAGTGTTCTGTTAGAGAAACAGAAAATGTGCTTGTAACTGGGTCTTTGGAGTTTGATTGTTCTACTTCACAGCCTGGAGGCACGAGGTCTTACCATATGCACTCCCCCCTTCAGCTATGGTAGTTGAATATTAAAATAGACTTACTGGTCTTATCTAACATTCTTAGCAGCAAGTATGAAACAGGCTAGAGTCACCCAAAGTCACACAGGAGGCAAGTGACAGAACTGTGGCTAGTTCCCGACTCCCAGCTCGATACTCTCTCTGTCCAGCAGGGGGACTATCAGAGTTTAGGGACAATCTAAAGCTACCCCCATTCTTGCTGCAGCTCCTCACCTCGGAGTTTTGGCCACTCTTGTATAACTCAGGCAACGCCAGGAGTGTTTCTGCAGAGACATCTTTATCGAGGATTCCGAAGACAATGGGAGGCAAGGAGGTGAAGAAGAGATTGAAGAATATCATCTGCCAATAATCGATCATGGTGGAGCCGGAGAAACCACAGAAGAACTGGTACCAGAACAGCAGGTTGACATAGCACTGCAGGCAGGGAGCAGGCTTCGTGAGTGAGGTCTCTGCTTGGAGTATGCTGGACTATGGTGGCTAAGAGCACAGGTTTGGGAAGTGGAGAGGCCTGATTTTACATCCCCAGGTGTATCAATTTACTTGCTCTATGACCTTGGGCAAACGACATCATCTTTCCAAACATCACTTTGTCATCTACCATGGCACATAATACACGAATCGTGTCCCAGCGGTACTGGAGAGTGGGGAATGGGTGACAGTGATAGCTGAGCTGTGGATTCCTAGGTAAGATGGCAGGCTGCAGGGTGCTTCTGTGTAAGTCCATAAAGGAGAGAACAAAAGGAAGAATAAAGAAACCTTATCTTAAACAGAAATAGAGGACAAGCTTAGAAAATCACGAAGGAAGTGAAAGGAACCAAGATGTGTCATACAGCAGAAGCAGGTGACACAGAGCCTGGCAGAGGGAGGAAATGCAGAAGACAGATGAAGGCCAGGTGTTATCCAGCTGGGACAAGCCCACAGCATTCATGGGAGCCAAACACAGTGGATTTTGGTGAAACAGATGCAAGTGGGTCGGACATGGAGATGAACCCCGTTTTCCCACACTGTAAGGAGGGAGGCAGCAGCTGAATGTCTTGTTGAGAGTGGAAACAATCTATCCCAAGACCCAGCCATACCATTGTTGGGTATATACCCAAAAGATGTTCAGTTGTATCACAAGAACATGTGTTCAGTTATGTTCATAGCAGCATTATTTGTAGTAGCCAGAGCCTGGAAACAAACTAGAGACCCCTCAACCAAAGAATGGAAAACAAAAATGTGGCACATTTACACAATGGAGTACTACAGAGCGGTAAAAAATAATTGATAACTTGAAATTTACAGGCAAACGGATAAATCTAGAAAAAACTGTATTGAGTGAGGAAAGCCAGGCACAAAAAGACAAATATAATATGTATTCACTCATAAGTGGCTTTTAGACATACAGCAAAAAAAAAATCAGCCTACAGGCCACAACCTCAGAAAAATTAGACAACAAAGAGGACCCTAAGAGAGACATACATGGATCTACATAGGAAGGTGAAAAAGACAAGATCTCCTGAGTCAATTGGGAGTTTGTAGGGGGAACAGAATAGGGTAGAAGGGGAATAGGGAGGAAGATAGGGGAGTAGAGAAAAATATATAGCTCAGTCAAAAGAAAAGAAGAGTCAGACCTGTAGCTGAGTTAAATGGATTTCTAGACCCTGTGTGGTGAAATTCTGTTGCTGCTGACTGAGCAGTGCTCAGAGCTCAGTACGAAGGTTCTCCAACTTGAGTTTAAAGAGATGTACACAAATTTCTAGACAGAAATTCAACAAACAATACAATGCAACTCTTCATGGTAATACAATTCCTCATCCATGGAATTAAAAAATGCTCAAGTCGGTAAGAGCCTGGGAGAAGGTTTTGAAAACTTCAAAAGAGTATACAAACAGGCAGCTAATTTCAGCTGGGGTGCTAGAGAGGAAAGTCACAGCACAGAATGAAAATTTATCAAGGAAATTAAGATTCAGAGGAAGTAAAAGAAAGACATATTGAAAGTGAAAATTCAATGAACCTAATAGAAAACCTGGCAGAAAGCATTAGATGGGCGGTATCCTTTGCCATTAGTCATAACCACCTGTGACGGTATCACTAACATCCCTAAATGAAGGTTATTAATAAATATCAATACCATAGCAATGATTTTCATAGCTCCAAGACACCCAGCTTCACTTTACCCTAATTGAAGGCTAGCAACAAGTACTTGAAGTTCCAAAGTTCTTTCTTTCTAGCTACTCTGGACCTTTCCTGATACTATCTCTGGGTTCCATAGTAAGATACATCAAGACATCCATGGCCAACAAAAGCAGAAAGTATTTATTGCCTAGCCTTTACGGGAAGAAGCTTGTTGTCCCTATGTGGACAAAATATCTCCCAAGAGCAAGGAAATACTCTCCCTGGTTCAGTCCCCACGCTATGCCCAGTGGCTAGCACACCGCCTAGAACACAGCAGACATTTCCATAGATATCTGAATGGACGAAGTGAATCTTTGTTTGGTCCTGATAACTCATCTTGAAAATTTAACATCACAAAGTATATCCTTGCCCTGGCGACTGGTTTCCACTTCCCCTTCCTAGCTACAGGCTTTGCATCTCCCAGGGGGCAAGCACACTGTACCCCATGACAGCATGGGCTCAGATTGGGTGCCTGCTCATCTACCCTAGAGGCTCCAGTACAGTAATTAATTCATTGTTCAAATTTCAGAGCAGGCAGGGTTTTAATCCCTCTGGAATTGGTTTCGGATATGGAAGTCATAGTTCCCCACCCTCTAATTGCAGCTGGGAGATAATACCGCATCAGTATGGCAGTTCTGAGCTTAGCAACGCGCTAGAAATAAGTATCACTTGAGCTTGGAGAGCGTGGCTGGCTGGAGAGATTGCCTTTCCGCTTCACAAATTTAACGCAGAGAAGAGACGGTGCTGATTCAAAAGAATGACTCCTTGGATGCAAAAGACAAAAATGAAGCAGGGTGTTTTGAATTCTAAGTAAACAGTCTTTCGTGTTCAAAGTGAATCTCAAGTCAGACGGAGTGACTTGCTTGCATAGACAGTGCTGAGACAATATCTCCACCCAGTCGGCTGAATTTATACTGTTTTTGTCGTGCTGTTCTTTTACATATGTGTATGTGTTGGACTTCGGACAGAGACAGTCACCTCTGAATAAGGATGACTATGTTTAGACAATGGACTAAAAGGAAAATGATATAATTTTTAGGCCACTATGTTTGTCTTCCATCATCCCAGTGTTAACTGTCCAGTTTTCCTTGTACAAAAGGGAATCAAATTCTATTTGGATCAAAGATCCTCGAAGAAGGCAATGGAAACTCCGTCCCTTGCTCCATCCCTTAGTCCAGCTATGTTTCGCTATCTCACTGGTAAACTGACGGTTAATCTCGGACTTTTCAAACAAGAGCCTTTGATGGCTTCAATAGCTCACCTGGCATGTTCTTGCTTTGGGGCCTTATCAGGAGAGAAATCAACATTTATCTGGGATCCATAGCATTACTATCTCAGGCCACAGACCCATAATAAATGAGCCAACTAGCCACAGACTGACACCTCCAGAAGAATGAGCCCCAACAACCCTTTCATCATTGTCAGTTGATTATCCTAGATATTCTGCCACGTTGGTGAGGCGCTGACCAGCACAGGGCACATGAGAGACAGGAACTATTATCACTTGCATTTTGCGGATGGAGAAACATATGTTTGGAGACAATTACCAAATATGGGAATCTAGGTTGGCACTTAATCTGACTCCAGGATCCATATTCATAAGCATTCATGCTGTTCTTATGTGCCAGGGGCTTTCCACAAAGCATAGCCAGTTCTTATGACAATATCACAGTAAGTAATACCAGCCTCCTTCCTGTTTTAAAATTATAGAGGAAACTATGACCTATGGAGAATGTAGTGTTGTCCAAAGTTACATAGATAGTGAGATCTCAAATCCAGGTCAGAGGACTAGCTCCCTTGAGTTGAAATGATTGCTCCACTATTCTGAGGACACAGAGTTCTTATAAGGACCACAAGGCCTGAGTGGAAGGTTTCACAGGGGACACTCACCACGTTCTTGTAGAAGTAGTACACTACCATCCTGGCCAGGCGCGAGTAACACCAGTGGCCGTGCACGAGCAGCAGCTTCTTGAGGTGGCTGAATCGGGCAATGGCAAAGTCGCTGGACATGACGGCCTAGGAGGGAAGAACGGAGACATCAGTTTTCACACACAACCATCGCTGACCCCAAAGATGCTCCCTTGAGGACAATGCTTTCTTCTGGGTCTGCAGCATTCAAGGCTTGAATGATCCCTTATCGTGTCAACATTCTTGGGAGGCACTTTGGGTTCAGACATCCCTCCCTCTCTTCTTGGAAGCTGAAATATTACCAGAATCCAAGAAGGGCAAGTGAGAGGGACCAATACTCCACTTGGCCCCGCATTTCTGTCCATTTATGTAATAATCATTCATTAAAGCCCAGTGTCAGTATCTGTTCTAGGGGCAAACCAGGAAACTGATCTTCACCAGGTGATTCTCCAATCCCTGAGCACCCTTGGGTATCCCTCAAGCAGGCAATTAGCATGATTTACAGATGACACTGTTGGTTGGGAAGCTCATCTACATGGTGCTAGGATGGACATTTTGTCCTTGGAGTTATTTATAATAAGATACAGTCTAGAGGTCTCTTAAAATGAGGTTTAGATGTTTTGGTTAGAAATCTTGGTATGAAAACTTTTCAGATTACTTCAACTTCTTGAGCCTCAGTTTTACTGTCTGGAAAAGATGATTACCAATCTATAACATATTATTATTATTATTAAAATTCCACATGGTAACACATAAATATGAAGTACCCAACATTGCTGGCATATGGTAACCACCTGAAGGGTAATAATGAACTATGGCTGCCTTTCTTATTCTCAGCACTGAATTTAAGCAGTATCTTCCCTGGTGGTGAGACTATGATCACTGATGGTTCAAACTCACAAAATGGGGTCTGTTTTAGTGGGAAAGAACAGTATCTCACTTTAGTATGCTTGTTCTAAATAGAATTTTTAGAGAATTAGGTACACCATAAAACTGTACAAATTAATTAGTCAATAAAATATTTCCAAACGTCCCAACCTCTGTCACTCCTTATGGAGGTCACAGAAGGATATGTGGAGTCAGAGAAAGCCTTATATGCTGTTCAGCCTTGGACTATAGCTACCATTGTCTCTGTTAAAGGCCACATGTCCTCAGTGTCCCTCTGTTTCTGGGAGGACCAGATGGTAGGACTTTGATGACAGAGGATACAGAGGCATGGAAGACACCCCTGACTGCCAGTTAATAATTTTATGATGCTCAAAGGATGATTTATTCTGCACTGAGGGATATTTCTCAGATCTCCAGGAAAAGTAAAGGAGATCAGCGAAGAAAAAGCAGTTAAGTCATACATTACCTGCATGCCTTCCTGCCCAGATATTCCAATGCCAATGTCAGCAGCTTGAATCATGCTTACGTCATTTGCTCCATCACCTGGAAGGAGAGAGGTCACATTGTGCCTTCATTCTTTGTCCAATTGCTCGGTGATAAGAAATCTCAGAGTGTCCCCATTTGCACAACTGAATCCTTTCAATGTTTTTCTACATATGATAACATTGCTACAATATTTGGTCTGAATGTTGTCTTCTTCTTTTTTAAACTATTCATTTTAATGAATATTTTTTACTGTCCCCTCCCCAGTGGTGATCAAAAGAGTCCTTTACAATTTACAGAAAGGTGTTTGCAAATGTCAGAAAAGATCTTGCTGAAGAGCAAATCAAGACTCTGACCCGTTTTGAGACTTGGTCAGGACAGTCCATCTAGTTAAGGCACTCATACTAGAACTCGGGTCTTTCTGTTCTGATTCAGAGGCTGTTAGAACGTTGATGTGGTATGTTCCCTAAAATGCTTATATGTTCAAGACTTGGTCTCTGGCTGGTGGATCAACTCACTGAGAATTGATCGGGTCACAAGGCCTCTAACTTTATCAGTGGAACCATCTGTTCATGGATTTATAATTTGATGGCATTCTTGGGAGCTGGTAAGAGGTAGGTTCTGGCTGAAGGAATGGGTGACTTGGGGCATGACTTTGAAGGGTGCCTTCTCTCAGGCTCTTTTTTGTCTCTCTTTCAGTTTTTGATTGCCATGAGGTAGCACATCTATTCCACCACACTACCAATATGTTTTATGTGTGTGTGTGTGTGTGTGTGTGTGTATGTGTGTGTGTGCTAGAGCTAGAACAAATGCTACCATGGAGTCACATTCCTAGATCATCCACCATGATGTCCTGCCTCCCACATCAGGAGAATGCAGAGTAGTCAGAAGAGGACTGAAACGGCCCCAAACCATGAGTCAAATAAAAATTCCTTGCTTGAAGCTAGTCAGGCCAGATATTTTATCACAATGACAAATAGGTAACTACTACAAGGTAGAGCTTTCTCTACCTTAGCTTGACTTGAACCAGCTACCATACCAAGATGACTAGAATGCTGGGGTAGCCAGAGCATCAGAGACTGTGCATAACGCCCAAAGTAATGGATGACACTCAGTTTTCTGTATGAATAGAGAAAAAAGAGATCGACTCACTTATTTCTTTGACTGAGATATATTAATCACATTGAATGAATTGAGATTTCATGAAACCAGAGGTAAGGCCATGAAAACACCTTCCCTGCTACACGCCACATGCTCTACCTCCATTAACAGGACTATCAAATATCCTATTTTCTGATGAAGCAGAACCTCTGTGTCTACAACGTCCAGTGCAGAAACTGCTGCCATCTTCTATCTATTGGAATGTGGCGGGTGAAGTTCTATTTAATTAAGAAGCCACATACAGCTCTATACAGAGAGAGCATCCTACAGATCCCAATACTCCTCAATGCTTTATCTTTTAAGCCAGAGCTCAGGAAGCTAAACTCTAATGGATCCAAAAAATATTTTAAACTTTGTAAACCACGAGACGAAGTCAAATAATTGTTGATGGTGAAAGGTTGATAGTTATAAATTTTACATTTAAAAATACAAAATATGTAGTAGTCTGGACCCAGCCTGTAGGCTGTTTTCGTAACGCCTATTATGGACTGTGTTGACTAGATTCCATTCCTGGTCCCAATTTTTGTTTCCTAAAAGCATCTCATATACAAGCTATGATTAAGTTTACATTGTTTATCACAGAAAATATGGAATTGGAGAGGAGAGAGGATAATTTTCCCTTAATTACTTGGCAACAAGTATATTGAGCTTTAAAATGTTCCCATTAATATTGTACCCCATAAATTTATACAAGTATGTATCAATTAAAAATCTCGCATTTGACTTTCTAGGTAGACTTTGTTGTTATAAAAAGCATTCTTTTCTCAATAGCTCAGCAGTCCATAATTTTAATCCTTTGGAAGGCAGAATAAATCTCAGCTTTAACTTCCGTTGGCACACCAGGAGAAGCAGAGGTGTGGAATCATGCTATTTCTTGCCTGGTTGGGTTTGTTTCTGTTTTCTGTGGGAGTGACACCGACCTCTAACCTCAGAGAATATAGGCTGGGCTATTGCCTATGGTATATCTGAATTATGGAAGAGGACAACTCATAGCATTAAAGTAGGGATGGAGTTGCTAGGCATCTGTTCTTTTCATTTTCTGAGGTAGGATCTTATATATCCCAGCCTGGCCTAGAGTTCTCCGTGTAGGTGAGAATGATCTTGAATTTTGGGTCTTCCTTGCCTCTGCCTCCTAAACACTGGGATTATAGGCATGTGCCACAGTGCCTGGTCCTCTAGTTTTTAAATTCAGTTTTTATATTGCATGTGAAGACTGGGGGAAGGACATATTTTCCAGATGTCTAGAAGACCAGATAAAGAAGAGAGGCTAGAACCATCTGTAGAAATGTCCCTAAGTACAGTAGTTTAGTCTGTGAGGGTTACCTCTCAGGACCACCAGTGTGTGTATGAAATCATGGAGAGTAGTAGACTTTACAGACTATCTTTTGTATACATATGTAATAATAATAAATTTTAATCCATAAATTATGACTAATAAAACGTTAAAAATAACTAACATATAATATGATAGTAAATTAAAATAATATACCTTAATAGTTATTTAAACTCATCAATGTTCATTTCTTTTAGGCCCAAAGTCAACTAAAATTACAGAAAACGAGACCTGGATGTGTGGGGATTGAGGGATGAGGAGGGAGTGACTCTACTTACTACATGTATGGAATGTGCTGATCATGAGATCAAGTAGGGAAGGAAACAGACTTCAGGAATTTGTGAGATATTGCAGAGGTGGTCACAGAAGGGACAAAAGATAGTGGGCTTAAATGAGAATCCCAGAAAAGGGGAAGATAGGTAAGAGGTGAGGAGAATGGCAAGTGATTTAATTTGGAGGGAACATGAAGAGCCCTGTGCTGAGGAATGAAAGGTGACCACAATAGGAGACACTGTCCGAGAGTTAGTGGAGACCAGATCATGAAGATCCTTGTAAAATAGGCTTGTTGTGCCTGTGAGGTACTCAGCGAAAAGTTTTTATTTCTGTGCTTCGACCTTATTAGTTCATGCCTCTCTGAGTAATTTAGCATCAATCAACCAGGATAGATTAAGAATATGCATTGTGCTGGCCTTTGATTTAGAGACTAGCAAAATTAAAAGCTCACCTAAGGTTTTGAAATCTCCCTCCAAGTCCCCTATCCTCAGAAGAATAGCAAATTCTTAGCTACCATAGGTATTACCATGGGTAAATTCATTCTGGAAGGGCACTGGATGGTATCTCCTAGTAGTGCTCTTTTCATTGTCTATTTATGGTAGAAACATTTTTAAAAAAACTACATTCATGTTTTGAGTTCAAGGCCCTTGTTGGCAGTGACTTCCCTATTAAGATCTGATCTTTATTTAGCTAACTGGCCAGTTCTAAGAGCTTGATCATTGCTTAAATATTGTGTTCCCCGTTTTATCACCTAACAGCTACATCTTGACTGTGATTTTTATCAAAGACAATGGCCCTCAGCCTAAGCTTGTTGGCTTTCACAGCTGGTCCAGGTCATCATCCCTGCCAAGATACCACCCACATCCCAGCACGCTGGGTACCTATGGAAAGAGTCATGACGCTCAACTTGTCTCGCACCAGCTTGACAATCATACTCTTCTGGAGGGGGGTGGAGCGGCAACACAGGACAGATCGACAATACCGCGTCAACTCCAAAAACTTATCTTCCAGCTTCCCCTGGAAAATTGCATTCAATGTCTTCCCATCAATGACTAGTCCAACGTCAGGAGTCATAGCTCTTGAGTTAGCCGATGGCATCTTAGATGGTGTGCGGCACCCACAGAGTTTTCGGGCTGGCTGTTGTGGTTCACGAAACCTCTTTACATCCTCCAATGCACAGTTGAGGATGGACTCACAGGTCTCCTGCAGAGAGTCATAAAATACAGCATTAGTAAACAACCTTGTACATTAAAGCTTTATCTTTATTTTCAGTAATTATAAAACTCCACCGTATAGGTTGCTTAGGAAGTTTTCTCTAAGCTCGCTGTACATATCTCTGCAGTATTTGAAGCAGCATTAAACTGTACTAATTTAGAAACAAAGTAATGGCTGGAATAGGAGAAGATGATCAAGAATAAAGTAAAAGTTGCACAGCAAGATGGCACCTGAGTTGAGGTGGGTATAAAGTAAAAATCAACACTAATATGTTGGTAGATACTGTTAATATCTCCTACTGTTATATAAGCTGGTTTCCAACTCTTATAGGCCTCCCCTGTTGGCCCTTTTTATTCCTGGTAAAGATTTAGAGGTGAGGAGATTGAAACGGTGAGTAACTTAGTAACTTACTCAATGTCAACTTCACATAGCAGTGAGGCATGATCTTGACTTCTTCAAACGTGGCTTTCTTACTTAAAAAGCAAACCACCACACTGTGTTTATCTCTTGGTCTATTCCACAGGGGTCTCAAGGGCTGTGCTTTGAAGTGTTTTTCATGTTGGTCTGAACTGACCATGGATGTGAGTTCTTACTGGTTCAAAGAATGTTCTCTGTGAATTTCATTTCTGTTTTTTTAAGATGGCCTTTTGATGCAGCCCAGGTTGGCCTTGAACTCGCGATCCCTTTTCAAGTACTGTGACTAAAGGTGTACCACTATCACGCTAGTTATATGATTTTTCAAATGATGCTTACTTTGAAATACAGAGAGGAAGTAGTTTTTAATTAACAGTCCTTTCTACTGCTTTGAATTATATCACTGACAAAATCATATCTTGGTACTGATTATTCTTCTGCTATCTCTTCAACTCTTATAAACATTGCTTTTTAAATAAAGCTTGGGAAAACAGAAGATAATAGTATAAATAACTTTAATAACATGTTGTACTCAGATGGACTGTATTTTCCATTTGCAAGTGTGGCATGCATGCGTTTGGGTACGGAGGTTTACATATGTTTTGTTGAATATGTAGGTACGCATGTGTGCATGTGTGTATGAAGGTGTCTTGTGCATGTGGAAGAGAGAGTTGGATGTTGGGTGCCTGCCTTGGTCATGCTCCACTTTACGGAGGCAGGGTTTCTTGCTAAATCTAGAACTGTCAACTTGGCTGGTCTATCTAGTCAGCTTGCCCTGGGTCATTCTAAGTGCTGGGATAACAGGCAGGCACCATGCCTACTTGATGTGTGGATGCCAGAGATATGAACTCAGCCTATTCTTGTGCCATAGTACCTTACTCTTTGAGCCATCCCCTAAGCCCTATTAGGCTCATTTATCCGTGGTCAAGGACAATACTTCTTTATTAGTCAAGATGCTAAAAGTCTATTCTAAAAGTGAATATGAGTTAATTTAAATGAAATCATTAAGAGCCATAGTTGAGGTAACAGATAAATTTGGGTAGGTTTTGCAAAGGTTCTCCTGAAGTGACAGATTTGGAGAAACTTGGTCTAGTAATTCTGTCTAGCAATCACTGGAGCGATTCCTGGAGCAAATCCAGCTCATTTTCCCTGGTCCTCCACTAGGAGATGCTAAATTACTTGTTGCACACAGTAGGATGTGCACATAACTTGAAGGGGGGGTAGTGGGCAAAGGAACTGGTTCTGGGTATAAGGTTTTACAGGAACATTTATCTTAGAAAGATAATGGGGTGATTCTTGCTAGATATTGGCCTTGGTTCCAATTACATAAATTCTTCTGGTACTGGTTCACACAGGCACTGGAGTTGTAAAGTTCACAGTTTAACCTTGAACCTGCTTATTTCCAGATTATAATCATAATGGTTCTAGTCACTGAACATTTAATGTTTGATCAGGAACCTACAGTAAACAGTGCTTGGAGGGATTCCTTCTAGGCATGGTGATCTACACCTAATGAGTTCCTTCTGAGGAAGAGAACAAAACACCACCACCACCACCACCACCACCACCACCACCACCACCAAAACAATGGGGTGTAACTTCTCCAAGTAGGTTATACAAGTTGGGCTTCTACTGTAGAGCACTTTCTCACTCTCTCCAGTGGCTTGCCTTGGGAGAAACCAGTTGCTATGCTGTGTAGCAGCCCGGGAACAAAACCCAGAGGACCAAGAGTTGAGATCTAGTAACAGCTGTGAGGTTCAGCTGGTAAGCAGCGTCCCTTCCGGTCTGCAGATCCTTCCCAGTGGAATCAGTATTTGGCTTCAGATCTCCGGAAAGGTGATTCATCACCTCACGGATACCTTCATCCACAGGCCCCAGCCCAGAAACCCTTAGGTTTCTAACACAGACCATGGGATCATAGAGGTCTGCTGTGACTGCTAAGCTTTGGGGCTAACTTGTCATACAGTAATGGCTAACACATGTAGGGACTAAGTAAGTACTTTCCCTCTGGTCTTATTTAATTTGTCCAGCAATCTGTAAAATAAGTATTTTTTAATCCCTGCTTTACAACTGAGAGGAAGCAAGAGAAGAAGTATGCTATTTGGAGCATATGAAGCCCTAAAGGGTTGTCAATAAGAACAATAAAAATTATTGTTACTATTAGTTTCATTTGAAATGCATTTCTACTCATGGAATAGTAAGTCCCTCATTATGTATATGCGAACCTAGGGTTCTGGGCAGGCTCCATAAAACTTGTTTATTGCTTTAAGATATATATATATATATATATATATATATATATATATATATATATATACAAAAGAGATACTAGATGCAAATATGTTTATAGTTAGTGAGGCAAATTAAAAACCTTGGAGAAAATACTCAACGAATAGGTAATTATATTAAACTGGGGTTTAAATAAGTCTGAGATTTAGAGTGTATATTCCCATGTTCTGGTTGAACATATTTGCATGTCTACTATGACTCCCAGGGAAAAGGCGGAGAAAGACTAATCTTATCGGATTAGCGGGATCCTGGGAAGTAGACAGGTATCTATACATATTCAATGCATCTTTCTTCATGGTATAAAAACCAAATAGAAATCTTCCTAAACTTTTATTCTAGGGTCTAGATGAGCTAGCGAGAGGCCTAAATTCTCTCCCTCCCTCTCTCCCTCTCTCTCTCTCTGGTGGCTTCCAACTCACGCCTCCCACAGGCTATCCTTGGTTGCTAGGTCCCTTTCTTCAGCACCCCCGGGTACAAGTGCTCCTCTTGTCTCCACGGACTCTTGCCCCTGCTCCCTCTCATTGGTACATCTCAGCACTCACTTTCCAGACCCCTCACTTCACTTTCTACATCTGCAGCAGGAAAACAGAAACTGCCTTCCTAACGCAAATGCGCACAATAAACAGGAAGGCACTTTGTTAGAAGTCACATGGCGTACTCCCAATTCCCTTGCTCTTTGCAAACCACAACGTACTCCAGGTGGAAATGACTGTTTTAGGACTTTGTTCCTCTCCCTCTCCTTCTCTCTCTCTCCCTCTCTCTTTCTCCCTCTCCCCCCTCCCCCTCCTCCTCCCCCCCTCTCCCCTAACCCATCAAAAGCACCAGCTGAACTCATTACCCCCTTAGAGTTCTGCTCTATGACACACAGATTGGTGCTGAAAATTTAAACTCTAAATATTTTCAGTTGAAGTGGGGCTTTTCAAAGGCGGGTTAATCTTAACTGACAAGACATTGACAAAAAAACTGAGTTAATGGTGTGGTATATGTGACTCACACTAGCCTGGCAAGAGAGCAGAATTCTAGACTCAGGGTTTCCTAGACTAGTAGGGGGAAGCTGTTGGGCAAGAGAACGAGCCTGGTGGCTTTCAGTGTCCTTACCTGTAAAGTAGGAAGACTAGAAGTTTCTGATAAGCAGCTGCAGCCAAATAACCAGTTAGCTATGATATATGTGGATGGGTTATTGCGTATGGGGCTGAATGTTTTCTGGATCCTTCCTTGGATCTTCTAGATCCAGGATCCAGAGAGTTGGCTGAGGGGCTGCTGTGTATTTGAACATTGAGTCCCTTTTTGGCCTTACCTGATTCTCTGTGTTAATGGAGTACACGGTGTCAGTCTGATCCAGCAGTTTGCAGGAATATGCGATATTGACTGCAGTCTCCTGTTTATCTCCTGTCAAAACCCAGAGCTGGATTCCAGCCTCCCGTAGTGCAGCGATGGTGTCTGGAACTCCTTCCTGGAGTCGGTCCTCAATCCCAGTGGCTCCTGGAAAGTTCAAAGACGGTTGGGAGCTCAGTTACGGTAAATACACGGCTACTTACTTTCTCAAAGCACTACATAGCCAATCAGTTTTTGTCAAGTATCTCTTTGTATTAGTCTGTGTACCCAGGATAGATACAGCCACGAGCTGGATAAAGATGATCACTATGCTGACTAATTTTACATCATCTTGACATAATCTAAAGTCATTTGAGAGAAGGGAACCCCGTCTGAGAAAATGCTTCCAAAAGACTGGGTTGTAGGTAGGCCTGTATAGCATTTTTTTTTTTAATTAGTGATAAATATGGGAGGGCCCACCACCTATGGGTGGCGCCATCCCGGGGCTGCTGTTCCTGGGTTCTATAAAAAGGTGGGCTGAACAACCATGGAAAACAAACCAGTAAGCAGCTCCTCTCCATGGTCTCTGCATTGGTTTCTGCCTCTAGGGTCCTGTCCTGACTCCCTTCGGGGAAGAGCAGTTATGTGAAAACATAAGCCAAACAAACCTATTCTTCCCCAACTTGCTTCTGGTCATTGTGTTTCACCACAGCAACAGTGACCCTAACTAGGACAACTGGTACCTGCCCGGAACTCAAGTCCTTGGATGAAGGTTTGTAATTGAGCTACATGGTGAGGTGAGTGGACACTGAGCTTCACCTCGAAAGTCAAGGGAGATTTTGCTGCTGAAAGACCACTTTGGTTCAGCCCTAGAAGGTCAGTCACCGAGGTGAAGGCAGAGGAGTCTACATATGCACCAGCCTGGAGTTTCGAGTAGATGACTAAGGTAGGAGGCAGAGGGAGTGTGAGAGGGAGGGGGAGGGGCTTCTTGGTCATAGCAGGGCCTCGGTGTCAGTGTCTGATTTCTTCTGCAGCAAAGAAAGCTATTCAAAAGTGTAAGTTAGGAAGGGGCGGGATGAGGTTTGCATTTTCAGATCATTCTGGAGAGTGGATGGGAGATGGGAGAGGCTGGATGAGAGGTTCTTAGAGGCTGGGAAAGAGTGCAGAGACCTGGTGGTGGCCTATAGGACACAGGCCAATGGGTGTGGAAGAGATGGGGCAGGAACCTTTGCTCTGCAGCGGAACACAGCAGATGTAGTGGGGACTCAGTGTTTTTTTTTTTTTGTTTTTTTTTTGCTACTATTCTTGGAGAGAATTAGACATGCAGGTGCCATCATTTGTGGATGTTCTCAATCTTTGCCTCAACTCTGATAAATTCATACCCAGATATTAAAGAGTTGCTAAGTGCTTAAGCAAAACTCCACCTGCATTTAAAATAGGATTCATTTCAGGCCGTAGACGAATGGCTAACCATTTCACTTAGAGTTGAAGCCACGGCTTTGTTTTGTCGAATAATCAAGAGTGGCTAAAAAGTTGGCAAAGCAGTTACATTGGCTACCTATTGAGAAATCAGCTCATGTTTTGAGACATAGTGTGAAGGCCAGGGAACATTTTTGATGATCACAGGAAATCTGCCACCAAGTCACATTTCTCAGCCACCTTGAGGTGACAAAAAAGGCCCGTCTCTCGTCAAAGGTGCCTGTTTTGTATTTCAGATACAAATATACAGGCAAACAACTCGATGAACAGGAACAGGGATGACTTAAGTATCATCTCTGTGAGGTTTAGCCTGCTAGGTGAGCTGCTGAAGTTGATTTATAGCACAGCGAGGCTGTGTGAGGGAGGGATGAGGAAAGACACATTTATTTGTGTGAAAGGGAAAATGAAAGGGAAAGACCGCAAATGCCTCTTCCAGGAAGGGGAGCTGACTAACTCCCGTGAGTGACTTCCTCGCCAGATCCAGCTGATGAACGTTTTCTGCAGCCGAGATGTGTTGCCACCTTGAAGCTAAAGACGTGTCCAGGATGTGAAAGAGTGGCGGGAATCCCACATGGGATGGCTGCCTGAAGCCTTGCCTGGCAGGTAGAAAATTCTGGACTAGCTACCTTTTGGTTCTTTTTTTTTTTTTTTTACCTTTTGGTTCTTGTAAGAACAATTCCTACATCCAGCTTTAGAAGTGTGTAGGGCTCACGAGGCAACATGTACAGGCTTCTGCAGCCAGGACAAAGAACAAGAGGCTGAAAGTGCCAGAGAGTAAGAATCTCTTCTTCTGTTTGAAGGCTCTTCAACTAATCTTGCTGCTACCCTTTAGATGTGAAGGCTTCACCATCTTATAGCAATGAAAGATGGTTTACGGCTCGATGGCCAGTGCACATCCCTGATTCTTTCTTGCATGTCTCTCTAGAGGGGGTTGGGAAAGATCCCCTGTACCCAAATCCCTTCCTGCTGCTGTTTTTCCACCCCAGCGACCTCAGAGGGATTAAGACATAGGCATCTTTCCCCAGGCAGGAGATTCATCTTCCTAAGCAAAGCTTCCAAATTTCAGCTTGCGATGCTATTCTTCCTACAGACATCCAGTCCAACTCTGACCCAGCCTCAGCACTTCTCATCTTCTTCCTTATTTATCCATCTACTCCATATATGCTGGTAGCTCTGGTGATTTTTCTAAGGTACCCTGTAAAGGTTTAGCATATGATTTACATGGCACATCATAAATTGGCCTCTTCTGGCCTCTTTTACCTCCTGTCAGTTCTCCGCTGTATTCTGTGGTCCAGCTAAAACCGATCTCTGTATTTTCCTCTCCTCAGACCTCACTTCCTGCCTTTCATTTAGCCCCTTCATTCTGTCTTGAATGCCCTTCTCTTTTCCTGAGTAGCATATCATTGTTTCCAATTAGCAGCCTTCCCAGACCCTCTTTGATCCCAGTGTGAGGTTGAAACCTCCTATTTCACATTTGTCTTCCATCTCTAAATCTTCTGGCCCAGATCTTGTCACTGGCTGGTGATGACATGACTTGCCTAACCTTGTCGGCTAGATTCTGGACTGTGGGAAGGTGGAGGTGTGGTCAGCATTTCTCGCCGGAGCTGTAAAGCCTAGCATGCTACACGGTGCACATAGTAGGCATGCAACAAACATTTGAATATGAAAAGGAGTTTGCTGTTGAGGAAGAAGCCAAACCCATAAGCTTCTTCCAGTAGGAAGTCTGGGAAGGCTCTCAGGATATCCCCAGGAAGCCAGGCTGGTTGCAGGCGTATCCCAATTATGCCAAATACCTGCAGACACCCAGAGATGGCTCTTAATTGGGGCCAAATTGTAGCAGTATCTGAGTCCTGACTAAGAGCTCCTTTCCTAATGTTTAGCCTTCCCCTTTCTTTCTTTCTAATGTAGCGACGCCTTATTTTCAGCTACCGAGTAGGGTGAGGTGGTTCTCCAGGTGCTGGGCTGTCTCCATCAGGAGCTCCTCTCTGTTGTCCAGGGATGCCTCTGCCTCCCGCCGGAAACTGGCCCACCTCTGGAAGTCCTCTTCATTTACAACCTATGAAACAGGAAGAGAATTATTAGTAACCTTGAGTGGATATGCAAATGGAGCCCTCCTTCTTCCTGAGGTGCTGGGACTCCTGCATGCTGCGTTGAACCTCACAGAATTGGGGGCAGAATTCTCCATCATGACATTTTGAATGCATACATTGATGAAAGATTAATCCTTGTGTTCCATGACCACCAAACATCTGCTGAGACCCTAAAGGCTCTGGAGATGAACGACAAAGGCAAGATCTCAGGATGGCCAGGTTATATGCTGGTGGAGGGTGAGATATTTTAGTCAGGTAAGGATTTAAATGGATAGATCATTTCAAGGAGTATCATCCAGGCAACAAAAAGGATGATGCTATAGAGTCTGTTGGGGTTGTGGGCTCCTGTTGGATAGTAAGGTTTTCTTGACAGGGAGCATGCAAGGTAAGACGCAAGCAATCTATGCGATGGTAGAGAGCCTGTGCCCGGAATATTGGACAACATAAGTTAGAGCTGATGGGTTATTATATAACAAAAGAGGATGTAGCATTTTTTGGGGGTAGGGAGATAGGACAGTTTCTGGAGAAGCTAAGGTGACGAGTTGGGGGTGTGTGAATATGATCAAAATACACTCTTTGAAATGCTCAAGAAATCAATAAAAAATATTTTAAAAGGAACAAATCCTGGGAATCACAAGGAGGAACAAGTGCAAAGGCTATGGCCTTGATCCCATTCCTGATTGGTTAATGTAAAAACTGATGGAGGAGGCCAGCAAAATGGAAGGGTCAGACACGAGGCTGGAAAGGTAACCATAGCAATATTTTCCACAGCTCGTAGAATCCATCAGGCATGCTGTCTTTCTCCTTTGGAGGGCCATGACACTTTTGAACCACCATGTTTATATGTCTGCATTCTCTTTTATGAATAATTCTTTTACATAAGCACCAAATATTCACCGAGTCCCTCTGTATGGCACTATAGGGAAAATCAAGAGACACATGTCTTGTTTGCTTGTTTGTTTTGAGACAGGCTCTCAGGAAGTAGCCTCGGCTGGCTTGGAATTCATAGAGATCTATTGTCCTGAGTGCTAGGATTAAAGGCATGCACCACTCAGCCTGACCATAGGAAGGTCTTCTACATTTGAGAAATGTACAGTCTATAACAGAAGACAAAATAGAGACTTATGGAAAGCAGACAATGGTAAGACTATAATGATAGTACCTAGAGGACATTATAAGCTGTTGTCCAAAGACATTTCAGAAGGTGGTGAGATGGGCACCAGATGGCTGGTTTTAAAGTGAGTACGTTTAATCTCTGTTCTGTACTAAGCAACTTGAACTATATGAGCATCCCTGGGAGTGTGAAGAGGAGAAACTACTTGTAGGTACCTTGAAATATGCATCATGGGGTTCCTACTAGACAGCACACACCTCATCAGATGACCTGGCTCTGTAGTTCAAAGGCCCCTGTTTCCCAGGGCCTGCAAAGTCAAGTATCTGAGAGCAAGAGTGGGTAACCTTTATGGCTACATCTGGGGGCAAGAGTAAAACAATGGCTAGTGATGGGGACTGGAGGCAAGAGCAGAACAGCAGAATGCATCCCCGTGGCCCTCATCACAAAGATCAGCTGCTACATAGTTATATGGATCTGTGTGGTTCCATGGAGACTCAGATTCTCAACAGAAACCAGAAAGCTAGAGTTTTTCATGTGAACACACAAACACACACTCCACACACACACACACACCATCCCCACATACACACACTATACATACCACTCCCACAATACACCTCATACCACATACACCACATACACACATATTCACACCACACACATACTACACACACACACCACATACACACATATTCACACCACACACATACTACACACACACACACACACACACACACACACACACACACACACACATCTGGAGCATGCTCGCAGGGATCTAACCTTACCTTCTTAGCAATGCACAGGGTTCGAAGGCCATCTCTTGCATACAAGTCCAGATGTTTTTGGGTCCGGGCTTGGATTCTTTTCAGCTTCTTCTCCACATCAATATCACTCACTGTCAAAGAGTTATCGTTTCCCATGAAGCCATGGACCACTGTTCAGGGAGCTTTGCCCTCAACTCCCTAGAACCTTCCCGGGTCACCACACCAGCCTTAAGGGAGGAGCTCTCCCTTCCCAGCCCTCCCTAGGAGTTCTTGTGATGACAGGCTGCCCTGGAGAATGATCATTTTAAGAGTCCCTACACTGTCTGCTCCTTATGTTTTTTTCTTCAAAAGCCTGGCCAGGAAAAGGGCTATTTAAGGAAGGGAGGTGATCTAAGGAATTGTCCAATACATCTCCTTAAAGGAGAACTACCTACAGAGTTAAAACAAAGCCATCCGTAAGGAGAGGGCCAGGGGCTGGGAGTTTCAGTCTTCCTTGTTATCCAAGGTGTGATTTTAGTTGCCCATCTTGCCTGCAGAGCCAACCAACTTTGCAAACTGTTTTCTGGCAACTCAGACAATCCATCATCCTTTCTGTCATCTACTTTAATTCTTGTCAAGCTCAGCCTCAAGACAGCTGCAAACCTGGATCTCATTAGCGGGGTTCTTCAGCACATTCGCTTTGCTGACTTAGGCTTTCTCTCAATATGAGGGACGGTGTTAGAAGAAAAAAAAATAGCTTTTGCATTTTCTGTAACTTTAGGGTAAAAAAAAAAAATACCTCGATGCCTTTTCAAAGTCCCCGTGTTAAAGTTTCACATAGCGCATTTATTCCTGAAGTCATTTGTATTTTTTTCTCTATTAGACAGGAAGAGTATTTTCAGGCTGTGCTAGTTCGGGAGGGACAGGACCGATGACAGGCCTCACTCATCTACCACAGCACTGTAAATCTGAGCAATGCAGCCTCCAGAATCCCTTACTCCTGCTGGACAGAGGTTTTAAGGGGATCCTGGGTAGTGAAGAGAATTTGAACACCTCACTTCTTCCTTTGTACAATGCAAAGGTAAAAACGTAATTTAACAGTGATCTCCACTAAGTATAAGGAAGTCCAATCAGTCTATTTCATACAGTATAAACATCCTTTCAAATAATATTGCCTCATTGTTCACCATAGCACGGTCTTAAAGCATAGTTGAACACTATTTACAATGTTTTATCTTCAAAAACATCCTTTTTGAAGCTCACCACCTGTGAGTCCCTGGGTTTTTTCATCCCCCAGGTTGCTAGGAACCTCAGAGTCCAACTGAATACTCAAACATCCCAAGTACACTACACTTGATGTGGTTTTGCCTCTCCCTTTCAAAGCTTCGCTTCTTTCTTAATGCAGTAACATTGACTGTGTTTTTTTATTGGCAGGATCCCCAACCATTTTGCAATCAACTGAGGAAGGAATAAACAAACATCTCCAGGATAGCGAGTCTCTGTTGCCCAGAGACAGAGTACTATGGCTTCCTTGACTCAGAAGCCCTGAATTCACTTGTCTGCCAGAGTCTAGGGATGAAGCGAGCTAATTAGCTCCCTTCTCATTCTAAACACTAATCAGTCCCCATGAACCTCTTGGCCGTGATCCACAGCTGATAATGCAGGAGGCTCTGGGCTGCCTGGGCAATTCTGAAGCTTGGCTGGGATCTGCTATCCTGGGAGAATCATAACCCTATCACTGTCTTCTTGTTAGCAACCAGGATATGGCTGCAAAATAATTCACGCTTCTCTGAAATTGGACGCTGACCCGTAGGGACTTTGGAACATTTTCCTGGCTCTGGGCAAGTTTATGAAAATCTATCCCAGTGTGCGGGGGTGGGCACTGGGGAACGCGATAATGAAGAGAGACACTTGAGCGACGGTGGTGTGCTCTACGGTACGACTCCTGGGTGTTTGGGTAGAAAGGCACGGGGTGTGGATATGGATAAAGAATAGCATAATGAGTGTGGAAATCTGAAAACTGGGAAAAGTGGAGGTAAAGTGGTTTCTTCATAAAGTCTTGAATGCACTAATGATCGCCCCAATTCTCTAGGTCAAGGTGATGGAAAATTCAGTGTGTTCTAAGGACTTGTTTTGAGAGTCTTATGGGCCTGGGATTCTCCTGGTACATGCTGGACTTGTAACTCTGACTCTTCCTCACCATTGCACACTACCGCTGGGAATATAGCACCTGTGTCCCTGGGCCTGACAAGGTGGGCGGACTCACCACAGGATGGATCATCTAGCAGGTCCATGATAACGGAGTCAGCACCCTTAGTGTAGACGATGATCTCACCCGTCAGTGGGTGCCTCACCACTACTGACATTCTCTTCCGGACAGAGTCAAATCCCAGGGTGAAGAGGAGCTCAAAGGTGAGGGAGATGCCCTGGGGCAGACGCACAGTCACCTGCTCAGGTGTCCTAGACACCAGGGTGAAACTATAGGCACGGGCCGCGTGCACCAGAGCTGCCTCGTCAGGGCTCTCGGCCTCATAACAGAGCTCCGGTTCATCTAGGTTGAGAGCTGGGGCCTCCAGCCCCTCCTCCAGAGAAGCCCCTGACCCGGACCCCAGGGTGTCACCCTGCTCCCAAGTGCTGCTCCTGTAGCCACCATCCGTGGAGCAGTCTCCACTACACACAGATACGTCATCTTTGTCGTCTGAGTCTGTGGTGGGCATGTTGGGTCCCAGGCTTTCTCCTAGATCAGGGTCAGAGGGGGCGGTGGAGGAGAACGACTGGCTGAGGCTCAAAATCTTCAGCCTCTGGAACAGATGTTGGATCTTTTCCAAGGATGAACCCAGAGCCTTGTTGGAGGGCGGAGTCGTAACCTGTGATTGTATGAGGAAAGGACAATGTCACTCTGAGCACTCTGGATGTCTTTCACAGAATATGAAGGCCATTTTGAAATCAGTGGATCACTTGGGTCTTCTGCAGTCAGAGACAAGACCCATGTGTTCTGTGAACCTCAGCCTACCCACTCGTAGAAAGAGGGTGATAACTCAGATGGGTCCTTCTAGGCCTGACGTTCTAGGTATGGCCAGTGCTCACAGTCCCCTAGTTTCTGAGCATCCCCTATGGTCATGCTGGAAAGAATTAAAGGAGATTAAAATGAGACACTCAAGAGTACACACTCTCTCACAGATTGTTGTATGGTGAGCTGCTTTCTGTTCGTGTGAATTGTCACCTTCAATCTTCCCTGAAGTTCGAAGGGCTACCATCAGTATGGGTGTGGAACCCAGGCACCCAGAGGATGGATAAGTTTGCCATAATAGCCCAGTGTCTTGGTAATAGAGCCGAGACTCTGAGTCCGGGTCCAGTCATTCCCTTGGAGCTATGTGCTAGAAGAAGCCTTCTCATTAGCTTGAAAATTGAAGTTGGATGCTAGCTTTTCCAAAATAGTTCTTCTCAAAAATAGCTACTTGTTCAGATAATGCTTCCTGTCTCCTATGTGTCACTGAAAATGCTTGATCAGGAGGTGATGTTTCTGAGTGGTTTGAAACTTGGGCATAATGAGAGGAAGGTATAGTATATTGACTCCTGTTTTCTTGGTTTTATAATCACAAGTTACACCAAATCATAATCCCTATCAGTGACTTGTAGGATGGGTCTGTGGATTACTGAAGACCCAACTACCCTTGGTAGATTTATTATTTAACTCCATATAGATGACCACATGCCCTTATTATTTCTAAGAAAAGAACCTAACCCACAAGCTAATTAATTTTAACCCCCATACAGAAATAGATGCAGGTATGATATGGTATTATTAGGAACCATAACAGAGCTACACAGATAGTTCTATATTAATCATACCTCCTTAGGTAGCAAAACCTCCGACTCTGCTAGTTAAATCCAAAAATATCCCACACTACGTTTCAGGGTGGTAAGGATTAGAAGTTATGTAGGTAAAGTATTTAGCATGGGACCTGGCACACAGCTAACAACTCAATAAATATTTGCTCATTATCTGCCTTACATGTGATAGGTTGGAAGTCACACAAACAACTGGTGTGTAACTTTCCCCCTTTAATTAACAAAGAGGGGAACGGACCTAGGAAGATCACATGGCTGATCTGGGTTTCGCAGAGGTGGGCTGATGACGCGTGGTTGGCACCGAAGGGTCATGTCTTTTGGAATCAAGGGTTTTTGTTTTCCTATTTGCCTTTCCACTTTTCTCTTTCCCTTGCCCCCATTCCCAACCATCATCTGTTCTTACCCTTTTCCTGGGCTCAGTGGTCGTGGACACCATGACAGAGTTGCAGATAGTCAGGGCAAGGAAGAAGTCAGCGATGGAAGCCGTGGTGGAATGGGAAGGCTGGGCAAGTCTGCTGTCGGAGGTCTCCAGCCACAGGGCAGCCTCCTTCACCTTGCTCAGGAGATTTTTATCTGGAGTCACATCTTTTTCCTGGAAGGAAAAAAGCCCAAGTGAGATCTTTTCCTGGAAGGACTGGGAAGGGAGGTCTTTCCCAGCAGGCTCTGCATGTCTAGGATAGTGATAACTCCATCTTCCCTGATGTCTTGCGTCCAACACATTCCTCCCTTCCACTGGGTGCATCATTGCTCATGTTTTTATTCCAGTCCTCACTGTTAATCAGCTCCATGGAACCCTCAGCTGCCAGGCATTTCTTCCTATCTAGCATCTCCTCCGACTTGTCCCTATTCCTCTTGTGTCAAGTCTGGCTTGGATCCTTCAACTCTCAACTTTGTATTTTATGCACCCACTTTAGACCAGTATCCCCACCTTTCTGCTCTTCTTTTCACTCTTCACGTGCACATCCACCCACCTAAGGCAACACTTTCTTCCTGCAACTTTTGACTTGCACAAAGATCTCTAGATCTCCGCTGCTCACATCATCAGCTCCTCCTGCATCTACATTCTTTCTCACGCACATCTCCAGGACTTTCTCTCAGCAGACCCTAGGGGTTCCTATTGCATTCCGGACACACAGTTTCCTTCTGTGCCTCTGGTCACACCTGTTCGATTAAGAATCCTCTCCTACCTATCAGAGCCCCTCCTAGATCGTAAAGCCCACAGAAGTGCCACCCTGTCCATTGGAGTTTCTCTAACTCACAAAGAACTCTCCCAAACCACAAAAGCAAGTTCTACGCTGGGACTGCCCACAGGTACCAAGCACGTAAGGAGAGTTAGGGAAGTAGGCCAAGGCACAGCTGAGGTCATTATTTGATGGAAGGTGCTGTTGACCTGGCAAGCCACACTAAGTAGTGCTGCCAGCTTTGCTTAGCAAATGCTCCCAGGCTGGCTCCTTTGCCAAGAATCCTGACTCTTCGAGAGAGAGTAGAAATGATAAGTGACCTGTTTTTTATTTTTCTTTCTTTTTTTTTTTTACTTTCATAGCTGATGCTGATCCACAACTTCTCAATTTTTCATAATTTTTTTGGTCAAACTTTCCATTTGGTCTGTCACTCTGAAATATGGGCCATCCATCTTCTCTGCATTTGAATATTGTGCTTCTAAAAGTAGCTCACATTTATGAAGTGTCTTCTACCTCCCCAAGTCTAGGACCCCACAGATTGTCCCAGGTCTATGTTGAGATGAATGTAATCCAGTCTTAACAAAAGCCCGGAGATGTGGACTGATTTGATCACTGGTTCTTAGCAAAACAGGGTGAAGCCCAAATCTCAGATCCTTGTATAAAAGGTGCAGCATCTTCCATCCAGGGCCTGTGGCACAGGGGTTTCATTAGTACTCCTTCCAAAGTTCTGTAGCCAGAGTAGCCAACACCACCCAAATGCAAAGCCCATTTCTCATAATAACGAGAGCTCCTATCCATGTAGTGTTTCATAAGTTCCCTGTATAGCTGCCATCTCAATGTACCCCTCTTATTAGTATTGATATTGTCTGGGTGCTGTTATCTCTGAATTTTAAAAGAGAAAACTCATGCCTAGAAAAATTTAGTGCCTCACCTAAAGAGGGAAATATTTAGTATTTCCTTAGTTGGTTTTTGGTAGTTTAACTCTAAATTATACTCCCCCCACCCCCGAGACAGGGTTTCTCTGTAGCTTTGAAGCCTTGTCCTGGAACTAACTCTTGTAGACCAGGCTGGCCTTGAACTCACAGAGATCCGCCTGCCTCTACCCTCTGAGTGCTAGGATTGGAGGCATGCGCTACCACCGCCCGGCTAGAATATCCCTTTCTTTCACTCCTATACAACATAGTATTTAGTATTTCCTCCATGAGAAGGAAGAGGCCTTTGGGACTTGGTGAAAGTTGGGTAGAGCCTTTAATGTCTGGCATGCCAGATACAAAGACTGGCTTGCCTATCAAACCCCGCATCCTCAGCAGTTTCAGAGACCGTGGAAGTGTTCCTCTTCCTGAAAAAAAATAGATGCTCCACATCATGGGTTGATCACACCTGATTACATAGCCAGAATCGCTTAGCAGGCTCTTGTTTCTTGATTAGGTACTCTCGGGTCTACAAGCGTCGTGAGGATAGTGGCTTGTCTCTGATGTGCTCCCAGTGCCTGCAGGTTATGGACATGCAGAATGTTGCGTGGGCCCTTTCTAGAGCACGTTGCTTTTGTCCATCACTGATGTACTCTTAAAACTCTTTTTTTCCCCCATTTTTATTTAGTTTTTGAGTGTGTGTGAATGTATATGGGTACTGTGAGCAGAGGTCAGAGGACAACTTCTGAAAGTCATTTCTCTCCTTCCGCCATGTGGTTCCCAAGAATTGAACTTAGGCCTTCAGGGTGGGCGGCAGGCAACTTTACCTGCTGCAGCATCTCACTGGCCCCTAACACTTCTTTGTTAAAACTGTTCTTGACTACATTTCCACTTGATCACATGGCAGAGTATTATGAAAGGCATCTGAAGGTGTTGGGAGAAGATGGCAATCAACTTTTGCCTAGTCACTGTATCTGTCTGTCCAGCCAATTTCTTCAGGCTGCTCTGTGCTCTGGACCACTGTTTTTCTGTGTGGTTTGTGAGCATTTGGGAACTTGTCCGTCAAAATACATAGAAAAAGGCAGGTTTTTCCCCAGTGCCTGGCAACTCTGAAAAGAAATAGAATGTATGGCACCCACTTATGGGTGTTTCACGCTAGAGCTCTGTGGTATCTAGGCTCTCAGCTGGTTCCTTCTATTGTTAGTCATCTGAAGCAAACAAATCTTGTGTGAGCTCAGGGCCCACAGGAAGGGATGCTGTTATCTTTAGATTATCTTTGCTGATAACAGATACCTTTGCTAAGTATCCTTATGACAGCTACTGTCACTTTCCATTTTGATTATAAGGTGAAAGAGGCTCATTGAAATAAAATAATTTGTCCAAGGTCTCAAGGCCTGTGCCAGGATCCTGAATCTAGTTCTTGCTGATCTATAAGCCTGGACTCCTAAATGTCTCACGGGTGCTTTCCAAACTGGGTTTGAATTCAGGCCGCCCCAACTGGGTCTGGGCACCTGCATTTTTAACTAGCTCACAGGAAGGGCTTGTGCTGCTGCCTCAAAGAGCAAAGTTTGAACAGCAAAAGTGTGTACTATACAGTAGCCCAATGACTGACTGCCTCTTCTTTTTGACTGGGATATTTTCCCACTCTGAAGTCTGGAAAAGGTAGGCAGCCTCCATTTTGCTATTCTCCTTTCTGGTGTGTGTGTGTGTGTGTGTGTGTGTGTGTGTGTGTGTGTATGCTCACACATGCATATGTGCGGAGGTCAGAGGTCATCCTAGATGATGAGTGTCTTCCTCAATTGCTTTCTACCTTAATTTTTGAGACAGGGCTTTAGCTGAACACAGAGCTCACTGATTGTCTAGGCTGGTTTGAATATGTTTTAAGAAGCTACTCAACTCACACTGTTACTCACTGGGGATGGAAGCTTCCTAATACAGATGCCCATTAAGCCAGTGGTAGACAGACATAGGCGTCTTGGCCCCTTGCTTGCTAGTAACCCCTTTTGTGGCATGGCTCCTCTTGTGATTCCATCTCCCTTACTTCTACAACTTGCACTTTCTTTCCCAGTTGTGGGTGAGCACCTCCAAATGCTCTGCCTTGCTCCCACAGATCTCCTGCAACAGTTTGCCTTCTTTACCTGCTCCTCATTGGATGACGGGCACTGCTTCAATTTCCCTGGTTGTCTTGAGGGCCAATTCAGGTGCTAGCTTCATCAGGAAGCTCTCCAGAAGCTGGAAAGAACATGGCTCTGCCCTCTACTTATCTCTTCTAACACATCTGTACCTACTGTCCCAGTGGTAGTCACTGGTGTCCCACTTGCTCCTTCATTAGGCTGTAAATCCCTGAATCCAGGGACCACTGCCCTATGAGACTTCATATCCCCACTGTCTAGCTATGTATTTTCACCTTGAACAGATGTTAGCTAGTGGGGAAAGATCACCTGACCAAATGAATGAAAAGCTATTTTTTAAAAATGCTGACAGTTACCACAGATATAGTGGACAGAGTAGGGAGGAAGCAGGTTTGCTGCTGGGGGACACAAGAACTGGTATAATGTATTAGAAACAATTAATTGACTAAGGAATGCATCAACACTCCCACTTAGCAATTGCACTCTAAAAATAAATACCTTAAAAAGCGTGCCACACACATGGAAGCTCATGACAGCTCAACTATTCAACAAGTTTCAATAGTCACTAAAAAGAATGAGGTTGCTCTCTACTGAATTTATACATGTGTGCCTGCACATACGAAATATTCTCCAGGATTTGTTGTTATTATTATTTTTTTTTACAAGCAAAGATGGGGCTGGGGAAATGGCTCAGTGGTTAACGTGCTTTCTCTGAAAGTGTGAAGACTGCGGTTCAGGTCCCTAACTCTCATGTAAACACTGGGTAGTCTCAGCAGATAGACAAGGAACCCCCAGAGCAAGCTGCTTAACTAGAGTCGTCATAATGGCGAGCTCTGTGTTTGATTGACAGACCCTACTGCAATGAGTAAGGTAAAAGAGTGATTGAAGAGGATTTCTGACACTGACCTTGGGTCTCCACATGTACATGTACAAACACATAGAGAGACATATGCATGCACAGTCATGTGGACACACACATGTACACCTGCATATGAACACAGGCACACACATGAAAATAGAATAAAGGCAAAGTCCAAAAGTTCTCTGGTCAAAGCACGTGTGTGTGTGTGTGTTCCATAGAGGCTTCTGTGTAGGGGGGTTCCCCTGGAAAGGTTACATAGGCCTCTGGGCAGTGGAATGGAGGACAGTACCAGGTGGCCTTTGATCCCCTTTTAATACATAACCGTATGTTATGCTGGTATTAATAGCATGCAAACAGGCTTTTCTGGTTGCTGGGAACTGAAGGCTGAATTCCTTTTTCAAGGCGGTGTTGTATTTGTCCCAGGGTTTCAATATTGATGATATTTAGTTTGGGTGAAGAACCAGGAAAGCCGAAACATTCACCCAGATTGTTAAAGCAAGCTACATGGAAGTTGAAGGAAAATTCGCCGTGGCTATTTAAGAAGGAATTTTCTCACAGTTCTCTCCCTTCCATTTGGGTCCCTAGGGGTAAGGACAAAACTGCACCATGCAGTCACATTACTTGCAGAAAGAGTGTGCGTCTGCCTGATGAAATCAGGATGCTTATCTAACCTCACAGAGGCAGTAGCCATATGTTGGCTGCTCTGCCAATCTGTTGAAAGAGTCAGAGTGTTTTGTAGAAGAATCATTAAGAAAGAAGCTGCCCTAGGCACCTCCTTCAGTTGTGTCTACTGCATTCTCTCTGGAGGTGTCAGAAAAGGGGACATGCCCACAGAAGTGAGTGTTGGAGGTGCCTAGAGAGGCCCAGGGCAGCTCCACCCCATGACTGGGAAGATGTTCCTTGGTTTGATGATTTTTGGAAAACGTGCAGGTGGCTCTTGGACTCTGGTTAAATCTTGGTACTTTCAGAGCAGGGCGAAAGACATTTTATTTTCCATCTGTCAATACTATTAAATATTGGCTGGGGATGTGCCAATTTCATAAGTATATTACCCACCTTAAAACCACAGTTTTATAGCAGGCGATTAGGAGATAATCACTGATACTGCTTTGTGTTTGGTAACTAAAGAAAACAAACAAACCCAGGTTTGATTGTTGCTGCTACTATTGATTCTTACTTTATTTGGTTTGCACCCAAGGGCCAGGGAAACGAATAGCTGGCCCTTGAAGGGCTGGTAGACTGCTGCTAAGTTCTGGTATCTTGGGAGTTTCTGAGGCAAGCCCTGACTCAGTTTCAAAGGGAAGGTAGAGAAGGGGGGGGGGGTTCCTAGAGATGCTTATGCCAGACTAGATGCTGGATGGAGGTGGAAGAAGGCACCAAGATAGGTGGAAAAGGTAGACCTCTAGAGAACTACTTGGCCTCTAGGGTGATCTTTTAGAACCTGACGATAGCCAGCACAGGATCAGAGGCCAGTGAGCATCTTAAGAAATATTTATTTAATCTTAAGTGCATAAGTGTTTTGCCTGCATGTACGTATGCGTACCATGCGAGTTGTGCCCGCGGTGGTCAAAGGGCATTAGGTTTCTAGGAGCAGGAGTTACAGGCAGCTGGGAGTCATCATACGGATGCTGGGAACTGAACCTGGGTCCTCTACAAGGGCAGTAAGTGTTCTTAACCATGGAGCCATCTCTTCAGCTCTAGTAAGCAACTTTTGAGTAGCACAAATCTCTCCCTTCAGGCAAGTGCGTATCTGAGCCACATGGGTACTGTTTTAGTGGGGAAGCCAGGTATGTCAGTGGTCTGTCTAGAGAGAATCTCAGTCTGGCCTGCATCTAGAATCTCTAGAAATTATTAAGTTCACATCCCTAGACAACATGTAGTAGAGTCTCAGGGGAGAAAGTTCAATATTTTATAAAACACATTTTTACACATGATGTAAAATAAGAAAACAGCTTTTCTTTAGAAAGGTCACTTAAAATATATACTAGTCTGTCTCTTAGAATTTGTAATGAACCAGAATTGTCCTTATTTTAATGAAAGGGATAGCTATGATTCCAGTCCATTCTACTTGTTAAGTGTAAAATAAACTCCTCTGGAGTGGAGTTGAGATGGAGACCTGGGCCTGGGTGTGTATGATTTATAGCTGGAAGGGATCTTGAGGTCAGCACAAACATTGTGTTATTTGATTTTGGGAACAGTCTGGTAATAATTTTATGTATTTTTAGGAGATTAAAAAGGATAAAAGGAGTAACCACATGATGCATATTAGCAAGCCAAACTGCATAGTTGCAAACCTACCTTGTCAGACTTATAGTCCAGCCCCCTCCTGAATAATTACCCAAAGACGGTGTTTTACCAATCCCAGGTCCTTGACTACTCTGTGCCTCTCTTAGCTATTCATAGAGAGAACATATCACTGCCAATACTAGCCATGCTATAAACAGTGAGTCTTACTTAATTCCTTAACCACTTTCCCTATTGCTCAGGGACGAACTTAGAACTTCTTTTGGAACTGCCAGCCAGAGCAGAGCACTGACCATAGCCTAGGTTTTGGAGACAATTTGGGGTTAGTATGTCCAGCTTGCTGCTATCAGCTGAGGGCCCTCCAGCAAATTTATACTCGCTTGAAGGGGTTTTTGAGCCCAGAAATTTGAGACCATCTTGGGCAAAATAAGTTAAGATGAAAATGTATAAAAAAGGAATCTCTGCTGCCTGGTTCTGCGATCCTGTGATTTGTGAGGCTAAGCAAGGGGCAGGGAATCATCATGGTGTCTACCTCAATGCTGCCCAAAAGTTTCCAGTTTCCTTCCTTGTGTCCTTGGCAGTGAAGACACCTATTATTAGGCACACACAATGCCTATCACACTAGAACTGTGAAATGCCAAAAGACATATAGAATGGGTCCGATGAGACTAAAAAAATATTCATATAAATATTTAGGAGAAGAACATTCCATTCAGTGTGAGAATTAAAGAAGGGAAAGATATGATCATGTGTGCTTCCTACTGTTCTGTTCTTGCATAAGACGGAAAGGAAATAATAAACTCTTACAGAGGCATCTGTGGGTCCCTTCTTCTGCATGTCTGTGAGGAGCACTAGTCCTTAATAAGCTTTCTTGACATATCCTAGCTCCCGTCCCATGTTGTGAACTAAGATAATGCCAGAGCAGAAACAGCTCTGCATTCACCCCCAAGTTAGAGATATAGCGACCCAGAACCCAGGCTCACAGCATCCCTGCTTTGTCACGGTTGGAGAACACAGCTCATTAGGAGACCCGGACAGCAGCACAGAGAATGGTCTCGATAGTTTGTTGGACTGAGCTCCCAAGGTCCCAAGGAGGAGCAGAAGGAGGGAAAACATGAGCAAAGAATTCGGGACCACGAGGCGTGCATCCACCCACTGAGACAGTGGAGCTGATCTACGGGGAGCTCACCAAGGCCAGCTGGACTGTGACTGAAAAAGCATGGGATAAAACCGGACTCTCTGAACATGGCGAACAATGAGGGCTGATGAGACACCAAGGACAATGGCAGGGGGTTTTGATCCTACTTAATGTGCTGGCTTTGTGGGAGCCTTGCCAGTTTGGATGTTCACCTTCCTAGATATGGACGGAGGGGGGAGGACCTAAGACTTACCACAGGGCAGGGAACCCGGACTGCTCTGTGGACTGGAGAGGGAGGGGGGGAAGGAGTGGGGGGAGGGGGAGAAGGGTGGGAGGAGGGGGAGAAGGGTGGGAGGAGGGGAAGGGAAATGGGAGGCTGGGAGGAGGTGGAAACTTGTTTTTTGTTTATGTTTTTTTTCTTCTTTTCGCAATAAAAAAAAAAAGGAAAACCCAGCCATATACAATTGATATATACCATGACTGAAAAGTATTACACACACACACACACACACACACACACACACACACACACACACACACACAGTGTGTATTGGCAGAAATTAAAATTTTAATGAAAACTGACTTGAAATTTTCCTTTTCTAATAGCATAATAGCACTTTCAGGCCCATTTATTACCTCTGCACTGAGATGGCTGTGGTTCCCTATGACATTTTATTTTTTTTTAATTTGATCAAAGATTTATTTTATTCTTATTTTTGTGTGCATGTGATGGAGGAAGGTTATTGGCTAAAAAATAACGAAACTGCCTTGGCCCATTTTATTGGTTAGAACATAGGTGGGTGGAGTAAACAGAACAGAATGCTGGGAGGAAGAGGAAGTGAGCTCAGAGAGACACCATGCTCCCCTCTCCCGGGCAGACGTGCGATAGCTCTGCTCTCTGAGGCACATGCGATGAAGCTCCTACCCAGGATGGATGTAGGCTAGAATCTTTCCCGGTAAGACTGATGCTACACAGATTATTAGAAATGGGCTAGTCCAGGTGCGAGAGTTAGCCGAGAAGAGGCTGGATATAATGGGCCAAGCAGTGTTTAAAAGAATCCAATTTGTGTGTTGTTATTTCGGGGCATAAGCTAGCCAGGCGGCCGGGGTGCTGGGGACGCAGCCCCGCCGCTCCTATTACTACATGCATGTGGGTGCAGATGCCCACAGAGGTTAGAAGAGATGTCAGATCCCCTGCATCTGGAGGCACAGGTGGCTTGTTGTGTGCTGGGGACAGAGCTCTGGTCCTCTGTATGAGCAGCAAGCGCTCTTAACTTCTTAGCCATCTCTGCAGCCCCACTCTGTGGCATTTTCTACAATTTGGGATGATGTGTTTCTGAGTATGTGTAGAGGAAGGAATAGAGCAGGAGTCAGAAGGCTCTGGCTATGGCCTTGACCTCAAGGAAGTGCTGTGTAATGTGGAGGGATGAAATCAGAATCTTCATTTGCTACCTGGATATTTAGCAATGGCTTTGAAGGAATCAAATATGGAAAGACAAAAGACCGACCAAAGACAAACTCTCACATTGGAACCATGGGACTCACCTAAGGGGAGGATGCAGCCCGGCAATTTGGATAGTTATTCTTCACCTCCCAACTCTTTCAAATCCCTTTTTAATTACTACTCAAATATTTTCTTTCACCTTTCTTCAAATGCATCAAGCCTTAAAGGCGTATCTTTTGTCTTTTTAGCTTATGGAAGTACAGACATAACAAATATTTCTTGTTTTTTTTTTAGCTGTGTAATTGGAAAAGTATGCATAAGGAGGAGGCTGCTGGCCCTCAGCTGTGATCATGAACAATGAGGAAGGGAGGGGCTTTGGGGAGCTGAGGACTGACCCAGCTTATGCTGTAAAAATTCCTTAACTCAAGCCAATAACTGCTATGGGGAAACCCTGGATTAAAACAGGGAATATGGCTAATTCCATTTTCAGAAGAGGAATCGCTGCACATTTAGAACTAACAAGAATTGTGTACGCTGTCAAAACATTTACGGGTTCCACGTGGGACTGAAATGGGCCATCCTGAGAGCTCTCCAGGCTTTAAATGTCTTTAAAAATATAATTGCTAGGTCTCATGTAGCCCAAGGTGACCTCAGACTCACTATGTCGAAAGTGCTGGGATTACAGGTATGCAGTATCCTATTTGGTTTGTGAGGTGCTGTGATGGAATATAGGTCTTACACATGCTAGAAAAGCACTCTTTCAATCAAGCAGCACCCCAAATCTCCAGCTAATAAGGGCTTATAGAGGCTCTGATATATTCTAGAACCTTCTCTGGTATCTTCTTTGTATAATTTGCTTATAATTTAATGAACAAAGGTAGGGACTTACTATTGAGCTGCTGAAGGCCACCGGTGGCTGTGAGGGCTCCCAGCGTCCCACAGACCTTTGTCGAGAGTGGCTCTGGATGGGGACGCGGGCACTCTGGGACCTCCTCAGAGGCTGGGTACCTCCTTGGCTTCTCAATGTTGCTGGGCCCTGGGCCCATCTAGGTGGGAAGGACAGACATTGGTATTGGGTCCACTCCTCACCATCTGAGTCCAACTCCTTTGGCATCTCCAGTCGCTTGGCTGCAAAAAAGGAATCTTGTCACATCTTGGCTGAGCTGTAGTTAGGGGCAGTGCTGGACTTCTATGGAAGGCTGTAACTGGGCTGCTAAGCCTGGAGAAAGTTATATGGGCTTGTGTTTTGATTTACAACCTGTACCTTCAGTTCCTTAATTAGAAGTGTTAAGGAAGTAACCATCTCAGGATCATTTTGAAGATTTTTAGCAACATAATATGGAAGAATGATGAGTTAAGCTAGGTGCTTATAGTAATAGCTGTTATATTATTAAAAATAAGTTCAAAGCTCCCATGTAAATGGTGAGTGATTGCCATGACAAAGGGGATAGGACTATCTATAATATCTCTTCCTCCTCTCTACCTTGTGTGTGTGTGTGTGTGTGTGTGTGTGTGTGTGTGTGTACTAACTCAATTCTACAGGCTACCTTTAGACCATGAAAAGTAACAGTCCAACCATCGTATACCTTCACATTTTAAACCAAAACACTGACTTGGTGAAACCTAAGACATTGGTTCACATGGAAAGCATTTTCTGAATGTGTCAAATTCAGCCCTGGGCCTAGATTTAGACCTGTCCTGACCCAGGACAAGGGTTGCAGGTCAAACCCTAAGCCTTGGCTTCATGACTGATATACAATAGGGATACTTTCCCTCTTAGCCCATCCTTGATGTGAACATACTGTGCTGTATGGAGGGGTGGTACAACCTGTCAAAGTGCTACAGAAAAGCTGTGGGGAATCAGGAGAGTGTCCTTGTCATCCTGAGAGGGCAGGGTGCTTGTGGGCTCTCATACCATTTTCTTGGTGACAATATTCACGGCCCACAATGGTACAACGCCGGAACACCATCTTGTTTTCCGTCAGGGTCCCTGTTTTGTCAGAGAAGATGTACTGGATCTGGCCCAGGTCCTCGGTAATGTTGAGGGCCCGACATTGAATGGACAAATCGGTTTCTTCATCATATAGGTCAAGGTCGTTATGAAGGAGGTACACTTGCCCAAGCTTCACCAGCTCAATGGATACGTACAAAGAGATGGGGATCAACACCTGAGGGGAGATGGATTAACACTGCTTCAGCACCCAGCTTAAGCCCAGCTCCCAGACCCTCACGAGTGGACAGCAGAAGCATTGGATAGAAAGCTGAGGAGAGCACACAGCATGAGTTTTCCTGAGAAATTAAAAGTTAGTGACATCAGGCCTCCCTTGGAATTCTTGGGGGGATATGAAGTGGAGATATGCCTCTTCATTCTGTAGTGTCTGGGGTGGGAGGAAGGCAGGCATCACTCACTATTTACCAGCAGAATGGTGGAGTATATGAGTTTCAGCACCACTCTCTAGAGACCCCCGAACCCTCAGATCTCTGTGACATGGAGGGTCACAGGCACCTTTGCAGGTGCTCGGGCCTTCTGCTGATTGTGTTCCCTAGTCCAGTGCCAGATATTCTCCAGCTCTTGCTTTTTGTTGGACATTGTTTCAATTCTTGGAAATGGGTGCTATTAGAACAAAACTGGCCTTAAAGAACTCATATTCTAGTGACAATATATAGACATGTCAATATATATGATGTGGCTGCCTCATGAAATGAGTAAAGGACATCAGAGAGGACAGCGAGTCATAGACTGGGTGGATTTTCATTTCCATGACCTTTGGGCAGAGATTGAAGAGATGAGGGTGTGAGGATCACATTGGGAGGGGAATTCTGGGTAGTGGGAGGGGTTTGGGTGTTCGGGAGATGACAGCAGGCACGGCACAGGAAGCATGGAGGAGGAAGAGCTGTAGGAGGTGAGGTGGGGTCAAGGTCCAGATCATTTAAAGCCTCGCTGGCTTCCATAAGGACTTTGGATTTTATTCTGAGCAGACACGAGTTACCAGCAGGGTCCATGCAGAGAAGAGGTGTGTTTTGATTTCCCTTTAGGAAGGATCAAACTGTGCCAATGAATGGGAAGTTGAAAACAGTTCAGCAGTCAGGAACAGAGGTCTAAAAGACAGTGGCTGTAGGCGGGACTTCAGCAAACAAAACGGCAACTTCTCACTTTTCATCAGCCGTGTTTCTTTATAGAGCCCAACTATTTAAAGAAAAGCATCCCTTCCTCTCTTACTACATAGTTTATAGGTTCTGACTATGTTTTTTCTCATCTACTTTGTTCTTCTCCATCTCTATCTATCGCAGTCTGTCAAATGCTAGAACACTAACTTGTGAATTTGCTCTGTCTCCAGCACTGAGGGCTGGAGAGTCCTTGGTATCTCTCTGTGCTGTTTACTCTCCCTTTAGTCTTGAATTTTAGGGTTTTTACTATTCTGTGTCTGGCAAAGGGACATACATGGGTGACTTGCAATCTCACTCTTAACCTTCTCCTACTGCTATCTAAGGGGCTGACCTGGCATTACCAATGTGAATACTTGGTAAGCATACCAGGAATCAATAATTATCTTTCCATCTTGTCCTTATTACTTCTTTCTGGGGCTAGCACTTAGTTTTCTTCGTTTTCTAAAGCTTTAGAGGTCAGAGAGTGCTTACCTGGAGCAGGATGATCATTGTGAGAAACATATAGAAGCCTCCAAGGGCAAGGGGGAGGAAGTTCCCATCAGCGTCTGGCACATCAAAGGGAGGATGCTCTTCAAAGGTCCTAGTCCAGAGACCATGCCCTGAGAAGAAACAAAACTAGGTGTGAGACTAAGTCTTTACTTAGTCTTAAGTTGTCTAGGTACCCATGACCTGTTCCTGGACATGGGTGGGTTTTGAAAATCTCATTCTTATTCCCCATGACACTGCTCTCTCCTGCTCCGTCTTTTACTTTAGTGTGGCAGTGATTCTTCGTGTACTCAAGCTCTTCATGGTTCAATCCCATGAATCCCTTGATAGAATGATGGACAGTAAGTCTGTTTTACTGGGAGTGATTAATATGAAGATTACCTATATTTTGGTGGAGTCTTATCACATATGAGTTGGAAAGATAGTAGAATGTATACTTTTCAGTTTTATTGTAACAAGTATGTGGCTGGGCAGTCTTGACACACCAGTCTTCCCGTTTTTTTACTTTCTACTCTTCTCTTCATCTATTCATCTACCTAATTACCTATCTTTTCCCACAATTCCCTCCTATATCCAATAATTATTAATCGGATCAGTGTTGGTTTTCATTTTTGAGTAATCCCCACTAAGCAAAGGACTCTGATTAAAGGGCCCTGAGCGGGTTGTGTGCTAGAGCATGGAGGAGCATGGAATGCTGGGAGAGGCCACAGAACTCACAGCACAGGCACACTGAACTCCATGTTTCCTTATTTGCTAAAGGGGTGACAACACCCATTATCACAGGATAATGCTAGATGAGCCACATCTAGCACCTGCTACAGATTCGTCTGAATGTGGAGTCCTTGTCTGTTAATTAGTTATAGCTAACCTATAGGGTTATCATAAAACTAGAATAATCCATTGTGTTTATTACTGTGCTGACTACTTTTGTGTCATCTTTAATCAAGGAAGAGGGAACCTCAACTGATAAGATTCCCCTACCAGATTGGCCTGTGGGACAAATCTGTGGTACATTTTCTTCATTGATGCAGGAGGGACTAGCTTACGGAGGTGATGCCACCCTGAGCAGGTAGTCCTGGATGGTATAAGAGAGCAGGTGAGTGATCCATGAGGAGGATGCCAGTGAGCAACATTCTCCCATGGCTTCTATTTCAGTTACTGTCTCTAGATTTCTGCCCTGATTTCCCTCAATGATGGACTGTGAGGTAGAGTAAATCCTCACTAAAACAATTCTCTCAGCTTCAAGGCAGGAACTTAAGAGAATAAAAACCATAAGATGTCATCTCGCCCAAAGACCCCTCCTCCCAGGCTGGACCAAATTCTTCCCAGTCACTTCAGAAGAAAAGGGCATTACAGAATGCTCTAATTTAATGGTGATCGTATAGAGCAGAAGACATGCACAGAGAAGGGGCCCCTAAAGAAAGATGAGAAAGCAGAGAAGCTGCAAGGTAAACCAGAGGTCTCAGGGGTCCTGGAGTCTTGGCAAGTGTGTGTGTTTGAAGGAGGGCCTGGTGGGCAGAGCAAGAAGACACACATGGTTATCAAACCAAAGGAACCCTGGAATCATACTTGTCGTGGGAGGACTGTCTCCTCTTCAAAGTCTATGCTTTAATGAGGGGCCAAAGAGTCCTGTTTCTTAAAAGTTGCTATTTGCAATAGAGAATTTGCCTTCTTTCTCCATTAATGTTCTCCCTTTATCATTTTCAGGAACTTGTAAAGCCAATTCTGGGCACCTTATCTATGTGTGGCTGTGTAATCATTAACTTATTTTATTTTTGTCTGGAGACATAGTGATCTTAAATAAACTTTCAGTTCTGGCATGCCTGAAAACTCTACTCAACATGGAGGCATATTTCCTGCAGCCACGTGGGCAGGATTGGAGTGGCTGTGTCTTTCCTGTGATCTCCTTGATCTTCCTGGACTGCCCTTCCAGCCATGACTCACCCATTTACGCAAAGCTGCTAGACTCACCTGTGAGGTACATTAAGTATAAACTCCTGGCCACCTTGAGACGAGTCCCAGGGTCCTCACTACATGGACAGACTAGATCTCTCCCTTTGCCTTTCAGGTATCATCTTTTCAAATATATAGATGGTGATACGTTCAGAAAAAGGCTGAAAGCAAACATCATTGCTGCTCTTTGGGTTGGGGTCATCAGGGTGTCTGGGCTTATGAGTTTTTCCTTTTGATCATTTCTAATTCTTTGTGGGGTGCCAGAGGCCATGAGGGTATACAACAGATGACAACTAGTGTTCAAAAGACTGACCTACAAGATGAGCGATTCTCTGATAGGGAGTTCCACTTGGTAAGGCCATGGGGTCACTAGCTATAGATAATTGTTTCTCTCTGTAATTTTTCTCATGTACCACTAAAAACAGCTATGGGTATTATTCCTACTGCTCATGTATTTATCTCGTGAAAATATTCTATCTGCTGGGCACACATAGAGCTGTGGATGGTCAGGAAGATGATTTCTGCTCTAACTGTAAATAATTTTGATGAATAGAGTTAATACTGGGATATTTTTCATATTCAGACCGACATAAGAAAGTAATAGTATTCTCAATCACAAAGACAGCTAACTTTAGACTTCAGAACAAATGCAAAGCAAATTGGTTGCTCCTGGAGATGAATATTTGATTGCTTCTAGAGACAAATCTATGAGGCCAATTTCCCAGGTGTTTATTGCTGATTCAAGGTCAGAGTGTGAAGCAACTTTAGTAGACCTAACTTTATCAGCTATGGACTTTCTGCATGTACTCTCAAACCTCAAGCCAACTAACTGTTTATTGTTTAAGTCCTGAATGTCAATGTCACTTTCTGACCACTCAGAGCTACATGTTTACTTAACTCACTGACCTGTCAGCGTGACCTCCCTAGCTGGAGAGAAACTGTGTGTTCAGTTTGGCTCTGTTTCTCATTGTTTAGTCAAGTAGTGCTGTGACCCTGAAGATGTGATTCACAGTTGCCCAGAGGTTTTGTCTGTGAGAAGAAGCAGGAGAGATGAAGGGGCAATTAGGAGAGAAAATAGGCGGAAGTAGGAGAAGAGAGAGAGAGAGAGAGTGTGTGTGTGTGTGTGTATGTGTGCATGTATTGGTAGGAAGATGTAGCTGAATGTGCAGAGAGAGAAGTGTGAGGGAGGGGTAGGAGAGATGGGAGATGAGACTGTGTAAAGCAGTGGAAAGGTATATAGCTATGTGGGGAACATGTGGAGACTGGAACTGTATGCAAAGAGGCGTAACTCTGTAGTGAGATTGTCAAGAAAGAGATTATACAAGATGAAGTAAAAGAGAAGGTTACCATCAGGAAAGCATGTAATTGTTCTTTTTTTTCTTATGTTACCATCAGCTAAGGTGTGTTTCATTATTACCCTCAGGTAGAAAAAGTCTGGTCTTCAGAGAGAGAAATTTTCAAGATGCATTAATAAATTTACCTTCAGGCTGTGTGACCCTTTCCATAAAGATCCTTGGACAGATAACCTTGGCTACTTTGAAAGTCTTCTTAAGACAATGCTAGGTGCAGTCCTGGGAGCTGGCAACTCCAGGCTGAAACAGTGGGGTCTACTTAAGCATTCTGTGAGACATCCATAGGTTAAAGATGATGGGGAGAATGGGTAAGAGCTTTATGGAGAACCCTTTCTAGTCTCCACTCTGAAGAAGACCAACTTCTAGCTCATTCCTTTCTATGCCTTCTGAGCTTGGTCTTCCTCTTATACGCTAGACAGCTGACTGTTTCTTTGTCTATAGTCGTTCTCCTTCCCACCTTTGTACCCTCCTTGTGCTGCCCATTTGGCAAAGAACATTCTTTCTCTCCCCAGATTTCTCGGCCTCGCTGTACTCCTGAACTTGAGTCTGTCACCTATCACCTGTAGCAAATGTCCACTCATTTAGTAATCAGCTAAAGTGGGTACCTCTCTGGGAAAGACTCCCATTCCTGGTATTTCCACAGTGCCCACAGGAAGCAAACTAACACATCGCCCCTAGCAAGATACATCCTAATCAGTGGGTCCTGGGAAGAGGCTGTCTTATAAGGAAAAGAAGATTGGGCAGATGTGATTAACTCATGAAATTCAAAATGGGGAGTATGCTGGATTCTCCTGGTGGGTTCAAGGATGTAACTGCAAATGTGCTTATAAAAAGAGGTACCACAGGCAAGGCTGGAGAGATGTGAGCAGAGAATGGAAGATGCCTGTAGTGAAGTGAACAAAGGAAACTTCTAGAAACTGACAAAGACAGGACTGATTCCTCCCTCGGTCTTATCAGAAGGAAGCAGATCTGCTGAACTCATAATCTTAACCCATTCAAATTGGACTTCTGATGTTAGAAGAAGATGCATAAGCAGATTGAATTTATGCTGTTTTGAATCCCCTAGTATTACTTAGTTCCATGGCCAGGACAGGCAAATAATGCAGTACCCATGGGCAGTCAACCTTTGAGCAGGGAAGGGTGAGCGCTTGATTCTGTTGTTTGACTCCCACTGTGGGCTCTTTAAGGACTGGTCCTGCGGCTCACTCATCTTGCTCTCCTTCCATGCTCAGAGAACACCTGTGTTCCATGGGATTTTTTTTCAGCCCACCAATGATAGGCAATATTGCTAATATTTAAGGACACATACAATTTCAGGAAACGTTCATCAGTACCCCACTAAAGTAGGTAGTGCAGACTTCATTCTTCTTTAAGGAAATGAAAGCTCAGAATTACAGTGACTTGCCATGGGCATGGGTGTCTGTGTTGCTTTTGGCAGAACATCCCTTACCTACAGCCCCAATGAGGCACATGAGGAAGAGGAGGCCGATGCAGAAGAAGATGTCCGTGTTGATGCGCCGCTCGATCTTGCTGCGTTTGTAACGGGGACCACTATTGTTCAGCATGGCTTTTGTCTCATGACCTTTGAGGGAAAATTGGGACTTTAGATGGAAGGAAATGCATATGCAAAGGTCCTGCAGAAGGCTTGAGCTCGGTGCCCACAGCTCCTGTGGTTGCTTTTTTGTGTCTAAGGTGCTGACATCTCATGAGGAAGAGCAGTAGAGCCAAAATCTGTCACCCCTGTATCCCCCAGCTACATGTCCACATGAAATCTTGTTCAAAGAAAAAAGTGCCAAAGTTGGAAGGCTATCAGTTCTCCTAGTTGCTTCTTTACTCCCTGGGGAAACTGAGGAGCAGGGTAGAAGGAACTTGTCCGATGTGAAAGAATAAGTTAATATTGGAATCACAGTGGGAGTCAGGAGCCTTCCTTCCACCAACCCAGGGAACTTCAAGGGAGGTGCTCAGACTCACTTGGCCCTCAGACTGTCTCTTCTTAGGACTTGCTGGATTTTAATGACTGTGTTTACTCCTCAGCAGTCCAAGTGAAAAATGCCACTCATAGTTTTATTCTTCTGTGTAAACTTAAAAAAAAAACAAACAAACCAGTACAACAGCTCCCGAAGCGAAAGGCTTCAACGCTACTGAGTTAGCCTCCTTGAGGATTTCAAACAGCAACAGCGGTGGAAGCAAATGAGCTTCAGTTACTAAATTAGGTTCGCGCTGCTGCAGTTGTGAGGGGCTCTGACAGTGTGACCGTTACAGGTTGCTGCATTCATCACCCTCTGAGACTCTTCCATTCTTTAGGCAGGAAGTAGGGTCAGAGGCAAAGCAGTGAGGACAGGGGTGCTAGAGTTGGGACTCAGCTCTGCCCACATTTGGCCTCAGTTTGTAGGGCTCAATAAATGTTTGCCATGGGAAGCACCTACCACCATACCGGTAGGCTTATTCTTCTGGAAGACTAGTATCTCTGCGTGTGACGAGGGGATGCCATAATGATATGACATAGCCCAGATGGACCTAATCAGAGCTGAGCCAATCGCTGTGCCAAGTCCTTACAACTCACTACACGGGGCACTAAATTAAACCTCTTTTCTTGAAAGTTATCCTGCCTCAGTATTGTAGTATAATTATAAAAACATCTCCATATCTAGAGACATATAGTGGATAAAGGAAACATAACTGAAAAAAAAACAGTAACAAATTTATTCAGCCATTCTTTCACTAGATAGAGTGTTAGGTGGTTTGTCTGGGATAGGCCATTTTATTCTCAGGCATCTACACAGTAGACTCATATTCTTTCCATGGTAAAGTAGGAAAACTGAGATGGGCGAGAAGTTATTCCTCAGTGGGGTTGTTCTGACAACCTCCTCATACTTCTTTCTGTCCCCAAGCCACCATTGAGGTGATGAACTGAGCCCCTCTCCCTATGTGGTGGGATGCATGGTAATGACTCAGCATCTCATTATGTTCCCTGTGGACTGAGTGAGTGCCTGTGGTTCCCAGCCTCTGTGTGCTTGAGCTGAGAAATGGGGAGTTGCGTGGCTTGCCCCTGGGAGCTCCTGTGAGTTTCCACTGTCTGAAGATGAATTTAGTGGACAGATTGGAGAGGGAAGTATTGAGGCAGGTTGAAAGCAAAAAGAAACTGCACAGAGACAATGACCTGCATAGATGACAATGCCAGCGGCCACCTCGGTGTTTCGAATGGTGCAGCCTCGGAGTAGAAGACTCTCGCTGCCGAAGCCAGTCCTGGTCTGGTCAGGATGCTCCCTGGGAAAAAGGAGTGAAAGTCAGGCGGTATTTGGCTGCTCTCTGTGTGGTTTCTGGCTAGTATAACAGAACCAGAAGTCCTGAGTAAAAGCAATCGATTTTCTCCTTTTCCCCATTTCAAGGGTTAGTGCTGCTTTTGGGGAATCCTATCTCTATGTCCAGGTGAATCTCATCATTGCTTCTGGGAAGCCTGGGTGAGGCTGGACCATCAGAATGGAACTGTTCCTCTGAGGAATTTCTCATTTACCCACACTAAAGGCAGAACTGTGCTGAAAAAAATCCTAGATTTTAAGTCTCACCCTCAAATCGGTTGCAGGATAAAGTGTGGGGGAATGGGCTTTTGGACCTTCAAGGTCTGGTGCTGTGTTTCCTTTGGATGGGGTTCACATCCCTTCCTCCCTCACATAGCTGCTGGGGACCAGAGCCACAGCAGTTGAGCATTCTGGCCCATAGAAGACGGCAGATCTTCCTGCTTTTTACATCACAAGGCAGACGTAGGAAGTACAATAAGGTAAGCAGGGGTGGGCTACAGCCTTCTCACATCCGAGCTATCTCACTCTCGATTCTCTCTCCGCGTCCTTTCCCTCCCTTGCACGGTGGCCCTTTGTCTAACTGCAGATATGTCTTTGTTCCTCGAACCTCAGCAGGGATGTCAGCTTTCCATTCCATGCTAGAAACGTGGCATTCTTAGCTGGTTCTTCTGCCCTGGGATTGCGAGCAGCTTTAACTGTAATATTTTAAAGCCATTGTGAGAATAGGAAAGTAGCAATCTTAACACTGAATTTCTTTTCCCTGTGGTTCATCAATACTTCATTTTCCTATGTAGAGCTGTGACTTTTTCTTTGTGTTAATTAAGCTAAAGGCAATGCTATCATATCCATTTTATAGGAGGGACAGTGGTGACAAATTCAAAGATCTAGTAAGTGGGAGAATATGTCTTTGCTGAAATAACTTGCCCTTTCACGCTATGCGTGTACTCAACATGCCTATTGATTTACCAAATGATTCTCTTTTTTTATTTATTGGTATAATTTTTTTCATACAATACACTTTGACTAAGTTTTTCCCCTTCCCAAACTGCTTCCCAAACTTCTCTCCTCCTCCCCAATCCAACTTCATGTTTTTCTCTCTTTTCCAAAGAAAAGAAAAAGGTCCCCAAATCAAAACAAACAAATCCCAAAGATAAAAATAAAACAAGTCCAAAACCAAAACAAAAATTAACCCCCAAACAACAACAACTTCAAACCAAACCAAATCAATCCAAACCAAACCAAACCAAGAAGCATGGAATTCATTTTGTCTTGACCAACTACTTTTGAGCATGGGGCCTGCTCTGAAGTGTAGTTGATACACTTAGTGACATTCTACTGAAGAAAACTGATTTTAACCCCTCCTAGTGGGTATCAATTACAAACAGCTTCCTGTTTGTGGGTGGGACTTGTGTCCACTTCTCCATTCTGGGTCTTTGTAGGTCTTGTGCCTGCTGTCATCCTTTCTGTGAATCTATGTGTGTATCAGTTTCACTGTATCTGGAAGATGATTTTCCCATGGATTTGTCCCTACCCCTGGGATAAAAGTCTTAAAATCTTTCTGACTTTTCTTCCACATAGATCCCTGAGCCTTGAGGGGAAGGTTTGATAAAGCCATCTCATTCAAGGCTGAGTGCTCTAAAGTCTCTCTCTGCACATTGTCTAGTTGTGGGTATCTGTGTTAATTACCATGTACTGCAAGAAGAAACTTCTAGAATCAGCAATGCCCTGATCCTTTGTAGGATGTATAATTGATAAAGGTGTTTTATTTTTTTAAATACAGAGTCTTATTATGTAGTTCAAACTGTCCTTGAACTGATCATCCTTCCTTAAACTCACAAGTACTAAAACGATAGGCATGGGCCACTGTGCCAACCTCAGTATCCATTTCCTTATTCTGCCTATAAACCAGGCTCACTTACGTGAGTATATTTGATTCTTCATGGCTCTGGAAGGTTAGCAGGGTCATTGAGTAAAAGTTAAAGCTTAGAGAGGCTGATATATTTTTTTTCAAGGCCACAAAGCTAGTATACAAGACATTTTAGGATTCTGGATCACAGGTGACAGACTGCTGGCGGCTTGTAGTTTATGACAGTCTGAAGTAATAGCACAAGAGAGAGCCAACTTCTCTTACAGTGCCTATTTCTGGATAGGTGGGGAAAAGGCTTCATTGTCTCATGGATGCTGTTCCATCGAGCACTCTTTGTGAACAGAGATGTCTATGGTCAACATGAAGCATTTATGTCTTGGCATTAACATTTGGGCAGGACAGTCCTTTGTTGTGGGGTTTTCTTGTACATTGTAGGATGTTGAGTGGCACCCTGGACTCTGTCTACAAAAGGTCAGTGGCTCAAATTCCCAGCTGTTTCAACCGCTACTGCCACCAGACATTGCCAAAAGACTCCTGATTAACGAGAGGGATATTGCCTACAGAGATTCATTTGTTTAGTTAATTAACTATTCATTGAGACAAGGTCTTATGTAGCCAAGGCTGGCCTCAAACTTGTTATGTAGCTACATATGACCTTGTGCTTCTGATCTTTCTGCCTCCACCATCTAAGTGCTAGAGTTGCATGTACATGTTATTTTCCCCAGTTTTTATGGTTATGGGATTTTAACTCAGGACCATGTAATGCTAGGCAATGAATCGACTTAAACTACTCCACAAGCCCAAATGGTTGCATATTAAAATCTCAAGTCCATTATCTTCAAGTAGAATGTAAAAAGCAGTTTGTCCTGTCAAACCCGTGTAGTCACAGAAGAGTCCTCTGTTAAGGAGACACGTAGAGGCTTCGGGGAAACAAAGAATTATTAGATAATGGTTTGTGGATGCTGGGTCCAAAAGTCTTCTCTTTGTCTGACACAGGCCCAGATGGTAGGATTGTCTATCATCTTTGTGTTGACCATGGACTGGCCAGTTGGACTTCCAAGGCTTATCCTTGAGGCCAGGAAGTCAGGGAGGACAAGTCTCTAGGAGCAGTGGCCAGAAAGAAGGGGTATTAAGATAAATAGAGATGGGGCCAGTGCTGTTTGAAGTCTGTGTGACGTAGGCAGGTTTGAGTCCAGTTTATCAGTGAGACAGACTAGCTGGTAGCAAGCATGAATTTGATGGAGCAAACCTTTGGGGGAAAACCAGGCCATGAAGCTGACTGCTAGGAGACTATGGAGAATGATACAAGACACAGATGACTTGGAGGAACCAAATCCACCAACTCGGGTATGAGGAAAACTATGTTTGCTAGAGACAATGAACAGCTTCTTCTTTGACAGAGGCACACAAAGAACTCTTCCCCAGCTCACATCCTTCTCCACCTACTCTTATCCACCCTTACTGTGTGTTTGAAAAGTAAATAGTTTCAAGGCTATTGCATGCATCTTCTGTATTCTTCTGGTTCCCTGATTTTATTCTTATATTCCTCCTCATACAATCACACATAGGCTGAGAATTTGTCTGAGGAAGAAGCATCCCCGTAGCCTGGAGCTCTGTTGGTAAGGATTGGGTCCAACACAGCTGAACTCCGTGAAGCAGGGCAATGGAAACCACATCAAGTTTGGGGTGTTTGGTATCTGCTGTGAAACTTTGGGTAAATTCCTAAGATTCCACATCCAAAACATGGAGAGCATGATCCCCACTTTTCTGGGTGGCTGTGAAGACTACGTAAGGTGCTATTCTGCAAAAGTGCTCTGAGAACGGCCGTAGCAATGGACATTTACATCCATATTTGTGACTCTTACTTTGCAAACGGATCGGCTGTCTGATGTGTGGCAGAATTATAGTAAAATTCTGAGACTGAACCAAAGTTGAAGATTAACAATAATTCTAACAGAAGCATCTGTGATTAACTGGTAATTTATTTTTGCCCAGTTTTGCTAATCTGAGCTTTGCATATGATTGAGAAGTTGGTCCTTAGGGAAGAGAAGTTCTGTGGCATAGGTATCACAAATTTTACTCTGCAAAGATGGCATCCAAGAAACTGACAGGTAAATAAACCAATCCAGCTCACACAGGTCACCTCAAATCCAGGTCTTTAAAGCTCCACAGTCTTTAACCTCAGTATCTGGAGTATCTTAACTGTCTGGCCAATTCAAGGAAATATTTTCCAGCAGCAGAGGAGGTGTTTACCAGTAGCCCAGGGGCCTTAGGTACTTACATATAACCCTTAAACTTGCTGAGGTGGTTGTTGGGCCTCTCACATATGATGGTACTATGGAAGTACTCCGGTTGGAACTGCACCTCCTGCAAAAAAGAGGACCCTGTGAAGCAGTTGCGTCAAAGGGATCTGGTCTTCATAGGGTCATAATTGCTGCGATGGGCATTACAGATGAGGTCACTGTGCTTTGCTACACTGTGATGCTCGCAGCATGTTAGATTAAAGTTGTCTTCATTAAGGAGATGAAAGTCAATGGGAACAGAGTTGGGTGTAGATTGAGGGAAGGGGATGCAGCAGAAGCCATCATTTTACAGCTCCCCCCACCCACAGGCTCACACATTCTAGCTGCCCCCCTCTTTCACAAAGTTCCTTGAGCCTTGGATGCTAGGAAGCTGGTATAGATGACCCACCCATAGCTAAATACTCAGTAACTGTATTTGCTATTTTGACCAGTTATGAGTTTCTTCGTTAACCATTACCCACTGCAAAAAGAATAGTATATTGTGGCCATCATACTAGGTGGCACAGAAATATGAGAGGGGAAAGGCAGGGTTTTCATGTTGAAGATGGTAACTTCAGCATTCAGAACACCAAGACAGGAGAGTCACAAGTTCAGTGCCAGATTGGTTACATAGCAAGATACCATGTTTATACAGCACTAATAGCAGCAGCAATAAAAAAGGCAATATGTACACCAAGTAGGCAGCACAGCCAACATTTCCAAAGTTTAGAAACAGTCACAAACATATTCATGTATGCATATTCATATGCATTTTTGCATTTTAAAAATGAGTTAGAGGTCATGTATCTGGAATATTCTTTCAAACAGTGTACGTACATGTATGCACGTGTGTGTATATCAGAGGTCAATATTTTAATCTTTCCTCAATGTTCTATGCTTTATTGATTGTCTTTTGAGACAGGGTTTCTTACTGAATCACTGATTAAACTAGATTGCCCCGCTGGTAGGTACTGTGTCTCTTCCTAACTCACTGTCCCCGACATTGAGATTACAGGTAGACACTGCTATGCCCAACTTTTCACACAGGTGCTGGGAGCCAGAGCCAGATCCTCACGCCCTTGCAGTAAGCATGTTACGTATTCCACTCTTGTTCCCAGCCTGCCTTGAACATTTCTGAATGTCAATTTGAGTATTTTTAGGCACACCTGAAAAGGTCAGTTGCAAAGATATACCCTGTTTCCTTTCATTCAATATTTATATCATTTCCGTTTGTTTTGCTTTTATAAAAGCTTTCCTTTTTAAAACTTGCTTCAGCTGCAATAGCTATAATATAACAGTAGTAAAGTGTAGTTGGAGAGGAGGAGGAGAGGACATTGTTTTCCAACTATAGTCACCACTGTGTTTAACTCCCAAGCCTCAGTTTCTTCATCTGTCAAATGGAGCTAATGTCACCCATACTACCTATCTCATTGGTGCCCTAGAAGACAGAATCTATACGGGAGAATTCTGTAATATGTATCACTCTATGCAAATGGAAGGACGGCAGCAGGGCTGAAGGCAGTGGTGGGAGTAGTTCCTGGGTAGACTTCCGAGCGAGTCAGTTCATCACCCAGAGTCGCGAACTACAGCTGTTCAAAGGAGGTGATTTGTTTCAAAGAAATGATAGCATTTTCTGTCTTTGTGTAAATCTACTGTCCATTGCACCCACAGGGGTGCCAATATTAATAAACCGTCTTCTCACTTGAAATAAATTACCCATATGAGTGTCTAAAAATATGGCTCTTGTCCCTCCAAGTATTGATTCTTCCAGGGACAAATGTTGAGTCCTGGGATGATGACAAGCCATGCTGTAATTTGTCAGCTGCTTTTGCGCTCCTGATTAAGCCATACGCTTTGGTGCCAACCCAGACCACTGGGCTTGTTGCTGGGTTTCCCAGAGGAGTCCCTGTTGCCTACTGAACATTATGCGCTGGAGCTCCAATCATGGCCATGGTGAAGTTTGAGTCTCTTGCCCCTGTATTAGTTCATGGTGAACCTTCTGCTGCATCCTTTCTCTGGTTCCTCGTTCTTTTTTCTTTCCAGGTATTGCCCATGGCTCCTGTATCTTCATCTCCTTTAGCACATCTGACCTCACTCTCTCTAGCTACCAGTCTCCTTGGTTCTTTCCTGTATTCTCCAAGATGGACTGCAGGAGACACAAGAATACTGCCTTTTCAAGTATTTAGTGTTATTTTAAAAGTATGTGTCTGTGGTATGTACGTGTGAGTGCAGGCATCCTTACAGACCACAAAGGGTGTCGTTCCCCTTTGGACAGTCAGTTGTGAGCCTTCTGCTGTGGCCATGGGAACAAAACTTGGGTCTTTCGCAAGAGCACAATATGCTCTTTTAACCAGTGAGCTAGATCTCAAATTACCTAGCACCGTTTTCTCTAAAGATGACCATGTATTTCTTTTTACTTGTAAGAACAAGCTGTGCTTTCTCCAGGGAAGCGTCTGTGACTGTGGATGGATGGATATGATCACTAGGTTATTCAATATTAACCAAGCTCAGCAACTTTGATTCTCTTTCCAGCTGGGGTAGGGCTCACCTCCCCCAGCCCCTAGATTATCCTAGTTCATGGGTAAAGTTCATCTAACCAACTTGTTAATTGTGAATTGGTCTTTTCCCTAAGCTGCTACTTTTTGCTAAGAGTCCTGCTGGCCATAGCCAAAGCACAGGGAGAGATAAGAGATAAGACAGAGAAATGTCTCTACAGGGCTTTTGGGCAGATCAGCCTCTCTTGCATACTTTCTCTGGGTTAGGTACATGCTCCTAAGTTCCCACAGTAACTTTAGGAGGCTTGGTTAAGTGCACAGATGAGACTAAACTGAGCATCGTTTCGTGGTTGGTAGGGAACAGTGAGGATAACAGGTCACATCATTGGAATCCAAACCCAACTGCTGTCAACACCAGTGTCATGACCATCATTACTCATTCCTCCCATTCTCCTATTGTGATGATTTCTGCCGTATATTTAGTCAATAATTACTATATGCCAACAATCAAGTATTTAATAATGCTACTTCTTTAGTGATTAATTCTGTCAGGCAGGTTTCATTTGCTACCCTTATTTTACAGCCAAAGGAACTAAGACTAAAGGAGAAGCCATGCCTTCCCTGGCTCCTTCCCTTCAGCAAGCAGGGAAGCAAGGTGCCTTTGTCCTTAGAACCACTGACTCCAGAAATGTCACTCTTCAAATCACAGTCTTATGTGGATGCATGGAGGAAAGATTACTGTCTGAGTTCTTAGCCTTATTTCCTTTTTTTGTTTTCCCTATGTAATAGATATAATGGAAGGATTCATTCTCTACTATATTGTGGAGGACCTAGAAATCACTATAAGTAACATGCACTACAATGCTGCTTTTGCTAAGCACATTTGTGCTTGAAAATAGAGTACCCCCAAAGGGTAAGGGTAGAACTTTAGGCATTGAAAACGGCCCAGAAAATAGTCTTTGGCGGATTTTAATTTATCATTGTTTTTTTATTTTTGCTTTTTAACTATCTCTTCTGTGAAACCCACCAAATCCTGGTATAAGTAAGTCAAGTTAGCAAGCCAGGAGGAGTAAGCCAGTAAGCAGCATTCTTCCATGGCCTCTGCTTCAGTTCCTGCCTTTCCTTGCCTTTATGATGGATAAGCTATAAGATGAAATAAATTCTTTCCTACAGAAGCTGCTTTTGGTCATGTTTTCACTACAACAACAGAAGGCAAATTAGGACACCTCATTCATAAAACGGTCTTCAAAAGTCAAGGTCTCATGTATTCATTCTTCACTCATTCATGAATTTGAGTAGTTTTTGCCTATCAGGACATGAGTCTTGGGGAAAGGGAAAGAAACTCAGAGAGGAGGAAGTGGCTATTGACATAAAACATTACTACAGCCATATAACGACACACAGTTCCCTATCTTGTTCAGGTGTGTCCATGATCCGTACCTTTGAAATCCAAATGAGTTGGGCCAAGTGTCAGGGTGCAATAACTTCTTAGGTTGCGTTACTCTTGGCTGACCTGTGTCCCAGATATAGCAAGCTGGCTACTGTCAAGGCCACCAAGGCAATTCAAGCTGAAGCAATCTGGCTGGAGTATATTCCAACAGCGAGAACAAGGTAGAATGGGGGATCCCTTGCATCTTCCTCCAGGTTGACTTTTCTAGGTTCATTCACTACCATTTTCACAACGGATTATCAAGTTGTTCAATAAAACTGGTTAAGCAAGTACACACCTATCTTTGAGATTGTAATGGACTACTGCCCTGTTTATTCATCTCCCCTTTTGCATTCTTTGCAAAACAAGCTAAAGTCCCTCATCTCCCTGCTCATATCTTGATGTAAGTCAAGATGTCTGCCTTTTAGACTTCCCCACTGAGGGATTGTGAGGTGAGTGCAATGACTCACTCAAGGAAATCAAACAGAATGGAAAATCAAACAAGTGATCACTGCTTCCAACTCTTCATTATCATCTTGCTTTTCTACTTGTGGTTTCTAAGCCCAAAATGAAACTTTCTTTTCATCCTCTGAGCCTTATTTTTATTTTATTTATAATAATCTCTTTATATTTTACATAAAAATCCCAGTTTCCTTTCCCTCCCCTCCCCCTGATCCCCCTACTTTCCCCCACTCTATTCCCCATGCATTCCTCAGAGAGGGTGAGGTTTATATGCATCTTCCTTCCCTTCCTTCCCCTCCCATATTCTTACAACACTTCTCAATTGTTCCAGTTACTTAGAATCAGACACTGAGCATTCTGTCACTTGTGAAGAAAAGGACCCTCATCACTATAGTGTCCCAGTCAACTCCATGGGGCACATGGCCCAATTTCTTGGAGACTTTTGAAAAAAAAAAGAATGCGATTTGGTAAAATTCTGATTCTCAGAATGACACCCTTTGTTTACTCTATCTTATTTGATAAAGTACAAACTTTGCCAAATATCCAGGACAATTTAGCCCCATTTCATTGGGAAGAACTGAGTGGTGGTGATACCCATGGACTTGTCTAAGATCACACATCTTAACTGAGCTCCTGTTTCTTCATTTCCAGAGCTTTTATTTTTTCTTAATCTATTACTGGATGTGTTTAGTGTTCTTTGTCCATGGAACAGAGCCTCCGGGCCTTTTTAATGATTTGTACCCAAATTTTCTGTGTTGGCCATTCCTAAAACTTTCATTTTCTATATATAAGCCCTATCTTCACCACATGTTGTAGTAGTCTCTCCTTTAAACTTAGTTCTTAATATCAAACCACTCGCATGTAATCAGAATGTCTTAAATGGCCTAATCCCCAGCTGTTTCTCTATTTCTTGGTTGGTAAATTGTAGCATCTGGAAGTCCCTCCTTAATGAACGAACCATAGTGCTGTCTATGGAGCAAAACCAAGTCTCATACATAGATGTAACATTACTTTTTAATTTTTTAAAGAATGCTATTTAATTTATTACTTTAATAAGTATTATTAAATTATTATTTTCCAAATCATTTATATTTTAAGTGGTTACATTTATCCCAAGACAGTTTCATACATGTCTTTAATAGTCTGTTTATTTTCTCTCTGCACCCTGTTTTATCTCCCTCCCACCTGTGTTATCCTCCCATCCTCCCCTTTTGTCCCCTTTTCCACATTCAAGGGCTTTTGTTTGAGACCCCTGTTTTTAACCAAGATTACTAATGATAAATTCCCACAAAAGATCACCAATTCCACAGTAGCTTTGTTAAATCTGTGCTTCCTTTGCTAGTGAACTCTGAAAACATTACTACATTTTTTTTTGTAGTTACACAGGGTCTTGATGTTCTAAAGTGATGGTTCTCAATCTGTGGATGATGACCCAGTGGAGGGTCAAATGGCCTGCTCCCAGGGGTTCATCTAAGACCATCGGAAATATCAGATTTTTGTATTAGTGATTCATAACAGTAGCAGAATTACAGTTGTGAAATAGCAATAAAAGTAATTTTATGGTTGGGGGGGTCACACAACACGAAGAACTGTATTAAAGGGTCACAACATTAGGAAGGTTGAGAACCATCGGCATAAAGTAACAGTGACCCACACTTATAAATTCCTAGAGTACAGGAAGCATGTTTTAGATTGTTTTGAAATCTCTCTATCATTTAAGAAATACTTTCCTCACTGATAAAAAGAAAACAGCCAAGCTTCCCTCTAACCCAGAACACATGTATTCATCCAGTTTTTAGTATGAGCCAAAGATGTTTGTTGAAAACAGGAGTGGGACCAGTCATCACTATGCTTTCTGACTGTTGAGGCCTTTTCTCCATGATGCTCAGGCATGGGGCCACTCTGAAGACTGCTAGACCTGGGGTTAGCAGAGCAAAGCAGGAGCAGGGACGCCTCTCTATAGACTGATCAACGGACCACATTAAGGAGGGGTTAAAAGATGGGAAGACTCTGAGAACGGTGGGTAGGGAGTTGGCAGAAAAATGACAAGAGGGAAGTTTTAGGGTATTGAAGTGTCCTATATACTGTTTTTATAGTGGTTTTTCAAAATTCATTATACTGAATGCCTTTTTTTGTTGAATGTTACTATAAAAGAATGTTTCTCAAGAAGGAAATAAAACCTACAGTGAATAAACGAAAATAAATAAAAAAATAGTACAAAACACCCTTAAATTAACTCCTACAATAATAATCATACTGAATGAAGAATAAACATATATTTTTGAAACTCTTTTTTGTTACAGTAGGCATGACAGTTTGGATAAGAATGCCCCAATAGGCTCATGTATTTTAATGTTTGGTCCCCAGTGGGTGGAACTGTTTGGAAGAATTAGGAGGTATGGCCTTGTTGGAGGAGTGTGTCACGAGAGGTGGCCTTTGAGGTTTCACAAGTCTGTATCATTCCTAGATAGTTCTCTCTTTTCTTCCTAAACACAGATGAGGATATAAGACTTTAGCAGCCTCTCTAGCATCATGTCGTACCTGCCAGCTGCATGTTGGTCATGGACTGCCCTTTGAAACTGTGAACTTGCAAGGAACTTGGGGAAAAAGGAAGATTGGGATAAAGGAAGGTAGGATAGGAGAGCACGGAAGCACAATTCTTAGTTAAGGGAGCCACCTTAGGTTTGGCGAGAGACTTGAACCTAGAGTGGCTCCCAGGAGCCCAAGCCGAGGTCCCCAGTTAGTTCCTTGGGCAGCTGAGGATAGGGAACTGGAAATGACCCTAGCCTATAGCAATACTGACGAATATCTTGCATATCATCATAGAACCTTCATCTGGTGATGGATGGAGATAGAGACAGAGACCCACACTGGAGCACTGGACTGAGCTCCCAAGGTCCCAATGAGGAGCAGAAGAAGGGAGAACATGAGCAAAGAAGTCGGGACCACGAGGGGTGCACCCACCCATTGAGACAGTGGAGCTGATCTACTGGGAGCTCACCAAGGCCAGCTGGACTGTGACTGAAAAAGCATGGGTTAAAACTGGACTCTCTGAACATGGCGAACAATGAGGGCTGATGAGAAGCCAAGGACAATGGCACAGGATTTTGATCCTACGCAATGTGCTGGCTTTGTGGGAGCCTAGCCAGTTTGGATGTTCACCTTCCTAGATAAGGACAGAGGGGGGAGGACCTAGGACTTACCACAGGGCAGGGAACCCTGACTGCTCTTTGGACTGGAGAGGGAGGGAGAGAGGAGTGGGAGGAGGGGGAGAAGGATGGGAGGAGGGGGAGAAGGGTGGGAGGAGGGGGAGGGAAATGGGAGGCTGGGAGGAGGTGGAAACTTTTTTTTTCTTCCTTTTCTCAATAAAAAAAAAAAAAAGACAGGCAGAACACCACACTAACCAAGGAAGCAGTGTAGAGAAATGCTTTAGACTTGGAAAAGGTCTTTTTCTTCCCTTTTACTCATTGTTTTGAGGAAAAAAAAACACGCTTTACTTGATATCTAAAGTGTGATAAGAAATGTTTGCTATGCTTTAGCTGCTGATCTAAATGGCTGAGGTCTCTTCCTGGAATGCAAAGAAAGAACTCACAATTTCTGAGAATTCTATCCTAAGTGATTGAAAGTTACTGGCCCACGACAACCTTTCCAGTTCCTGGTTGGTGAGAATCCTTTTCAAGATAATCATAAGAGCGAGAGCAATAAGTTTCCTCTGTCTCTGGAGGAGGAGCTAGTCCACAGCCCCAGTCACCCTGGACAGCCTTCCTGCCAGCCACAAGAATGTGGCTTGGCCTGGAAGCCCGTGTAAATGGGATGCTGACCCTTGTAGACTGAGTTTCCCCTTTTCAAGGGATGAATATTGTTTTTTTTTTTTTAAATTTGAGACTGATAAAGTTTGAGGTTTCACTGTAACATTTTCCTAATAAAGTATTGGTTTGACGTTCTAAAGAAATACTGGGAAAAGAAGGATTTTGTCTCCCTGATCATTTCCAAAAGGAGTTATTAGCAGAGTTGCTTATCAAGGACTGTGTCACTCATTCGTTAATTCTCAATTAGAGCACGCAGGCCGAGCCCATCCCCTGCCTCATGCTTATTTCCTTCTCTACCCTCAGGAATATATTATTGCATACCCACAGTGAAGATCTTCCATCTACACTCAGTGACCAAACAAATGAGCGAGTGACATAAGGCATAAACTACAGACAGCTGCTGTCAGATGGGCAGAGATGTCTCATGGGAAGATTCACTGCAAACCCTTTCTGTACAAAAATGTCTTGCTATGGATAACAAAAGCACAAGACGACAACACAAAACCCCAGTGCTTTTGGCAAAGGAGGTCATAAAGAACAGGGCAAAAATCCCAACTTGAGAAGCTGCATTGAGCTGTTCACAGAAGATACAACTGTGATGAGTCACTGCTGCTGATAAACAGTGGCAATGAAATTCCAAGCCTGGCACCCAGCAGTGGTTAGACACCCAGCAACACTGGATTAGAAAGTGAATTGATTAACTGGAAGACAATGGCGAAGAATGGGATGCAATGAGGTCTACAGGAGCCCAGAGGAGAGTAACTGCTTGCTGCCTTCTACTCAGTGCTAGGAAGGAAGATGAGCTAAGACAGTAGGCTTTGGGAAAGGGACAAACATGGGGGGGCTACAGGAGAAAGGCAGAGGACATCCAGACCCTCCCCAATATGGTGGGCAGTCTCGGTTGTGTGTAGTCTAGGATTTTATGGTCAGGGTTTGTAATGGGTGTGACTGATATTCACTACTTTGTTGCTCAGAAACCTCTCTCATAGATCAGTTCTGCTCATGACTTTCAGGTAGAGGATGCCACTCAGAGGACCCTACCTCTCTGGCCATAGTTGACTAGTCTAGGAATAAGTGATCAGTCTATTTCCCTGGGATTCTTTCTTGATATAGGAGAAGATTAATTACTTCTCTCTGGGAATCAAATGGCAGGTAGGATCAAAGATGGAAAAACAAGAGGTGGGGCTTAAAATTCTGACTTCCTGGTACCACAAGGCCTAAGGCTCATTGACTACTCACTTTGCATTTTTCAAATAATTTTCATTTTTGGCAAAGTATCTTCAGTCAGTATTTTGTCATATGCAACCAATTGTGTGTGTGTGTGTGTGTGTGTGTGTGTGTGTAGGCCAGATTGACATGCTCTCGGAATATTTCTGCCTCTGCCTGACCAGTGCTGGGACTACAGGCTCATACCACCTTTTATTTTTAAACACGGGTGCTGGAGATTGAATTTGCATCATTAAGGATATTTGTGCAGCATTTACTTGCCTGATATATCCTGCAATTAAGATTTTTGACTAATCCACATGATAGATAGGTATGGTTATCCTGTGAGACAAGAAATATTCTCCATATTGACTTGAAATACACACATTTTTTTTAACTGGTTAAGGTGGTGTAGGCCAATATTTAAATATAAATATATTATCCTGAGATTTGGAGATAGTGGAATGGAGAAAATCTTTATGTTATCATCCATTAATACCTTAGTGTGATTATATCTTTCACATAACCTGGCAGAGCAGGTCCTGAAGAGATTTAAATGGAAAAGGGCTTTTAAGTAGTTGTATGTAAACAATGCTAACACTGGAAAGATGGAATCCAACGTCCAAGTTGTTCAAGTGTGACTGTATAGAGATAAGCATGTGTGTTTGTGCCTAGATCTATGTGTGTCTATAGAGATCCATGGATAGTTATCTGTATAAATGTATCCATGTGTGTTGTTATGCATTTATGTTTGTTTTGTCTCTGTGTTTGACGGTCTCTCTTTCTGCGTATGTTTGTACATATGTATACATATACTTCTATGTATCTATGTGTATATATATATATATCTGTATGTATGTATACATTTTTGTGCCCCAGGGGGAAAAGTATAGGAGAAAGCCTACTATAAAAAGAGATCAGCAATTCATAAAATCTAAGTAAAAGACAAAAAGAATTGGTTTTCTTTGGGTTGTTCTGTCTTTAAATTATCATTACTATTGTAAGTAATTATAACTTATACAACTTGGGTATTTTCATGCACAGGAAAGTTACAGCCAATTAAGAAGTAAAAACTACAACTAAAAGCATATAGAATTTAGCAATGTGGGAAGCAGTCAGGTACACAAGAGTTGAGTTTTAATTTGGACTAAAGACTATCTATATTAAGTAGTTAAGCTTTACTAAAATTCAGTCTCTGACATTGCTTCCTTATCTCTAAACTATTTCCAATGCCTTGTTTTTCTAGAAGAGAAGGTTTCTGTGACCGCTCATGAAGGAGACTGGTCAACACAGTGGGTAAGGTCTTTGTTTGAAGTGGCAGGGAGATCTACATATTTTGTGGAGATGAGGTCTAGTTAAAATTTCGACTCCTGAATTTAATAGCATTATCAGCACAAAGGCTGATTTTAGTGTTTTTAAAAGTCTCAGTTCTATCTATGTAGCTGCACAGAAGTAATGACCCCAGAAGGCATTAGCACCTCCAGCAAATACTTATTGTACTTTCTAAATACAAGTTCATATAAAGAAGAACCAGATCTACCAGAGGCTATTGAGGCCATGTCAGGGAACGCAGGAGACGCTTCTGCAGAACTTTTCACTGGCTAAAGATGAACCATCAATAAAGACAAAAACTGCATAGATTTAACACATGCCATTCCTGTTTAAATCTTTGCATTCCCATTGACTCTAAAGCAGAAAACCTTAAACTCACTAGACATATTTGAAAGATGCTGAAGCAAAATTATTTTGAAAACTGGTAAATGAATGTGAATAATAACTCCTTCTGCACTTTCTGGACAGAAGACATCCCAGAAAAAATCAAATGCTCCATGAAAGGAATTAAATCAGAAAATCAGCACTTTAAAAATTCCACTGAATTTATGGATCTACTCAATCATCACCATCAACGGAGCGGAAAAGACAACCATCTTATGTGAGATGTTCATATACTGCGTGTGGTGGATGAATAAGAAACATTTTACCTGGCTGGTGAATTTGAACACTTGGTACCCAGTTGGTTGTTTGGGGAGTTTCTGGAGCATTTAGGCAGTGCAGCCTTGCTCGAAAAAGGATATCACTGGGGTGGGCTTGGAGGGTTTAAAGACCTGTACAGCGTCTTGTTTTACTTTTCTACTTCCTCTGTGGGGCTGAAAAGTGATAATCTAGTTTCTTACTCTTTCCCTATGCCATCCCTTCTTGCCATAATGAACTCCATCCCTTTGGAACTGTGAGTCAAAATGAAATTCTTCCTTATGTTGCTTTTGCTCACCATTTTAACATTGCAATAGAAAAACAACAGCTATATCTTGTTTCTTTTGAATCCCATTCCCAAATGCACAGTCCATTCTAATCTGATTTAGGTGCTGGATCAAATTTCCAATTTATAGAATATACAAGAAAGGGGAATGTGTTAATGATACCACAAAGACACAATAAAACCATTGTTTCTAATAGCCAGAACCTGGAAGCAACCCAAATGCCCTTCAATGGAAGAATGGATGAAGAAAGTATGGAATATATACATATTAGAGTACTACTCAGCAGTAAAAAACAAAGACTTCTTGAATTTTGCATGCAAATGGATGGAAATAGAAAACACTATCCTGAGTGAGGTAAGCCAGACCCAAAAAGAGGAACATGGGATGTACTCACTCATATTTGGTTTCTAGCCATAAATAAAGGACACTGAGCCTATAATTAGTGATCCTAGAGAAGCTAAATAAGAAGGAGAACCCAAAGAAAAATATATAGGCATCCTCCTGAATATTAACCTTCATCAGGCAATGAAAGGATACAGAGACAGAGACCCACATTGGAGCACAGGACAGAAATCTCAAGGTCCAAATCAGGAGCAGAAGGAGAGAGAGCATGAGCAAGGAACTCAGGACCGCGAGGGGTGCACCCACACACTGAGACAATGGGGATGTCCTATTGGGAACTCACCAAGGCCAGCTGGCCTGGGTCTGAAAAATCCTGGGATAAAACCGGACTCGCTGAACATAGCGGACAATGAGGACCACTGAGAACTCAAGAACAATGGCAATGGGTTTTTGATCCCACTGCACGTACTGGCTTTGTGGGAGCCTAGGCAGTTTGGATGCTCACCTTACTAGACCTGGATGGAGGTGGGCGGTCCTTGGACTTCCCACAGGGCAGGGAACCCTGATTGCTCTTTGGGCTGACGAGGGAGGGGGATTTGATTAGGGGAGGGGGAGGGAAATGGGAGGCGGTGGCGTGGAAGAGACAGGAATCTTTAATAAATAAATAAATAAAAATCCAGGTGATGGAGATTTTTGTACAATAAATAACTTTGCTTATTAAACAACTTGATACCAACTGTGCAAGGAAAGAAAAGAGCTAAATGGGAAACTCTGAAGTAGAAGAAATGTAAGATATTAACGTCAATATTTGGCCTGATTCAAACAAACACACTGGTGAACAGTCAAGACCACTAACTAGAAAGTTAATACCAAAGAATTATTGTTGTTTTTCAGGCTTGATAATGGTGTGCTTGAAGAACTTAGCATTCTGAGATAGATATTAGATATTTGCAGGAGAAACACTAAGATGTTGATGATTTCCTTAAAAATACTTTTCAGAGCCAAAGAAGGAGGAAGAATAGATGGCCAGGTTTAATTCTGTGTTGCTTGTTTAAAATAGATGACAAGTACATAAACATATATCATCCCATTCTTAGTTTCTATATACTTGAAAATTTCCCCAAGAAAAGTCAGAAAGGAAAAGTCTGCCTGAGTTTAATGTGAGTTTAGTACCCCACTGGCAGGATAATAGAGCTGTTACTACTTCACTTTTTATGGGTATCATAGAAATGCCTACCTCCTAGGGTTTTGTGAGAAACAACAAGATATAATAGGCACAAAACACTTAGAAGACAACTCATTGTCCACAGCACAAGCTTGATTTGTTACACATTGGTGTCATATAGTAATATATATTATTAAATAATTCATATATTAAATGATCCAAGAAATGTAACCACAATTTATCAGGGATAAACTAGAAAGCACTAAATATTCTTGATAGAAACTTTGAACAACTTGTCACAGGCAGGACTCATCACCAAATTTCACATCTACTAGGAAAGCAGATTTTTCCCTGGTGCTCAGGATAGACCAGGTTGAGAGAGCAGGGACCATCTTTTGTTGTGCTTGAGATTTTTAGATGATGAAACTTTTGCCCTTACTGGACCACAACTCATTTTTAAGAGAGTGCTCTTGTTTCTAAATATGCTAAAATCAGTACTTCCACTGCAGAGAAGCAATGATTGTTCCTAACTTAGCAGAGGTTTTGAAGCAATAACTCTTGGTGGGGTGGAGCCTATAGTAGTTAAAAGGGAGTTCAAAATGCAATTATTAATCAGTGTTGCCCTGGGACACCACTTTTCAAAGTTCAATATGAACGTGAATTGTCAGGGACTCTTGTTAAAATCACTTTAGTTTCCTATTGCTGAGTAGCTCTTAGAAGCTGAAATGGCCAGTCCACAGTTGGGCTTAGCTTAGCATATGCCTGATACAGGAAAATGGTTGGATACATGCTTTGGTAGCACTTAGGTTTCAATCATTCAGATAACAGACATCCAAGAACATATTTTATCTAGAGTATTGATTAGAAGAATTAATTTCTGCTCCTTTCGCTTTAGTAACTTTTATATTTATCAAAATAAGAGGTGCAGATAGTCATTTTCAGAGGCTTCACAATTTAGAATGTCACAAGTAAGTGAGCAAGTTTACTCCCTGGTCAAGTCCTTTTGGCTGCTGGGCATAGGACTCAATATAATAATAACATTGGATTGTTTGCTTCCAACTCTTCTTTGGCAATGTGATATGGGACTTATTATTTCAAAAATAGGTCAATGATTTTATGAATTCAAAAATGGCTCCCTAGGAAGATTCCAGTTAAAAATATAATGGCTTTGGCCTAATTTTAGTTCTGAAATAAAGGATTTGGACACCAACTCCGGGCCCCACACTGTCCTGAAAAACAGACACTTATTAGAGGCTCCAGATGTTAGGAATTCCACTTGTGGAAGGAGAAGGAGAAACTACTTGAGTCAGGAGAATGATCGCCTTGCCCTGTCAGGATCATGTCTGTACAAATCTAGAATAATGTCCCCTTCCACAAAGTTCCATAGAAACACTAATATGTATTGATTCTGAAAAATGCTCTTAGGGACTTAACATAGGACCCTCATGAGGATGGTGTCTATGGGGTACTAGCTTGTTAGTTTGGCTTGACCATGAGCCAAGATCTTGGGACAATATTGGGCATAGTTTGTCTCCGGAAATCCGTACCTAAAGAAGCCACCTTCAGTCTCTCACCATTTCAGGGCAATGAAAATATTATGTGAACTTATAACAATTTCTGAGGTAAGTAAAAGTCCTTTGGGGAGACTAAGGGTCTTATGAATTATGGAAGTTTAAAGAGAAAACTAACAAAAGCCACCAATACTCATTATTCAAAACACCAAGTTCCTACACAAATCATATAAGGAGGCATTCAAAATCTTCTGAGATGAAAGTGAAATCTGCCTTTCTTGTGTTCTCTGATGGGGATAGTGAAGCCCTCCGCACAGAGGATATATGGGCTCAAAGGAAAATGTATTCAGAAGTGTGGCCACGCAGGAAGAAGCACATGGATTCATGGCAATTGGCAGGTGTCTCTCCCACCTGTCTCCGACTGCCAGACTGGAATGGTGCCTTTCCTTTGTTCCATTTTCAGGAAGGTGTCAGTGAGTTTATATCAAGACATCTTGGGGGGCCGTTTTCAAGTTATGCATGCGCAGGTCCTGTAAGTCATTGTTCCACTGTGGCAATGGAGAAGGACAGCGATGTCACACTCTGAGTACTCCCTATGTGTCTGCAGCAAATCTCTAAGCATGATCTCACCCTTCTAATGGCAGTTCTGGGCTCTGTTTCTTGGAATAAAAGATTCCGTTCTTAAATAAATAAAAATGACTCGCTCCTTCTCCTCCTTGTGGCTTATTAAAGGATCAGAGAAATCTGACAGGGAAGTATTTAAAACATGTAGCCTGTTATTTTCTGATCTCATTTATCTTTACAGTGTTCTCCTTTCTTGTAACTCTCATCCATATATTTGTTCAGTACATTGGGGGAAACTCTGTGGGATGGCATTAGCTAATAGTAAATTCTGTGCATATCCAAGAAAATTTATGCATTAAAGATAGGGAGAAACGGAGCAGAGAGCAGCTAAGGCTCCCCCTGTCCAGAGAGTGGGCTGGGATTTAATCCTTTAATCCCACTGCTTTATTCTTCTAGCAACCTGCTACTTATGTCTGGAAGGAATCTGTAAATGATAAATAAGTGCTTTTCTGTCTGCAGCCCTGCGTAAATGCAAGGTAACAGCCAAGGGCCAGGAAGGTGAGCTACCGTGGACTTTAAGGACAAATGAAGGTTTGAATCCTGGTTCCAACTCTACTGCTATGGGTGAAAGACGTGACTTATCTATGCCCTGGTTTCCTTATTGGTAAAATGAGGACAATGATGGTGTCCATCCATTAGGCTGTTGTGAGGATGAGTTAATCATGCGAAGTTCTAACTGTGGACTCAAGCTTATTATTGCTGTTAGTGGATCCCAAATGCTCTTGAGCAAAGGGAAATCAGGACAAGGACAAAGGGCTCTGGCAGCCAAGTCAATAAATCGCCTTCCTTTCGCATATGAATTTACCTTTTTAAGAAATGCCAAGTACCCAATGAGAATTCAAGAGTGGGAATTAGAAATGTTTATTGAATGGAATGGTTTGAGGTGCTGGAGTATGAAGGACTCTTTCACACAGCCACACTTCAGTGAAATTTCAAAGTATCTGCTTGATATCCTAGAAACGGTCAGGAGCTGAGGCCAAAGGAAGAAGAGATGTCAATGGCTGAAGTTCAACAGCTTTGAAATAAGAGAGGAAGAAACAAGATTTCAAAGTGGAAGAAGATGCTGAAGTCAGAAAAGTTAAAGCAGAGCTGTTTACTCAAACAGAAGTTTATTATTTCCAGATATAACTTAAAAAAGGAGGAATAGAATCAAAGACCAAGTCTAAGACACCCTTGCCTGTGTCCAGACTAAGGTGTCAGACTCACCTGTGCACACGGCGTGAGTGTGTGTGATGTGTAATTCTTACCGTAAGCTTTGGCTAGAAAGGTTTCTGATCAAGGAGGTAGGTCACAGGTCCTCACATTCAGATCTAGATTGTTCCTGCCTATCCTGAAGGACTTTGTGACTGCACACTAGACTGCCATCTCCTCTTTGTAAACCTTAATGTGATTCAGTGAATGGGGGAGGGAGAAGCCAAGGAAAGTGAAACTCAAGAGGCCAAGCCAGACCAATGGGGTTCAGAGAGCAAGAGGCCAAGAGCTGTGGTCCTTGCAGCAAGCGTGGTGAAGGTGGGGTCCAGTTCTGATGACCACCAAGACCACCTGTTGTGTGTGCAGTGCTCACCAAGCCCTTATTTTACTCCTTGCTTTCCTTATTCCAGTTCATGCTCACAACAAAGCTAAGGGACAACTGTTGTCAGTTCTGGCCGCAAGTGGAGAGGAAACCAGACTTAGGGCGACTGTCAATGACATAGGGAGCATTTTTGAGAACTGCTTATCAGGTCCTGTGGAGGAAGCAAGCTGAGGCAGAACACTCTGATTCATCTTGAGAAATAGTGTGTATCATAGAACTGCAGCTTGTGAGACCCTCAGAGGAATGGGACATTTGCTTTCTTCGTGCCTAATCCCCTGACTTATTTAATTTCTTCTTAGCCAAAAGCTGGCAAAATAAAAAGTGACATAATTCTCTTTTTCCATCATTAGAGAAAGGTGCCAGTTTGGAGATCAAATCCCATAAGGAGAATTTTAATAGAAAACCGGAATATCATACCCAATTAGTCCACAAACTGTTTATTAAAATCATTGATAATAGTAGTAACTATTTAGCAGTCTCTTTCAGTGTGATGTTCATGCCAAGTAACCCAGGTCTATACCATTTAGTATTTAGAGCTACTCTAGAGAAAAGGTATCATTTTTGCCTATTTTTTCCTGGTAAAGGAACTAAGATGTGAGAGGGTGATTACTTGTGTAAAACAGCTTATATATGACAGAACTTAATAGCTACGTCCAGTTCTGTCAAAACCTAGAGTCGAATTTGGTCACCCCCAAACTATCTGCCTTTCTTCTACCCTCCAGTATCGCTGATGTTAAGTGCAAAGAAATAACAAAAGTGTCAGTGAGGGCTCTTTGACCTAGGAGATTAGCAGTGTCAATAAAGTACACAAAAGGGAAAACTGGGGACTGGGAGATAACTTAGTTGGTTAAGCACTTGCTGTGTAAGCATGAGGACTTGAGTTTGAGCCTCAGAACTCACTTAAAAAAAAGAAGCTGAGCATGATATGTGCTTGCAATCCGAGCAGGGGAGAGGTAGAATCACATGGTTTCCTGGAGCTTGCTGGCCAGCTTGCATAGCCTACTCAGCTCTAGACCCATGAGAGACCCTGTTTCAATAAACAGGTGGATGGCTTTTGAGGACAGACCTGATGTTATACACAGATGTCTGTACACACACACACACACACACACACACACACACACACACTAGCACATGAAGAAAATAACTACTATTATCTTGCTGTGGTTGAGAAGGAACCAAAAGAATATTGAGGATTCATGCTCAGATCTGAGCTGGGCAGAATGAGCAGGCTGAGCCCAGAGGAGAGAGTTGGCTGCCTTCATAGCTGAACAGCTGTAGGACTTAGTTTTGAATACAAGGTCAGTTGTCCAAGTGGATGAGCTCAGTTATCACTTATGAACTCAGGCCTTCATCAAGTTACAGACTTTTTTGGCCTCAGTGTCCTCATGAGCATGATAGCTACCTAGAGGGCTGCTGGGAAAAATCAGCTTCTAAAGAGGCACCTGCTATGGTGTGGGATTGTTTTGTAACTTACGCCTTCATCTGGTGCCCAATGTGGGGAAAATGGTGTGGGACAATTGTATTCTGTTAATTGTATGTTTTAAATAAACGCTGATTGGCCAGTATCCAGGCAGGAAGAATAGGTGGGACAATGTGACAGAAAAAAGAGGCGGGACAATGAGAACAGGAGTATTCTGGAAAGAAGAAAGCTTCCTCTGCAGTCCTGTCCAGACACCAAAGAAGCAGGATGTGACCTGCCCCACTGAAAAAGATATTGAGCCATGTGGCTAACATAGATAAGAATAGTGGGTTAATATAAGTTATAAGAGCTAATAAGAAGCTTGAGCTAATGGGCCACACAGATGTAGATCTCTGTGTGATTTTCTTTGGGGACTAACCGACTATACAAACCAAACAAAACAAGAACCCCAACAAGTAGCTGGGTTCTCCTGTTACATTGCTACCTTCATCTCTCTTCCTTGTAGTGTTAAGTTCAGCTTTCTAGGAGATGAGCTGGCTTCTTGCCTCTGACCTCACTATGTAAGATCATCTAGAAAGCACCTTACCTGCTGTGAGAAGCCCTTCACAACACGCCTCTGTTTGAGGTTGGTCTCTCCATCCAAGTTGGCAGTTTCCAGGTGACAGACCCCACTGGGGTCCGAGGAGAAGAGGAGAAGGATGTCTGCCGGGACGATCTCATTACACCGCATCTGAACAAAGTCTCCCACACGCACATCCTGCCAGCGCTTTGGCATGTAGCTCTGCTCTTTTCTAAGGTGGGTGCAAAGAAGACAGGGGTCTCAGTGAGCTTTAAGATTCCTCGGAGTGTTGGTTTATTAAAGATGTCAACTTGCCACAATCTAAAATGACCAGGGAAGAGTCTCCACTGAGGAAATAGATAGATTAGGTTGGCTTGTGTGTATGTCTATAGGAAATTGTCTTGATTATTGGTTGAGCCAGCCCACTGTGGGTGACATCCTTCACTGGATAGGGGTCTTGAGCGGTATATGAGTAGAATAGAGGGGGCTTATTGAGTACCGATTAAAGAATGAGTAAGCCAGAATCTACACATTTTTCTCTCTCCATTTGATTGTGGATGTGATACTTTAAGTTCTTGCTTTGACATCCTTTGCAATAATGCCTGTATCCTGGAATTATAGGTCAAATACATTTCTCCCTCCCCTAAGTTACTTTTGGTCATAGTTTATAAAATCCCATTAGTAAAAGGTCTGTCCCTGTGACTACTTAGAATTTTAAACAATAACCAACTGTTGACCAGGTGTTGTGCTGAGCCCTTCCTTCCTGGCCGAAAGAATACTTTGAGGTGAAGTTAACTGGGCCATTATATTACATGGCTAGTTATCACAGAAGAAAGCAAAGGTACAAAGACCAGAGATAGAGAGAAAGCTGTTCTCGATTATGGGGAGAAGAGAGGCAGTAAAACTGAGGATATTGGTCATTAAGAATGCATAGGACAACATTGATAAAATGGAAAAAAACCCTAGACACATTGATAACATTAGTAAGACGATACCAGGGACTTTGATGGCCTGGGACCCACAATAACTGGAAAAGCCGAGGACTGAGGAACTTGGAGGAAATGATAAACTTTCCCCCTTATAATTATCAAACTTAGATAACAGCAGTAGCAACAAAACTTGACAATTTCATGTTTACATTGTACTGAGTACTAATGTCAATATTTTATTCACTTACATGATGATTTATTGGTGTAGACATTATATGAATTTCACAAATAAATTAAAGATTAGAAATTTTTTCAAGTCTTATAAAACCCAAGCTGAAACCCAAGCTTATACACAGATTGATGTCAAAGATTACAGCTTCCACAGCTAGTTCCTCCCAGCTGTTATTAGAGCCTCAACTGTCCCATTCCCTCCTTCCCAATAGGACATCCCATTTACACAGAGCTCTGATACCAGAAAGTCTTCATTCCACCCAGTCAAGTATTTAACAAATTCTTCTCTTCTAAGTAATCCAGATGCTCATGTTTTCTACCTTTAAAAACTCTTTGAAAGTATTCCCCCCACCCCAGGATCCTATAAAGTCTTTGGGCCATGCTGAGCCACTTTTAATGCCCCAGATGCCCTCAGTTATTTCTTGGATTATACAGTTTCAAGACCTATCCTAAAGGCACAGGCTCTTCTATAACTGTATTTCTAATCGTCTTCTTTCAACATGGGATTTGAAACATATGGCCTTTTTATCAGAGCCCTGCCGGTTTGAAGCTGGCTTCTTTAAGTGTACCTAGACCTGGGGAGACAGCTTACATCTGTGCTGTATCCACACAGATGTTGAGCCCTTCTGAGCATGTTGCTGTTTCTCATGGAATCTGGAGCTACCTGGGCATGGCAAGACCACATCTAAGAGATGTGAATGAAAGTGCTTGAAGAGGACAAAGGGAGTGATGCCTGCTCTTCTTGGGGTTTTCTGGAGAGTTTCAGCAAAGACCTCCTAAAAGTCTATCATCTTTGTCATACATGGTTCCTATAGAAGACTCTCCCAGCTTGAAATGAAGATCCTTTTGTTTGCGAGGCGGGAAGAAGGCCTCATCAGTACATAAGGTCATCAGGGACATCAGGATTGGTGAGTGGCCTTGCATCTCGAAGCTTCCACAGGGTCTGTGGAAATGCTCCATGACCCTAGGAACCTGGTACAGTGACCCTTATCTATGCCATGGCAATAATGTCCACATGGCTACTGAATGTGGGCAGTCTCTCTGTAGTCGTTTATTAATATCTCCTTCTTCTGTGATAAAGTGGGTATCAGATTTCCACAAAACTTTTGATTATCAACATCTAAGCACCCACTGTACCCCATATCTCTTCTTAGAAATGAAGATGGTAGGGACAATCCTACCATCTTTAGTTTATTATACCATTTCACAGATGTATTTTAAAATGTGTTCATTTGTCTATTTAGGGTAGATAGTCATCTACCAAGATAGCTAGGGCAACTCAGCCCTGGGATTGCCTGTCAAGTGCTCAGGTACAAGGCTCTTTAAAAGACTAAAGGATGGATTAAGTAGACTTTCACAGAATGAAGGAGAGGTTTATTTTATACTTCTGTTTTTTTTTCATTTGTAGAGAAATCAAACAAATGATTTTTAAATATTATAACAAACTTGCCTGAAGGAACCAAGGATTGTCCCCCTGTTTGTTTGCATCTCCCGTTCCTTCCTCCTGGTCTTTGGGACTGTAGGGTATCAGCTGATTGCCACAACCTCAACATTTATTCCACCTGGTGTGGGAGATCAGGTTTGGGGATAACACCCTTGAATCTGAGCATCACCTGGATTGTCATCATTTTCAGAGCTCCTTCATCCTGAAGGTTGTGACAAATAGGCCAGTTGGGGTTGCTGCATTCAGAGCAAAGCCATGTCAAAGCGTCTCTACCAGTGGAAACAAATCTGCTCTTTCCTCCTTTCATTGCCTGATGAAGGTTAATATTCTACTGAGAACTCAAGATCAATGGCAATGGGTTTTTGATCCTACTGCATGTACTGGCTTTGTGGGAGCCTAGGCAGTTTGGATGCTCACCTTACTAGACCTGGATGGAAGTGGGTGGTCCTTGGACTTCCCACAGGGCAGGGAACCCTGATTGCTCTTTGGGCTGAAGAGCGAGGGGGACTTGATTGGTGGAGGGGGAGGGAAATGGGAGGCGGTGGCGGGGAAGAGACAGAAATCTTTAGTAAATAAATAAATTAAAAAATCTGCTCTTTCCAATAAAGGTCTACACTGCTAAATATGGGATATAGGGCAGGATGACGAAAGATGGAAGGCCTGGGAGGTTAATGTTGGGTGTAAATTTAGGAATATATGTATGGACTGGAATGGTACTTTGTCAATTTTCATTATGACACAGGCATCATCAAACTTATGCTCTGCCTCTTTATGGTACTCCTGGGATCCCAATGAAGCCAGATAGGAAAGAGACATTCATGGTTCTTCCTGGGGGTTTGCCTCTTTACCTCCATAAAGCAGCCTTCCCACTACTCTGCCAACCCCATCTTTCTCCTTCATGCTGTTTATGGGGCTTGGGGTTAGGCAACAAAGACCTGAAAACAAAAACCCCAACCCCCACCCCAACCTTTCCCCAAGTCTAGAAAAGAGGAATCTCAGCAAATTGATGCTCAGGCATTGAAGGTTTCTAGATCAAGTTCCCAGAAACATTGTACTTCTCCAACAGGCCCATGCTACCTCCAGGAGTCCCTGGGGGGGGGGGGGTGACTGGAGTACTGGTGCTATTAGTGTTCTTTAAAAAAGTACTTTGGGGGATGTAGTTTAGCGTGGGTACATGGGACATTCCTTTCTGGGTTGAGAAATTTTATTTGTAGCAGTATTTTATTTTATAATGCTATGTTAAAGTAACCTAACCCAGCTATATTATAAGATGACAGACACATTTTACTGAACCTTTAGGGACACTTCCATTTCACACTTGGCTACTTTGCTCTGGCTGTTCCGTGCTCTGGGGTACACTTCGTCACTTCATCTGTCAACAGCATGTCTGAGGAGCAGCCAACGATGCCTCGCCCAAGGGTGTTCAGCCAAGGGAGGTGAGAAGTAGGAGAATTTAGCTGAAGCATAAAAGTGGCATGCTTATACATGGAGTGACACTCAGGTGTGACCAGCTGCTGGCCAGGAGCCACCAGTTAGAGTCATTCCCTCATTCATATGGCCCCCTTGGAGCAGCTGTTCCAGGGGGATGGGTGCATAGACTCTTGCCTGTCCCTTCGCTCCGAGAGTTGGCACCTGGGAGATCACGGCTATTTTAGTTTCCTGCAACGTTCACTAATGCTTAAAAATAAGATTCATGGCTTAGGACAAAGACTACATCTGGCACATTCTACCTTGAGGAGAAATTAAGTGGTGAGGTGCTAAACAGCTTTCTGGGAGAGGATGGCCTTTTTTAAAAAAATTTTTTTTTAAAAGTAAATAAACAGCAAGAGAGGTTTTTAATCAAGTGTATGGCGTGTGGAAGTGGGAGAGGAGGAGAGATGAGAGGAGAATGTTTAAGACTCCATTTCTCCTGTAACTAGGTTCTACATAAAGAAGTGTGGGGGCTGGAGAAGACAAGACTTGTCAGGAGGATAAGCTATCTTATGGGACTTATGGTTAACAGATGATAAATTGACCTGCGATGTTCTTCAGCAAACTTAAATACCAAGTCCAGAATGCCCCAGGTGGGTAGGGACCACTGAGAATAATCAGGTGAGTCCATGAATTAAAAATGTGTTTGGGACAGTTTGGTAGTTGCACAAAAACAGACACAAGAGCAGTGGAACCAAACTGAAGATTCTGACATCATCCACACACCTATGAACACCTGCTTTTTGACAAAGAAGCCAAAATGGTATAGTGGAAAAAAAAAAAAAAGAAAGCATCTTCCACAAATGGTGGCTGCATAACTGGATGTTAACATGGAAAAGATTGTAAATAGATCCATGTCTATCACCCTGCACAAAACTCAAGTCCAAGTAGATCAAAGACCTCAGCATAAATTCATTTACACTGAACCTGATAGAAGAGAAAATGGGAAGTAGCCTTGAATGCATTAGCACAGGAGGCCTAAATATAACACCGGCAGCATAGACACTGAGAGCAACAATCAATAAATGGCACCTCCTGAAACAACAAATTTTCTGTAAGACAAAGGACACAGTAAATAAAAAGAAAAACAGCCTACAGAATAGGAAAAAGATCTTAACAAACCCCTCATCTGACAGAGGACTAATCTCCAAAATATATAAAGAACTCAGGAAACTAGATATTAAATAATCCAATTTAAAAATGGGGTACAGACCTAAACAGAGAATTCTCAACAGAAGAATCTCAAATGGCCAAAAGCCATTTAAGGAATTGCTCAACATCCTTAGTTATCAGGGAAATGCAAATCAAAGAGACTCTGAGATACCATCTTACATAGGTCAGAAAGCTAAGTTCAAAAACACTGAGTACAGTCTATGTTGGAGATGATATGGAGTAAGGGAGCATTCATCTACTGCTGGTAGGAGTGTAAACTTATACAGCCACTTTGGAAATCCGTATGGCAATTTCTCAGAAAATTGGGACTCAATCTACCTCAAGACCCAGCATTACCATTCTTGGGCATATAGTCAAAGGATGCTCAATCGTACCACAAGGACACTTGCTCAACAATGTTCATAGCAGCGTTATTTGTAATAACCAGAACTTGGAAACAGCCTAAATGCCCCTCACCTGAAGAATGGATAAATAAAATGTAGTACATTTACACAATGGAGTATTATTGCTCAGCTAAAAAATAATGATATCTTGAAATTTGCAGGGAAATGGATGGAAATAGAAAAAAATCATCCCGAGTGAGGTAACCCAGACCCAGAATGACAAGCACTCTATATATTCACTCATAAGTGGATACTAGATGTAAAGCAAGGGGTAACTAAACTACAATCACAGCTCCAGAGGAGCTATGTAACAAGGAGGACTCTAAGATGGATGCATGGGTCTCCCTGGGAAAGCGAAATAGATGAGATCTCCTGGGTAAACTGAGGGTGGAAAGGCAGTAGAGGGAGGGTTGGGGGCTGAGAACATGAGGGAATGGCATGGTTGAGATGGAAGAGGGATGGAGTGGGAGAGCAATGAGAGATATCTTGATAGAGGGGCCATTATGGGTTTAGGGAGAAATCTGGTTTAGGGAAATTCCCAGAAATCCACAAGGATAACCCAAACTAAGACTCCTAGCAATAATGGAGAGGGTTTCTGAACTGGCCTTCCCCTGTAATCAGATTGGTGACTACCCTAACTGTCTTCATAGCGTCTTCATCCTGTAACTGTTGGAAGGAGATGCAGAGAGCCACAGCCAAGCACCAGGCAGAGCTCTGGGAGTCCAACAGAAAAGAGAGAGAGAGAGAGAGAGAGAGAGAGAGAGAGAGAGAGAGAGAGAAGAATTATATAAGTGTGTGTGTGTGGGGGGGGAGTCAAGATCATGACAGAGAAACCCACAGAGACAGCTGACCTGAACTCTTGAGAACCCATGAACTCCAGACCGAAACCTGGGGTGCCTACAAGAGAGCGGCAGTTGTGTAGCTTGTCTGTTTGAGGTGGCCCTGGCAGCGAGACCAGGAACTATCCCTAGTGCATAAGCTGGCTTTTTGGAGCCCATTCCCTATGGAGGGATGCCTTGCTCAGCCTTGATGCAGGCAGGAAGGGCTTGGACCTTCCTCAGCTTCAAGTGCCAGGCTTTGTTGACTCACTATGGAAGGCTTTACCCTTTCTGAGGAGTGGATAGGAGATTGGGGGCAGGAGAGGTGGGGAGAGGGCAGAGGGAAGGGAGGGGGAACTGTTATTGGTATGTAAAATGAATATAAAATTTAAAATAAAAAAGAATGTGTTTGGGGTTTAGAGACATGGCTCAATGATTGACTTCATACTGTTTTTACAGGGAACCCAGGTTTGATTCCTAACATCCATGTCTGACAATTCTAGGTCCAGGGACAATGTGGGACATAAGTGACATTCACCACACTAGAGATGCCTAGATCCAACCAGGGCCACTGGGGATTGGCATAAAAGGACCCAAATTCTAAATCAACAGGTGGGGGCTGAGAATCACCAACAGTGGAGCATTTGTGTTAGCATCACCCTGTTCTCATCCACAGGCTCTGGAAGCGTGGTCATACCAGGGTCCTATATGTACACTAGGTTTTAAAACTCCAGGCTTGGTGATGGTACCCATCTCTAACCTCACCGACTATGTAGCTGCCACATTCGGAAAGAATAACTTAGACTATCATTAAGAGGTGATGGCCACAGGCACACCACGCCTCACAGGACAGGGAGTCACAGGAGCCTTTCCTCCTGCAAGGCCATGATCACTGGGTTATGAATAACCAGCCTGGGGGTGTCAGAGAGCACACAGCTCACTGTGCATGAACTTTATCCTCAGCAGATCCAAATCCTACCTCCCTCTTTATACCCCCAGGCTATGAACATCAGTGCTCCATGGCTTATTGGCATGCCCGCATGCACACCAAGCTCCTGTCGCCTTAATGTTTTATGCCCCTTTTATTTTCTCTATGTGATGACCTTGCTGAGAGAGGGGAACGTCTACATTTATTTGCCTAGAATTGGGTGAGTTAAGTGTTTATTAAATATGATGTTCTATAGATTCATCTTGAAAAGTTCATAAAGGAGAAGCTTTTTGAAGTTGTTTTGACAATTAGTCATGACAGACTCCTCACTGAGGACTTCTAATAAAAATATGATCTCAAAATCCCAGCAAAATTCTTCACAGTCCTTAAAAGAACAATACTCAACTTCATAAGGGAAGGAAAAAAGCCTAGATTAGCCAAAGCAATCCTGCACAATAAAGGAACTTCTGGAGGCATCACAATCCCAAACTTAAAACTCTACTACAGAGCTACAGTGCAGAAAACAGCCTGGTACTGGCATAAAAACAGACAGGAAAACCAATGAAACTGAATCGAAGACCCAAATATCAACCTACATACCTACAAACACCTGATTTTTGACAAAGAAGTAAAAAAAATATAAAATGGAAAAAAGAAAGCATATTCAACAAATGGTTCTGGCAATAACTGGATATCAACATGTAGAAGAATGAAAATAGATATGGATATAGTAGGTGTTAAAACTCCAGGCTTGGTGATGGTGCCCATCTCTAACCTCACTGACTATGTAGCTGCCACATTCAGAAAGAATAACTTAGACTAGCATTAAGAGGTGATGCCCACAGGCACAACACGCCTCACAGGACAGGGAGTCACTGGAGCCTTTCTTCCTGCAAGGCCATGATCACTGGGTTGTGAATAACCAGCCTGGGGGTGTCAGAAAGCACACAGTATATCCATATCTATCACCATGCACAAAACTCATGTCCAAATAGATAAAAGACATCAACATAAAACCGACCACACTGAACCTCATAGCAGAGAAAGTGGGAAATAGCCTTGAATGCTTTGGCACATGAGACCACTGCCTAAATATAACCCCAGTAGCACAGACACTGAGAGAAACAGTTAGTAAATGGGACCTCCTGAAACTGAGAAGCTTCTGTAAAGCAAAAGACATGGTCAACAAGACAAAAGAGTAGCCTATATAACAGGAAAAAAAATCTTTACTAACCCCACATAAGACAAAATATACAAAGAACTCAAGAAATTGGTCACCAAAAGAACAAATAGTCCAATAAAAAATATGTGGTATGGACCTAAACAGAGAACTCTCAACAAATGAATCAAAAATAGCTGAAAGACACTTAGGAAAGTACTCAACATTCTTAGCCATCAGATAAATGCAATCAAAACAACTCTGAGATTCCATCTTACACCTGTAAGAATGGCCAAGATCAAAAACACTGATGACAGCTTATGCTGGAGATGTTGTGGGGTAAAGGGAACACTCCTACATTGCTTGTGGGAGTGCAAACTGGTACAGCCACTTTAGAAATCAGTATGGCGATTTCTCAGAAAATTAGGAAACAACCTAACTCAAGACCCAGCAATTCCACTTTTGGGTATATACCTAAAAGATGCTCAATCATACCACAACACATGTGCTCAACTATGTTCATAGCAGCATTATTTGTCACAGCCAGAACCTGGAAGCAACCTAAATGTCCCTTGACTGAAGAATAGATAAAGAAGATGTGGTGCATTTGCACAATGGAGTACTACACAGTGGAAAAAATAATGACATCTTGAAATTTACAGGCAAATGGATGGATCTAGAAAACATCATATTGAGTGACCCAGAAAGACAAATATCATATGTACTCACTCATAAGTGGCTTTCAGACATAAAGCAAAGAAAAACCAGCCCACAATTCACAATCCCAGAGAAACTAGACAACAATGAGGACCCTAAGAGAGACATACATGGATCTAAACTACATGGTAAGTAAAAAAAGATGAGATCTCCTGAGTAAATTGGCAGCGTGGGGATCATGGGAGGATAGAAAGGGAGGGGGGAGGAAGTGAGGGGAGTGGAAAAAATATATAGCTCAATAAAAGCAGTAAAAAAGAAATGTTTAGCTATATGTGGGTTTGTAGGAATAATTTGTTTTTCCCTGTAATATGTACAGTGTTTAATCATGTAAGGAAATGGGAAGCATTTTTACTTGTATTTACTGTAATCATTCTCTTAAAAAATAGAATTCAACCATATTGTGATTTTTATATTTCATGAAAGATTTTGCAGGGGTATATACATATATACACTGTCATAGAAAAAATAACGACACAGAAGAAGGGAAACATCAGGGTTGAAGAACAGAACTGCAAAAGAATAGAGTATAACAAGCCACAGAAAGAATAATAAAATAAAGAACTATGCTTTGACCCTTGGGGAAAAAAATCTGATCTCATAGTATTAGCTGCCATGTATGGAGTGCCCATAAAGATCATAGCACCAGACATATGTGACTATTTATCTGCCTAATTAGGAGACAACTTTTATTATTACCATTTTCCCTCTCTTTTTAGATGAGAAAAATAGGGCCTCGGAGGGGTTACCTAATTCAGGTAAAATCACATAGGCATGTCTAACAGGACTTGTGAGTTGCGGTGAGGACCACCATAGCTTAACAGGGAATGGATGCTTTGTTTGGGAATGAGGCACATGGTAGATGAAGCTGAAAGGGACAGAAACCTAAGGCTAAATGAGAACATGAGTGTCACCTTTTAGAGTCCTGAGCTCAGTAACGATAAGGCAGAGGCTATGAATCCTTTCTTGCTGATACACAAATCATTTCTGATGAGAAGAGTGCAGAGCTTCAGGGACCCCTGAACTCTTGTTTTACGACTCCCCTGTCCTTTAGGACCTAACGTGGTCTCTTCTGAAATGACAAGCTAAATTGGCCCAAGTGGTTTATGTTTATAGTCTTCTGTGAACACATGGCAAGGCAAAAGGACGAGTGTGCAGATGGGAGACACTTGTAAGATGGGCACTGGGTTTGCCAAACGCGAAATAAATACCTGGTCATGAACACCATGTTCTGTTGGTCTGTGACCTCTAAGCTGTGGGAATTTTCGTAGTCACACTTCAGATGACCCTGAATGCCTCTCTACTGTCTGCATTGTTCAGATTCTCTCCTGACGCATGTTTTTCTGTATGTTGTAGCTTGAAGAAAGTTCCACAGACTGTTTTTTTCCCTTTTCTCTCATGTGTTTTCCATCTCCAGTCATTTGCCTTTCTTTTGCACTTTTCTTAGTTCAAGTTCATGGTGATCCCTGACTGGGAAGGTTCTAGAGGTCTCCTCAGCAGTATTTTAGCTAATATTATGGAAGTACTGCTGAATGCCAGACACAATACCAAGCATTTAGCAGTACATGCAAATCTGTGCTAGCTTACTTAGTACAGAAGCAACCCCAGGAAGCTGTTTATGGCTGGAGGGAGGTTTATGATGGTATCTTGATGTTAGGATAGCTATGAAAAAAGTCTGAATTCTGTTCTGTTAACCCCAGTTTCTCCTTTTAGTTTTTCTAAAGAATAACCACTCAGGAGAATAATGGCAAAATGTGGACCGCAGCATTACCTTCGAGGAGCTTCACCCACCTGACGTTCCCATGCTCAGGCCATACTACAAGGCATGCTAGACCAAGTATCTTAGGGCCTGGGCTAGGTGAGGACACGTGTGGTCTTCCCCAAACCTGATACTCAGTGTGGAGATGTTCAGACATTGAAACAAGGGCTCATGTGATACAGTAACTACATAGTCAGGGTGGGCAGTTCTGACCAAGTGCAGATTTGATGTGGAGAATTTGATGGATGCATCAGTCAGGTCTTTGTAAGACTGTTTTCCTTCTTCTCCTATCCATCCTGTGGTCATGTGTTCTACAGTTGGTCTCCATAGCAATGCTATTTCCAAACCCTCTTGCATGTCATCTGCCCATGGAATTTTCCTCATGGAATAGACTTTAGGCAGAATTACGGTCATCATTTAAAGGGGAGACCAGTTGGGCATGATTACTGAAATGGCTCTATTTATAAACATCATTAGATAATTAGCAAAACAATCAGTGTCAACTAGGCTGTCCGCTGTGGATGCAGGCAGGACAGACAGCCATCAAAGCCAGGCCGAAGACCTAATCAGGCTGCTAGCACCAGTGGCTGGCCTCCCTCTTCCACACACGGAATTATCTTGTCATTGAAGCAGTCACCTGATTCCCAGAAGGAAGATTCTTCATGTCTCACTAAAAAGTCAAACTGAGGGGATAGTCCACTTATAAAATGAAAGCTCAGCCTGTCAAACACTTCCTATGCAAGCCTGAGGACCTCAGTTCAGGTAATCTGTCATCAGCAGAGCCGATCATGGGAGCACATTGCTCAGCCAGCCTAACCTATTGGTGAGCTCCATATTGAGCGAGAGACACTGGCTCAAAAAATAAGGGGGCGGGATAATCAAGGAATACATCCAACCTTGACCGATGAAAAGCAAGTGTACACATATAAACTTGCATGAGCACGTGTTCTTACTAACATGCCTATGTATTGAACATGTACACACACAAACACAAGAGTAAGGAAAACAAGTTCAGTATTCTTTCCTTTCTTCTCAGTTTTTAGGCATTTCCTGGTACTTCCTGATCTTTTGAAAACTAAAACACATAACCTTCAGTTGACATACGACCAGCCTCCGAAATGAATGGTCCTCCCTTGGCCTGGCCGAGCATTTCTCAGCATGCCCCCTGAAGGGTCACCTCTCTGAGAAAGGCTTCCATTGGTCGTGATACTTCATGCAGGTCCATGAACCCCTACATTCTTTATAGTACCATGTCTTCTGCCCCCTTGTATACAGGGCACCAAAGTACATGGGGCGTTATAACTGTTTGTAATCATCTCACGTACCCTGGATGGAGAGTCCTTTGAAGACATGCTGCCATGATGGTATCCATGCATCAATCGATATATGCTGAACAGGAGCTGGAGAAGTGGCTTAGTTTGGAAATATCTGCCATACAAGCAGTAGTACCCGCGTTTAGATTCTCAACATCAATGTAGAAAGCCAAGTGTGGGTGTACATGCTCGAAACTCATGCCCGGGGGTGGGCAGCTATAAGCATATTCCCAGAGATGGACGGACAGCCTGTCAAGTCAGTTAAATGCTGGGTTCCAGTGAGAGTCCCTGTCTAAAAAAATATTGAAGAACAATAGAGGAAGACACCTGCTGTCAACCTCTGGCCTCCATACACATATGCACGCATGTGCATACTCAGACATATGCTACACACATGCACACACGCATGCACAATACACATGCACGTGCATGCACCCTCATGCACGCACGCATGCATTTGGCCAAACAGGTGAATAACCTGGTGACTGACTGTTGTAACTCAGGGTGGACTTTGTTTCGTTTCAATCTGGGGACGAATCCCACTCCAATTCCCTCGGCTCACATTCCTCATTCCTTCTCCTGTGCCGCGTGTTTTCTGAATACCAATACAATTTCCCTAAGCTAGCTGGAAAAAATACAAGCCTCTTGCTGGGTATGGTTTCTGGATTCATTAAACAGAGCCCTGGGAGAAGCTAAGCTAACACAATTCCGAAGCTAATCTCCCCTCCAAGTCATTCCATAAATCTGATTAATGGGTCACCTCTCGACCATAAGCACCCTTGCTATATTAAAAGAAAATGCTCTAACAGGATTGTAATTCTGTTAACAAGGCTTCCGCTGTTCACCAAAGCCATTTCCGCACAGTAGAAACGAGTCTAGACTGGATGATGCATGGGATTAGATAGCAAGCAGAATTCTATGGGCCTTTGTGCTTAATTGCAAGAAAGAGAGAGGAATAGAAAAGGTGCCAGTTTCACAGATGAGAGAAATTGGAGGGAAGAGTCAGACACATACTTCTGGGTGTCCCTCAGAAAACACTGTCACTTTCTCAACTCTTGAGTTCTTTGTCTGCTATCTTATCCTGTGTCTTTGATCTCTGGCAACAGGACAGGCCCCTTAGTCTCCGTGTGTTCAGATAATCATTAACACACAGGGCACATTTCTGGCTTCTCCTGCCACGGTTTTTCACAGAACTTGTATGCTTCAGAGTAAGACAAACTTCAGGGCCATCTATGGCAGGGTGTCCCAAGGTTGGCATGTTCCCACTAACAGGTGGAAAGCAATGGACCAAGAAATGGAGTTTTAAGTGACAGAGATGAGGACATGGAGGTGGTCTCTGCAATGTCCGTTTCTCTTTCTTCGAAGTTATTTGATTTGGGTTTTATTTTTTCTTAGAAAACGTGGCTGGGTTCTGTGGAATAAGACCTTTCCTTAGGCATAATTGGTTTTCATCATCCTAATTCCTGCTGCCAGGGATTAGGTCAGGGTGGGCATGTGATCCAATGGGGGCCACCGAGATGTGAGGTGGTTAGGAGTAAGTTACTTCTTTTGACCTATGAAGGCCACCGGAAATACCTTTCTTTATACTATGTGGGATATTAGATGCACTTCTGAGTACAGGCCCTGCTGCGGCTCTTTCCTTATCATGGGGCACAACTAATTGTCTGAGGGTTCAGATGACAAAGACAAGAAAAAGTCTAGAAGCTGACTGAGTACTAGGTACTCGCTCACCGCAAGTCACCTGTAGCAGTTTAAGACATCATAATTCCTTATTGTGAAAATCTCTGTGATTGAGGTTTCTGCCTGGCAGGAGAAAACAACTGAGCCAACACGGCACTAGACATGATGCTTGCCGAGGGTTGTGCCTGACTCATTAATTATGTTACCACGTGTTATTAGACCCAAGAGCAATAGCATGTAGGCACTATATCCTGAATCACTTGGCTGTAGGCTCTGTTTGTTTGTTTTCCCCAATAGTATACCTTACAGGTTCTACTAACCTTGTGAAAGCAGAAATAGGAATGGAGAAATGTACGTGGCTTTCTCAGCCTACTCATAGTTGGCTGAAGACCTGAGCCTAGATGACAAGCAGTGGACTCCTCAAGCCTGCTATCTTCTCAAGGCCATAGCTCCTTCTGTCCAAAGACAACCCTTCATTGAGGGGAGATCTTGGAAGAATACAATTATTCTTTTGCAAAGACTTCTGATGTTTTAGATATTATAAAGCAAAGTATGAAAATTAGATGTTCCCAGGCAGAGCAGAAACTTAGGTCAAACAAACTAAATCTGAAGAATTTGCATCAATTATGTCATTAGCAACCCTTGCGAAGGTGCCATGGGTAGCTAAAGATTGTTGGAGAAATGGGGATTTGATAGCCAAGATTGTAGCCTCCAGTATGTTACAATTTCTCAAATAAATAAGCCCCACCCATGTTTGCATATGCAATTCTAATTAAATGCAGCGGGATGTCCCCCCTCCCAAAACAAAAAAAAGGCATAAAACTAGAAGTGGGAGTGGTTGGGAAGAAGGCAGTCAATAGGAGGAGGAGGGGAATAAGAAAGGATGATGGGGGGAATATAATTAAAGTAATATGTATATATAATTATATGTAGTCAAAGTAACATAATATATATTATACACATGCATGAAATTGTAAAAAGATAACCGAATTTGAAATAACAAAGATGTAATAACTTTAGTTTTCCTAAGGAACTCAGGTAATTTGGTCCACTCAGCACTGGGCTGTATTTCTACTTGGAAGAAAGTATGTTATTATCTGCGCAGTCAGCTCTGCGGTGAGATGAACCCTCTGGGCTTGACCCTTGGAGTGCCCACGATCCCTGTTCCATCCCAACACGATTGCCTGTCTGGGCCCCATAGTCAGTTATCTTGCTGTCATTGACAAGAGTAAACGTTTCCACACTTAGGTACTAAAAGTGCTTATGAGAAACCTGAAGTTTAATTAATTAATTAGGTTTTTTAAAATTAATTAATTAATTAATTTTTAATTTTTTTCTGTGTACCTTTGCTTTGTCAACCACGAGCCATGGGCTGTGAGGACCTGCAGCTATTTTGGGGCAGGATATCTTAAGAACACCCCTTCAGAAACACTGAATCCTCCTTTTGTTCCGCCTGCCAGTGAGTGGTCAACCAAATACCTTTTCTAAATTCTTTTCTTCTTTTTCTCCTTGTTTTTTAAACTTTGAAACATGTTCTTGTGTAGCTCAGGATAGCCTTGAACTACGTAGGCAAGATGGCCTTGAACTCCTGATTCTCCTGCCTTAGCCTCGCCAGGGCCGAGATTACAGGCAATCATATATGTGCATTTTATGTGCAGATTATGTGCAGTCATACCTTAGCTATTAGATATATTTAATAGATAATCATTCTCTTACCTATTCTGGTTGGCTATTACCTTGTTTTCCCCAGGTTATTTTGAGAGCAGAACAATAGGTCATTCTGGCTCTCAGCACAGGTGAGTATGCCCTCTGATTAACATTGGGATTAGTGCCAAGAAGAGGCTCATTACTCTGGGATATTCTGGCAGAGCAGGAAGAACAGGACTCCCATTCCTCTGTAGGGGACCAGCTTCCTGCTTGCCTTTGTTCCACCGTGCTGGAACAACAAAGAAGAAAGGTGGTGACAAAATGCTAGATGGGTGGGTTGAGGTCATTGAAAATGGATGCTTTCCCTGTAAGGAAAGGCTTTCCACCCAGGCAGCTATTCCTTCCTCTCATTTTGACAGCCTGTCTACATCTCAGCTATAGCTGACCACTGTGCTCACAACAGTCATGGCAATTAGATCTAGCTGGGAAAGGAAAAAAAAATCCCTCAGATCACTTTTTCTAGACATATAACTGTGGCCCTGCCAGCAAAGATGGGCAAAAACTCAGTGTTCCTGAGTGGGGAGCATGGTGTTCCACTTGGGGGTTCTTTGTATGTCACAGTTTCCCTGTAGGCTTCCCCTAGTGGAGAACTTCACTTCTAAGCCTTCCATGACCCAGTTCCAGTAGCTTCAAAGTAATTCCCTTTCACTTCTGCCAGGGACCAGGGCAACAGAAAAACCTCTGCAGATGCTGTTAAAAAACATGGAGGCTCTTTGTCCCCTCTCTCTGAGAGGGAGCCTCTTTTCCCTTCTCCCCCTTTTCCTTCCCTTCCATAATCATTAAATAAATATCCAACTCCACTCTAAAACAAACAAACAAAAAAACAAGGAGTAAGACAGCCCCAGAGTGATCTGAGGAAAGAGAGAGGGAGATGAGGAGGAGAAAGGGAGGGAGGGAGAGAGGGGGAGAAAGGGGAAGAGGTGGAGAAAGGGGAGAGAGAGGAAGAGGGAGAAAAAGAAAGGGATGAAAGAAGAAGAGAGGGGAAAGGGAGAGAGAAAGGAAGAGGAAGAGAGAGAAGGAAAGAGGGAGAGAGGGAGAAAGGGAGGGAGAGACAGAGTGTCAGAGAGACTGATAGAATGACTTTCCCTGTTTAATAAGAAACTAAGCCTTACATGTCTAAGCATTGCAAGCATTCAAGGCTCACTGATAGCTCATTCAACAAGCATCCTGTTATTTTCTTTCCTGGAACCTGAGCTCAACTCCCCTAGCTCTTTTGTAGACAGACACACAGGTAGTCACCACATAGAGACCAGCTTTTAATTCTGTTTTTTCCCCCCTTACCAAATAAAAGCAGGTCCCTAACAGCCCAGTTTGGCCATCTGCCCAATGAAACTTTGCAATGTATCTGTATAGACAAAGCAACAATAAACAGTGTGGTCGAATCAGACCAAGGTAGGCAGGTTAAGTTTTATGGGACTATCAGAACCGAGCCTGGGACAGTCAATTGCTCAGCAGATGGGAACTTTGCTTTCTAAAAGGGATTGTAGCTCCTATGTACTTGTTTGATATTAACACTAAGCACTGGCTAGGGCCATTTTGTATCAGTCTCATGAACACAGCAAGAATTGCTCTTGTTTTAGGAATTACAACATGTCACTGTGAGCATTTGCATTACCTGCCTAAGGCCACCACCTGGTTAGGACTGGAGACAGTGCTTCAGCCGGGTTTTGTCCTCAGGGTCCCTTCTAAGACAAAGCTCCATCACTCCCTGAAACACTGATACATTTCTCCTCCGAGTCAAACCAAACATGCTCACAGCAACACCCAACTAGTTAGGGAAGAGAATTTTTAGAAACATCTTCAAAGAATATATTATTAAATGAAAACTTCCTAACTCGAAAAGCCTTCCTTAGCCCCCTTTGCTTGTGGTTCGTACTATAATCCTTACTCTGGGCACCAAACAGTACACTGAGGTAAATCATTAGAACCCCTGCCACCATCCCCTGTGCTAGCAGGGGGTGCAGCCAGGGAAAGTTAGGTTGCACCAGCAAGACTTGCCCAGAGCTCTTAGTTTTACCTGCTATAGATCAGGGACTCTCGGTTATTGACGACTTTATCAGATTTGTATCTCCGGAAGTCTTCCCAGGCATCCTTGATGGCGGTGACAGCGAGGATGACACAGATCGGAATCATGCTCACCGCTGGCTGGAACGCATTGACCACGGGGATGAAATTCAGAATGACGATGCCCACAAAATAGAGATTGGCAAAACGGTGCAGTTGCTCGAAAAGGTTCTTGGGTATGAAGGACAACACTGTGTACTTGCTGGTCTTGACTTGGTTCCCGCGATAGTGGCGGTTGGGGTTTTCTTTGTAGGGCCATCCTTCGAAAGGTAGGTTGGAGACCACGACCCTCTTCTTATCTTCTTTCTTTTTCCGCCTTTTCCTCCCTTCCTTCCTCATCTCTGTTCAACCCTACTTCTTCTTCTCTCATAATTTACTGAGCATCTTTTACAGCTCACCTAATGTGCTGAAAATAAAATGTCTCTCGTTTCAAACCTACCAGTAAAAAACAGTTTAAAAAACTGAAAGAAAGGAAGACAGCAAGCCGGGCTGAAATGAGTGTGGGAGAACTCTGATCAGGAAGGAGCTGGTTGGGAACGGGTGTGTGTCCAGAAGGTACTTCCTTCTGCCAGGCTGAGACTCCACCTGTTGGAATGTAGGAGTCATCCACAGGTGGCTTCCTTTGCTACACAGGTGCACTAATTCTGGGTCCTAAAACCTACCAGGTTAAGTAACAAAATGGATTTTTAGCCACGGCACTCTCCAGCTTTAAAAACAGCTTGGCTGTTTTTGTTTTTGTTTTTTAATTTGTGCAACATCACCTGACAACATCAAAAGAGCTTCTTAGGAAATTAGTCTTCTGTGATGATCTAATCATCTTAGAGTCTAATCCTTGGACATCTAGCCCAAACTTAACAATGCAATGTCTGTGAAGGTTTCCATGAGCTATATCAAGGTTTTTCAACATCAGCCCTGCTATTTTTGACTAGTATATATATATATATATATATATATATATATATATATATATATGTGTGTGTGTGTGTGTGTGTGTGTGTGTGTGTGTGTGTGTATCCTGTCTTGTGTATTTAAGACATAACCTGATACCCCTAGCCTCCATCTGTTTGATGCTGATAGTATCCTGCCTACCAACTATCCCAACCTTTCACCACATATTCATGAGGAGGTGTGTGTCAAAATGACACCCAGCTGAGAATCACTGAATTAAGAAAACTTAATGTCTGAAAAAGTCCTAAGGAACTTTTCACTATCTACATAAGAAAACCCTTACCACACACATAAGTCTGTGTATAAATATACTAATATAGTTCAAATGAAATTTTCTTATTTGGGCTGACAATGCTATCTCCAAGAGCCAAAGAAGATGCATCTAACAAAACCCCCAACATGAGTCATTGCAAGTCCTCCTTTGAGCTGTTGGTCAGAGATTCTGAACATAACAGGTTACTTCCAAAGGTGGAAGGTAAATCCCTATTGACAAAGACATCATGCACTTTAGACAAAGGGCCCAAGATCCTTGAGCTGGAGTTGACCTGCAAGGCCCTCCCTGAGGACTAGGTTTCTTGATACCAGAAGGTGCCATTCAAGCTCCTAAATAAGAAGCAACCAAAAGGCCTACCTATCTGTAATACCTATGAACCACAACAATGACCAGTAAGGCACAAATAACTTGCCATGTAATAGTGCAATGCATATCTTGCTAATAACTAATAGCTCTCTCATTGGACTAAGTCCCATCAAGAACATCGAAATCATGCCCACCACTGGAAACGTAGCCAACTACCCAAGGCTCGTGAAGTCATGGATCTTGGAAGAGATCCTACAGCTGCCACTTCACTAAAGCAGCATAACCCCTAACTATACTCTAAATATTTGTCTTTTTATCCACATCCGAGTGTAGTCCTTATCCATCACCAAGGAATCTTCTCTTTTTAACAGCAGGAGAGCACTACACAAAACCAGAACTAATCAGAATACCCAGTCCCGTGTGATACCTCCACAGAACATTCCTTCACCTAAGGCTCAGAGAACCTGGGAGAACGGGGGTGAGAAGATTGTAAAAGCCACATGATCAGAGAGTTTACTGGGAAGTCTCCTAGTGCGTCAGAAGCTACACCCATAAAGTTTCACCAACATGATTGTTCAAAGTTGAGCTGAACAAGAACAACAACAGACAATGCTAACATGCCCTGGAGAAAGTCTGCAAGGCCTCAGTGCTGTACAAAGAACTACAGGCATGTAAGGAGTGCTGAGAGTGGGAATGAGGGTCTTCCCAGGGAAGAGCTCTCCAACTGACTCTCTAATACCAAATGGTGAGACCCGAAAACATACATAAAGTAACACTAGACAGACTGAGCAGATTACGTTTAGGAATATGTACATACACACACACCTATACACATGCAACAATAATTAATGAGAAAAAGCAATGAATTTTAAAAAGAGCAAGGAGGAGGTTTATAAAGAGGCTTGGAGGGAGATAAAGGAAGGGGGAAATGATGAAATTATAATAGCAAAAATAAAAGTAGTACTTTAAAAATATTATTGTTTTTTAAAAAGAACATATGAGATTAGTTTAGTAGACAAAGGTGCTTGCCATCAAGTCTGATGACTTAAGTTCAACACCCAGACCCCATATACTAGAAGGGAGAACCAACTCATACAAGTTGACCTTTGGACTTTATTTGTGTGTTGTGGCAAACACACACATGCGCGCGCGCACACACACACACACACACACATACAAACTAAAGTTAAAAGCCATACTCAAGTAAAGATTAGTCCCTTAAATATGCTGATGAGTTTATTTAGCCTGTTTACAAGAGCGAGAACAGTGGTAGAGCCCCCTTACCTTTCGTATATCTGAATGCTGGCGCTGTTCATCTCTCTATCAAAGCAGTATCTCTTGAAGTCCTCTATGCCATCTTTGACCATGATGATGAACAGGACAATGGCCAATGGTAACATGGTGATTTCCCGGTGGAAGACTTCCATGGAGGGCATCCAGTTCAGAATCACCAGAAACAGGAAGTAGAGGTTGGCCCACCTGGAGAGACAAGCAAGCTGTGAGTGGAGACCCAGGTGGTGAAAAACATACTCTTCCAATCTCTTCCTAGTTAGTGGCTTTAACCCAAACAAATTCGTCTTTCAGTGTCAAGTCAAACAATGTAGTAAAGGCTTTGAAGGCAAATTCTATGTATTTCTAAAAATTACACTTATTTATTCTCTCTCTCTCTCTCTCTCTCTCTCTCTCTCTCTCTCTCTGTGTGTGTGTGTGTGTGTGCGCACAAGCATGCATGTGCCCTTTGCCATAGTGTGCATATGGAGCTCAGAGGACAACTTGCAGGAGTGGATTCTCTTCTTCCAGGTCACAGGGATTGAACTCAGGCCATCAGTCTTGGTGGCCACACCTTTACCTTGTCTCTGTGATTTACTAATTCATGGACCTGCCGATGTTTGTTCTCTCTTGTGCAAAGATAGCATAATATCATACTGTCCACTTTAAAGGACTCTTATAAATGTTATGTGACATAAAAATTGGTTTTGTGTACACTAAAGTGTTCTGAAGTATGGCAGCTGATGAACGTCATAAACTTCAATAGATTTTGTGATTTAAGCATATATTTGATTTATAATTAGTGCTTTTGTTCATTGTTTGAAACGAATGGATTATACATTCAAAATTTTTAAGTGACTCTCATTTCCTCTGCCACAGTGCCTTTGTTCATGTGACTACGTCAGTAGAAACATTCTCCTGGTTCCTTTCACCCATTTCTTTATTTTTATTCCTTTAAAAATGCATGTGTTATATGCAATGTGTTCACATATGTATGGGTGCACCTGTTTATGCAAGAGCATATACATGTGTGCATGTTAGCTGTTGACATTTGAAGTCTTCCCCAGTCACTCTATACTTTACATAATGAGGTAGGGTTTCTTACTTGAAACAACAGCTCATTGATTTCACTAATCTAAACTAGTCAGCTTTGCTCTGGGGCTCCTCAGTCTCCCCCTCCCAGGAGCTGGGACTATAGGTAAACAGTCTCAAACTTGGCTCACACTTTGAGAAGTGCTGGGGATCTGAACTCTGGTCCTCAAACTTGGCTCAGTGAACACTTTAGCCCCCAGTGCCCATGTGAGTTATCTACTCAGGGACCTATCTTTTCAACCAGTCATATCTGAATTGCTACTTCCTCAAGGAAACCTTTGCTGACATTATTAAGTAGGTCAAATTCTCACTGTAAAATGGCATCATATTTCCCTTCTTGCAAGTATTCCTTCTGGTTACAGTTTTTAATCAATTTAATAATTTAAAAATTAATATGTGTCTCATTCACTAGCTGGTACAATGAGTCCGGTATTTCCTTTTTCCCTCATGTATGCTTACCACCGAAAACATGGCAAGATAAGTCATTACCTGGTCAATGAGAGAAGCTTGTTTCATATATACATGTGGATATTACAGGAGGCTGCTTAGAGAAAAGCTTCCCTGAGTTTGTCTCAGTGGCAAATACTAGGCTAAAGTGTGTATAGTTGGAGGACTTTGTTGCATACCTATGAAACTGCTCAAAGAGATTCTGGGGCAGGAAGGTGAGTAGGGTGTACTTGGTTGTACAGATGCTGTTGCCTGGGTATCTCCTGGAGACCTTCTTCCAGTCCTGGTGACACATGCCATTGTTGGGATATACCACCCGCTGCTCTGTTGGGTTGTAGCTCTGCTGGTTCATCTCTGGAGAAAGCAGAGGCGTGCTTTCTGAAGGGGGTACGGGGAAGCCATTTGGGGTTCGCCATTTCCACCGTAGCCAAGAAAAATCCAAGGAAAGAGTCATTTCCAGGAACAGGAACAATGGTCTAAAAACACACAGGAAGGTGTGGTCAGGAGAGGTGAGTGACACACTATAGTAAGGAGGAAAACACGGCATGGCATCTCTTTATTTGTCTATGAAATATGTCTTTATTTGTCTAGAAAAATGGGACCAGTCCTTACAATGCATCTGTTTTTGGGTCAGATGTATTAAACAACAAGAAAAACAATCTACAACTAGACAAGCATCAGGGTTGTGAAAGCAGGTAATAGCGGTGGTGTGGCAGGTGTGGACCACCTGGTTGGTGCAGTTGTAGAAAACTCAAAGCTTGTCTGCAAGGATGGGATGCTGAAGGGCTACTTTTGAGCCCTCTTTCATTCTTAATGGTAAAATTTCTCCGTTTACCTTGTTCATCTTTGACTTCCCCACATAAAAAGAAGGAAGATGGGCCAGAGCGGTGGCCTATGGTTAAGAGCACTTGCTGCTCTGGCAGAGAACCTGGGTTCAATTTCCAACACTCATATCAGGTGACTCATAATTACATGCAAATCCAGTTCTAGGGGATCTGATACCCTCCTTTGGGCTCTGTGGGCACTAGGTATACATGTACACACACACATTAAAGTAAAACAAACCTTTACAAAATGAGTTAGCTTTTAAAAACCGAAGAAAGATATTCTTACCATCCTTTTCTCATGTAATTAAGTGTTTAAAAATTATTTATGTGTATGAGTGTTATGCCAGCGTGTCTGTCTGTGTACCACTTACATGTCCAGTGCCTGTAGAGGCCAGAATAAGGCATTGGATTTCCTGGAACTGGATTTACAGACAGTTGTTAGTCACTACAGAGGTGCTAGGAGTTGAACATGGGTCCTCTGGAAGAATAGTCAATATTATTAACCCTGCCCACGTAGGAAGAAATTTGAGAAGAAAAAATTGGGCAGCACATAAAACTATGTTGACATATTTTAGGACAAATTGAGAGATGTTTACATTTTACTTTTAATTGAGTTTTTAAGAAAAGTAGCTTACTGTATAATAGGTTTTATGATAACATTTTTTTGTCCATATACATCACCTTGCTTTGTTGCAGCTGGGCCCCCTCCTGCATGCTCTTTGTACCCACGCTCTTTTCCCTTCAGAGCTCCCTCCTTCGGTTCTCATGTCACATGTATTCCATTCCCAAGAGCTCTTTTGTCTTTGGGATTTCTTTGGATAAAAAAGTTTTAACCTTGTAAGACTTCAGAGCAGGGCATCAGATGAATAAATGGGACCGGAGGTGGGACTCAGTTGGCAGAGGGCCTGCCTAGCAAGCATGAGCCTCTGGGTTCTATCACACATAAGCCAGGTGTAGAGGCACACATCTGTAATCTCAGCACTCAGGAGATGGAGGCAGGAGGGTCAGCGTCTCAATGTCATTCTCAACTATACAGCAACTCCAATGGAAGCCTAGTGAATTACATAACGTATCTCCCCCACTTCCTGTTTGTGGAGAGGGGTGTAAGCTCTCGGGCACAGCTTCAGCATGTGTCATGCCTGCTTGCCTACATCATGCTCACTGCTATGATGATCACGGACTCTACTGCTCTGGAACTGGAGCCAAATTAAACAATTCCTTCAAGCTGCCTTGGTCATGGCAATAGGTCATGGAGCAAAGGAACTACGGACTGGATTTCCCAAAACCATGAGCAAAGAGGAGGCTTCATTGCTGAGGTTTTTTCTGTTGGGTAATTTTGGTCACCGTGATGCAAAGGTAAGCAGTAATTGTGGAGGATGGTGCTGTACTCTGAATCTTCTAGCTGCCAGGCTCTTTAAAGGAACGCACAACTAAACTCTCACGGTTCCTCTTGACCAATTTTGTTTGAAGTCCTAGAAGTAAATCTCTCAAAGATGTACTTTGTGAAGTTAGAATCTGTAAATAATGGTCTTTTTCACTTACTGGGCTCATAAGATTATTTTCTTTTGAATAAATACATGAGTTAATGTCAGTTGTTATTAATCTTACAATGAACAACCCAGGCTTCCATTGTAAATCTGATCATTTATGGAAAAAAGTTCCATTTGTAGTTTAAATGGTAATATTTTACTTTCCTGATGTTCGCATGACCCGACCCTCACCATCATTCTCTTCATGCTTTAATCAATCTGAACGATTTTTCAATCCACAGACTCCAGGGCTGCAGAGAGCTCTTCAGAGACTACATAAACCATTGAAGAAAGCATAAAAAAGTAAATGCAATTACAGATGCCCATCATAATGGGACCAAAAGCAATATTATGACATTTTGTAAGTCAGAAAGAATAGTGTGTCTTTTTTCTCATTATGCGAAGATATACTCATTTCACGGGCACCTTTTTATTGCAAAGGCCAAGGGAATGAAAAGATCATTCATGAGCAGAGTTGAAAATGCAAATGAGAAATTTTGCCTTGGCTAATGCTGTACACACCAGAGACCTCTTTCTTTTGGGTGGTAAGATCCTTTTAAAAGAAGAGATTGGACTGATGTAGGTGATGCAGGTATTTTTTTGTGGGGTAATTTTAAACTCTCTTTATCAAAGTTATACTCTGATTTTCTTTCTAACAACAGGCTGGGCCTGGTGGTACAAGGCCATAATCCTGGATACTCAAGAGAATGAAGGAGGAGGACAACAATGTCAAGGGCTACCTGGGCTAGAGAGTAGGTTCGAGGCTAGCCTGGGCAACCTAATGAGGGTCAGCCACAGAACAGACGTTGAAAGCAGGGATTCAACTCAATGAAGAATGCAGCTCAGTGGTAGAGGCTTACTTAGCACCTGTAAGACCCTAGATTCAATTCCTAAAACTATGTAAAAAAAGAAGCCTTGGCTAATGCTGTACACACCAGAGACCTCTCTCTTTTGGGTGGTAATTTTCCTTAAAAGTAAACGGATGGGGGCTGGGGATGTTATTCATTTGAAAGTTATTTTCCTTGTATACATGAAGGTCTTGGATTTAAACCTCAGCGTTGTGCGGTTTGGTGGCAGTAGTGGTAGGGAGTAAATATGAAAGGGATGGCAAACTAATGAAGGAAAGTTTGATAAGGAATTGGATATCTTCTTAATTTTAAAGAATAATAACATTGGGAAATCTTGACATCTTGTGCCTTTCTGATATGATATAAAGAGAACATGACATCACTGATGAGTTAGAAACATTATTAAAAGAACTCTCAAATTAGAGGTTAGTTCACAAAATTACCAACCTATATTTTTCAAGTGTCACAGATCAAAGGAAAGCTTAGAATTGCATGCAAGGAAAGGAAGTTAAATAGAATATGATTCTGGCTGGTATTCTGGACTGAGGGTGGGAGTCGTAAGGAGCAGGGCATGGTGGCTAATATTGTAGCACTGAAGAGACTGAGACATGAGGAGAATTTAGAGTTCCAAGTCAGCCTGGGATACATGGCAAGCCCCTGTCTCATCATCATCAACAACAACAAAAACAAATCCAAAAGAAATAAATAATTGCTCCCATGAATTAAGAAAATACAACTATTATTACAAAGTGGATAAAATTTGAGAACAAAATGCATATTAAGTAGTGTAGTGACTTAATAATGTTAATCATCTTACTTCTGTTATTTTCAGTAAGTGTATCAGTTACATAACAATATTCTTATTATTAAAAAGTTCATTCTAAACTATTTAAAGGCAACATATCTCAGTGGTTCATAAAAGTGTCTTTCTTATGAATACAGGCACGCATGGGCACACACAGATTTACAGAATCAGAGGAGGTCCCTGGAAAGCAACATTATTTAAAGCATTGTCTAGCAAGCACGTAAAGAGAAATGTTAGGCATGTTAGGGGGAATGGTGCTGCAGGCAGATGGCTGGATCAAGAAGCAGAAATCTATCAGCCTTTTCTTCAGAGATCACAAAGCTTGGCCACCAACAATGGCAGAGGCTGGGACTGGAAAGACCAGGCTGGGTCAGAAGGCTGGTTAAGCTTTTATGCTGTGAGGAAGAGGACCGGGGAGTCCTGAAGAGTTTTTGGGAGAAGAATGATGAGGTGGAGGAGGCAGACTGCAAGCGTGAGGGTGAGCTGGGGGCTGAGGCTGAGGGCTGGCAGGCAGCTCTGTCACCTCCCAGCCTGTTGTTCCTCTCAATCATTTTCTTCTTCCCGACAGTGGAACAGGAAGCAAGGACCGTGTCACATTTTATCTGAGGTGCGGTTTATGACTGCTCAGAATGGCAGGGAAGGGCACTCCTGACGGCCCAAGGTCCTCCTTGCTGTAAAGTCACCATCTCCACCTCTGGAAATGGTGCCTCCCATTACCAGTAAACTCAAGGATCAAGTTTATTAGAGTTATCAGTTTGCACACAAAGTCACCCTGCCTTGAAGTACCAGAGTTATTTTGGTCTGTGCAGAATGTCTTCTAGATAATCATTCTGATGAGGTGGACCATTATATTAGGTAGGAATCCCATTTCTCAGATCTTAACTCCTTCATTTTGTCCCACTCACATTTCTTATTGGTCTCAATTTCTTTCGTTTTCATTTTCTTTTGTTTCGGCTTTAGCAAATTCCATTCTCTCAATTAGGGAGTCAACTAGTTATTCATGGACTCAATATATGCCCATTGGATCTTTGTTCTAAGAGGGTGATTAAGTCCGCATGTAAAACTTCTCCTGAAGTTACCTTAGAGTGGTGGAGACATTTTAGGCACATGTTTATAGAAGCAAGCACAAGGGTAAAGGAGCTCGCAGAGGAAAGCTGAGCAGTGACATCACACTCAACAAGGATGTGATCTTATTTCTTAGGCGATGGGGCTTATGTGAGGTCAGATAGTCAATGAAAGGCGGCTAGGGAGGGATGTGAGAGAGAAGCGTGTGGGTCAGGGAAGGATTCAGAGAAGCAACAGTCATACTGGAAAGAATGGGACGTAACCCAAGGAAAGGGGGAATAAGAAAGGCCAGGGATTGACATTCTTTTTCATATTACAACTTTCTAAAGCATGTACTAAAAAGTAGAAGCTGTCCAGGATCATGAGGAGGAAATAAGAGGTATAAAATTTCATTTAAAGTCAATTTCTTGGGCCAGAGAGATTGCTCAGTCTATGAATGGTTTTCTGTGTGATCATGAGAACCTGGGTTCAACTTCCAGGACCTACATAAAAAGCTATGTGAGGCAGACTTGTAATCAGTCTCAGCAGCAGGGAGACAGACAGTAGGGTCCTCAGGGCTTGCTGATCACCCAGCTTTAACCTAAGCAGCAAGTCCCAGGTTCCAGCAAGAAACTCTGTCTCAAAAATAAAAAGAGCTAGTTCCAGGACAGGAACCAAAACCACAGAGAAACCCTGTCTCGAAAAACAAAAAACAAAAACAACAACAAAAAAATACAACAAAATAGTAAAAGGATGGATGGCTATCTTGAGGAACAACATTCTAGGCTGACCACTGGCCTCCATATATATGTGTGTTTATGTACATGTGTGCCCATGCACACACTCCCAACCTCTTCACACACACACACACACACACACACACACACACACACACACACCTTATGTTTCTTAATAGACTGTATACTACCTTGCTATTTGAATTAGAATACAAGAAAGTTGGACATCAGGAAACATGAATTTTCACAACACTGCCCTGATTGCTAAATGTGTAAATCTCAGAAGAAAATAAAAACAAACAAACTTTTCTATTCAACACCTACTTAGCAAACAGTATCCACCTTAGATGAAAGAGTCTGAAATAAATGTGCAGGTATAGCTTCAAATCAATGATTTTATCAGTTACCCCAAACTATAATTGTTCTACAATAATCTTTCCATTTTCCAGCTTGCCCAAATACCATTTGTTTAACAAAATGTGATAGAATCTAAATCAACTGATTTTGAGGCTTCAATATTGATGTTGACTAAATATAAACACAGTGATAACAGAAATTAAGTAGTTTGATGTGTTTATTATGTCTTAAATAGGCAAGAACAGGAACAGAATCCATTAAAATAAAAACTTAAAAACTATCGGTCTATGACAGGACCAGCTAGCTACCTTCAGAAACATCATGATGTCTGGTGATGCCTTGGCTCTTCTCACGTGGAAGCTTGCTCCCAAGAGAGAGGAAGCACCTATCACCTTCTGGGGATTTCCACTCCCACAGAAAGGTCAAAGCAATTGCAACAGCAGGTTTTCATTTGCCTTGAAATTAAAATTCAGCTAGCCTGGGTTCTTTTCATTATGTAAACATTCAAGTAGGTCAGAGGACTGGCAAGAAAGCAATATTATTCATTTTGCTTTTTTCCCCACTTATTTTGATTGACATTACTTTCTTCCTATGTAGCCTTTGTTTATTTTACAGGTGAACAGAGAGAAGTCAGCAAGGGAAGGCAGAATGATTGTTCTCTGGAACCTCTTATTTTTTTTTTCTAGACTCCTTTTAGGAAAAGCTATGTCTATTGAAAGCCAAAATGTTCCCCCTTCACACACTTATGTTCAAGTGTTTTAAACCTAGACTATATCACATCATTAATTTATTATTTATCATTTACTTCATACCCAGAAATAATGATTGAATTTTAAGAAGTGTATGCTAGAAGACAGAAATCAGCACTGGAAAGACACCCTAGGTAGTTTTATGCTTCTAAGACCCACCTGGTCAATAATGATTTCTTGAGAATGTAATAGTCAAAGACCTAATAATCCCTAATAATGCCTGGGTAAGTAGAAACCTGTGGTGGAGCCCAGGGATCCTCCTGTCTCTGCCACTCAACTCTGGAATTACAGTTTGTATTAAAAATGCCTGTCTAATTTTTAATGGGGGTTCCAGGAACTGAACTCAGGTCTTCATGCTTGCAAGGCAAACACTTCAGCCACAGAGACATCTCCCTAGCACTAGAAATCTTCCCAGGGAAAAGAGCATGAGCTGCAACTGTGCCTTAACCACAGATCACAAAGCATGCCAGATAATTAGGATGCCATATGTGGAGTCTGTCTAACAGAGGAGGGAATAGCACGTTAGAACGAATGCAGAGTGAAGAAGGCAGAGCTGTCTTTGGTTGGAGAGAAGAGGGCATTTGGGGTAAGATGAAGGGACAGTGAAAAAGAAAGAGTAGAGTCCTTAGGTGAAATTGACCAAAGGATACAAGCCTAGAGAAGATAATAAAGGGGGACCTCCAAAACTCCAAACATCACCAGCAGGCTGTGCTTAGCCATCACTAGTTTTTGAGTTAATAATTTTTATTTTTGATAAAAATTTACGCCAACAGCTTTTCAAGAGAAAATCATTTTTAAACAGACAAGAAGTCCAATCTATTGCACTATACCCCACCTCTGAAGTTCATTAGAACTCATTATGTCCCTGCTACCCAGCAAGTTGGCCTCCCACCTGGGATTATCAACACTCTCACCAGTTGGACCAAAGTACGCGGCCTTCTGTCTTGCATTCTGGGTATCGCATCATGAATGTTCCCAAAACTCAGATTGGCTCTGAAGTTCATTTGGACCTAGTAACCCCCATCTCTATTATAGGGTCTATATTTGATGATTTAGCAGCCATATAATCAGTCTGTTTTTAAGTTCTGTACATATTTGCCTCCTAAATATTTTACATACCCATTGGCTTCAAACTATCCCTTGCATCCTTTCTAACTCCATTTGTAACCAGCCTTTATATAGTTCCAGAATTACTGTTCTAATGTGGAAGTCAGCCCATGGCCGTTTTCTTCTTATAGCTTGGTAACTATGATTGCTTAAGATCTAAGTTTTTGATTCCACTGTCATCTCTGCTGTCACTTGCTGCCTTTGCCTACCTCTTTCCTTCTGGCTCTTTGCCTCCAGATGCTACTGTTTATGAGCGCCTAGACTTCTGGTTGTTTCTCTTTCTTGAACATTCTTTGCTCATGCTGCTTGTCGTATGAGTCAAGGTAGGAGAAGCAAATTTTATTGGCTTAGAACAACCGGCGAAGACTTTTCAAGTAGAGGTGCTTATTCTCCATCCAGTGACTCAGGGATCCAAGTTCCCGCTTCCTTATCATTTCAACATGTGGCTTTAAATATAGCCAGGTCAGGGACCCAGCAGTTAACTATAGCACCTTGCTCATAGTCTAATTTCCATAGCCAGACCCAGCCTTGTGGCCTTATCCCGACTGCCTTGGAAGAAGATGGTATTTTAGAAACTGATTTCAGTGAGACCCGCTGGAGCAGTGTGGAACATGACAGCAGGACACGAACACACCTGTCTTTAGTGACTCCGTTAATAGATATTCTAGAATTTCTCTTTTTACTCTGCCACTATGATATCTGAGTCCTGTTGTCCAAATCTGAAGTCAAGAGATTAGCCCTTACAGACACTGAACTGGGGTAGTTTACTAGTAACCAGACAACAGAAAATTCAAATATGCTCCAAATATTAGACATTTCTTCAAAGCCATTATGGATTTTCTGAAAGAATTGGCTATCCCATGAGAGGATGCTGCAGAAGGCACGGCTCTTTAGCCAATGAAACGGTTGAAGGAGAGATAGGCTGTATTCACATGCAAAGTAACTGGGTGGGAAATCAGTGGGGGAATTGAACAAATGGCTAACAGTGAGCATCAGAACCTGTTAAAAGATGGAAGACATGCACGATTCCTGAACAGGTAGAACTGGTAATTCTCTGAATCAGAGTTGGGTGTCTGGAGGCAAGCATGAATCCAGAAAGTGCCAGAACAGGCAACTCAGAAGCTCTGCTTTCCATCCGACCTAAGAGTTTTCTGAGTAAGGAGATCTGGGGACAGAGATGAGACACTTACCCAGTTAGGCAGTGCTCAGATGTTGCCACACAGCAAACCTGAAGGAACGCTGTCTCCTACATTCATGTGTCTGCTGTCTGCTGAGAACTGTGGCTGCCTGCTTCCAATTTCCCTCCCTAGTCTAACCTTGATTTCCCAGTTATCTTTCTGATGAAAGATAAAAGATCAGGGGAAATTTAAAGACAATGTAGCCAATCTTTTCTTTGTATAGGACAGGTAAAATGAGCTGCATAGTTTCATTTTTAATATGCTTGCAGGCAGAAATGGAGTTTCACTTAAAAGTTGCTTTATAGGTTCTTTTGGTTTGTTTTAATGGCAAAATAATTAAGTTGTGTCTAATTAAAGGGGAATAAATGGCTCACAGAAGTGGAATGAACCAGTGCTTAGCTGAAGGGTGGAAAAAGGTGTTCAAAGTTCATAGGGCTATAAGCAATTAAAAGACAGGAGGTCAGAGTGACTGGCTCAATGCACCATGCTCGACAAACACGTGGAACAAGGTACACATTGATAAATATACCCAGGAAAGTCTGAGGTGGGGGCAGCTTGGGACAGGAAATCTGGGAAGAGCTTTTCCAAGGACAAATGAACTAGATGCCTGTTTTAGTACGAAGAACACAGGACTGGACCTGTGAAGTGACGTGAGAAACACTGATTTTGAAGTGTTGTGTCCAGAATGAAGAAATGCACTGTGACCATACACTGGGGAGGAAGTTAAAGAGAGAACGGAAGAGAGGGACAGGATAAGAAAAGGATAAAGGGGAGGAGAATTCTCTAGTAAAGACATCTGGAATCATAATTAACGTGATAGCTATTGGTGACTATTGGCAGAAAAGTGAAATGCTCCCTTAGAATGTATGATATGCTAATAAGATATAATGTCCTTCCATGTGACTTTATAATTGTTTATAAAACCTTATAGCATAGGCTTGTTGACCTCAAACAATCTTGTTTGATTGGGAAGAGCAGTCCCCAGGTGTGGGACCATGCAAGGGAAAATATACAAGGAGGATCACGTAGCAAGTCAGGTGAGAGAAAGAAACACAGCAAATGCCATCTAGTACAGCCACAGACTGACAAGGAAACTCGATCTCCTAGGAATTCCAGAAGCCATAGGAGAAGTGAAATTGAACTTTATTAGGACATGGGATTAGAGCTCCTTCTGGTCCTCATGGAGATCCTTAGTGCCAAGGTAAGCCAAATCAAGCTGTCTGGTTTATTCATTCAACTCATCAGTCGTGAGATCCTGGGAGGCCCTTTCATATTCTTTCTGGTACCTAGTTCCTTCTTCTACCCTCAGACAGGGTACTACTTAGTACTCTACTCTTCTTTTCCTCTTCTTTTGTGTACATCTTTTCCTCAGCATCAACACCAGCTCTCTGCACCTTCAATCCACTCCCAATGCCCATCCTTGTTTATTCTCCTGGAAAGTATGATTGATCCTTGATATGACTTATTGTACTCTATTCTTATCCCAACTTAGCTCTTAGTTTTGTTTACTTGAGTATGTGCTCTTCTGAACTGAGAGCGTCTACATGTTAGTCACACTCAGCTACCTCAATGTCCCCTGGGAACAGTCACGCTCTACCCCAGAGCCCCCTGGGATCAATCATCCTTTTACATCTTCCTAGGCACAGTGATCAGCGCTAAACAGCACTGGGTTTGGGTGATGACTTTGAAACTCTCCGAAAAAAATCCTTACTTTTCACCTCTCTTCCCCAGTGGTCCTTTGAGGTCAGTTATGTCTGTGTGATACTGATTCTTCCTAAAAGGGGAACGCAATTCTCCAGTATTCCTGTTTAGAATTACCAAAGATTAAGGACCTCGAGACTTTGACTTTTCTTGGGAGTACATTTTGGGAGGATAACAAGAGACGTTTGGAATGAAACAGCTCAGAGATTATAGGAACTGACATCAATAAACCATGTGAAATCCATTTCAGTACAATTTCACCAAGGACTTGCTCCCTAGAAGTTTTTAGTATTGACTCCCTTTACACAACAAACTTAAAACTAGTTTTCTCCATTGCTGACACCTGTTAGAAAGCTTTTACCAAAGTTACTCTGATCTTATTACTTCTGACCCCCCGGGATCACAATAACTAAGAGTGATTGGAGTTTTGAGATAGAGCAATTATTGGGGAAGTGTTTGTGACCTGTCCCCATTGCTCAGGATTACAAACCCTTGACTCTTGTTCAGGACTCCAGCTAAAGTACTAGCAATAGGATGGCTCCCTGTGTCTCAGCCAGCTCTTCCTCAGTAGACCCGGAGTAAGCCTCACTGCTCGCAGTTCACGAGCTTTTGCTGTTCCTTAGCTTTCCTTTCTCATATGCCTTCTCTATTTGTCTGTAAGCCTTTAGCTTCTCTTTTTTAGACATGGCTTAATATTTGAATATAATGGAACTGGAATAGACTAGGTCAGTTAAAGAGCTTTAGAAATGAGTTTGCCCTTGTATTGAATTATCATATACGATGAGATTGTGGCTTAGAAAGTATGAATGTGGGTAAGTCTGAAGTTGTCCATATTGTGCAGATGACTCGAATTTCCCTTTCTTTTAGAATAAGATTAATGATAACACATCATAGATAATATTATGTACATATAGGTGCATATACTCTTGCAATAATAATAAAAATGAAGAGAGTTTGGATGGTTTGTTACACACCACAAGGACAATGAACAATAGAAGTAAATCAGTTCCCTTACTCAGCCTATACACTGGGGCCCTTGCTTCTTCCACTTATTTTGAACCAGAATTACATGTATGTTTACCTCACAGTCTGTGATCACCCCAAGAGAATTTTTTTTAACAAATAATCTTTTACATTACAAAGGTAAATCAGAGTTCCTTTATACGAGGTTCTCCTTTAAACCTATAAAACTTGTAAGGCCCTAGAAGAGGGTCTATACAATTGTAGAAGAGAACATGAGTAAGAATCTCCTATGATGACATCATAAACCTAGCAACAAGAGAAGAAAACAGATAATAAATTGTCAGGGAAGTAGAGAAGACTTTACCACTTAACTAGTCCTCTGACCTGCATGGCAAGACTCTAGGAGACAGAGAAAGCAAATAACCATGAGTCTATCCGTAACCAGCAGCCTACAGGAAGACAGTGGATTAGCCCAGGCTAGACTGTGTGATGGAGGCTTAGGTATGATGCCTAGACCTCCAGGAGCTATAACCTCTCAAAGACTCAGTCTCCAATACTTTAATTTTCCCATTTCATTGCAGTTCCAACTGTTGGTCAGAGATCCTGGGTATCAGAAATCCACTCTTATTACATTCTGGCTAAGGAAGGGGACACTGACCCAATGGCATTTCCTGATACCCAGGGGACTTGGTATCCAGTTAACCAGTTTTGGTGTGTTATGAAGACTTCACTGATCCATGGCACGAAAATCAGCAACCTCTCAGCTTATTTTTTTAGATATAGGAAATTGAAATAAAGGTAAATAAATTTGTATATCCAACTGCCTCCCCTCACCTCCAGTAATTTCACTTCGTCCTTTCATGAAAAGGTGGACTGTTGAGGAGAAATGTATTTCTACGTTTGTAATTCCTCTTAGAGTTGGTGAGGATTTCCTGGCATCTCACGTCTCATATAGAATGGTTTCTCTCACAGGTCCTTTCCAGTTGCTGAGGCTGTAAATATTGTATCTAGGCAACGCTTCCGTCTGTGGACCATTAGTAAGGGAAATGGCTTTGCTGCCCACCGATGCGAGGTGGATTACTGCTAAGCACAGAATCATGTGCGGCAGTTTCTGAGGGCAGCAGGAGGTATGGAGTATGAGACCTCCTGATGGTAGCAGAAAGTATGATGGGTTTGGAGGGTGAGACATCAAAGGATGTGTTGATAAGAGAGGTAAAATGCTATTTTGAGTCAAATCTATTCTTCTTCTGGGCAGCAGTGGGTCTTAGACATGTCCTCCATAGACTTACAAGACCTGTGCCACTAGGAGTGGATGTCCTAACTATGATTTATAATCCACAGTACCAATCAATCAAAATTGTAAATTATCTTTTAAAGACCTTCAAGGGACTGAGACTTTGACAGCGAGTACCAGCATCAGGGTGGCAAATAGACAAACGATACATGCCATGGGATAGGATAATAATCCAATGTATGCGTGGTACTAGACACTTGACAGATATGGCTTTTTAAGTAAGTACAGAGGTATGGACTAACAAATGTTGGGCCCTTTGATAACCAACGTAACAACAGTAATAACAGTAATAATAAGTAATGACAAGTGAACACTTTTCACCTCTTATCAAACATAGAGAGTAAATTCAAGGTATATTAAAGACCTTCCTGAAGGTAAAAGGGTGGATTTAAAACACAGGAGAGGGGCTTTGTAAATCTGAGGCATGGAAGAAACTCTAAAAACAAAGACATCAATAATTTGACAGAAGAGTGTGAGCCTGAAGCACATTAAAATGTGTGTCTCCTGAAGAAGATGGAAAATGAACGAGGGTCTGGGTGAGGATGCTGGTCACATCAGTATGTATCCAAATTCAGGAAAGGAAACGATCAACAACCCAGGAGGAAAATGAATAATAGAAGCAGAAGGGGAAACCTAGGTGGCTTCATACAAAGTTACTCCTAGCTTCATTAGTAATCAACAAATTAAAACAATGAAGTCGCAACTGTTACACTACCAGACTGGCAAACAAATTAAAGCCTAGTGAATTTCAGATTTGGCAAAGACGAGGTACAACAGGCACTTTTGATTTGCAAATTGCTATTATACATTTGAAAGCAATTTAACTTTATGAGGGTAGGTTGAAAGTACATTTGTCCATGGACCCAGTGTTTCTACTTCTAGATGGGTACCCTAGAGAAAACTGTACAAATGCATACAAAAAAAAATCTGGAAATACTAACTTCATCACCACTTAGGAAAATTAAAAATGGAAATGTCTATATAAGATTAGAAAGAAAAAAATAAATGGGACCATATAAAAAGAATGGAATACTATATGAAGATAGAAGAATACCATAGAAAATAGAAAAAACTAGCAACTTTCACTAAGAGTTATCACTTTCCTTTATACACAATAGTAAACATTGTGGATATAAACTAACAATTTTCATGACAACCATGATAAGGGCACTATTACACATGAACAAAATCAGGTATAGAGAGGTATAATTATATGTAGCTCTCTCTTAGAGTTGTTAGTGGTGGAAGAAAGCCACCGATCAGCCAGTCTAACCCCTGTAGTGTTACACTTGCCGCAGCAAACAAGCACAAGTACAGTGTTGGATTAAGTATTCAACTAAAAATGTGATGTATGGAGTATGATCCTATTTCATTTAGCATTAGGTTTAGCTTCATAACTGCTATAAACCAGGTATTTACTTATGACATACAACACATTGAGAGGTCGATAATTTAAGGCACACTTTGAGGTCCTAAGTCATGATGGATTTCTCTGTCCCATTTTCCTCGGCATTGCTGTTTGATATTAAGAATAAAAGGGATCTGGGAGCATCAGTCATGTTTCTTCCAAACAAGGAAAAGAAAGAAAGGAGGACAGGTTAATGTATACCTGGCAGCATGGTCCCTCTGAAGATTTAAGGAGAGGTCTCATGACCTACAATTTTAATCTTATTGGCTAACCCTCTTTTCAAGAGAAGTTGGGGCTTATACTCCTTGAGTTAGATACATTGTTACCTTGGGTAAACTCTATGTTCAATGTAGAAGAAAAGTAAATATTTATCAGGTTATTAAGTTTTTGTTATAAGTTATATATATATATATATGTATATATATATAGTGCATGTTTCAAACAAAACTATTTTTCATGTAAAATATCCTTTTAGAGTTTATACTTAAATAAATGTGTATGAAAATTAATAGTAAATTTAGGACAATACTTACGGTTTAGAGAAGGAAGGAGGAGTGACATGTGATAAACCAATTTTTAGAAATCAAATGTGAGAATGCATGTTAAAATCTGACTGGTTGGATGGAGGCTGAGGCCTGAGTGTCTCCAGTGAACATGTGAGTACCCAAGTTTCTTCATCTTTTGTAGATCTTTTCCCTCTGTAGGAAAGAGTCTTGATCCCAAACAACTGATTTCTCCTTTTGGAAGTTCAAGTCCTCGTTGGATATGAGGTTGTCCCCAAAATAAATTTTTTCAGAGCACCTGCTTTACAGCAATAAACCTAATGAGATGTTATCAGACATCATAAACGAAGATAAGGTATTTGTCAGCATTAGCTTATTTCATCCTCAGAAAAATCCTTGGAGTTAAAAACAATCTTTACTCCCTGTACAGATGAAGAAAACAGGGCTCGGAGAAGTCAAGCATCTCCCCTAAGACTCCTCACTCCAAAGGGCAGAACTAGGCTGGAATCCACACCCAGGAGGCTTGAGAACCTGACCTTGAAAACCTCACCCTGTGCTCTGGCACTGCAAAAGTCGCCTTTGATGTTAGGACACAATGGGAAAGGCGGGTTGCTAGGTATAGAATGGATGAACAGGCTGGCTTTGCCCTGTGTTTGGTGGAATATTTCTTTGGGAGGGCCATATAAAGCTTGGCTGAGGTAAAGGAGCAAGCAAGCAAGGGGATGATTGCTCAGAGAAATACTGGTCCAGAAGTCACGTGGAACGTTCCCCTCCTAACTTTTACTAGTCATGGTCTTGCCTTTGCAGGATACAATCCAGGGAGTCAACAAAGATGAAACCATCTGCCAAGAAGGATATAAGCATGGCACCACAGTTCTGAAGTTGAAAATAGGGCAAAGACCAAGGCATTATTCTTACTTATGTGCTTCTCCTTGGCTCTGAGGCTGAGGGGCAGAATAGCAGACTAGCTGCCCAGGTAACCATATTTACATTTTAAGATACTGTCCCTAAGCTGAGCTGAGACTTACTCTTGATATAGCTTGGGCTGGCCTTAAACTCATGATCTTCCTGTTTCAACTTCCCAAAGTGCTAGCCTTACAGGCATGTGCTACCATCCTGGGCTTGCTGAACTGAACCAGGATGGCAAAGTTATCAAATGAAAATAGGGATTTTCTAACACTGGGCAAGGAAAGTAGGGAATGTTCCACACAGATACGTTTAGTGCATAGATCCTCCAACTTTCTCTCCCTGAAATCTGGCCGCACCCCCAGACAGACACTCCCTTTCTGGATAAAGAGTTGGTAAGTGGCCCTCTTCAGGTTTGCAATATCTTCATTGTAGCTGCAAGCCCAGACCCCCCCCCCCCTTTCCACACTTAGGCCTAGGATTATAACTTTACTTTGATTTAGCACTTTCTTGGAATATAGCCTAGGTTATGTGGTATAAAACTCCTTTCCCCTCCTCCCAAACCCATTAGATCCAGGGATTCCCTTTATTTCTTGGGAACAGAAGGGTGTCTCCATTCAGGACATGTGATACTCTTCATGGTGACAATAACTGTCCCACTATTCTGAGAAGTGGAGAAAACTAAAGGTTCTTTCCCTTTAGGACCCCTGTTATGTTATGTGCAGTAACCATCTCTCCAAAGAAACCTCTTCTTTGGGCCCAAAGGCTTGCTCTCTCCCGTTCAGGATCTCACTGTGGCTACCTTTGCCCAACTCTCCTTAAAAAGCCAGTCTGAGGCCCATTCATGTCAACTTCCTTTCTAAAATCTTCCTTTATTTATAACAGACACATAAATAAAGAGCTACCATTTAGAAAAATGTCTTCACATTTGTAACAAGGTAAATAAAACCACAAACCTATGACTATCTTTTATTTTATTCATGCTGTGTGTCAGGCTCTATTAAGAAGATAAACTTTAAGACTCAGTGCTGCTGAGCAGAGTGTAATAATCATCATCATCATCATCATCATCATCATCATCATCATCATCATCATCATCATCAAAACTTTACAGTGAGGAGACCCAGTCTTAGAAAGGTCAAGTGATTTCTCAAAGATCAAATCACAAAGGGTCATTTAGGATTGAAATCTGTGTTTCCTAAACCCCAAATTCTACAATTATGCAGTCCTTAGAAAAAGCGAGAGAGCTACTGTGATGGCTGAGCCCTTTCCTTTTAAATGCTAGGTTGCAGCATCAACAAAAGGGACTCAAGGAACAGCTTTTCTCCTTGAGAAAAGACTCTGCAATACAACTCTTCCCAAAGTGCTGAGGATCTAATGGCTACTCTCGAAAAACTCCAGCTGCAATTCCTAACCCATTCATTTTCTGCTGGCAAATCTATTCTCGTAATGTAAGCTTTTATTTCCCATTGGTATAAGGCTGAAAATTGCTATTAAGCATATCAAAACTCTTTGCATGCCACAAAATCCCAACATTAATCATGAACATGAGTGAAGGGAAAAATAAGCTTCTGAAATATTAAGGATCAAAAAAATCAAATATTGAATGGTAAGGATGTATCATAATTTTAAATGTCTTCTTAAAAAGACTTTTAAAAATCCTTCGGCATGCAATGAAGTTTAAAATGAAAACACTGGCTATCTTTCCTAGAAAAGATCTAACAAGCTTCTTAAGCATCCTTCTTCAGTCCGGGGTCTACTGTACTGAATTCAAATTAAAGTTAGCTCCCTTAAAAACTTCTCTTATGAGCCAATATATGTGAAAGCCTCAGCAATCAGGCTTCGGCCAAAGCAATCTTGAAACTTGTTTGTGAAATAAAATGCTCTTTATAATTCCTAGCCTCAGAGATGCTTTGCTGGCTTCTTCCCTGTTTGCGGCTTTGTCCTGAGTGTGTCGTCCTCTCTTTCTGAAGCCCGCTCTGCTCTAGCCGAGAAGTCCTTCCTGGATCCTATACCACATCTCATCTTCATTTTTTTTTTCAGAGGTGTTGGTTTTCCTTTTCTGGTCAGCTATGTAGCTTTGGCAGAGAAGCATAGGAAATGCACCTCCACTCCCAAAGCCATGTAATGAAAACCAATTCTATCCCATGACTCAGCCCATTGCCCTTTCTTATGATTGTCAATTATGCTGGTTTGGTGCCAGTTCACTTAGCTGAGAACTGGCATCAGAGCTGGTTACAGCGAGTAGGTTGCAGTTGTAAACGGGGTTGCTCGGAAGTGTGCGTGCACAGACAGTATTTGCAAACAACACAAAACAAAATCCCCCAAGCCAACTAGGGCGAGGTATGGCAGTGCACATCTTTAATCTCAGTACCTGGGAGGCAAATACAAGCTGATCTCTGCAGGTTCCAGGTTAACTAGGGCTACCTAGTGAGATCCTGTCTCAAAAGAGAGACAAAGTGGCTGGTCTGCTCAACAGTTGAAAAGCTCTTGCTGCTTTTACAGAGGACATGGGCTTGCATTTCTAGCACCTACCTGGTAGCTCATGATAGGCTATAACTCTGGTTCCAAGCTATCCTGAACTCTTTTCTGGCTTCCATAGGCACCAGGCATGCACATGGTACACAAACATACATGTAGGCCAAGTACTCATTCATATAAAATAAACACTTTAAATGTGAAAAGTTGGCAACTTGGGTTTTATGAGCTGAGTCTGTAATTATAGGTTGCTCTGTTTAAACCATGGAGTTGACTATTTTATAATGTTGACTGGAGGTTTCTGTCCTGCCTGGTTCCGCAGTCATTAAGTCCCAAAGAAACCACACAGAGGTCTACATTAATCATAAACTGCTTTAGAACGTACAGAGAATCATGAGTAGGGATGTTCTTCTCCTTATAGAAGGTGAAAGTTTTTGGAATAATCCCAATAATGATTTTTATTACAAGAAATCCCTTATTTTTATTTTTATGAAAAAAGTATATCTTTGTATTTGCCATATGTTGTGTAGCTGTCCTCAGAAGTCAGAAGAGAGTGTTGGAGTTTCTAGATGATGGAGGAAGGTCATTGGTTAATTATAATAAAGAAACTGCTTGGCCCTCATAGGTTAGAACTTAGGTGGGTGGAGTAAACAGAACAGAATGCTGGGAGGAAGAGGAAGTGAGGTAAGACGCCTCAGACAGACGCTATGCTTCCCCTCTCTGGGCTAGACGCGATGAAGCAAGCAGCCAGGTCAGACATGCTGAATCTTTCCCGGTAAGCACACCTAGTGGTGCTACACAGAATATTAGAAATAGGTTAGATCAATATGTAAGAGCTAGCCAATAAGAGGCTGGAACTAGTGGGCCATGCAGTGTTTAAAAGAATACAGTTTGTGTGTTGTTATTTTGGGTAAAGCTAGCCGGTGGAGGGAGCTGGGTGGCGGAATGCAACCCACAGCTCCTGCAACACCTAGACCTGGAGTTACACAGACTTGTGAGCTGCCTGGCTTGGGTGCTGGGAACCAAACCTGGGTTCCCTGGAAAAGGACTTTCCAGCTCTCTAGTCTCCATGATGTTGGTTCTTATTAAATGGTAAAATAAAAATTTGGGCTGTAAAATGGGCTCTGTTAGGTCTCCAATGTGGTCACGCTTAGGATAAAGCATACACATGTGCCTTCTGTTATGCTCAGGTTCATTGTTTTAAGTGTCAGAGCATAAGCAGAGAGGCATAGTTCTGGAGATTGTTCAGAAATGATAAAATATAACCAAGGATTCCTACTGGAACTTATACAGTCAAACTTTCAGACCCCTGTTGGTTTGGGTTAACATTTGTTATCTTTAAAGTCCCCTCTGACTGAGTGAATGAGGAGAAGTAAATATCAGAACCAGATGGAAGAAGTGAAGAACTGGTGCCACTGTGGATTGTCCTCATTAAGGCCACCCTTCTAACCATGAGGAAGTTCATAGGTCAGCCTTGCAGAGAAAACCGAAGGAGCCTAGAGACCAGCTACATGCTTGCAAAGACTTCTGATTACTGTGCATTTTCTAACTCCAGCTCCTTACATAGACAATTGATAACTTTGCTCTTGAGTTCTCTGAGATGCTCCTCTTAACTTTCATTAAGCCATCTTTATAAAACATCTTCTTCAGAACCTTATTTTCATTTGTTTTCTTTCAATTCAATATATCTTACCTCATTGCGGATCCCAGTACTCCCACACATTGACAGAGTCTTTCTTAACCACTCAAGACCTCAGGCAAGATCTTTACATAAGAGTACTGCTAACACTGACTCTTCGTCAAGGGGTTGCTGTGGAATAACATTCTAAAACACTGGAGCAATTGCCGCCCCACACATTCAGTGAGGGACCTCATTTAAGTGGTTATTAACCAATGCCTTAGAACACACACACACGTTGAACAGTTCACAAATTCTAAGAGTCTATGAATCTGCACTAAATTGAAATAGTGCTGTTGTTCATACACAGAATGGGGTTTTACTTCCTTTGAAGATTGTATCCTATGGACTATCACCTATACAAAAGCTTTGATCAACAACCTAAAGGCTTGAAAGGAAGTTGACCCCATTTTTACCTTTTCTCAGCTTACCCAAGAGATATAACTGCTAGGGTTTCACCTATCCATCCACTCACCAGTTTGTTCCTCTTTTTCCTGGCTATTGTGATGGCCCAGCACAGTGTAAGTTGGCCATCAGTACCCTTCCAACGCCATCTAACTGTTGGTTACTACCTCGGAAAGCTCCAAGGACGTGAAAGGTTCATTCTAGAGTAAGCACCTTTCTGTTAGCAAGTAGGCATGCCAATGCACAGGAAAGACTTGGGGATTAAAAAAAAAAAAAGGGAAGAAAGACATAGGGAACAGGGCTTGCCTTACCAAATGGAGCAAATCTTATTTACAAATGACCTTTAACCCCTGAGATCAGCCCAAATAAAGAAGCATCTGTCATCTTTGGGAACATCCAATATTCTTTACTCCCACAAGGGCCTCCAAAGACTACATTCCATTTCAATCTAATTGGCTCCATGCCCTTTCCGTGCCTTTTCTAGCTATGCATGGCAAGCTAAGTCACCTAGGGATGGAAGCAAGCTTGGAAATGTGTGACACCTGACAGCAGAATCAGCGGATGGAGGCAGAGAAGGAGCACCGCTAATTAAAGTACAACTGGGTGCATTGATTTCAGCTTCAGGAGGAGCAGGCTCTGCTGCTGTGCCTGGAATCTTGGCATTCCTGCTATAGCCTGTGAGTAGCTGAAATCAAGATATGGCAAAAAGAAACTTTTTTTTTTTTTTTAGTTAGAAGAGTGGCCACTATCAATGTTTCTTTTTTTTTTTTAACTTTTTTTTTATTGAGAAAAGAGAAAAAAAAAAAACAAATTTCCTCCTCCTCCCAGCCTCCCATTTCCCTCCCCCTCCTCCCACCCTTCTCCCCCTCCCCCCACTCCTCTCCCCCTCCCTCTCCAGCCCAAAGAGCAGTCAGATTTCCCTGCCCTGTGGTAAGTCCTAGGTCCTCCCCCCTCCGTGCATTTCTAGGAAGGTGAACATCCAAACTGGCTAGGCTCCCACAAAGCCAGCACATTACGTAGGTTCAAAACCCCGTGCCATTGTCCTTGGGTTCTCATCAGCCCTCATTGTTGGCCATGCTCAGAGAGTCCAGTTTTATCCCATGCTTTTTCAGTCACAGTCCAGCTGGCCTTGGTGAGCTCCCAATAGATCAGCTCCACTGTCTCAGTGGGTGGGTGCTCCCCTCGTGGTCCCGACTTCTTTGCTCATGTTCTCCCTCCTTCTGCTCCTCATCGGGACCTTGGGAGCTCAGTCCAGTGCTCCAGTGTGGGTCTCTGTCTCTGTCTCCACACTATCAATGTTTCAAAGCCACAAATGAAAAAGAGCAAATGTGGGAAACTATCCATGTGTTCATTCTCAAGAGAGAAAGAGCAGGGAAATCTTGGCTGCCTGCGTGTAGGAGTTGTTCATGTCTCTCATAAGTGCTCATCAAGTGTACACTGAGGCTAAAGCACTGGTATGGAAACTAATGACATCGTATGGGACATGTGGATGAAGCCCGTGTCCTCATGGAGCCTGTGTTTTGACGGGAAGACAAAGGAGCATACGTGTTATCAGACTATTTCCAGTTCTGCAAAGGAAGTCAGCACAGCAGAGCAACAAGATGACAAAGTGGCTGCCTCAACAGGTGATGAACAAGGGCAACAATACACACATCAACATGGACAGGGGTGGGGGAGAACTCCTGAGGTGTCAACCCTACACAAAGAGCTACAGGCAACTAAGAAATGTTGAGAGCAGGTGAAATAGTCTTCCCCAGGGAAGAGCGCACCAACTGGTTACCCAGTACCAAGTGGTCAGTCTTAAAGCATACAAGTAACATTATGCAGACTGAACAGGTTTTATTTGGAATGTATATGTGTATATGTATGTTTATATGTGTATGTATATGTGTGCAATAACAGTTAATGAGTAAGGAAGCCATGCATTGAAAAGCAAACAAGGAGAGATATTTTGGAAGGTTTGGAGGGAGGAAAGTGAAGTGATGTAATTATATTACAATCTAGAGAAATGAAATAATTAAAAAATAAAAAGTATAAAGATTAGAAAGAAAGTAATGATATTGCAATTGCTGGCAATAAGAATTATGCAAATTAAATAGAAAAGAATAAAAACATCCATCATTGTCAAATAAAATGTTTTACTATTTTCTTGTTTGCTTATAGCTTACTTTTCACTACTAAAATACAAATTAAACAAAGGCAAGGATTTTGGCCATTAATCTTTTTTTTTTTTTTTAGAATATTTAGGTAAATCCCTTACATGTAGGCAGAAATAAGTACCCATTAAAGTAATGAGTTAAGTGAGAACATCTAATCATCTGACTTGATGATTAGAGAGTTTAACAATTGAAAAAGATGATGTCTGATCTAGAAGAGAAGGAAAATGGATGACCGTGAGACCCACAAAGGATTATTTACAGAAGTATAATTTGAAGCTAAACAGGAGAAGGAAGGTATAAAAATGGCTTGAGCATGTAGAAAACAAATGTTTGCCTTAGTGTACTGAAGTTAGCCTTAAGAGGTCACTGTGCTGTGAATGTCTATGACCTTGGAGAAGCGCACTCTCTACCTAGCCCCTGCAGCAGAAGTAAGAGCAGTGCAGGGATGTCCAGTCCTCCTACTCAGCTGCAGTTGCCGGTTCTGCATTACCGACCCATTATAGGAATCCCAGGTGGAGAATGTACAGGTCCCAGAGTAACTGGTCCCTCTGAACATCTCATTTCTGTGAATGGAAGAAGGGAAGCAAATGGTAAAACCTGTGATGCAGAATTTTAACCGCCTGGAAACTGAGGCTTCGAACCAAAAATTTTACTTTTTTTTTTTTAAGTGACTATAGTTTTAGAAAACTATAATGTGTATCCAGGAAAGAAGAATGGAAGTGCAAGTTATTTTGGAAAGAGAGTGCATGGAAGACTTGTGCCCTTCATAGGGTATGATTCTAGGTAAAGGATTTTAGTCCTTCAAATCCCTGGACCATTCCAGGGAACATAGGGGGGTCACCCTGAGACGGGGAAACCCAGATCGGTGTGATGTCAGTTCTGTGGTCTTACTAAGACCTTATGCTTCATGTGGGCAGCAATACTCTAGTCTGCTCCAGATGATCCCTGTGTAGTAAGCCTACTGCTTACTCAAACCAGGGAGATCCTTGGGCCCTTTCTTTAGGGAAGATTTCTGGCATCTGAGCCTGGTTATGTGGACCCAGAAGAGAAGTCCAGGCAAGGCCATTGTATAACCAAAGGTGAGACAAGTGCAGACATCAGCAGATGCCTGCGTATTTTTAGAAAACACATTTTCGTCTTCAATTTACACGGGTCCTGGAGCAGAGCTAAGTCATTACAAAGTGTGAGTCATGTTTCTTTTAGCCTTGGATGGACAGCTTGCTGTGTTAAGCAGACACTGTCAGATGCCATTCCTTGGGTGGGCTATCCTAAAAGCACTGTGTGAATTTGGTTCCTCTGAATTCCAAATTTCCTTCTTGGCAACAAGTTGAGTGTAGCTTCCTCCTATGTCGAGGGAAGACAGAACATTGGAAAAGAAGCAGAGAAAAGAAAAAGAGTGAGAAAGAACAGAACTAGAAAGAGCCATTAAAATGAGTTGTCATTCCTAGGATTCCTGCTGTACATTAGCATAGGGCATTTAAGGCACAAATTTTGTACTTTAAAAATATTGCTGGGCTAGGCATTTCTAGCTCCATTATTTTTAAAGAGGAAAACTGAGACCCACCCCTCATGAAACGAGGTCTCACAGGTATAAGTGGTAGAGTTTACACAGGCCTATCTAACTGCTAAGTGCAGGCATTCTGCAAATGCTTTGCTGAAGTCAGGGTCTTCCAGGGAAAGTATCTGTACTGGGCTTTCCATAGCAAAGAATTTACCCTTGTCCCAAGAAGTCTAGCCTTTGTCCATACTTCTGGGAAGGAATCTCTTAGTCCTGAGAATTTCATGCTTGAGAGTGTTTCGTGTGCCTGGAGGTGTGGCTCATTCCAGAGAGTCTAACAAAGTAATTTAGGGTTGGGACTTCCAGTGCTGGGTCAGGAGGTATCAGCTCATCTGCCAAGAAGAGTTGGATTCTGAGAACCAGTGGATGGGAATTCACCTATATTTTCTTTATGTGATAGAGCCCCAGTAGAATCTTAGGATAAAGCCTTAAGTGAACATCTCTGGTTGACAATGTTCTAATATGTGTTGTTAAATTTAGGTGCTGTGAAAGAAATTCGGTGACTCCATAGTAGAAGCATTGGGAACTGCGCTGTAGAGCGTTTGTGGACTCTTTTCTCTTTCGCTTGTCTCCAGGCTGGTTTTAGTGTGTACCCTGTTCATGGAATAAAGCCTACTGTCAGAGTATCACAGCTTCCTGTGAGTTTTGAGACTCCCAATAGACTGTCAAAACTGAGAGGGCAGTTTTGGAAAACCCACCAACTTGTAATTGGTATCACAAGTGAAAGTTGTGTGTGGGATCTGTTCCTCCAGCTTCATCAACTCAGCCCTTATGCTGGCAGCTTCAGCCAGTCTCATGTCTCCTTAAGTAACAAACTCTTGGAATGAACTACCATTACCTCTCAGATATGATTAAATGGCAGAGATGGAAGGTCAGGGTCCCAGCCCAGGACAATAAAAATAGACAGAGTCTTGGATTGGGAGTAGAACTAATGACGTGGGCTGTAGATGTGGCAGGCACAAGCCTCCAATCCTGGTCAAATTTCTGCTGTTTATTTGTCAAATGCTTCTCTGGGGTGTAGGGGCAGAGCTAAATCTATCCTGGCTTCTCTTTGTATATCTATAACATGTAGATACTGAATTAAGTTCTCGTCAGGTCTCTGAAGGCTCTAGATTTGATGTGAGATTCCCCTCTGTATGCTTTGATTATATTTCATTACCATTCATTAATAAACTTTGGGCCCACAGCAGGACAGAATAGAACAAGGCAGGAATTCCAAGCAGTGGATCTTGGTTTATTGATGCAGATTTAAGGTCAACTTTTTTTAAAAATATTTATTTATTTATTATGTATACAATATTCTGTCTCTGTGTGTGTCTGCAGGCCAGAAGAGGGCACCAGACCTCATTACAGATGGTTGTGAGCCACCATGTGGTTGCTGGGAATTGAACTCAGGACCTTTGGAAGAGCAGGCAATGCTCTTAACCACTGAGCCATCTCTCCAGCCCCTAAGGTCAACTTTTTATATGTATATTTCTGCTTTTGATTAAGGTATTGTGTTTATGTAGTTCATCTATAATAGTCAAGCTTGTAGTCAGTTAGGTTTTCTAGATGTACAAAGATCTATTTCAGATGGATAGATATTGATCAAAGCATTCAAAAACTAACAGAATATGGCACTTAAAATGTTTTGAGAACTTAGGACTTCTCATGAAAATGAGACTCATCTGTTCCTGGCAGGACCAATCTACTTCAAGAAGACGATGGGCATCAAAGAGGCTCCTTATGGAGTTTGTTAGCCATTTGTGCAAGAAACTGTGATGGAGGAAGGTCATTGGTTAAATAAAAAGAAACTGCTTGGCCCTCATTGGTTAGAAGATAGGTGGGAGGAGTAAACAGAACAGAACGCTGGGAGGAAGAGGAAGTGAGCTCAGACTCCACAGCTCTCCTCTTGGGAGCAGACGCCTCAGAGAGATGCCATGCTCCGCTCTCCCGGGCAGACGCACGTGATGAAGCAAGTTGCCAGGTTAGACATGCTGAACCTTTCCCGGTAAGACCGGTGCTCACAGATTATTAGAGATGGGTTGATCGGGATGTGAGAATTAGCCTGTAAGGGCTAGAGCTAAAGGGCCAAGCAGTGTTTAAATGAATACAATTTGTGTGTTGTTATTTCGAGGCATAAGCTAAGCAGGCGGCCGGGGTGCTGGGAATGCAGCCCCGCCGCTCTTATTACTACAAAACTGCTCTTGTCTGAACTACTTAATGGTATGTTCTATAAACTGGACAGGCAAGACCCACAGGAAAATGATTGCTGAAGTTGCCTAAAAAAGGTAAGACAGTCTTTCAGCGTTTCTGCTTTATGAAAGAGTCTGCAAGACATTCTGCATGACATAGAAGAAAGTGACTGACAATCTGCTAATATAGGCAGAACTGTCTTTAAAATTTCCTGCTTCATGGGAATGTCTGCCAGATACTATGGGCCTGTAGGATGAAGATGGATGCCCCAATGTTACAGAAGAACTTTAAGTGACTGTCCAGGCAACAAGATGTCTCTGTCAATTCTAGAGATTTGGAAGCTGCTTACAAGGCAATTCCTGTTTACTTAGGTAATATTATATCCTTCTGGAATCTTTGATGGAGTTGAAGAAAGATAGATATAATTATAAAAGATAAATTAGATATAAAACTTTTGACTCACAAAAATAGGATAAATGATATTTTCCTTAATTTGCCAAATGTAAAAGGACTAAATATTGTAACTATAATTCTTGCTTGATAACTGTTTCATTGTTTGTTATCTTGCTATGTTAAAGCTAAATCCTTTCTTTTTATTTAAACAGAAAAAGGAAGGTGATGTGGGATTCCCTCTATATGCTTTATTTCCATTGGTTAATAAAGAAACTACTTTGGGCCTACGGCAGGGCAGAATAGAGCAAAACAGGAATTCCCAGCAGAGATAGAAGAGAAAGTTGGCAGAGTCAGAGAGACGTCATGTAGACAGCAAAGGAGACAAATGCTCTGGAACCTTACTGGTAAACCACAAGCCTCATGGTAAAATATAAAATAATATAAATGGGTTAATTTAAGATGTAAGCATTAGTTAATAAGAAGCCTAAGCTAATAGGTCATGTGGTGTTTTAATTAATACAGTTTTGAACATAATTTGAAGGCCCAACCCTAGCACTGTGCCTGGTAATTTGTGTAAACCATTCAGTGCTGACAGAGTCCATTGTGGATTCCCTTGGTCTTATTTTGTAGCTGCGGAGAACACAGCTAAGAGAAGGCAGGGTGTGTGCAGAGCCTTAGCACCACAGACTGAAGGACCAGGCCTGTGTCCCCAAGTCTTAAGTATGTGCTTTAAATGTCAACGTTCCCTGATCGGTTCGCTCACTTTCTTGTGAAACTGAATGAGGAAATCTCTCTCCTATCATTCTATAGATGAGTAATATGAGACAAATAAGGATGAAGTCAATAGTTCAAGGCAACTCAGCTGGATGGAAATGAATTGTTTGGCATCTGAATGTTCTTTCTTCCATCAGATGGAGCCTTTAGTGATGCGTACTAGGCACAGAGAATATAGCTGTTGTATATGCTTAAGCTTGAAGTAGGCAAATAATCTGAATGATCCCCCCAAAATTAAATCCAAATGGCCAATAAGTCTATAACAATGTTCAACACTCATCCATCATGGAAATGTAAATTCAAATTTATGCTAAGATCTACCTCATCCCAATTAGTAGGCTAACATCAAGAAATCAAGCAAGAAACTCCAGTGGGGAAGCAGGAAAATAGGGACTCTTAAACATTTTTGGTGGAATGTAGCTTGGTGAAGATATTATAGAAATTGGTGTGGATGTTCACACCAAAAATCTGTAACCAGAACGGAATTATTAAAATTACTCTTTGGTGAACACCCGAGGGAATCTAAACAAGTATACACACAGATACCTGCATATTCTCATTTATAAAGCACTTTTCTAAATAGACAAATATGGAATCTAAGTGTCTATCAACACATGGGTGGCAAAGAAAAATGCAATAAATATAATAGAATACTCTTTAGTCATTAAGAAGTAAGAAATGATGCCATTTGGAAAATAGGTAGAACTTTATATGGTCACAGTAGGTAGATACCAGGTCCAGATAAACAAAAAATGGTATTGTCTTTAATATGTAGAAACCAGGTTTAACAACAACAAAAATAACACTTGAAAGCAGACATGGGACTCTCTGGGAAGATGAATGGGATAATCAAGAGGAGAGAGGAAGACAGAAACAGGTAAAGGGGGTGAATTGGTCCAAAGCAGATGATACACATATACGAGAAAATATGATGATGAAACCTCACCATTTTGTATAATGAATGCATGCTAATAAAAAGTCAAGAATTTAAGTTTCTAATATAAGAACTAGAAAATACCAAAGAAAATTCTTTTTAATAAAAGGAAGAAAATAAAGTCAAATGCAGAAATATTGATAGTTAATTATAAATATGAAATTGCTCAACCCCAAAATTGTTTCTTTGAAAAGATTAATGTGCTTTGTAAAATATGAGAAGATACAGGAAATGAAATACTGTTATTACCAAGCATTCTGTAATGAAAAGGTGATAAAAGAATGTTTTGACCTGGGTGGTGGTGGTGTATGCCTTTAATCCCAGCACATGAGAGGCAGAGGCAGGAGGATCTCTGTGAATTTGAGGCCAGCCTGATGTACAGAGTGAGTTCTAGGATAGCCAGGACCACAGAGAGAAACTCTATCTCGAAAAAACAAGGAAAAAAGAATGGTAGGAATTTCACAGCAATAAATTTGACAACTAACAGTGGACACAATTCTTTGAAAAATATTAAATGCTAAAACTTGACCCTGAAAGAAACATAATAAAACAAGTAATCTTATTTCAGGAGCACAATTTAATTTAAAAAATCCTGGGCTACTGAGTGGTTAAGATCCTTTGTTGTTTTTCTAGAGAACCCAAGTTTGCCCCCAGTACTCACATTGGTTGGCTCACAATCACGTGCAACTCAGCTTCAGCAGATTCCTCACCCTCTTCTGGTCTCTGTGGGCATGCACACAAACACAAATGCATATATAAATCAAAATACAATCTTCTTAAGAAGAATAGGCACAGATAGCCTTACTGTGGGTACTATGTAACACTTAAGGTGACGTGAAATGAGTTATATACATATTTCTTTAGGAAATATTAGAGATGGGAACCTTCCTCAAATTGTTTTTTAAACCCATTATTACAAATACGTCAAAAGGAAACTGTCTGCCAATATCTCTCATGAGCACAGGTCAAGAATCCCTAACAAAATACTATCAAATCAAAGCTAGCAAAATACAGAAAAGGTAATAGATTGTGGCCACTAGGAGCTATTCCAGAAAATCAAAATAGGATTTAACATACAAAACCCAGTTTAGCTCTCCATATTAATAAAATAAAGGTAAAAATCCAGGAACATTTTAATTAATAGATGAAAAAAAGCTTTTGACAAAATTCAACTTTAATTCATGAACAAAAACCTATTAACTGGTGATGGATGGTATCTTGAAAAAATTATTAGTATTGTGTGTGTGTGTGTGTGTGTGTGTGTAAATTACATAGCAGGGCATGTGTTCGAAGGTTAGTGGATAGGTTTGTGGAGTTGGTTCTCTCCTGTGGATTCTAGGGATTGAACTCTGGTTGTCAAGATTACATGACAGTCCTTTTATTTTTTGAACCATCTAGTCAGCCCTAGATGAAATCTTTCTCACATCATAAGGCTATCTTAGGACACTGGATTTCAGCCAATAGCATACTTGGTTATGAAAGGCTAAATGTTCCCCAAGATCATGATTAAGACAAGCATATCTTCCCCCAGGACTTTTGTTGAAACTTGCATTAGAGGAATTAGGCGTTGCCAGAAAAGAAGACACATTATTAAAGGTAATATATATTTTAAAAAGAAAATGTAAAATTGTCTTGATTTGCACATACTAAGAAAATATATATTGAAAATCCTAAAATGTAGCCAAACTAATAAGAGATACAATCAGAGAATATAAGGTCAATCTACAAAAATCAATGTTTGTATATTAGTAATAGCTCAATGAAAATTAACATTGAATTTATATATCCAGGAGCAACATAATAAAAATACCAAAAAAACAAATGTAATTTAAAAAATTCAAATTCTCTCACTCATCATAAAACAGTGATTAAAGAACTGAAAACACTTAAATTAATGGATTAAATTAACTTAATTAATGGATTAAATTAAGTCCTAAACTATCTTGATGATTGTACTAGAGATTCAGTGGTATCCAGTGAAAGCTTTAAACTTTTTGTAATTTGCTGTCAAATTACAGTTAAAAAGTTTGTGACCTTCAAAGAACATGATCCAGTCAATACCATTTTGAAAAGAAAGGTACTTGACAACTTACAGACTCGGATTACAATAGTTACTATAAGTATAAAGCAAGACATGAAATTATTGCATTAAGCACAGATAGATCAATGGGATACCTCAAGTAACACAAAAGTGGGTTTTCATTGGCTAGTTACCTTTTTTTTTTAATCAAAGGTGCCATGATATCAGTGGAGTGTGGTGGTTTAAACAAGACACATCCTTTATAGGCTCTTGATTGCTCTGCTTGGGCATATCAGGAAACTTCAGATCCTTGAGTCCCACTGGAAAAAAGTATGGGACTGGAGGATGGGCTCCTCACTTCACTTGGAATTCATTCTCTCTGCTTCATATTTGTGCCCACATCCGCCATTGACTCTACCTCTGAAACTGCTAGCCAAAATAAACTCTTCCCAAGCCCCTTTGTTCATGGTGTTTTATGAAAGCAAGGAAAAGTAGTCAATAGAGAGGTTGGTACTGAGAAGTGTGGAACTGTTGCTGGGAAGGAATTGACAGTGTTGTTTTTTGAGGGCAATGTAGAAGATTTGGGAACATTGGACCACTACTCCAAGCAGAGATTTATCAGTCCATCTCGCAGCTGCCTGAACGACGGTAGTGTTGAGAATGACAGAAATCACGGAGGTGTAGCTCAGAAGGTTTCAGAGGATAATGGAGTCTCTATTAGCCACCAGTCTAGAGGCCATTCATGTCATAGTTTGGCAGTCTGAGTGTCCTAAGAATTTTCTTGAGACTAAATTAAAAGGTAGTGAACTAATTTCTTTGGTTGAATGTTTTTTTTTCTCATAATTCTTATGCATACCCACAATGAAAAAGAGCAAGTGAGGCAGAAAGAAACACAAATGGTACAGCTTAAGAAAAGGAGAAGCAGGATGTTTTATATTACAGCCAAGGCATGAGTTGAAAGGCTATAATTGTTAACAGGCATTAGTTCCAGTAAGTAGACTTTTTTCTCTATACCAGAACAATGGGAGGAGAGCCTTTACAGCAAGGCCCCACCTAGCTCAAGTTTCCAGCTTGAGAAAGGCAGAAAAACGTTCAAGATGTTTGTTCCTAAAAGGCAACTGCATACAAAAGCTGTTAATATGATTCAAAGGGACAAAGGTCCTTCCTGAATTGGTAGTGGAACTTGGTGGTATCATGCACTGGTATTGGCTTGGAGGCATAAAGGATGCCAGAGTAATGGAATTATGGTTTCTCTTCTGAAGTTTCAGAGAGCCAAGGAAACCATAAAATATGTGGCCTTGTTTCAAAGAATAAGAAATAAGAACTACTGAAATCAACAATGTGAATCCATTTCAGATATTATTCTGAATCTATTTATATGCATTTCAAAAAGGGCAACTCTCTAGGGATGGAAGGTAGATCCATGGCTTAAAATATCTAATGGTACCAGCATGGGGACTGCAAAGGGTCTAGGCTTTGGGGAAATTTTTAATGATGATGTAAAATTCCTGTCTGTATTGTGATGGTGTCAATCTAAAATACATAAAAAATATGAGTGGGGGTAGATTAGATCAAATCAGATTATATTCACATAATAAATTCTGCAACAGTAAATAAGACATGTAAGTAAATACTTTCTATCATGTAAGTAAATATTTTCTGTTTTCTATTTTGTCCCCAATTAAGTTATTCAATCCAAATATATATAATAGAGGTATAGTCTTTAAAAGTTTAGCAAAGATGAAAAGGTTCAGATTTTACTCTTTCCTTCCTCCTATATATATGATAGGCAGCAGGTTTTTTTATATTGATAACTTCAATTGTAAATGATGTGCACTGAGACACATATAGATGTACATCTGTTTAAGTAATATGGTGGCTCCTCCCACCATTCCATATTATCCCAGAACACATGCCCCAGAGAATGCACAGATGAAAGACATGAATAGCCAGAGTCCCTCCAGTTTTAAACCCTTTAAGCCAACTGAAAGTGAACTCTGTGTTTTTAGACACCCATTTTTGACAGCATTGTCCCCGGTGGCTCTCAAACATTAACTGTCCAAGGTTGTAAATATAAAATCATGCACATATTATGTTTGTTAACTTAAAAGATTTTCAAAGATAATTTAGACCAAAATTGATTTTTTTAGTTTTTAGAGCCAGCTGTCAAAACTTATTTTTATACACATTGTAACTTGACTGAACTTCAAGGAGAACCACAAACCTTCACAGACTGCAAAGCATTTTGTGCTTCTTTACCTTTGATGGGGAAGTTGTTACTTGGCAAAACATTTCATTTCAGTGTGGACAGTTTGCCAACTATGGAGTCACGTTGTGACCACCATTTACTGACCTTGGTTCTGCCACATGAAGGGTTTATAGTTTTCCAACTGAGGTTCTCTTCAAGTGTCTGAAGGGTTATCTGGTCTTTTTAGAATACTAAATATTGCCATCATTAATTAATTTCTTCTCTTCTGTAATTGGACTAGAAATGGCCAGTTCCCTCAACCCCAAACCAGTGTTGAATTAGGCAGTATTAATTTGGAACTGCCTGTCCTCAGCTTACTTAAGGCTAATTATTGCAAAGTCTGGGAGGCTTTTGAGTATGAAGAGTTCATGTAGTATTTATGTATTCCCAATTTTTGTATCCCTGTAAGAACACTTAACAGTAGCAAGAGTTTTTGAACCTTTGATGTCACCATCCCCTTCCTGCTGTCAATCACTTTGGAAAATGTACTATCCATAAAAGAAGAGACAGTCATAGATTAAAGAAGTAAAGATAATAACATAAATATTAAAAAGTAGTAGAGTAAAAAAACAAGCCATGCAAAGATGGAAAATAGACGAAAGTCTGGATTATGCCTATTATTGTGTTTTCTTTGAATTTTTTGACTGCAGAGACATTTGATTCTGGGGGCTGCTAACCTAAACTAACATAAAGGTATTTTGACCTAAAAATTTGAGTCTAAGTATATGTTACTTTGGAAAAGAGGTTCTGATTTTGTTTTCACAGAGTACGAGGGCCTGTAGATTCCTTCCAGGCTAATGTGGTTTGATGGAACAAGACTTTCTGAAAGGTCTCCGTGAACCTTAAAAATACTTCACCTAGCAAGCAGCAGAAAGCAGTTTGGAGAAAACAACACCCAAATTCTCAAAATGGTTGTTTATAAATGTTTGTTTTCATTTAAAGAGGATTGATTATAAATGGTTAAATGGTCACAGTCAATCTCTTTCTTAAAAAGGTGTGGGGAAATATAATATAAAGATGATATAAATATGATATAAAGATACGTTGCATTGATATAAATCTTGGTCTACTGATACAAATTTAAGATTGATTTGTTACACTGTGTGTATATATTTCTGCTCTTGTTTAAGGCATTGTGTTTGTGCAACTCATTTAAAATGTAATGTATAATTAAAATTACAAATTAATAGTCATTTATAATAATCAAACTGTAGTCATGTTAGGATTTTTAGATATATAGAGATATATTTCACTTAGATAATCTTCAACACTTCACAGACCTACAGAATATGGCATTTAAAATGTTTTAAGATCTTAGACTTTTCTAAATAGTGAGACATGTCTATTTCTAGCAGCACCAATTACTTCAGAGATGTTGATAGGAGTTGAAGAAGTTGCTTACAATACACTTTCTATTTACTTAGGTAATACATCCTTCTGAAGTCTTTGAAGAGTCAAAGACAGTTAGTTATAGTTATAGTTTTTCTTCATTATGATGAAGGACAAATTAGATACAAAACTTTAGACTCACAAAGATAGGATATATGATAGTATTTTCTTAATTTTCCAACTGTTTTGTATATGTGATTTTACTACATTAAAGTTAAAACCTACCTTTTTATTTTATAAGAAAAGGGAAAATGATGTGGAATTTCCTTCTGTATATGTGTTGCTTTTATTGGTTGATGAATAAAGCTGTTTTGGTGTATTACTTAGCAGAGTAAAATCAGGTGGGAAATCTGAACATATATATAGAGAGTAGGTAAAGTTAAGGAGACGCCATGTAGCTGCTGAAGGAGAAAGATGCCGGAACAGAACCTTGCCTGGTAAGCCACAACCTCATGGCGATACACAGATTAATAGAAATGGGTTAATTTAAGATATAAGAATTAGGTAGAAATATACCTAAGCTATTGTTCAAGCAGTGTTAATAATTAATATAGTTTCTGTGTGATAATTCGGGTCTGGGCAGCTGGGAAATGAATGAGCAGTCTCTGTTTACATTCTCATCTCCATGGGATATGATAACTTCATGGAGTAGAAATGGCTTCTGTCTTCCTTGCTCCCCTTCCATTTAGGGAGCTATTCAAAATCAGACATGATGTTCAGGAAGTTACATGTTGATTCTTTAGACTGTCTCTGCTGCTACCAACAATGGACTGAGCCCTCTCCCAGGCTTGTTCATACAGCTGTCCTGGTAGCAGTCATGCTTTATGAACTGTTCCCAAGTAAGCCCATCACCAGCTGTCAGCCTGCAAACACTCTTTTACCCTGAAGAGCAAGGAAGAAAATACAAATATCTCTGAAAAAACACTTCTGCAAACTTAGCAAACAGAGTGGCTATGCAGAATACCCCGATGCCTTATTGTACTAATGCCATTAGCCAGTACAATACGTTTTGCCTCCATAGAGGTCCAAAGGAAGAATACTGACACTGCTCTCAGTTATCTTCAGTTATCTTATCATTTATAGAGGTCTATCTTTATCTAGGAATATGCTAGCAGATCTTGTTTGTAAGCTACTCTATCATTAGGAACAAATACAGCCAAACACAGCAGCCTACAAAGAATGAGGAATCATTGATTAGTTAAACTTATTTTATGTTTTAGACTTCTAAAGTTTTTTTCTATTCCTATAGTTCATTCGAGCCTCTTATTATTGTTACAATTTGAAGCAGACAATATTGGGGCTGGCTGGTTAAGTCTGTAAAACCGACTTGCAAGCATAGGACCTGAGTTCAGATTCTCAGCACTCACATAAAAGTCAGCTTGCAATCCCATAATCTGGACAGAACCCTGGACCTCGTTGACTAACCAGCTCAGCTAAATCAGGATGGTCCAAGTGGAGTGAAAAACTCTGCCTCAAAAAGAGTGACTGAAGAATAAGACACCAAGTATTGACCTCTTATCGCCATATAACCTCTATACTCAAGTACAGGTGTGTACACACACACACACACACACACACACACACGGAGTGCTCTTAGCTACATTTAACCTTGGTACATTGTCCTCAAAACTGAGAGACAGTTCTGGTGTCTCAGATATGTCTGGTCAGTACATTGACAGCTCAGAGATATTTTTATAAGCTTTTTTCTTTCTTTAATTTTTTTAAAAAAAATTTACATAGTAGTCCCAGTTTCCCCTTCCTCATTTTTTACTCCTCCCCTCACTTACTACCCCCATCTCACCCCTCATTGTCTTCTCAGAGGAGGTAAGGTCTCCCTTGGAAAGTCAACAAAGTCTGGCATACAGTTGAGGCAGGACCAAGTTCCTCCCCCTGTGTCAAGGCTGAGCAAGGTATCCTACCACAGGGAATGGGCTCCAAAAAGCCAGTTCATGCACCCAGTCTATGTTCTGGTCCCACTGTCAGTGTCCCCCGCAACATATCAAGCCACATAACTGTCAACCACATTCAGAAGACTTAGTTTGGCCCCATACAGGATCCTTAGCTGTCAGTCCAGAGTCTGTGAGCTCCCATTAGCTCAGATCAGCAGTCTCTGTGGTTTTCTCAACATGATCTTGACCTGGTGTGAGATTCCCTCTTTTCAACTAAGCTCTAAGAGCTCAGCCCAGTATTTGGCTGTGAATTATTGTATCTGCTTCCATCAGTTACTGGATGTAGGTTCTATAATGGCAATTAGGGTAGTCACTAATCTGATAATATGGAAAGCCTGTTCAGGCACTCTCTTCGTTATTGCTAGGAGTCTTAGCTAGGGTTATCCGTGTGAATTCCTGGGAATTTCCCTAGCACCTGGTTTCTCCCTAACCCCATAATGAATCCCTAAGATAAAAAATACTGATGACAGTTTATACTGGAGATGTTGTGGAGTAAGGGGAGCATTCCTCCACTGCTGGTAGGAGTGTAAAGATGGATGGCATGTTTCGCAGAAAACTGGGAATCAATCTACCTCAAGACCCAGGATTACCACTCCTTGGAATATAAAAAAAGGATGCACAATCATACCACAAAAACATTTGCTCAACTATGTTCATGCAGCATTACTTGTAATAGCCAGAATCTGAAAACAACATAGATGTCCCTTAAATAAAGAATGGATAAAGAAAATGTGGTACATTTACACAATGGAGTATTACTTGATGGTTAAATACAAAGAAATAGTGAAATTTTTAGGCAATTGGATGCAACTAAAAAAAAAAAACAAAAAAACAAAACAAAACATCATGAGTGAGGTAACCCAGACCCAGAAAGATAAACATGGTATTTACTCACTCATAAGTAGACATTGGACATGAAATAAAAGGCAACCAGGCTACAATCCACAATCCTAGAGAAGTTAGATAAAAACAAGGACCCTAAGGGCACATACATGGAGGGTTCCAGGAAAGGGAAATAGTTAAGACCTCCTGGGTAAACTGGGAAGACGAATAGAAGGGAAGGGTATGGAGGGTACCAGGAAAGGGAAATAGTTAAGATCTCCTGGGTAAACTGGGAAGAGGAATAGAAGGGAAGGGTGGAGGATGGGAACATGAGGGCTGGATATGGCCGAGTTGGGGGAGAGGCAAAGAGGGGGAGCAATGAAAGTTATAAACTGTTTTCTATAGACCATTATTATCATCATCTAAATAACTATTATTTTCCAACTATTTATTAAGCATTTGCTAAGCTTTGGGCTAAGTACTTAGCAAACATATTTTTTCTCATCTCCTTTTTTATTGTTTTTATTGCACTATACATTTTTCTCCACTCCCCTCTGGCTCAGCCATTAAAAGCTAGGCTCACAACCATTACTTTTCTACTGAACCATCACAATAAGCATATGCAGAAGAAGTACAACTATGAACATGGAGTTTTCAACAATTAGATACTTGCTTAAGTTGTCATTTTCAATCTACAATGGACTGATATATAATCCCAAGGAGTTGATGTGTTCTCTGACTCTGGGTTTATTAGGGTTAATGGTATCTAATGAAATCCACTTTAGGAACCAAGAGGGCTAGCTAGCCTGGGGACCATTTGTACCAATGGGAAGGAAAATCTCTTGAGATATATGGCATAGCAATTTTTCTCTCATGCTAGTAATTTGCAGAGCTGGGATTTATTATCTAAGTCTGTGCACTTTTAGACTGAAGATGTTGGCACTCAGGGTGCTCGCCCCATTACCCAGACCTCTCATAACTGGTCACTTGAACAAAAGAAATAGGACTGGAGAGACACTTAAGGTGTGCTCTTTGTAAGTCTCACAGGGCTGGATTCTTCATACTGGAAATATGAGCAGTAAGAAGCAATGGCTTGTTGGTAATAAAATGGCAATAGCTACCTCATGTGTTAACGTTCAGTCATTCCATGATGGGACTTTACATTTCTCTTGTTGAGAAGTAAATATTAGCAAGAAAATTAGTAACAACAATAATAAACAATAGTGACCCTATCTTTCAATCCCTTGTCATCCCAAAATGAAGCATCATTGCAATAAAGGACAGTGGCAATGACTTTCTGGATGTAAAAATTGCAATACAGTGGCCCAGGTCTTGGCTCCAGGAAAAAAAGAGTGAAGGCTGGTTTGGGGTGTCAGTAAGGGTCTCCTGGGACTTGATGGCTTTTATTTCTAGCTGGGCTCATTGTAGACGTTCTGGACATCCTGTAGATACTTTGACTAGAGTCCTGTGAGTGACTGAAAAGTATAATGATGACTTCTGATTGACTAAAAGCAATCTACATGTTGATAGATTTCTCAAAGCAATCCCTTGGGGGCCTGAAATTATTACTGGCAGATACATCTCGCTGAAACAGGAAGGAATGGAATGATGTGATGATCAACATGCTAATGGTGGTGATGAGAGAGGCATGGTATATGCTGAGTTCTCTCTCTCTGTGTTGGGCTTTGCTGAACACTTAATGCAAAGTGTTTAAATAAATTACGGCCATGCCTCTATAAGGCTGGCACTTTGATTTCCCCCGATTTTTAAACAATAGAACTAAAGCAGATACTCCAAGTGTTAGGCAGAAAAGTCCCTCTCTGCAATGAATGAATAAATGTAGAGACTCTTAGATGTTTAAGGTGCTGAATAAAGGACAGTGACGGCTTAGTCCTACATAAGACATTTATATATGACTCTTCTCAGTCTTAGGGGACTTCAGAAAAAAGGAGGCAGAAGGAATGGAAGAGCCAGAAGATAGGAAGAAGTTCTGCAAAATGCCATCTTCTGGGCACGGCAGTCATTACATTCATGATCTCACAGCAGCTGTGGTTGTCTGCATGGGACCTGCCCAAGGCTGGGTTTGTCAACAGGCAGCAACGGCCCAGGGCAAGGTTCACTGAGGAGTGGGGAACAGAGAAGACCTTGGGTGTGTGTATTCTTTGCCACGAACATGGCCATGTCATTGTTCAGATCCATGGGAATTGGTGAAGTCTTCCCTGGGTATGTCTCAGGGAATTGGCAAGTTGTCCCCTGCTCTATGTGTGGATGTTGACCGTTGTTGTGTGCATAAAGTGCTGACCACAAATTCTTTCTCCCAGATGTTCACAGCCCAAGACTGGCCTTATCCAAAGACTGCCTACCAGGATAAGTTTAACCGATTTCCTCCGTTCATCTACAGACAATGAACCTGCCTCCTCCATCCAGCTGTAGAAAATAAATGTGCTGAATTTCCAGGTTGTTGATGGTGTATCCATCAGAATGAATGGTCTACCCAAGCCCAGGTTTTCTGTGTGTCTGTGTATCTGTCCTTTCTTCATTCTTTCCTTGTCCCAGGTAGGTCGAGTCCAAAACGAAGGTCAGGTCAATGGGGCCTTATATTTTCATGCTGAACTTCTGGCTAAGGATGCTTTCCAGGATAGGGTGGCATCACTGTCTTCAGCTGAGCACTCACTGGTGCACATAATTCTCTCTATGGAATAGTTCCAACCTCTAGGTCATATAGATGGCTCTAGTTTAATCCAATAGTTCACAGAACAACAACAACAACAACAACAAACCAGGGCAGGAACCTTAGAAAGGAAACTATAGGGAGGACCTAGAATTAATCTGGGTGGAAGAGAGAATAATTAAAATGTATTATATATGTCTATAATATTGTCAAAGAAAAAGTTAAAATTAACAAAAACCCAAACAACCAACCAAACAGAAAAATAAGCTGAGAGCATCAGAAACACACCTACAATCATGAAAACAGTAAACAGACAGGTGAACCAGGACATAGACAGCCTGTGATGTGATTATGGACTTTTGGCTCCAACGGCCAGGCACAGAACCTGTGCCTTAAGCAATTAAATAGATTTGACTGGAGAGAGTTGACGGGAGAAAGACAATCTTGGAGTTTAAAGAAAAATAATGATGACCTAGTAAGAGAAAGGCTGTCTGGGCGAGTTAAGCTCCTTACCTAAGACATTTGACATTTTATTTTCATTTTTCTCCAGCTTCACAACTGGGGGAAGAGAGAAGGAGCTGGGCGCAACAGCAGGTGGGAAGAAGTCAATCTGCAGGATGATTAAGCTAAACACTGCAGCAACTAACTTGAGGGCAGGGAGCCAGGGCAGAGTAGGAGGACAGCAAATGACTGTGACCTGGGCCTCCACTGGCAGCCCACCAAGGGATAGCTTCAGCAGTGCCAAAACAAAACTGAGTTAAACTTCTGTTTAAATCCCATGATGTATCTAAGCGAATTAGAGAACAGAATAATACCTCGGATATAATTGTGTTGTGTGGTCTCGGCTGGGGTTATTTGAATGTATTTTTGATTTTCACGAATGGTGTGTGTGTGTGTGTGTGTGTGTGTGTGTGTGTGTTAGTGACATGTGAGCAGAGGCTGGGAATATTCCTGCCCACTCCGTGATGCATAGGACAGCTTCAGAGCAGAGTTATCCAGTCCAAACTGTACACACCAAGGTTGAGAAATGGCTCTAGTTCACCTCTGTAGATGTTTAATACCTTTCAGGTTTTATTTGAAATTGTATTTTATCAGAGCCCAGAATTACTGTCCCCTCCAGTCTCCTGGAAGATGCCCTTCCTCTGAATGTTATCATTTCTTCTTGAACTCGGGACACAGCTCTCTTCTTTCCCCAAAGACTGCAGCTAGGTGTGTGTTTATCTGGCCAGAAGCAGGGCTTTCTGGGCAGGATCATAGAGTCTACCCTTCCCTGAAGATGCCATCCTGGCAGGCTTGTGTGTTAGGCGCTGGGTCCAGTCTACCCTTCCCTGAAGAAGCCACCCTGGCAGCTGCAGGGCCATGCTCTAGATCCTCTCCTTCTTCACAGCAATGAGTTAACAAAGCAAGTCAAACTTGGACTTGGTCTTGCTTTACCACACAAAAAAAATGAGGTAGATTTTCAGAACTTTTGGAGAAGAACATTTAAGATATCCTGACTTAGAATTTCAGGTTTTAGGGCAGACCTAAATTTCTCTTTGAAAGACCCTGTGAAGTATTTCATGACAAGCTAGCTAGGACTGAATGAGGTTCAGGGGCAGGTTGGTGTGACCATCAACAGGGACAGACACTTCACACATGGTAAGACCCCCCCTCTGGCAGCAAGATCACATCGATTTCAAAATGTGACTCCAAATCACAGACACACTGTGTTTCAGTCCCTGGCTGTCCTTTGCTCTCAGCTGCTTCTTATGTGACCATTTGCTGTGATGGCCTGGAGCCTGGGATGAGGAAGGATACAGGCTTAGGGGCTGGTATCTGACTATATCACTGAGAGATGCTGTGACTTTGAGCATCTAACTTAATGTCTCTGTGCCTCAGTTTCCTTGTGACATTGCTGGAAAGCTGAGTCACTATGGAAAAGTCTTACAATAAAAAGCACTTGGCGCTGGGCAGGTTCTCAGCAAGGGTTAGCCGCTGCGGTTATTGCCGGCCTCGTCATTATTATGCTTTGGAAGCACACAATGGAAACCAGCTGACTCTATTTTATATGCTTGCATTCTAGCAAAGGCTTCACTCTTTTTTAAAAAAAAAAGATTTTTTTTTCTAAAAATAAATGTGAAAAACCACTAGGTGCCTTCATTTTCACATCAAGAGCCTTTAAGACTAAATGACACCCAATATTAAAGCTGGATTTTCTTTACTCTGAAGTGTGAATCGAAACAGGCATATGATAAGGGAGGAGCTGTGTATTGCAGTTTCGGGCCAATGCATGGAGAGCTGAGGAGGGTCCTTCAGAGTGCCTTGCTGTTTTGTAATGCTCCAGGCATCCACGTTCACCTCCCTGTCCTTCGCTGCAGTTTGTTAGAGATGCATCCAGCATACGTGGGCTGGGATCTTGTGTCCCAACTGCATAGCATGGATGGTGGAAGGATTTTGGGTTGTGTTAGAAACATGCATTGAAGACTGTAATAATGACTGAACTTAGTGACATGGCACTGCTTGGGTCCATATGATGATGGTCTTTCTCACTTGTTGTCTTTGTGGTCATGGCTATTGAAGGTGCATTTCCTGGAAGAAAGAGGGAGCAGAGAGAGAGAGAGAGATGGAGAAAAAGAGAGACAGAGAGAGAGACACAGAGAGACACACAGAGACAGAGACAGAGAGACACAAAGATAGGGATAGAGAGACACAAAGAGAGGGACAGAGAGAATTAGAATGAGAATGTCATTCACTCAAGGTCACATAGAAAATAGGAACATTCGGACCAGAGCTCGTTACCAAAGATGGCAAAGTGGCTGCTCCTAGGCTGGACCCAACTTACAGGTGGACTTGAACAGTCAGACTTCCAGGTACTGTGAAAACAATATTCTATTTAGCTGCCCTGATGCAAAGGAATCGGGAGATTTTACCTGAGACGTCAGGATTACCTTCTGTTTCCTCATCAGTGGAATCAGACTGATTGTAAATTCTAGCCTCTCTCTGCAGCAGTCCAGTGAGGACCAGCCCTGAGCAGAGCCCAAGAACTTAACACAGTGCCTTTCACGCAGAGTCAGTTCAAGGACCATGAGTGCTCGGCTGTTGTCCTTGGTGGTACAGAAATTGGACCTAAGCTGTGTTCCTACTCCAGCATGGTCTTTCCCAGGCTCTGTCTCACTCACGTCTCTGTGCTTGGAAATATACTTTTCACTCTTATGTGAGGCCGTCTTATTTGGGGGGAGCTTGTACAAAGGGGTTGGATATATGGAGGGAAATTACTCAGCTCCGGTGTGGGTGAGGTGTTTTCTAGCAGTTTGAAATCAGTCCACTGAAATCACACCCAGAGCCGCCAGATGGTGTCACTCATTTCCCCAATTTGTATGTTTAGTTTCTTAATCTAAACCGTTAGCATTTCCAGGGTGAACCTGGTACCCTATCCGTCTGAACGCTCTCACTCTGCTCTCTGATGGAACTCAGTCCCTGTTAGGAAACAGAGAGAGGGAGAGAGGAAAAGGGGGAAGAAGAGGGAGAGGGAGGGAGAGAGAGAGAGGTCACCTGTCCAAGGTCATACAGCAAGTAACCGACCTGTGATTTAACCTAAGGTTTTGTACAGTGATGACAACTTGGCTGCTTATAGCTCAGTCTTGTTTTCATATGGGAGGATCTTGGCTGACACTGTTTTGGGAGTAAAACCATGGATGCTTAAGCTGACAAGACGATTGAGAGATTTGACTTAGAAAACGGAATATTAACTCCTCACCAGATCTGGCATCACTGGTCTGAATCCCACCTAATGACAAAGGCCAGGACTGTGATCAAGGGCATGCATTCCAATCCACTGTGGTCCCAGCAATTTCACTGGGCTAAGTCCTATCATCATCTTCTTCAACTCACAACCATGAATTCTTCTGTAGTACTTTTATAACTCCCCCTGTGCCAGACCACTACCCAGGCAGAAGACTTGGAACCAGCCTGGTGCGCACTGACTTGTGTTTCCCAAGTCCCAACTCTCAGTAGCTGCGAATGCAGCCTTGTTAGGTAAAGGGGCTTTGCAAATGTAATTAAGGTAAGATGAAGTCACCCTGGATTGAGGGGGACACTAACCCAGGGTAATGCGCCTTTCTAAAGAGAATTGATAGACCTAGAAACAGAAGGAACATGGCCGTGAGAAGACAAGGGCAGAGATGGGAGCGATGTTTGCTACTATGGCCAAGGGCACCTGGCCTAGCACAGCTGGAAGAGCAAAAAGAATGTCAGTTTTAGCGACTGGAGGGTGACTGATCCCACTGACACTTTGTTTTCTGATTTCGAGTCTATGCATCCCCGGGAGAATCTATTTCTGCTGCTTAATAATCTTGTTTTGCTGCTTTCTTATATAAATGCTACAAAATGAGTACAGAGTCCTTCTATTTATCCCTTTCATTTGCTCCCATACTTTTGTTTATCTTGTATGTGTGTGAACGTGGGGGTCTGAGTTCAACCTCAAGTATCTTCCTTAATAAATCCCCACCTTGGTTTATGAGACAGCATCTTGGAAATCTATGGAGTTTGCTGATTCATCTAAGCTGGCCAGCCAACGAGAAAGCTCCAGGGATCTGCTTGTCTCCAGCTCCCTGGTATTAGAATTACAAACATACACCACCATGCCCAGCTTTTGGATGTGGTCCTGGGGACTGAACTCACATCCCCATGCTTGTATAACACGTACTTTGCGGGCTGAGCCTCTTTCCCGTCCGGATTTTCTTTACTCTTGTCTCCCCTTCTTTCCTCCTCCTCTCTCACCAGTCTTCCAGCCTGTTTCTACAGCTCATCCCTCTGCCTGTCTCAAGTCTGCTGCGCCTTCTGGCACAGAAGGATAGACAGCCTGTTTGAGAGCTTGATTAGGAAGGATGGAGTGAGGAGGACTTGCAGTGTTTCGGGTAGTTTACAGCTGGATGGCCCAGTCTCCAGGCTGCCAGAAACAGCTGCAAGGGCTTGACAAATGCAGTGTGGATCTTGGCAATATCATCTTTGGAAGCTGGGAGAACAACAAGCTTGCTTAGGACTTCATGTGAATTGGCCCAGACACCTACCTTCCCTCCCCGGGCCTCTTAAAATTGACTTTCGTGGCTTCTTAGCATTCAGCAACAGCCCTCTCTGGTGAAGCTTAGACAGACTATATGTTCCCTACCAAGCAGGGCACTGACAGCTTTTTTCTTTTCCTTTCCTCATTGCTTAATCTGTCCACTTCCTGATACTAATGGATTTTTAAATGAGCCTAGGACAATAGATAGCATTTCCCAATTAAAACCAAATACCCTTCATCCACCCTTCACATAGCCGCTCCGTACAAAGAAGAAATGCTGGGCGCACAGCACCAACTAAGCGCTCTCTTATTCTCCTACCTCCTCTGCCTGTGGAGAGGCTGTCTCCCCACCCCCTCACTAGGCCTGGCTTCTGCAGAAGTGCTCAGCCAAGGAAGAGAAGCATCCAGATGCCTTCCACGTGATGCAGCCTGAGACGTTTTAAGCACGCTCCAGATTAGAACCAGATAGAGGACTTTCCCCAGTCCTTTCTCACATTGTTGATACTTCTCAACCATCGCCCTTACACGCTTCCTTCAGGATTGCAGGACAATATTCTTCAGTCATCGGAATTAACAGGAAGTTCGAAGGAACGCAGAGTGGTGGTGATAGATTTGTTATTCAAGGATCTCCACCAAGTGAGTGCTACTCTGTGTTAGGCCCTGCATTCAGCCCCTTTTATAAACATTCTAACTCTATGACATCATTTGTTTTACAGTATTGGGATCGATACTTCCAGGAGACGAATAATTTCTCTGAGACCATGTGCTGGGTAAATGCCAGAGGTGGATCTAGGCAGTATGAACCCAAAATCTGGGTTATTTTGGTGGTTCTTGAAGTAGATGTGAATTAAGGAGCCATAATGAGGGACTGTGTTCAAGGCTACTTTACAGCATCGGAGGGCTAACATATGGAAGGTGCAGGAGTGAGGTTTTTCATTCATTGTCTTAGTCCATATTGGAGAAGAAATACTTGGCAGTTTCAGCCCCATGATACTCATTGGTTCAATCATGTCAGATCTCAGTGTCCTCCCACAGGACACTCAAGAATGCTCCGAGGAAACGCCTCCTAGGCTTGTCGGGACATACATGGCAAGGCAGCAGCAAGAAGCAAACGAAGATGGCATTTCCTTCTGTAATCCAGCTGCCATATCAGTGCTCATAAATCCCATTTCCACACCTTGATTTAATGATTCTTGATTTAATAACCGACTTAATAATTGGCTTGTAATTCTTCATTACCATCTACTAGATAAGACCTACTATTGGCACAGTTATCCCCCCAGTACAGAGAAGGCTCTCTCTCTCTCTCTCTCTCTCTCTCTCTCTCTCTGTGTGTGTGTATGTGTGTGTGTTTAGTCTAGAGGTTGATTGTCAGGTATCGTTCTTAATTGAATTGTAGCTATTAAATTTTTGAGTCAGGACCTCTCACTGAACCTGGGACTCACTGATTCATCTAGATTAGATGATCAGCAAGTCTCAAGGATCTGCCTGCCTCCTCCTCCCTAAGGCTAGCATTAGAGGTGCAAACAACCATGCTAGGATTTTTACATGGGAGCAAGGGAACCAAACTCAGATCCCTGAGCTTGTGTGGCAAGTGCTTGCTGAATGACCCATGAACCCAGCCCACTTCATTCCTCCCAGTAAGTGCTGTTGGTTCTAGATCCACTAAATACTCACATCATTCCATTCCCGCAACCATTAGGTCTTGTCTAATCTATCACTCGCATTCAGTTCTAGGGGCTCCCTTCCTTTCTGTTTGGCTCCAGAACCATCCTCCATTTGGCTGCTGGCATGAGTACCACAAACCTGCTTTTGATGCTTGAATGGCTCCTCATTATTGTCCAGACACATTTTATATCCTTTAATGTGCCTTATTTAGGGCATCATCTCATTTTGGCCCCTGTAAACTTGTGACTGAGCTATCTACCATTTAAACCTTACTCATCTTCAATGCCAGACACCCATGAACTTCAGTGTCAGACTTCTTCACCCCAGGCCCCTGTATATTTCAGTATTTTAACCAGGTAGGTCCTGGCCTTTCCCCTAGCTTCCCTTACACATTTTCAGATGCCAGTGTTGATTTCTTGGGAAATCTCTAGCTACATCTATACCTATGACAGCATCCTGGCTACCTGCCCTAGTCTGCATATGCTTTGGTCCCTCTGATTGTCATTGCTTGCTCACCGTCTTTTCTCTTCCAGACACAGAGCCTAAGAGGCCATGGCTTGCATATTGTTAAGCATAGCACTGGGAGTCTGTGGTAGACATTCAGTGAATATTTATTGCTTTCTTCTCTTCCCTTCAGTTTGCTTGGCACTGACCACATCAGCCACAATTGGTTCGTCTAAAATACCCTTAGTGTCCCCAAGCCAAGCGTTGTCCCTTTATCCCCCTCTCTCATTTTCTCGTCTCTTCCTTTCACTCTTATAATGGTGTTTTGGACTCAGGCCATGAACTGTCACTTTAAAATACTTGACAAAAAAAACCCAGGAAAGCTTAGTTTTACTTTTCCCTCCCTCACATCTTCCACAGTGACAGGGCAAACTAAGCATGTTGTAGATCTCAGTTGCCATGGTAACTGATAATGGTCTAGTCCTTTCACTTTCCTTTGTAGAGGAAAAAAATGTCTGCTTTTCTATAATGAGCAAGATATGAGAATTTATCCTCCTATCTTCTAGACACCTGACAGCCCAAAGGACTCTTTCAATTATCTACTGCTCTTTTCCAGTCTTGAAAACTTTTTGCTCCTGGTCAAAACGGTCACTCTTAACTCCCATGTGCCACTCTGGAGCTTCCCAAAGACTTGGGGAGAGGTCTGTGTGTGCATGGGTACCATGTGCCGGCACCCTTGTGCGATGAGGAACAGTAAGGAGGGGTTTATACGGTTCCCGTTTTTATTTCAGATGAACTAACTCATGAGCTACAACAACTCTAGCGCTCTCTCAATGCAAGGTCCTTTGCATAAGGCTCAAGAGAAGATTCTCTGGGGTCTGGGATTAGTGTGCAGCACTCTAATTGGCTATCTGGGTAGGAATGAAAGATAGCTGTTCACAGACATTCTTCACTTTAACTAGGGCAGCCCTGTTTCCAGTTCTCAAGTAAAAGGAAAGAAATATATTGTCACATAGTGAGGAATTTGAACATACAAGAAATAAAGGCATACTGGAGCCAACTCAGGCTCTGGGGATGGAGCATGTCCTTAATTAATTAATTAGTTTGTTTGTTTGTTTGTTCTGTGCAAAAGGAAAACAAACCAACTCATTCCATCTATATAGAGCCTTTATATTTCTGGGGAAAGTTTCTCATCTGCTAATTTTAGGAAGTGGATGTGGTGGGGAAGTTTGAAGTCCAGAGAGGTGAAATGGCCTGCCAAAGGTCACAGAGGCTGTTGAGGACATGTTCCATGTAAGACTCCAAGTCTTCAAATTTGTAACACAGTAACTATAATCTATATTTGAATGTGGTTTGTTCCCACCAGAACTCAAGTGCAGGCTCAATTCCTCAAAACAACAATGTTGGGAGAAGGGGGGAGGGGTCCATGGAAGGTTTTATGGTTACCAGGGCAGAGCCCTCATGAGTACGCTAAGGCCACCTTGTGTGAACAAGTGAAATCTCACTCTCTCCAGACTGGATTAGTTATCACCAGAGCAGTTATAGAATGAGGCTATCTCTTGCCTCCTCTATCAGCATGTGACTTCTCTTCTGCAGGGACTCCCTTGCCTTTCACTTTCTGCTGCGAGGACCTCACAGGAAGCAAAAAAGATGCTTAACAGATGCTGTGAGATGCTGGGGACTTCTACAACTGGGAGGTAAGTAAACGTCTATTCTTTGTAAATTACCTAGTCTTAAATATTTTATTTTTATTGCAACAGATTAAGACAACATCTCACTCACTATAGGAGAGGACTCGAACTTCTACCTCACGGTTACTCTTCTGCTCTCTACCTAATTTACTGGTCATGACATAAATACTTAGTACAGTATTTTCTGGGGCTAGAAATTTAAGCATGGGGTATTAGCTAATATTCTGGAAGGTTCTGTGTATGGAGCCTGTAGCCATGTGGTAATCTGAGTATGTTATTGCTGCTATAATTTCGTGTGTTCCTCCTTGCACAGTGAGCTCAGTACTGTGATTCCCTGTTTTGAAAATATAGAATCCCAAAAAGGTAATGTTCCTTCCCTACGGTTGAGGAATTAATAACTTGTGGCTCTACATAGGAAGAGGCCAGAAAAGGTATGATGGGAGGAAGAACGAGAGAAAAGTCTTACACTGAACTATTTTGTCTACCATCATGTACTAAGTCCTGTCCTAGGCTCTACCAAATCAGAGTTTGATTGAATAATGCAGCATCCCTAGGTATTTATTTTATACTCTAGGAAATGGAAGTTCAAAAATGTTAAATTGCATGCTGGGATCATGCAGTAAGCCTCAAAGTGATAATGGCATAGTAGCTAAAACCTTGTCTGGAAATGCAGGCATTTTAGTTTTAGGGGATGCTACCTTTCATGTGCATTATCAATGACAGAGTTTTTCTTTAGGTATGTGTGTATGCATATTTGTGTGTGTGTGTGCACGCACACACATGTGTGTATGCGTGTGTGGGGGGTACCCTCGAAGGTCAGAAGAGAACACTGGGTCTTCTAGAGCTGGAGTTATAGGCAGTTGTGAGCTGCCTGATATAGGAGCTAGGAACAGAGCTGCGTTCCTCTGAAAGAGCAGCAAGGGCGCTTAACCACTGAGCCATCTCTCCAGCCCCAGTGATAACAATTTTGAAAAGCCCGCAAGAATACCAACAGTATGAAGCAACTTCAGATCTAGAAGAAGGCGCCGAAAATTACTTATCTCCATGCACAGGTGTAGTGGCAGAAGAATTCTCCAACAGGGTTTCATCAATGTTCTTGCATGCTCAGTGTAATGATCAAGAGTTGATTGGTAAAAATATGATCATTTTCTAACCAACGGTGCAACATTGGACAAATGTCCACCTTTCTGGCCTGTTTTATCCTATATAAAATCTGGTGGTTGATTACCGGCAGGACACCTCTGAATCACATGCTAGTGTTGATTAATGACTTGGTAGTCACTGTCTGGCATGCTGGTCACGTGGGACTCTCAGATCATCTACACCTTGCTCATATGCCTGGAGAACTGTGGGTGGAACAGGAGCAAGCTTGCCATAGATTTGACAAACCAATACTAAATGAGCAGCAAACGCAGACAGCTTTATTATCTTTGTTTACTCGCGCAGTCTCTTGAAAACTGATTTCTAATTTTTATCTGTGTTGGCTACAGTAAGAAATTATCATACTCTTCAAGAATCTTCATTTTCAAGCTACAAGGGAGAATTTTCTTGCCTTGATCCACAAGGGAAGAGTTTGCTGAACTAACCTATTTTTTGTCTTCCAACCCCAGGGCAACTGTACAGACATTAGTCACTCCAAAGTTTCTTTCGTATCTTTCTAGATTAAAGAATCTTCAAAATTTCAATTTTAATCTCTTTCTCAAAGTGCTGCTCTCATCCTCTGCCCCCAAATTATCCTAACGATTGGAGAAATGACTGTCAGGGTAGGGAGGACCAGTTAATAGGCAGTCCTTCACTTACAGTGGATCAAGAAGAGTTTCTGGTTTCAGGATAGTGCAAATGCAATACCCATTTACTAAAAGCACAATTTGAATTTTGTTCTTTTCCTAAACTGACTCCCTTACGATGCTGAACCGCAGCAGCAAGCTGTAGCTCTGAACCACTCATGTGACTCCCAGAATGCATGCTCTGTACACTGTGCTAGGTGGTTAAGCTGTGATCTTTCAGTAGGTTATGTGAATTAAATGAATTTTTTTACTTTATCTTACGGTTTTTTTTTACTGGGGGCATAGTCTATGTTAAATCAAACAGAAAATGAATTTAAAAATGTAGGTGTGTGTGTCTCTATCAACCCACACATTGATAGGAAGGTTCTTTGCAAACTGAGTGGTAAGAGTAATTCTAAAGCAGAGGCTTTGGATTTGTGATAGGAAGACAGCTGGCAGTTTCATAGAATCCTTTGGGGTCAGCCACAGGGATCCAGTGTGCTCATGGTAAAGGGGGTTGGTTGAATGCTTTCTTGGTTGCAGTTTTCAACTTGTGTCTCTCAGCTCTCATGGTTTGCTTTATGAATTACATTTCTCTGCAAGATTTAGTGTGAACAAACATAAACTTGAAAATCAAGCACTTAGATAAACAAAAGTGCTGGTTTATGTAACTGCCACTTAAATTACCGAGTACTCCACAGGATTAGGGAGAGAAAATTGATTCAAAAGTTTGAGCCATTTTCTGGAGATTCAGACTAAGCACAGCTGCTCAAACATCACAGAGAGGAATACCATGGCCACGTCTGGATGTAAACCATGGCTGGAACTCAGTATGCTAAGTCTCAGTTCCTGGTCTGGAGTTTGCTCTTGTGTCAACAGCCCTCCATTGATTCTGAATCCTGTTTCTGGAGCCACCCTTTCTGTTTACACAGAAAATAGCAGGCTTGCTCCTGAGCTGGTAGGAGGGCTGAAGAAATAGCAAGTGCTCAGAATCAATTAGGTTTGATTTATAAAGCAGCATCCCTGACATGCATGATAATTAAAATACCAGATTGGTTATTATTCTATTTGCTTTGCTGCACAACACACACTAACTCACAGGAGAAGATGTCACTCTCAGTGGAATCTGAAGATCGTGTAGAGCTCCTTACCAGAATTCAGTAGGACAGCTATATAGGACAAAAGTGACTTTGGATACCAAAGGAGCTTAATTTTTTAAAATGTCCTCCATTGATTCAATATCTACTGCATGATATGTGTTGCAATGGAATAATAATGAAGATAACAGCTAAGATTTATTGAATTCCCATTTGTGCCAGCAACTGTTGTCAGTGTCCTACATGTGTTAGCTGTTTTAACACACATACCAACCTATGGGCATAGTGTTCTTGATGTCTCTGTTATTAAGATGAGGAAACTCAGGCAGAAGGTCCAGATTGAAGCATTGTCTGTCTGGCTTCACATTCTGTCACCTGTATTATGACTTCTTATGGCACAGGGCTCTTAAAAGAGCACATCTCATGAAACCCTTACCAGGGTACAATTTCACAGAAAACTTGGGATTGCAGAAGTTTAGATACTTGACTAAGGTTATGTGTCTGAGACACTTATCAAATAATCTTTTAGATGGGATATAGACACAAGGTTTGTTGCCATTTCTATTATCAAGGTAACTCATTTTATTATAGAGTGAGGTAATTTTTATTCTTCCTATATAGACATAGAGAAAACTAATATTACTGAAATCTTTGAGGGCCAAGAAGGTGGCTCAGCAGGTAAGAGAAAAGCCTGGTTGATGTGGGATTCCCTTCTGTATGCTGTAAATGCCATTGGTTAATAAAGAAACTGCCTTGGCCTGTTGATAGGGCAGAAATTATGTAGCTGGGGAAAACTAAACTGAATGCTGGAAGAAAGGAGGCAGAGGCAGAGGAGGAGGCAGAGGCAGAGGCAGAGGTGGAGAGAAGCCATGAAACCTCCTCCAGAGATGGATATGCTAAAACTTTGCTGGTAGGCCATGATCTTGTGGTGATACACAGATTACTAGAAATGGGTTAAATTAAGATGCAAGAGTTAGCTGATAAGAAGCTAGAGCTAATGGGCCAAGCAGATATTTAATTAATACAGTTTCTGTGTGATTATTTTGGGGATGAGCAGCCAGGAACTGAACAAGCAGCCTCCTTACTACACCTGATGACTTGAGTTCAATCCTTAGGTCCCACATAGTAAAAAAACAACTCCATGAAGCTATCCGCTGCTCTCCACACATGAGCCCTGCTACATGGCCCTCCCAACAAAATAAATAAACCTCTAACTTTTAAACATATGCTTCACTTCTTTGGAAGAAGACACTTGCTTTTTAGGAAATGTCTCAGTATATCATGGCCCTTTTGTAGATCAATGTCTTACAGTTGCTTGGTTAGGAAAGAGACCTTGAAAACTCAAACAAGCTTTCAAGAACACACATTCAGACAGACAAAGGATGCTGCCAGGCAAGGATGAGACATGGCAATGTTCTATGGAAATAAAAGACATGCTGATATGCAGCCTTCAGACATGAGAGACTCAGGTGATCTCCATGCTGTGTCTTGAACTGAAATAACTGGTGCAATTCAGTCCATACTTAATAACCAAGATCACCCCAAATGAGGCCATTGTGTCAATGATGCTTGATAGCTGTGGAAATTATTGCTGTTTTTTTAGTTCTTCGTGGGTAGGCAGGCTGATTTTGGATAGCTGTATTCTCCTAACATGACAGGTTGGAGCTGGCACTATTGGAAGCAGGCATTGGTGGAGCTACTGTCTTCACTTAGCAGGGACAGAGATACCACAGCCCCTAGACCTGGAAAGTGTCCAGGTAACCAAAAGCCACACACACATATACACAACCATGTGTGCACATTCACACACCTCCCCCTTCCTTATTTCATTCCACTACTATTAAAGTATTTTTAAGTAGAATATATTATATATGATTTACATATGTTTAAAGCATGTGATTTGATGAGTCCTTACATACACAGACATTCCTGAGATCGTCTCTGCACTCAAGATGTGAGCATGCTCATTACCTCAAACTTTCCTATCACTCTTTTTTCCATAAGCTCTTGTGTTTCCCTACCCCTGTCTCCTAGGAAGCTACTGCTACTGCATTGGTTTCTGTAGTTTGTGTGTGTGTGTGTGTGTGTGTGTGTGTGTGTGTGTGTGTGTATGTTTTTATTGGTTGGGCAGCCTAGTTTCTTGAGACTGATCCACATCATATTAGGTGTCAGACATTCTTTTTTTAAATTATATAGATGTAACAAAACTTGTTTATTTATTTAGTTGTTGACATATGTTTGAGTACTTTACAATGCTTGGTTGTTATAAGTAAAGCTACTTTGAACATCTAAACAGCCTTATGTGCATGTATGCTTTGCTGTCCTTTTTGAGAAATGCCTATGAGGGCAACTGATTGCTATATGCTATATGCTATATGCTATATGCTTATGGCCTTGTGTGTGTTGGGTAGGCACTCTACTGCTGAGGAACACCTATAGCCCATAGTGGGTTGGTCTTCCATTATGGTTTTGTATACAAATTCCAGATTATATATTTTAGAGAGTGATTCTATTTTGTGTCCCCATTGTAGTACAGGGGAGTTCCCGGCACCACAGACATAACAACCTGCTGTAACTTTCCCCAGGCTTTGCCACTTTAGACAGTTCATGCAGTGTATCACTTTCAGTTTGTATTTCCTTACAAACTGAAGTATCACACATCGTGTATTTTTGACACTTGTAAAATACTTTTTGAGAGCCAAAGTGTTCAAATCCGTACATTTCAAATGATTGGTCTTCCATTATGAGTTCTCCATATGTTTTAGGCAGAGGTCCTTGTCCTTCTTGTTCTCTTTTTGTCAGCTTGACACAAGCTACAGTTACCTGGCAAAAATCCTGATTTGAGAAAATGCCTCCATCCAGATTGCTTGTAGGCAAGTCTGGGGTGACATTTTCTTGATTGGGTGGGAGGCTGAAGCCCACTTCTGGTGGTACTACCCATGGGCAGGTGGCCCTGGGCTGTTTAAGAAAGGAAGCGGAGCAAGCCAGAGAGAGGAAGCAGTAGGTGGCATCTCCACAGCTTCTGCTTCAGCTCCTGTCTCCAGGTTTCTGCTTTGGTCCTCCCAGTGATAGTGCAACCTGAGAGTTGAAAGGTGAAATAAATCCATTGTCTTCTCAAATCATGGTGTTTATCATAGTAACAGGAACCTGAAAACATACAAAGATTGGTACGAGGCCAGATGGTATTGCTGTGACAGACCTGGGAAGTTTGGGGGAGGATTATGATATCATTTGACCTTTGGGCTCAGAGCTCAGTGGGTGGTTCTGTAGGTGTTTGGAAGATAAGAATGTTGAGGGCAACACAGATGAAGGAGGCCTGATTTGTGAGGTTTTGACAGAAGTAAAGACTCTGCTGGGACCATTTGTGTGATGTTTTGTATTTAATATATTGAAGGTGTCTCATCAGCTGAAGCTAAAGAATGGGCTATGATTAATACAGGGCCAGCAGCACTAAGGAAAAATCTTTACTAGAGTATGTTTGCTTACTAAATATGTATCCTACAAATATTTGAAACCCTGTAGCTGTAGTTTTATAACAGCACCTGCCTTCTTCCCTACTCACCCCAGGTAGAATCCTGAGGTACAGTCTAGGCCGGCCCTGAACCCATGACTCACATGCCTCAGCATCCTGAATGCTATAATTGCAGGTGTGTGATCTTGTGCTTGCTGTAATAGCATCTCTTGAAGTGCAAAGCTTTTGATTTTATAAAATCCAACTTATTGATTTTTTTTTTTCAGTTTCAGCTTTTCTGTTGTTCTGAGGAAATGCTTGCCAAGGTCACTAAGACTTTTCTCTTTTAAAAAGTTACAATTCAAACCTTATTTTTTAGGTTTATTTAACTTTTCTTTATGGTATGGAAAGGGATTCAAGGTCAATCTTTTGGTGCATCACTGTCCACCGCTCTACTGTCATTTGTTAGAAGGATTATCAATTTCCTATTGAATAACATTGATGAGTTCCCAAGAACCAATCACATGAGAGCTTTTCGGAAAATTTATTTATTTTTAGTGACACACCCATTTTGGGGAGAGGGACTGAGTCTTCCTCTGTAACCCAGGCTACCCTGGACCTAGAACTAGCTATGTAGACCACCCTCGCTTCAAACTCATAAAGATCTACCTGGCTCCGCTTCTCAAGTGCTGGGAATAAAGGTTGGTGTCACCATGCCTGACACAGATTCTTATTTGACATGAAAGTACTCAAGCTTTGCTTTGAGGTCTTGAATCTGGAAATGTTTTTATTGGCTTTAAAAGAAGGCATGACCAATTTAGACCATAATAGACATGATGGTCCTTGCCTCTATAGGCAACATGGTTCCCTAGGGGATAAACTTGGTGAGAGTAGAGGCAATCTACCATTCACCGTAAAATAACTGGATAAACTGAGTATTTGGGCAGAGCTGAGAGACAGCTGAGGCAGGAACTGGCTATTGTGAGTTCTATCTGCTTTATGTTGGACCTTAGAAGTTCGTTAGCAATGCCTCTCAACTTTCCTAACACAGTTCCTCATGTTGTGGTGAGCCCCAATCATAAAATTATTTTTGCTGCTACTTCATAACTGTAATTATGCCACTGTAATGAGTCATAATGTAAATATCTGATCTGCAGGATATCCTGATATGTGACCCCGTGAAAGACTCATTTGATCCCCTCCCCCCAAGGGGGTCATGATTCACAGGTTGAGAACACTGTTCTTTGGCCTTCTGAGCCTCTTTTTAGAAAAGGTAGTGTTTTAAAGTTTTTAAAACACATACAGGAAGAAGAGACAGTGAGGCAGGGATATGGTGAGCAAGTGGAGGGTAAACATGAATAGAGTAGAAAGATTAGATGTGCACTGTTGTTTTCTACAGACATCTCAGCTAGCAGAGAATGTAATTCAATCTTCTTTGAGGGGCTAGGGTGCAGGATGTCTCAGTCTCAGCACTGCGAATATCTTACGCTGTGTAATTCTTGTAGTGGGGCTCTCCTGGATACTGCAGGATGTTTAGCAGCATGCCTGGCCTTCATTCTCTAGATATCAGCCCAATAGTTCCAAGCGAAGTGGGTCAAAATGTCTCTAGACATTGCCAAAGACTCACTGGTGCAGAATCACCATAAAAAAAAAATAACCTAACAAACAAAGCACAACACAAAAAATAAACCATTAGGTAAACTACATAATCGGTGTAGTGGATCATAAAGTGACATTTTCAATAAGACAAAGAACTAAATCGTGGTAAGAATGATCAGAGATAGTATCATTTGCTTAGGGTTGGACTGGCGGTGAAGCGAACTTTCTATTACAAACCAACAGCAGGTGGCTCTGCATCACAGTTGGCATTACAACACTTCGTGTGTCACTGCTGTAAGTGATACCCAGCCTTTCTAAGCCTCAGATTTCTTTTATTTGTTTACATTTGCTTTTCAAGACAGGTTCTGTAGACCAAACTGGCCTCCATCTCAGAGATCCACCTGCCTCTGCCTCTGCCAGTAATGGGGTTAAAGGTGTGCACCACCATGCTTGGCTAACCTCAGGTTTCCTATCTGTAACCCTAGTATAGTGATATCAACACTACAGGGTTCAATGACGGTTAAAGAGGTAAAGCACACATAACCTGCTCAACAAAACCTAGTACATGGTGTATGCTTCAAGCATAGCAGATATGGTTGCTAACTTTAGGGGCTGAACACATGTATTATTTTGCTTATCCATTGTCATTATTTCTGTGCAAAGGAAGAGAAATTGCTTGCTTGATCAAAACACTGATACAGAGGTCACCAGAAGTCAAGGCCACTGTATCTTCAAAAGCATTCATCTCTTGTGTGTACTTTCTGTGGTAAGATTATTCATTATACTCTGCTCCTCCCTGTTCTAGAGACAGCTGCTTCTTTTCGTGCAGTGCCAGCCTCGTTCCAGAGACATGATGGTGAAGGTCGGAGTGAACGGATTTGGCCGTATTGGACGCCTGGTTACCAGGGCTGCCTTCACTTCTGGCAAAGTGGACGTTGTTGCCATCAATGACCCTTTCATCGACCTCAACTACATGGTCTACATGTTCCAGTATGACTCCACCCATGGCAAGTTCAAAGGCACAGTTAAGGCTGAGAATGGGAAGCTTGTCATCAACGGGAAGGCCATCACCATCTTCCAGGAACGAGATCCCGCCAACATCAAATGGGGGGATGCCGGCGCCAAGTATGTTGTGGAGTCTACCGGTGTCTTCACCACCATGGAGAAGGCTGGGGCCCACTTGAAGGGTGGGGCCAAGAGGGTCATCATCTCCGCCCCTTCTGCCGATGCCCCCATGTTTGTGATGGGTGTGAACCATGACAGGTATGACAATTCCCTCAAGATTGTCAGCAACGCTTCCTGCACCACCAACTGCTTAGCCCCCTTGGCCAAGGTCATCCATGACAACTTTGGCATCGTGGAAGGACTCATGACAACAGTCCATGCCATCACGGCCACCCAGAAGACTGTGGATGGTCCTCTCTGGGAAGCTGTGGCGAGATGGCCGTGGTGCTGCCCAGAACATCATCCCTGCGTCCACTGGCGCTGCCAAGGCTGTGGGCAAAGTCATCCCAGAGCTGAACGGGAAGCTCACGGGCATGGCCTTCTGCGTTCCTACCCCCAATGTGTCCGTCGTGGATCTGACATGCTGCCTGGAGAAAGCTGCCAAGTATGATGACATCAAGAAGGTGGTGAAGCAGGCATCTGAGGGCCCACTAAAGGGCATCCTGGGCTACACTGAGGACCAGGTTGTCTCCTGTGACTTTAACAGTGACTCCCACTCTTCCACCTTCGATGCTGGGGCTGGCATTGCTCTCAATGACAACTTTGTAAAGCTCATTTCCTGGTATGACAATGAATTCGGCTACAGCAACAGAGTGGTGGACCTCATGGCCTACATGGCCTCCAAGGAGTAAGAAGCCCGCCCTGGACCACCCATCCCAGCAAGGACACAGCAAGAGAGAGGTCCTTGGCTGCTGAGCAGTCCCTGGCCTAACTAACCCTTAACACTGAGCATCTCCCTCACAGTTTCCATCCCAGACCCCCAGAATAGTAGGAGGGGGCTTAGGGAGCCCTACTCTCTTGAATACCATCAATAAAGTTCATTGCACCCCTAAAAAAAAAAGATTATTCATTATAGGCAGGGTTGGTGGCCAGTAGGGAAAATGACTCATCCCTTTCAGATTTCTTGGTCCCAGGTAGGTGAGTGGATTTAGGTTCCCTTGGGGCTGAATCATTCCTGTTTGTCTTCTAGTATATCTTAATATTCTGGGGTCAAGATTTACAAGACGACAGACAGGCAGGCAGGCAAGCAAACAGACAGACAGACATATGCATACAGGGGGAAAAGAAACACATGTATGTGTGAGCCTACCAGTAAGAATAATAATTTAGGTTTCAGAAAATCTTGTGACTCCATCTAATTATTTGGATTCTTATCAGATATATATGATTCTCACAGGTATGAATAATGTAACCATTTCCATCTATTTTTCTTGTTAGCTATGGTGCCTAGTTTTCTTGGGTGAAATCCCTAAGGATTTTAAGCTGGATTTGGTACCCTGGGGGTACAAACTTTCAATTCTATTATAGTCATCAAAGCAGCAGCCCAATCCATAATAAATAATTAGACAATCATTAGATTTCCTTTTGAATCACAAAAATTACAATTCTAAGACCTCTAAAAGAAGCCTTTCGGGGGCCCTTTAAATCCCTAATTATTTTCTTTGAATTTGCCTTGTTATCTGGCTTTGAATAGACTTCTAGGCACAGCCAACATTAACTATTCCGTACCCTGCATGATAAGGCTGGCTTTGCTGGATATCTGTCTGGTAGATCCATCTGTATTGTAATGTCTTCAGAACCACTCCTGAGTGACAGTCCGCAATCTGAATAACGTGTCAGTCCCTTAACAGTGTCCCAAAGGGAGCGAACAAATAAGCACAGTAACTAATTCTGGCCTCCAATCCAGAAAACAGTTGTGTTCGTCACGAATGGTACATCTATAATCATTTATTTCACCGAGTATGTAGTTTGTTTTTATGAGTTCTGTTACCCCCACATGCTAATTTATTGAACTCAGCAAGGCATGAACTTCCATCCAAGGCCTTTCTAAATCTGGACTTTTCTAATGCTCCACTTGTAATCTTGAAGGTTCCTGCTAGGACAATGTATTCAAGCCTTGATTGCGAGCCTACAGCATTATCGTCAGGTGGTGGAACATTTAGGCCACAAGACCTGGAAGAAGAAAACCTGATCGTTGAAGGCATGCCTTTGAAGCAGCTACTGCGAGTCCAGCTCCTCCTCTTTTCCTTTTCTTTCTTTCCAGACGGTGATGAAGTGAGCAGTCTCTTTTATCACACACTTCCATGACGATGTACAATCTGACCACCGGCTCAAAGTCAACAGGCCCCAGTGAACACGGACTAAGTCTTCGGAAACCATGAGCCCAAACCATCCTGTCCTTCACTAAGGCTGATTATCTTAGGTATGTTTTCTCAGTGGCAGGAAGTTACCTCGGACAGTGATGATCAGAGATCATGTTGTGTAGACATAACAGGCTCTGCAGGAGTGGTTCTGTGTCTGGTATCCAAAGGAACGCATTGCGCATCCCTCGAGTAGGGCTCCCAAGTTCTGAATATCAAGACAGTGAACTAGTCTCCCATTTCCAGGTTAATTACACAGCCCGAACACCCTGCCACTCTTAGGCCATAAAGCAACAAGTCCATATCGTAACTGGCTCCTTACAAATGCTTATAAGAGCAGCCTGGGTATTGAGAAGCAATGCCTGGGTAGGTGCTTCCTATATATGCTCAAAAACATGGATAAAAGGTGCCACCCTTGTGTCTCCTGTCCCAACCAACGAAACAGGAAGTTTCTGCTGTGCACACCAAGGCTCCCATAGTCTGGCATAATATAGCCAAAGATGTGCGGCAGCTGCCCTAGAATCTTAACACTTTACTTTTCCAGCGAAGGCCACTTTAAAAAGCATAAAGGCAGACACCGACGTGCTGACTTGACTCTCACTGAATGTTAGCAAAGACACTCTCTCACACTGAATAATAGCCTGTACAGGTGGTAAATTTGACTTTCTGATAAGAGCCTTTATTTTACTCACCGGGCAGCAGTTTGCCCTCAGGGTAATAGGGGCCCTATTTCATACGCACACATCCACCTAGATCTTGGTGAACAGGACCCGGAGTTCCACACCTGCCTCTGATTAGTTTCCAGAGGGTTCTAATCTTGGTGAAGCCCCAGGCTCTCAGGATCACCAGGGCAATATGCCCACCTTCAAGTGTTCCTTTTCCCTCCAGCTCTTGAGCCATCTGAAGAAGGCCTGCTTTGGGCAGTGCAGTGAAGGGGGCTGCCTCTGCCTGAGTACTTCCCACATGTTGTTATTCACTGTGCTGGGTGCTTACCGAGGCTTTCTCTAAAGGAAACGAGGGTGTTTCCATACCTTTGGACAAACCAAGAGACCGTGTTTCAGAGACCTAAAGCAACAAACCCGAGCTCACAGTACCATCTAATGTGGGTTCTGGTATTTGAACCCAAGCAGGCTTGACCCCAAAGCTCTCGGAATTAAACGTCTGTGGTCATGAAGTGGATTGCAAACTGCTATCTCAATTGAGAGCAAAACAGAAACAACAAAACCAAATCAGAATACTTCACTTCTTTTTTAGGGGTAGAGAGAAAGCATTTTCACAAATCCAAAAGTAACAGGTCACTTTTTGATTGCGGTCCTCTTGTTTATTTCTTCGAGAAACAAACAAACAAACCCAGAATTCTTGTGATGCAGATGGATCACTGTCTTGAAAAAGATAATTATGACAGAAAGTTGCTTTTCCACTCTGAGTAGATATTTGGTAAATTTGGTAAGTTTGCCATTTACTTCCTTAAACACCTGTGTTTTCATAGGGAGTGCACAATCATTTGAAGCTCAACTCCCCTGCCTTCTTGGAAAACCCCCTTTCTTTTTGTATTCCTAGATGTTTCCACCTCAGCACTTCTTTGTCTCTTTATTATTTTCCGAATTCGGTGTTCTGCCTCTCCCAGAGCTAATGCCACACCTTCTGAGCCTCTGCTCCTCCTCACAACTGCAGCCACCTCTTTCCTCTTTTCTAGTCAATATTGAGCTTCTGATGTTGAGCCCTGCTGTCATTGCTGCCATCTGTATTCTCTTTGTTCCCACTAGCAGCCCTGTGACTAACGAGGCATCTATTGCATGTGTGACATTTTGCTAAGTGCTTTATACTCATTGCTTCTTTTAATTGCGATTATCTCTAGGAGTTGCATTGTAATTATTCCCAGTTTTTAAATGGGAAAATGAGTAAACAAAAGTTTAGACAAATTGTGCCACTTAGCGTAAATTTCTCTTCTTATGTAGATTGTTTTTTAAAAAGATTTATTTTGAGTTATGGGTATGCATGTGGGTATGTGCACATGAATGCAGGTGCACAAGAAGGCAAGAGGAGGCCACTGGAGTCCCTGGAGATGGAGTTACAGGCGGTTGTTAGCCACCTGACGGGCGATTAAATCGCCTAGAACAGCAATTCTCTTAACCACTGAGCCATTTTCCTAAGCCTAATGTAAATTTCACGCTGTTGGAAAATGGTGAAGGCGGAAATGTAAACCAAGCCTGCCCACAAACCCTCCTGTTTCCTTTCCTCTTAGAGATGTCCCACAGTTTCTCACCATTCAGGAATGAATGTCTTAGTACCTAGACCTTCCTAGCCTATGGGCAATTTTCACTCCTTCCAACATTTCTTCAATACTGTAGTCTTTTCCTTTGTCTTTTGTTACTCTGTTACAAGCACCCTGTCTCCTGAGGTAATGGGAGCTAGCCAAGACCCACTGGGCAGTCAGAAGACAACTAGACTACACATAAGTCAACCATGAGCATCTGACTGTCACAGCCAATGAACACACTGATGAGTGTTGTTTCCTAGCGAGCCACCCGGGTTGGCTGCAAAGCTTTGAGAACATCCAAAAGGACATGCTTGAAAAGCCAGAGGTCCTTGTGTCTGGCCACACTACTTCCTCTGACTGTTAGCCACTCTTCTCATAGATGTCTAGGGAACGTAGGGCACTGGGAGAGGGTTGAGCGACACAGTGCAGCTCCATCCAACTGGAGCCTCAGCCGTGGGTGGCCATCCAGATGTGGAAAAGCACCGTGCCTTCTGTCCACCTCCTGTCCCTTTGGCTTCACAATTAGTCCTGATTAGAGGAGCCTGAAGCTCCACATAGCACATTGGCTTACCCCAGGAGGGTGGATGATCACTTAGAAACTTGACAAATCTCATTGTCTTTATGAATTCTCCTCTTTCCCAGAGTCCCATCATTCTCCTTGTTCCCGTGAAAGGTTGTAAAGATTGCCTGGTTGCCAAGCGCCTGTTCTAACTGACTACATTTTCTTCCACGTCTGGCAGGGGAGGTGAAATATGCGTTGCATACGGAACAGCCCAGTGTACCTGGAGCTGAGAAGGGGCCCACGTTTCACAATTGCAGAACATTTGACAAGGCCCACACAATTGCTCTATTAAATTAAACGACCATAGACTCCATCTGCGTGCATAATCTCCACCCAGGCTGGGCTCCTTTATAGCCAATAGCCTGCAGGTGTGCAAATAAGTGCCTCTGGGCCACACCAGATGTCAGGGCCTAATTAAAATACAGAATGAAAGTGCTCTTCCCTTGGTACTGAGCAGACAGCACGGCTGTGCTTCTTGGGATAGGAAATGGCAAAGATAGAAAATGTAATTCTAGTCGGAGAAGCAAGCGGCTGTATGAGATACACCTCCTGAGAACCACTTAGCATGGAGCGGGAAGTCAAAAGAAACCCTTCCGTTCTCTTGTTCAAGGCCATTTCACTTGGCTGCCGACACGCAATTAGTGCTTCTGTGTTTCAGTTCCAGGGCAGGGTCTCAGAGTTAAGGCTCCCAGCTTGACGGTTCAGATGCTGGAGTCGGATGGTGCTGATTATGAACAAGCTGCACTGTTCATAATTTTGACCCAGGGTGCATCCGTGGCACCTGGATTCGTGGTGGAATTCTAAAGGCCGAACAGAAAAGAACAGCTGGAGAGCTGTCAATCACCGAAGTAACAGGCTAGGTGAAGCGACTAGGGAGGAACTGCAATTTAAAGCCCAGAGGAGGGCGATGGGGATAGCTCATTGTGCCAAGCACTTGCCGTGAAAACAGGAAGAACTGAGCTCAATACCCAGCAGCCACTGAAAGAGACTGTGGTGTGCACTAGAAGCTCCAGGCCTGGTAGGCGGAGCCAGGACTATCCCTGGGGCTTTCTGACGGCCAGCCTTGCCTACTGGGTGAGCATTGGGGCAGGGGGACAGTGTCTGAGGGATGACAGTGGAGGCTGACCTCTGGCTGTGGCATGCACACACACAACACACACACACATACACACACACACACACACACACACACACACACACGTATTAGTATACATATACAGAAAATAAAGTCCATAGGAGCTGAGGGATGTAATGAACACGTATTCATGCATGACTAGGTTCCACACCTCTCCTCCCTGCCTTGCTTCCTAGCCCCGACTCCTTTCACTCTTCCTCTGTCTTTGTTTTCTCCCTCCTACCTTGTCACGTGGTTCCTCACCACTTTTTCTTTTTCGTGTGTTCTAAAAGCACAGACTCTGGAGTTAGGATATCTGAGAAGGACGTCTGGTACTGGGATGTTTTCACTGCACATCCACTAGGCCCCTTCCTTCCAGCCCCATTTCTTAGCTTAATTTAAAAATTATATGAATTCTATTTGTAGGTACAACTCCAACAACAAAAAATAAAAGCATCTTAAATACAGTTAGCTCTTGACTAATTTCCTCAGTTACTCCGAGGGACATTTATATTTAAATGGTCTCTTTTTGCTTCTTTATTGTAGCCATCCCCAATACAAAGGCCAAATGGAAACTTTTGTCGTACATTTTTATTTTAATGGCTACGCATTTATCTTAGCATGATTTTATAGAAAATGAAAATGGCATATCAAAACTGTAATTTCATGGATAAGGAAACAAAAGATTGAGTTAAATAATATTAAGGCACTTGGGAGGGGGTTTAGTGGGTAAAGTGCTTGCTATGAAATGTGAAGACATGAGTTTGAATCTTCAGAAACCCTGTTAAATCAGACATGATATTGTATAATTGTAGTCCAGAAGCTTCTATGGTGAGATGGGATATAGAGACAGGAAAATTACCCTGAAACTCATAGGCCAGCTAAGGACACCTGTCACAAACACAGTAGAAGGTGAGGACCAACCTCAGAAATGATCCTCTGATCTCCATATGTGTGTTATATCAAGCCCCCAACACACACATCATAAAGACAAAACAAATCATAGCCATGGGGAAACTGTAGAATATATGATTTCAGTTTGGGAAACAATCATCCAGGTGTTATATAAATGCCTAGTGATTTAAAAGGAAGCAGTACTCAGGTATCCACTCTATCTTGGATATCTGCTACACACTATGGCTCGTGTTAATGCTGCCATTTATCCCTTCTGCGCCCACTTTCTAAAGCTATGTGATCTCTAAATGTTTAATAATCTGCTAAAGGAAATAGAGTTGGGGTTTACATATGGCTCTGGCCTCAGTTCTGAAGTTCTAGTTCTTCAACTACATGGCAATGTCCTGAGAAGGACACAGTGTCTTTACACTGCAAAGCTGCATGCAGTGGCAGGTGGTCACAACCATGTCGACCTCATAAGACAGATCACACTCTCAAATCAGCCCTGTTAGGCAACATACACCTCTTCGCTGACCAGGTGACCAAATTGGTATTTAAAAGGCTAACCGACTTACACAGCCTGTGCCTAGTTGCATTCGGGATTCTTACTAGATACTATTTAATACCATAGCACATTAAACAACTTTACCCTGGTTCATGTTGACTAAGGGTCCTGGCTGTCCCACCGATGAAGTGTAATTATAAAAGAGGTGTAGACCAGTAATCTCAGCACCTTGGAAAGCCAAGGTAAATGAATCACCTGTAATCCTAGCTAACTGAAAAGCAGGGTGGGAGATGGGGGTCATACGCTCAGGCCCTAGCTGAGCTATATAATGAGTACAAGTACTGCCTGTGTGATTTTGTGAGATGCTCTCTCCAAAACAAAACAAAACATTATTTTGCAAGCTGCACATCACACACTGGCCACTCTTATACTCTCATTTATTGCCCCATCTTGTTTTTCAAAGCCACACAATGCTTATTTTTGTTGTATATAGTTAAGTGTGGAACGTGATGCGAGGTGCTTGTAGTAGCCAAGAAAATTAAGTTCTCCATCATCTCATGATGTCCATCATAATGTGAATGTTAATAAATCAACCTTAGGAAAAGTCTAGTGTTCGACCTAGTATTTATGCCATAACACACTTCCCTAATAGCTGCCTGTCCCTTCTTGCTATGATCCAAGCAAAAAAGGATGAGAAAATGAATCTGTGGCAGGAAGAACAACAAGGTGACCTCTAGGATCCCTGCTCCGGTTTTATACAAAACTCTTGCCATTCACTAAGTACTCTTGTAGATAATGGCGGGGAAGGGAATTGGCAGACCACTTAAAACTCCAAACAGATGACCCAGGATGAGCCTGACTAGTCTCAAATGGTTCCTTTTGGAAAGAGAGATCAGAAGCACAAGAGATGAACGTATGGATAGGCGGATGGATGGAGTCACATGGCAGAGAAGGCTGATGACATGTAGGCGATAAGAGAGTCCCAGGTCTGAGAATTAACAGAAAATGTGAACTGTGGTGCTATTTCTTCAAGGAACTGCCCTGGTTGACAGTCTGAGTTGGGTGGGAAGTGGATTTTTTCCAAGACCCTCTAAAAAAGATCGGAACTCAATTGCAGCTTTGTAGACTTGAGTGAGGGACCCAGCCGCGCATTTCTTAGACTTCTTCCCTACAGACAATGTGACTTGATAAATAGCCAGTGCTTTTAGCTGTGAAGTTCTGTAATTTTTAAGATAGTAATAGAAAACTAATACAGTATCTAAAGTCATAAATGTTAGCCCTAATTATATAAATGTAATATTTTATTACACATAATGCATCCAACTGAATCATTTGCTGCATTTTCACTTGTAGATGAATAAATTTTACTGCCTATAAAGACCAAATCTACAGCCTAACAGTAATTATCATAATAATCTAACATCCATTGAACAATTATGAGGCGTTCATTCTGCTAAGTGCTTTCTACGCATTGACTCATTCAGTCCTCCTAACCTTATGGAGTGGGCCCATTGTAAATCTTTTTACAAATGAGGAAAATAAAAGAGGGAAGAGGATTGAAGCCAAAAGGCATTGTGTTGCTTTAAGCAATAGTCATTATCAACAGTAATAGCACTTACTAAAAGTTTTCCTTTTATTGATTTGATTGTTTGCTTTTTTAGTAAAAGTTTTTCTTTTTCTTAAAGCTGGGGTTTTCCCATCTGGCTTTGGTCTGCGTTTTTATGTCTTTATCTGTATTCCAGGTAGTCACATTTTCTCATCTTTATCAGCAAAGAGCATCATGGGATAAAATATAGGATAAGTAACAGCACTGTCTTCTAAGTTTACTGAGGTGTATTACCTCAGTGCTCAGAATATTCCTGGCATTCAGAGAATCTGCTCTTCTCTTTTGTGAGTTTTACTATTTTATTTTTAAATAGACAAATTACATTAACAGGGCACAAAGTGATGCTATGATTTATGAACACTCATGGAACAATTAGATCAGACTAATTACTGTATCAATCATCTCGAATAGTTATCATTTATATGGTAAGAACATTTAAAAATGGACTCTCAGTGATTTTGAAATCTTAGTTACTGTATTCACATGGATGCGCAGCATCTGTCAATGGCACAGAACAGCTCCTTCTTCCTAACCAAGGCTTTGTTTTCCTCCACCATCCTGCTCCCATTCTCCTTCATACCTCAGCACTGAAATAGCCATTACACTGTTTGCTTCTCTTGAGTTCAATCATTGCAGCTTCCACAAATATACAAATGCATGTGCAATTATTGTTTCTTGATGCTAGGATTATTTTACCTATCAAAGTGTCCTTCAGTTCCCCACATGATGTCACAAAGGACAAAACTTCCTTTAAAAGCCAATTTTTTTGCATTATGCATATATAGATATATAAATATATTTTATAAATATAAATGTATGTATGCATATATATAATGCAAAAGACTCTTTTCATCATATGATTATCTGATAAGCTCCTGGGTTCTGAATGATCAAGATAGGGCAGGTGCATCATTTATATTCTGATTTCAAGCCTTTGGGGGTAAAATACTTGGTTTGGTTGCTGGGCCATACTGTGAGTTTTCCTGAAAAACCTTTATGAAGTCTTTCATCCTGACTGTGCCAATTTAAATTTCACTCAATAGAATATGAGGGTGTCTTATTTACCCCAGTTCCTTTAGATTTTAGCCTCTAATTATATCTGTAGTATGTAAGGCCATGGGTCAGTGTGCCAGACTTGCTAATCTCAATAGCTCCTTTCATCCTGGAAATTAACATGGCCCATGAAGCCAGCTTGGATAGTTTCTGTGGTCAGGAGCAAAGCAGAGATGCAGATCCTTGGGTCTGTTATTGTAGCTGGAATCTCCAGGATAAATGCCGGGGGGAGTCAACAACCAACTGATAATTCTAAGCAGTTGCTAACACATGGGTGGCCTGAAAAATCCTGACCACACTCTACAAAACAGACCCCAAAGCTATCCTGCTCTCTTAGTTTTGTTGTGTTGATTTGATGAGATCAGTAAATTGTGAATTAGAAAAACTGAGGATAGGGGGCTGGAGAGATGGCTCAGAGGTTAAGAGCACTGGTTGCTCTTCCAGAGGTCCTGAGTTCAATTCCCAGCAACCACATGATGGCTCATAACCATCCGTAATGAGATCTGGTGCCCTCTTCTGGCCTGCAAGCAAACATCCAGACAGAATGCTATATACATAATAAATAAATAAATATTTTTTAAAAAATATTTTTAAAATAAAATAAAAAAATTAAAAAAAAAGAAAAAAAAAGAAAAACTGAGGATATATTTGTGGTCCTTACTTGCTATCATTTTTCTAGTAAGTGCTGTTGTTCTGAGAACTTCAGGTGGCAAAGCCTCTCTTTAGGACTCAGGTCAGTGATCCCAGATTGTCCTAAAGACTGATGGCTGAACCCAAGGAGCTTTGGAAAATATAGATGCTTATTACATAGATTCAGCATTGGAATAAACAATGTAGTCTTGGCTAGGAGAAGCATGGAATTTACCCAGATACTATAGTAACTGTTTATCAAGGCAACAGGATGCCTATGACACTGAGGCCATAAAATCAGGTCACACAGGTAGCAAGACTGGGACTCAGCCATGAACATCTCAGTAGGATTCTGAATGAGATGCTTTCTGTGGTCACTTCCATCTCTGTTAAAAAGATATGACGACCAAGGAGAACATTCATCTATTTTACAGCACGTTTCATGTTCATTGTTTGGTATGCCAGCAGCTCCGTCCTATAGCTGAAGAATATGGATGTGCGGTAGCTATCTCCAGTGCCACAGTTAGAGAGTGGTGGATCTAGACCTTGACTCCAATTCTCTTTGACTTTTGACCATCTGCTCTTGTTTATTTTTTTCAGCAAGACAGTATCATATTCTGCATGAGGAGACACTCTCAGCGAACCACCTCTGCTCTGCCCAGTGGTCACAAGATGCCTACCTGTCAACTCCTTTAAATACAACGACGGAATACTATTAGGTGGCTGAAACAGGGGTTTCCATTAGCAGCAGCGAAGTTTCTTCACAGAAGTCTGGCCTGGCACCTCTGAAGGCAACTGGGCTGTCTGCCGTCATTAAGTTGCCTATGAACTTTTGGGGGAAATTAGCACAGATACCCTTTCTCTTTATTTTTCTATTCATACACACATTTCCTATTTAGTGTTTTCCCCTGCAGGTAGGGAGTCACAAAAGACCTTCCTGGGGGTTTAATTGAACCGGCTGCCTTCTTTATCTGCCTTGGTTCATTAGCAACTTCTCCAGTAGCACCCCAGGAGGTTCACAAAGTAAACAATGTTGGTCTTGAGTTCTGCCCTGAAGGAAGAGTGGTTGGGAGACTTGGCAAAGGCTTGGCAGTTAATGTGCACTAAATGCTTCTTAGGGTGGGCTGGCTGTGCCTGTCCCCACCAAGCAGTCTCATTGCGCTCCTGGAGGAGCAGAAATTGTCTTACATGGGCATCAGGCACAGAGAGATGCGGGCTGGTCTTCTTTCTATCACATGGCCACGTGACTGGATGCAAGGGTAATATGAGTTAAAAAAAAATACCCTTTGTTCCCTCCCATGATGCTGTGAGTCTCAAGTGAGACACATCATCTGTAAGTTGTTGACAAAAGATGATGTCCTCTGCCAAGACTTAACTCTAGGACCTGTGCCTCTCTTCCTTAGGACAGTCTTGGGCCATTCTTTGTTTTCCTGAGGTGACTATGTCTTTGGTCAGTGGGTAGGAAATTCATCCATGCACAATTTTCTGCTTTAGGGTTTTAACTTTCCATTTGAAATCATAATATACATCTCTAGTGTTTTTTTGTTTTAATTTTGCTTGGGGTTTCTGTTTTGCAAGTCACACAGGTCTAAAGTCAGGTTCTAGCTATGTATGGCTTTGAGTGTGTGTGAAGGTCAAAGCCTGCTTTCCTTCTGTGTGGATCCTTTCTTCCCTGCTTTGTTTTGACTTTCAATCAGCTTGAAAGATTCTTAAGGTTACATGCCACTCCCTCCCTGGTTGTAGTTGTGAGCCATGAATATCGCCAGCAATGGGGAGACAATCACGCTGATGGAATTCCACATATTGCCTGCATCTATAGCTCCCTGGCACACCAGGCTACTGTAGAGATTCAGATGAATATTATGGGTCAAGGATACAGGACTGGTTTGTTCACCTCCTGTGAACAGGGCCATCCCCATGGAGAAGACCAGCTCTGTAGCAGACACTAAGCCATGGCTGGTTATTAGTCATATTTCTCAAATTTGTCTTGACATAAGTCTTCCAGGCTATGCCTGCGTATACCCAGACAAGAGAGATTCTATGTTCAAAAGTTCAAGGAAGGCAGCGTGCAACAGTGACAGATCTCATCGCCCCAGACAGGGATTTTTTAGGGGGGCAAACTTAGTCCATATTGTCTTATATAAATTTGATAATTATTTATGTGTTCATTTTCACAGCTTTTATCTCTTCCAATATTTTATTGACTCTAAAAGCGACTACTGTAGTTAAGGGGCACAGAACATGGGGCATACTTTTCATATGATAAAATTTGTGCTGTAATAGTACCTTACATTTCTGTTTAAAGTATAATCCTAGTTTCAAATCACCTTGTTTCATCCTGTACAATAAAAGAACTTCTGGAGGCATCACAGTCCCTGATTTCAAACCTACTACAAAGCCGCAGTACTAAAAACAGCCTGGTATTGGCATAAAAACAGACAGGAGGACCAATGGAACTGAATTGAAGACCCAGATATTAATCCACACACCTTCGAACACCTGATTTTTGACAAAGAAGCAAAAAATATCAAATGGGAAAAAGAAAGCATATTCAACAAATGGTGCTTGCATAACTGGATATCAACAAGTAGAAGAATGAAAATAGACCCATATCTATTATCATGCACAAAACTCAAGTATAAATGGACCAAAGACCTAAACATAAAGCCAGCCACACTGAACCTTATAGAAGAGAAAGTGGGAAGTATACTTGAACTCACTGACACAGGAGACTACTTCCTAAATATAACCCCAGTAGCACAGACACTGAGAGAAACAATTGATAAATGGGAACCCCTGAAACTGAAAAGCTTCTGTAAAACAAAGGACACAGTCAACAAGACAAAATGACAGCCTACAGAATGGGAAAAGATCTTCACTAACCCCACATCTGACAGAGGTCTCATCTCCAAAATATACAAAAAACTCAAGAAATTGGTCATCAAAAGAACAAATCATCCAATAAAAAAATGGAGTACAGACCTAAACAGAGGAATTTAAAATGGCTGAAAGACACTTAAGGAAATGTTCAATATCCTTAGTTATCAGAGAAATGCAAATCAAAACAACTCTGATATTCCATTTTACACCTGTAGGAATGGCCAAGATCAAAAACACTGATGACAACTTTTACTGGAGAGGTTGTGGGGTAAAGGAAACACTTCTGCATTGCTGGTGGGAATGCAAACTGGTACAGCCCCTTTGCATGTCAGTGTGGCAGTTTCTCAGAAAATTAAGAAACAACCTTCCTCAAGACCCAGTAATACCACTTTGGGATATATATCCAAAGGATGCTCAATTGTGCCACAAGGACATGTGCTCAACTATGTTCATAGCAGCATTGTTTGTCATAGCCAGAACCTGGAAACAACCTAAATGTCCCTCAACTGAAGAATGGATAAGGAAAATGTGGTACATTTACACAATGGAGTACTACACAGCAGAAAAAAAATAACGACATCTTGAAATTTTCAGGCAAATGAATGGAGCTAGAAAACATCATTTTGAGTGAGGTAACCCAGATACAGAAGGACAATTATCACATATACTCACTTATAGGTGTTTTTTAAACATAAAGCAAAGGAAAGCAGCCTACAAACCACAATCACAGAGAACCTAGACAATAATGAGAGCCCTTAGTGAGATATACATAGTTCTAATCTACATGGGAAATAGAAAAAGACAAGATCTCCTGAGTAAATTGGGAGCATGGGGACCTTGGGAGAGGGTTGAAGGGGAGGTGAGAGGCAGGGAGGGAAGCAGAGGAAAAAGTAGAGCTCAATAAAAATCAATAAAAAAAAAGAATTCATCAGGGGATGGAGAGATGGCTCAGCAGTTAAGAACATTGGCAGCTCTTCAAGAGGCCCTGAGTTCAATTCCCAGCAAGCATATCGTGGCTCACAACCATCTGTAATGAGGTCTGGTGCCCTCTTCTGGCCTGTAGGGCTCTATGTGTAGATAGAGCACCATATACATAAAATAAATATTTTTTTTTAAAAAGAAACACTTTGTTTCACAATATAATTGACCATGATTCTCCCACATTTAAAATTTCAACGTCGCCTGCTGAGTCCAACAAGTCGTTCTGTCTTCCAAAAGGATTTTAATCTTTCAAATTGAGATGCCAATTGTACCTGTCTCCCAGAGCTGCTGGGAAAAGTAAGGTCCTCCAGGATCATCAGTAAGTCAAAGCTTGTTCAGTCACTGGCCAGAGAATCCAAGGTATTTAAAATAGAGAACCTAGGAAGTTTTGCAAAGGCAATGAGTGGTAGATACGTCATAGAGTTTCATGGTTTCTCATAAAACTATGTACCCTTTGAGGGTTGGGATGGTGCCTTGTTCACTGGTTTCAGTATCCCCAGTGCTTAGAGCATAGCAAGTACTTGATCAGTATTTGATGAATTAGTAAGTCCTAAGTTCAAATCTCAGTGTTGTTATTTCTGGTCTTGCGCAAGTTGTCTTCTTTGATGGTGAATCTGCACTTTGTAAAATTGCAAGGAATAATCTTGTAGGGGCAACTTTCAGACATGGTAGCTGGTACTGTTTGTTCATGGTGTGCCAGACACTGCCTAAGCACTTTCTGTGGGCGACATCATTTGATCCTTGCAACAGCTCCATGAGGTAGGTGCGGCTACTGCTGTTTTGTAGGTGGCATGGTTGACCTTCAGAGAGATCAAGAGGTGTTCAAGGTAATACAACTACTGATCACTGGGATGGTGACCCAACCCAGGTAACATTGGTCCTATACTTTCTTGAGATGGGGTCCTATGTAGTCCAGGGTGACCTTTAACTCTAGTCGAGGATAATTTGAAGCTGCCACCTTTCCAGTCATAGAGATTATGGGTGTGGTTTATGCAGGACTAAGGATCAAATGTTGGACTTCATGTATTCTAGGCAAGAGCTTATCAACTGAGCTGTGTCACCAATCATCAGCCACCATGCTCTAGGCTTTCTAATAAGAGCAAAGGCTGCTCTTATTGTCGGTATTGTTGTTGTATAGATTATTTTCTGGTGATACTTAAAACAAGAAAGTTTCAAGCAATCTTAAAGTTTTATGCTTAAGAGATTATGTCCTCTCTGGAAAAATCTTGCTTAGGCAGAACTCGGAGGCTGAGGTTTCAGTGTGTAGGTATATGTTTGTCCTCCTGAGCAGAGTGTTGTGTGCCTTTAGAAGCCATTTCAATTAGGCAGATGTTAATTATTGTCCTCAGGCAGACCTCAGGAGGCACCAGAGAAGCATGTTTGCATGCCCAGTGAGCTCTGAGTGATCTTACATGATGATCAAACAAAGCAGAGCAGGTGCCTGAGCCAGGCTTCATTTTCTCACTCATCAAGGCCAGTCATAAAGCTAGGGAAGACTAGAGATGTGTGGAGCCATGGAGCTCATCTGGCCCCAGTGCAGAAGGAGAATACAAGGCTGTTTAGAACCAGGTAAGTATAGTGGTATAATATTTGTGTTTTAATAATTAAAGATACCTTTAATAATTAAATCTTGCCTGGAGGTCAGTGCAAAGCAGCCACACTAGTCAGCCATAAAGGCCACTAGAGAGGAATATAAGGTAGGATGAGACAGTCTGAAGATTTCAAAGAGGTTAAGAGGTCTCTAGTGGCTTGGTTCCTTTTGTTTTTTTGTTCTTCAGGTTGAGAACCCCAATATCTGTCTCTGGGTTTTGATTATTCATGTTACAGGTAAATAATGGTGATGTTGCATGTGCTTGAACACACTATGGTAGGCACCTATGGTGTGGGAAGTTCTTCTATGTGTTGCTTTTATTGGTTAATAAAGAAGCTGCTTTTGGCCATTGGCTTATCAGAGTAAAGCCAGGCTGAAAGAGATATATAGAGAGATTGGGCGGAGTTAGGAGAAGCCATGTAGCTGCTACCAGGGACAGACGCACCAGAATCTTGCCAGTAAGCCACAGCCACATGGTGATACCCAGATGAATAGAAATAGATGAATTCAAGATGTAAGAGTTATCTAGACATATGCATAGGCTAATAGGCCAAGGAGTGATTTAATTAATACAGTTTCTGAGTGATTATTTAGGGTCTGGACAGCTGAAAACAAACAAGCGGCTTCTGCCAACCAACACACCTATAATTTTTACCTGGCTGTCATCCAGCCTCCATTTTCTGGTGACAGTATCTAGATTTGGGAAGTGGTCCATACAAGTTAAGTGCATAGACCTACAGCTCATGCTCTCCTCACCAAACTATGCTCCCATTGGTGGAGGATATGTGATATTCTTGATAAAGCCTGGTATCTGGCCTATAGTAGATCTCTTATCCATGTTTTCCACACTTTCATTGGGAAATCCAAAAATGGAAGCTACATCTTTAATTCCTCTACTCTTCAAGGAAATTTGCACAATATTTCTCTTTTAATAGCCAGGGATTGTGTAGCTAAGGTACCAAGCAAACACTGAAGCAAGGAGAACTCACAAATCATAGAGAAGAAGGAAGAGGTATGTTTTCAACAACTTACCTCATGACTTGATGCCATCAATGAGCATACGATTCTTTTATGGTCAAAAGAAATTTTGGGGGTTATAGAAAAAGTAAAATGTTTGTAAAACAGTTACTTAATGGATATGTTTATTGCATCGTATTTATAAGAACAAATAAATCAGAATCAACCTATATATTCAGCATTTGGGGACTGAATATATATTATTGATTCATTCATACAATACAATATTATGTAGCAAAAAGAACAGTAAGCTAACTACTAACAACATTAATGATTCACTGGGCAAGACATCCCTAATATTGTAACAGTGGCACTTTTATCTTGGGGGTAACCAATAGCTGTCTAACTAATCTTAAAGTCTGCTGGTTGGAAATGGTAAGGAATTCATAATTCATACATGGTCCTGTAAACTCAAGTAACAATCCATTACTAACTTGTCATAGGTCCTAGAGGAGAATCCACTACTATAATTTCCCCAAACTAATGTAATTTCAAACTGTATCCCAAATATTTTTTTGGACAGATATGCACCTGTCATTCCTCATCACAAAGGCTTAATTTTGCCACAGATGGAGACTGTTATAGAGATTCAAAATTGACCAAATATGGGAGAATAAGTATTTGCATGGTACCCAACTCCAAGTGATACACCTACAATGCAACTTCTACATCTAAGGCTCAGGGAACATCACAAAAGAGGAGGCGGGAAGATTATAAGAGGACCAGGATGGCTGCTGCTAGATATAGTGTCTCCTCAAAGTGCACCCACAAACTCGCAACAGTGTCATTTTTTGGATAAGATTGGTAAAATACCACAAGTTGCCATGCCAGTGTAGATGGGTGGAATTCAACAAAGTCCTACCCCAAGATGGAAAGCTGCAGGTAGTCAGTAGCTACTTATGGAGAGAGAATCAGTTTCCTCCAGGGATGAAGTCCCACATGGGTTGTATGGTCCCAAGTTGGCAGCCCTGGATGCTTGTACATATGAGCAGTGCTAAATGCACTCTATAGTTTGTATGTACAAACACATATATTTACATATATTTATATATATATGTACATTTATATGCTTATTTACATATATATGCTTTATATATATGTACATTTATGTACACATGTACATAGTATAAATTATAAACACAGAAAGACATATGTATATGGGTCATGGCTTTGGGAGGGGAAACTGAGGAGGAGTTGGTGGGGAAGGAGGGCCAGAGTGATGTAGATGCAGTACTCATCTATGAAGTTGTCAAAAACGAAAATTACATCTATGTTAAAAAATAAGGAAAGCACTGTACACCATCTCACTCCATCCCTGAGAAACATGAAATGAATTAAAACCATGGTGCAGAGAGTGGGTAAGAAAATTAGGTTTAAGAAGACAGGACATCAGTATGTACATTGATATGGGCGTCAGATGTCACCAAAGGTGAACACATATACAGTTAACTGTTTTAGGGAAGGGGAGTGGAGTTTTGAGACTACTGAAAAGGTTAACTTTTATTAAACACCAATTATGTATTAAATATATTTTTACAGTACAGTTGAATGTCCTACTTAATATATATACAGAAATAATCTTAAAGCAATAATGAACAGCCTGCTAGAAAGTAGAAAGTCTCACTTGGAGTTAGCACCTTAGCATTTATGCATTTTTAAAATCTGAGGCAGCTTATGAAAGCATGTTTACACAAGTATTGGTAGTACACAATGAGGTTTTTTTTTTTTTCCTGTCATAAAGGAGGATGAAGTTCTGTCCTTCGTTGGATAATGGATGAGACTGGAGATCATAATGTTAAGTGAATTAAATCAGTCTCACGATGATGAAATCAGATGGTTTCTAAAACTGGTAGGTTCTAGACTATATAGACTCTTAACATCATGCATGTACAGATGCCAGGAGAACAGAAGCGAAGCTGTGCAGTGGGATGAAGGGAGCTTTGGATAATTCTCTAAGTCTTCCTGCTGTGCTGGTAAACATGGAGAAATTGACTGTTGCACACTGGCAAGTTATGAGAGTCCCTCACCAAGGCTGATCATGTTGGTGCTCTGGGCTTGTACTTCAGCCTCTAGAATTATGAGAAACCGGTTTGTTTGTTTGTTTTTGTTTTGTTTTGTTTATTTCATCTAGAGTAAATCTCACTGGTGTAAGTATGGGAGAAGGGCTATCCCTTCAAAGCTAAGAAGCAGACATGGGAGGAGAGAGCTGTCTCTACCCCACCGTGTGCCATGTTCTTCCTAACATCTATTACAGAGCAAGGAGAGGCTGGTAGTCTGTTTCCCCTCCCAGGCGTAAGCCACTGGGTGGGAGCAGCTTTCTCCCTCCAGCTCACTTCATTGTCCTCCGGGGAGTCATGTGCTTCATGTGTAGTTACAGATCAAGGTGCGCCTGGGAAAGCTGTTCACACATAGAAAGGATAAATTTTGGAAAGGTTTCGCTGATGGGGTGCACACCCGGCCAAAATATTTAAAATGATTCTATAAAGTGATCTTCAGAGAGCCAAAGGCAGGCTAGTGGCAACAGGATCTGATTTAAAGTCGTAGCGTCTTTGCCTAAATTCCAGAACTGCCCATTTTAGTTATGACATGTTCAATAAACTGAATAAATGATTTTTCTTCCTGTGTTTGCTTTTTCATTTATAGGAATAATATTTAGCTTAAGACAGTGCTTCTCAACCTGTGGGTGATGACCCCTTGGGTTGCATATCAGATATTTACATTTGGATTCATAACAGTGGCAAGCAACATTTGTGTGTGTGTGTGTGTGTGTGTGTATACATATGTGTGTGTATATGTATGTGTGTGTAATACATTATTCTCAAATGTGAATACATGGTAGAACACCTCCACAGAGATAATATATTAGCATATATATATATATATATATATATATTTCCAAATGCATTTGTAGGCTTTTTGTGAAGTTAGAACTTGAAGCCTATCAGTGGTTTTCGAAACTAATGATGAATCCTTTTTAAAGTCTAACAGACCTTTGTCTAAATGCCAGGGCTGCCTATCTCAGTGGTGCTACCTTGATTGAGAGACTCCACCCCTGTGCTTGTTCCCTCACATGTAAGAGTGGTTTTTATCTTAAGAGCTTAAGGTGAAGACTAACCGGCAAGAGCCCTGGGTGCCAGACTGTTGTTACCACGTATACAATAGAGCTCTTGAACATATTCTTCACACCTCAATGAAATTTATCTTTTTGACTAATGTTTCTTTAATTTCTCATAAAGTTTACTTTATGTAGTTGATTCATCTTTTATTCTCCAGGTGAATTCACGTGCTAATGTAAATATAGTACACATTTGCTTCAGATTGGGGAGTAACAAGAAGCACAGAGCTTGCTCCTGTTTGCAGCACATTTATAGTCTAGACCAAGGATTGACACTATTTAAATAAACATATGAACGACTATGCTGACTGCTTGCCATAACGGCAGTCTCCTTCGTGTTCCTGGCATGGTTTGCCTCCTTTTCCTTCCTCCTTTCCCCTTACCATTTCTTTCTCTGACAGGAGCCCCTAGCCTGACATGTGTATCTAGAGGGGCTCTATTCTGGTAGCCCATGGACAGTGTCATGAACCTGGCTCTTGATGACTCCTCCCTTGACACAGTCTTGGGACCACTCACAGATCAAGAGATATCACCGCAGGGATAACTGTATTTGTGGAGAAAGCTTTGCTTGGAGGGGAATAGTTTGATGTCATTTAAAATGTAACTTCAGATGACACATATTTTTAAGCAAAGGATTGAATAAAGAGGTTGCCACTAATATCTGAAATGCAATGCTAATTCACAGTAAAACTGATGAGTACACATGAAACACACATGTATGAAGATGTCTATGATGTACAGTTCAACTTAAAAGGCAGCTACTAAAGTAAATACACATACATCATATATATATATATACGTATACACATACATATATAATCTGTAACGAAACTGCAGGGGCGCTTTTTATGTGTATAAAGATCTATATCCCATGTCCTGGTTATCACTGTTACCAACTTGTAAACTCAAGTCAAAGACTATAAACAGGTGAGCATTTCATAATGTCATGTATCATATCTATGCTATAGTTGGGGCCTTCAAGGACCAGTTCAGGAGTTGTCCTAGATGTTTGGGACAGATCAGTAAAAGTGATTTGGAAGACAACATAGCCTTTGTGCATGAATCCAACCACTTCTTATTAATGCCCAAATACACATCCAGCACACAACTAAATAGAAACCCATTAAGGAAATGTTATTTCTTAGGGCACACAAAACAATCACCTATGTTTGATGAGAGGAGTCAGTGCACAGAAGAATAAATTTGAGAGTCACACTAATAGAATCGACTCCTACAGGTAGGCACCAACTGAAATTCTTCAGCTAATGCCCGAGTCCCACACCGACCCTGATATTTAGCTTTCTTTCCCTGTGACTTCTTTTTCCACAGGTGGAATGTTTTATTAAGCATCCAGGATCTCTGGAGCTCTGCATGTCTTTGTGAAGATCCCTGACAAATTAGAAAGTCAAATTAGCAATGCATATTTAATGCTGCTTTGTAGTTGTTTTTTTTTTTAAGTTGGCTGCAATGTTTACTCTTTGAGAGGGAGTTTATAATTATGCAAATTGAAGAAACAGTCTGCCTATGGTATAATGATAATGATTTGGGTTTTATTTCCAGATTCAAAGTATTTCTGTTCACTTCTTAACTTCACCTGTGACTTGGGAGGGGGTGAGCCAAGGTGGAGATCATGAAAATGGTTATTTTCGTCAGTCTGGTCTTAGGTGAATGAGTAATGAAATTTGCATAGCCTTGCTGTCCCACAGACACTGCCGATGGCCTGTAAAATGAACGTTCACCTTTTTGTGTTATTTCTAACAAGATCTTCATTTGGTTTACTTTGCTCCAGAAGATCCTGGTGTATCGTCTCTAGACCTAAGAGCACTAAGGGCTGGTCCAAATCATGGTAGGTAGTTCCACATGCTCTGTCACAAAAGCATGTGACACATTCAGGCAAATGAACACGAGCTGGGGGCTTCCTAGAAAAGTGCACAAAAAGCGAGACATGGGAGCGATATCCATCTGAAGGTGTCAGAATCAGGTCTTGGTGGCATCGTTAGCTATCTCCACTCTGTGAACGTGCTCTGTGTTAAGACTTCCTGCTACACAAGTCCATAACAAAAATATTACCTAAGCCATGTTAAGCCTGTCTTTCCTGTTATTTACAGGCAAGAACACATCCTAATATATAACCTGATAGTTCCTAGATTGCTCAGTGTGTGCACACATGTTTATATACATGCAGATACAAACATTGCAGAGAAACTAGAGCCATAAACTTGGCATCTGATTGACTAATGAAGTTAGCTGATACTTGCTGAAGTGCATGGATGGAAACAATGGCAGCTTAGTGAAGCTCCTCTGGGCACCAAGGGGGTCCATATTGTGTGATCAACCAATAAGAAAACCACTTACTATTCGCACTTCGGCTTTCACTGGGACACGTTTCTCCAGTCACTCATGATCGTCCTGCCTCTGCGAAGCTGAAAGACACAGGAGGGGAATAAATATAAAACGTGCAATCTAGTTTTGGCATCAGGCAGTAATTAAGTATTTTGCCCTCTGCATTCCAGCTGGATGCTTCCAGCCCCAAATAAACTTCCCAAGCACATTGGACATTTTCCCAGGAAGCTACTTCAATGGCAGTGGTTTTGCTCCAACCAGGGAATCAGGTCTGCTGCTTTATCTGCCAACGTGCAGAATACAAATGATGTTCCGTGTTCTCTTGGATGTCAGTCTAAATGCCTCTTCACTCCATGGGGCACATCTTGGTGCTTTTCAATTTTGCCACGTACACGGATTCAGAAAGAGGGTGAGATTTGATTCAAGTTAATGACAGTACGATAAACTTGTGTTGAAAATGTGGAAGGAAAGAGCTAGATATGGAGAGGATTCAGTTCTGGAAGCTATCAGTGCATGTTTGTGTGTGTGTGTGTGTGTGTACATGCATGCATGCGTACATGCATGTGTGTGTGCGCGCATGTGCGTGTATGTCAGTCCGTCTGTCTGTCTCTGTCTGTGTATATTGCAGTTCTGAGTGAAAGGTCCCTAGCTCTGATAAGGCCTCTGGATCCTGCTATGATTGAATGATTGGCACTTTGAGGAGTAGGCAGTTCATACCTTCTTTGTTGCTAAGCCAGGCTAGTTTGATTGTGTTGACTTTTGTTTTCCTTAATCAACTTGGTTTTGCCCTTTATACTCATTCACTGATTACAGTAAAATGAAGACAGCTGACACACTAATCAGCGTCCTCATTTATCTTAAACACTTCTGCTGCTTTAATATTAACAGAGGGGAAACAGACCTGGTACTGAAAACCTAGCCAGGTTTCCCAGGGCTAGTGGGGTCATGGACCTTACAAAAGAATTTATTACCAGCACTTTCCTGGACTTGCACAATTCCTTACTGCATTCTAAATCATACCCTTATACCCACAGATATTTGTAGGCACTACCCCTCGTCGAGGGAGACTTTCTTTACAGTAAATGGAGACCATAATAGAAACTTAACACAATGCAGAGATCAACAGATTGCATGGAGCTCAGCCCCAATGGATACATCTACATTACAGCTCCTGCGTCTATGGCTCAGGAAACATCATGAAAGAGGAGGTGAAAAGAAAGATTGTAAGAGCCAGAATGCTAGGAGGTCTACTGTGAAACAGTCTCTCTTATAAATGGCTGCATATTTCCCCTTCCCAGGGAAATCCATGCACCCCTCTTTGGGCCCTCTTTGTTATCTAGCCTCTCTGGGGCTATGGATTATAGGTTGGTTATCATGTACTTTACTCCTAATAGCCACTTATGAGTGAGTGCACACCATGTTTGTCTTTCTGGGTCTGGGTTACCTCACTCAGGATGATTTTGGGAGGCCTGCTCCTTTCTGAATGGAGACAGGAGGAGTGGATGGGGAGGGGGGGGGTAGATGGCAGTCAGGGAGGGAATGGGAGGGGAGAAGAAAAAGGGGGAAACTGTGGTTAGTGTGTAAAATAAATAAAAATTGTTAATTAAATTAAATTTAAAAAATGATTGCATAAAAAAGACCAGAACAATGGCAATATAAATAGGCATGCTAACATGTTAGGGGGGATTTCATGGGGTCTTACCTGTAGACAAAGAACTACAGGCAACTAGTGATTACTGGGAGAAGGGGAATTAGCCTTTCCCAAGCATGAGCATAGTTATTGGTTGTCCAAATATGCAAAGTATTCATCCCTGAAACCATACACACACATACAAGAAAACAGACTCAGCAGAATCTCTTTATAAATATTAATGTACACACATACATACGCGATCAGTCTTGAAACCATATACACACAATAAGAGACTCAGTATAATCTATTAATAAATATTTATGCATACATATATATAAATATGTAGAATAAGAATCAAAGAAAAAGTGGTCATCACTTTGAGAATATGGACCATGAAAGCAGTTTGAGGAAGGATAGCTGGGAAGAATGGACTGGTGGTAGGAAAAGGAAGAAGAAAGTAATATAATTCTATTTTTACTAAAAAAAAAAAGTAAAAAACTTTCTGCTTTGGAGGAAAACAAGGAGTTATCTACATTATTCTAACAAGATAAAGATTGCATACATGCACATACACATGCCCCCCCACACGCATGCATATATACACATATGCACACACATAGATGCATATACACATGTTCACAAACACACTCACACATATATGACCGAGTGTGCACGCATGTGCACATGCACCCCCCCCACAGAGTGTGAACTTTAGATGCAAGTATATGTTCTCCCAGAAGGATCTGGAAAGAGGTAGCTTGTTTTTAGCTGACTCTAGTCGTCTCTCCCCAGGGGACTGCTGGCCGAATCTTACAACCTGTCTTTGTTCCGTTCATCTTGTTTTTTTAAAACTGGTCATCTCTGTATCAGTTCGCTCTGCTGGCTTGTGACTGGACTAGCCACACACAGCACTCAGACCTTTCTAGGGCCCAGTTTACTCACCGTGAGTCACTAAGTTAAGGGTCCCAAAGAACCTGTCCACAGCCCCAACCCTGAATCTTGATGGACTTCATTTGGCTCATAATTTCAGAAATTGATCTATGTTTAAACACTGAAAAGTTTTACATTAGAAGATTTTAGACTTCACATAAAAGCGTGAAAGGGCTGTCTATACAGTTTTCTTTCTCACGTGATGCCCTAGGGTGAGCGTGAGAGGCAGAGGCGACTGGTCTGGGATCTCATAGCAGGGCAAGGCTGATTCTTTTGCCATATCCTCCATGTGGTTTTTCTTTGCTCACTACTGCCACCTGCTGGGCCAAAGCACAGTGAAGGTCAGCCTCTGCCCTTAGCATCTACTTGGGGCTAACTCACCTGAAGCTCACCTTTTGTTTTTTTTCTTATCCTTGTCCTATTGTCTAATGCCCCCAAGTGCATGCATTATTTATTTGATTAGGAAAAATGTGTTTATAAGTACATTTGTGAAATGAAATTTTGCTATTTCCGTTAGCGGGCAGAACATAGATGAAAGCCCTGTAGTACCATCTACCAGGAAACATAGGAGACTTTGGGAGATTTGGTCACTCTGTAATCTTTTCTAAATTATCCCCCTCTCTTGATTTTAGTATCCATGTCTATCAAATAAGGAAGTGGTGCTAGACGTCAAGTTACAAGCTGCTGACCCATTGGTTATATTTGGTTACGGAAGTGGTGCTAGACTTCAAGTTACAAGCTGCTGACCCATTGGTTATATTTGGTTACTAAGTCTTATTTTTCTTTCGTTGATTCACTACAACAACTAAAGGGAATGTGTCAATTAATAATCCAGAATACAGACTTCCCAGGCCGTTTTTAACAACTCAACAGTATTTCTCTAAATTCCTGTATAACAATGATATGGTATGTGACTTCTCTCATTCTTCACCCACCTCCAAGCACGCATATTTATAGTCTCACCATTTGTTAAAGTCACTATGTCTTAGTCTTGCCTAGTGAGCACTTTCTCTTGATGTCCTTGAATGAGATGCCTCCCATGATCCTCCTCTCGTGAGCAGAGGAAGATGCTAAGTGTCAGAGATGACTGGCAGCATTTTGCTAAACCTTAAGGAGCCGCTCCTCCTTCCCACGGGGAAGCTGAGAAGCAGCAGTGTGCAGGCCTTTTGTGAAGGTCCCTCCACACAGCTAAACCTGAAAAGGCGACAGCCTGGCTTTGAAAGTAGCAGAAATATTCTTCCGCTGGGGTTGGTAGCTGATTCTCTAAGCAATTTGCAATTCAAGTGTCTCTTTGTTTTGTATGAAAATTTGCTGCTATTTGGAAAGTGGGAACGAGCTAAATTGCATCCTGCTGGTTTTACTTTGACTGTATCAAAAAAGAAACTGTTAATCTGGGTCCATAATTAACTTCCCTGTTTTAAAAAGGCCCTGGGAGAGAGTCCAGAGAGGGGCTGTCAACTCCCTGCCTCTCTGCTCAATAACTCTGTTCAATAGGATGCCCTGAAAAGAGACTGGTTCCAGGTGGAGAGGACTCCTGATTGTCTCTCTGATCTTCAGTCTCCTTCATCCCTATCCAGCTAGCATTTAGCAAGCTCCCGCTGCAAGTAAGGCACTGGATCAGTTGAGGGTACCAAGATAATAGATCCCTGAGTAGCTTCCAAGGAACATAGTTAATTTTCCATCTATCTATCTATGAATCAGGCTCCTCCCTCCAAAATATATACAGTTTTCTTTTCCAAGTCCTATGTGGGGCGTTGGTATTTGAGAAATACAAAACAAACTAACACATCATTCAAAAATTCTACAGTGACGAGCTCACTCTTGACAAGGGCCATAGAGTTAGCTTCATTGAAAAGAAAGCCCTAATATTGGCTCTGATGCCTAAATTATCTGTGACCTTCCATGTGCTTAGACCTGTTCATGAAGTGCTAGGGAGGAGGGGGCACTGAACCAAGCAAAGGTAGGTGGTAGACGTTAAATCTGAAGACTTTTCTGGCAGGAGGAGAGGGGCCACACTAACATTAAGAATGGATCCTGATGGATAAGATAATGACTCCCCGAGGATGCCCTTGTCCTCATGCCTGATACTGTTATGGAAAGGAACTTTAGGGATGACATTGCGGTTCTAGACCTTAAGAAAGAGGGGTTATCTCAGATCATTAGAGTGGACTGTAGAGTAGGGTCTTTAATGGTGCCAGAGGGAGACGGAGGTTATTGTTACAATGATGATGGAAAATGGTGAGAAAATGGAAGCACGAGAAAGATTGATCCACTATTTCTACTGAAAGATGGAGGAAGCAGGGCGTGAACCAAATAACATGGGCCATCTCTAAAAGCTACAGATGGGTCTCGGCTGAAAAGTAACAAGAAATGAGTTATCTCAGTCTTCCCCCAGGAAGAAACTACATTGAATCAATACCCTGAATGAGGAAGACATCCCGGTGTCTCCCATTATTCTGCTTTTAAAGAATCCCAGCAAAACTGGCTGTTTAGTTTTGTATTCTTCTGACTGCAAAAGACTGCGAGAGGTCAAAACATCATACAAATCCATCTTGGGCAGCAAGATGAAGGCTCTAAAGATGTTTAAAGAATATGCCCTGGTTTCTCCATGTAATATTTTACTTCTGTCTCATTTGCCAAAACTTGGTCACATGATCACATGCAGCTTTCAGAAAGCATAGACAGGTAATTGCACATCAGGATTCTCAGAGACTGAACACCTTCCTCTTCCATATTCAAACTTCAAGTGGATTAAATCTCAAATGTCAGATATCAAATGATGATAGACTTTGAAGAAAAGATAGGGAAAATGAATCATGACATTGGCCTGGAGAAGGATTCTTTCTTTAAATGAGATCACAAAAGAACAAGCAACTGAAGCAAAGATGTGTATGTACTCCTTTGTACTGTTTTATTTGGATAGAGAAATATGTACACATAAGCAAATGAGATTATGTCAAAATAAAGGATTTTTTTTTACAGGAAATGACATATAACAGAGTAAAAGACAGCCTACAGAATGGGTGGATATAATTGCATATTATATGACTGATTAGAAGTCCATATATGGAACTTAATGCAATGTAAAAGACCTTGATAGACAATGGCTAGGGCTCTTGTTAGACACCTCTCAAAGGAAGGCATACAAAATGCCACAGGTAAATGAAAAAACATTCAATATCAGGGCTCTTCAAGGTTTTGCAAATTAGCCTGCAGTGAGCTACTCCCTCGCCCCAATTAGAATGGTAATAATAAAAAGACAAAAGGAATCGAGTATTGATGAAGGTACAGAAAAAAAAAAGCAAGCCATTATATTAAATTAGTGGAATTCTATTTAATACAGCTCATTGAGGGGAAAAGTTATGAAGGGTCCTCAAAAATTAAAACTAGAGCTATTCAATTACCCAGCAGTCCCAGTACTGATTATATATTCAAAAGGGGAGAAATCAATGTAAAGAACCATGTACACTGTCATGGGTTATTGCACGAGAATTCACAGTAGCTGAAACTTAGATTTTACCTAAATGCCTAACAACAGATGAATAGACACAAGACAAAAAATATGCCCTGGATATGTGGAATCCTATTCAGCCATGAAAATGAAATCATGAGACAAAAAAGAATGGCTGAACCTGACATTGTGTTAAGTGATAAAAACAAGATATAAAAAAGACAAAAACTGTATCATTTCTTTCACCTATGGGAATATTATAAAGCATATCTCATACAAGTAGAGAGTAGAACAGTGATAATCAGAGTGTTATCAGTGAGAAAGGAAAGAAAGGACAGGGCGGTCGACAGAGTCAAGGACATCAGATGGAGGAACAAGCTTCAGTGATCTACTGTACTTTTAGTGTGGTAACTGTAGTTAACATGAGCATATAGTGTATGCTTCAGAATAGCTGAAAGAGGGTGCTCCGAATGTTCTTATTTCAAACACAATAAATTCATAAAGTAGCAGACATGTCACCAATGTATTCATGCATCAAAACTTTAAATCATACTCCCAAAACATGTCTAAATAGTGCTAGGTTCATTCTTAAGGTTGTGGGAAAGAATGGATTTGGAGAGAGTAATAGCATTAGCATTTATGTGGTCATTTATACGGAGATACTGGATGTCTCGAAGAGTCACAGCTAGGAAACGATCCTGACTGAAATGTAAATTATTCACTCTAGATTAACCCAGGTTTTCTCTTTCCCTGCTCATGGTTCCCTTCTTTAAGTCCAGTTTTCAGTCTTTGTTAGTTCTATTCAATCTTCAGGACCCATTTCTGTTCTTACCTCCTCCAATAACTTACTCTAAATTATACTCAGAAGGAAACGATCCCGCTCCCTCCCCATTCTCTAAACTTCCTCAACATTGGTTTTATACTTACTCTTTGTCACCCTATTTTACAGGGGGATCTCTCTCCTTGACTCCCTTCCTACCCCTCTCTCTGACTGTGTGTGTGTGTGTGTCTGTTTGTCTATCACATTTTGGAATGTAGGCCATTTTCTTATGTACAGCTATATTTTCCACAATGCCTCTGAACAGGTTATGAACTAAGGTAGCATCTCACAGAAGAGATCATCATTTTGAGTCCTAGTCCTCACGCTTCTTTCCTTTTAGAAATCATTTTCTCCTTTACCATAAGTGTTCAGCTAGAGACTTCACTGCTAATCATCCTGCGGTTGTTTGTGACCTTGTAACTATTCTCATGGCCAATGAAACGTGAGTAGAAGTGTGGATCCAAGGTCTGAGGCCATTTTCAGTAGGACAAAGCTACATGCCTAACCTTTATCTCTACTATGACGTGCTTGCTGGGAAGGAACACAGAACCCATTTTGGTTATAGGATTGCAAGTCACAGGCTGAGAATAGTGGAGCCAACTATCCATCTTGTGACGTGAGGTGACCTCTTGGAACTGTTTGTTTCTCTAGTCTGCCCTCTCATCTTTGATTAAGTCCATCCTTCTGAGTGGTCTCCATGACAGTTTACCGGAGTCTTACCTCATTTGAAAGATTAACTGGTCTTTAACAAAAAGAAATACAGCTTCTAATCCTAATTGTCATTTTACCAGGAATTCTACAGTCAAGCCCTAAAGGCAGCTGGGGCATGTGCTGGAGATGTAGGCTCAGATTCTTGATCTTGGTTAGCCAGGACGGTTAAACAAACAGGCTTGGTCTGAGAATTGAGCTATTACTGTTGAAGTCATTCTTCAAGAAATTTTTAATTAGGAGTTATGTTCAGACTTTTAAAACAATATTTTGTACTGATACCCACTGATTTATGCTTCTTAAATCCATCATCTTAGAAAATGAGCTGCCGTTGTCTAAGTATTTTTGCCATTGGGAACATTCTACAAAGTTCCATTTTTTCCCCCTGTCATTCCTTCTTAGGAATCTATTTAGGCAATTCTGCTGAGCATTCATTTCCTGGGTGACTATTAACAATAAAATGTTTTGTATTGGTGTGCTGTCTAATACTTTCTGAGCCCTTTCACAGTCTAACAGCTTTTTGTCTAAGATGCATGGGAAGTTGTGGCTCTGGATCTTGAGTATTCTTCTTCCTTTTCATATTCCCACTCTGCAGCCCCTCAGTCCCTCACAGCAGAGTCTTGAAATGGCTGGCATTTAGCTATCTCTTATGAAAATGTTACGGTGCAATCATATCTTCTCTTCAGGTAATGACATACTATTTTTGTGTCATTTCATAGACCCCCACAAAGATAAAGAATGGTCCTCACTACTAGGGACAAAGCAATGAATAAAGCAGGCAGTGTTCATGTTTGTATGGATCTAGTGGCAGCTGGTGAGTCACATTTCCAGATGGTGGTTATCTGTGCATCTTCTCTGAACAACTGTTGTCCTTCTGTCCCCAGCATATGATTCTGATGGAACTGGTGCCCATGGAAGGAGGCAGATAGTCCAGCTCTGCCTTTTCTGAATATTGCAGTCCTCTCCCTTCAGTGATTAGAACAAGTAGAGTCATAAGACCCCAAATATAAGCCAGTTGACGTCATTTCTGGGATTTAGAATCTAGAAAACAGGAGAGCCAAGCTCTTCTTCTGATCTGTCACCTTAGGCAGAGATGGAGTTATCTTGAGGTCAACTGGGGCTATGTCTTTCCCTATAGGTGGAGAGACAGCTTTTCAACCGAGGAACATAGTCATGAAGAAGTAGTGGGGAGATGGAGAGGCAGACACTGAGGGATGGATAACTATGATAATTTGGGAGGTGAAAGAATAAACTGGCAGATACTACAATTCCTTATCACTTGCCGTTTGCGAGTTGCTTATTTGTTGAGCTGAACATTACTTTTGAGTTTCCTAGTCTAGAAATCTCTATCACCCAGCTTGGTGAACTGAACAGAAAACATGCTCGGCATTACTCCTCAAATGAATGAATGGCACACTATTGACTCCATCTCCAGCTAGGTGATGATGCTCAAGATTTTAAAAATAATTTTTACCTGTGTTCTCAAAGTATTTCACTGCAGATTGGTAGTGAAGAAAAAGGACTTAATCATCAGGCAGGCCTAGCTTTGACGTCTAACTTCAGAAGACATCAACATGGCTGAGTGATGTTCCAAAAAGAATAAACACTATATCAAATGAGTTTGGGGGGAGGCCATATGGAAGTCAGGGTTCAGACTTAAGCATGACAGCTGATGTATAGTTGAAAGTACCTCTGCTGTCTCTAGCCATGAAGCCACTTCTGAGAGGCTTCTGTTTTTCAGAAACTGTGTCAATACTATGGATACAAGAGAGTGTGGCAGATGTGGGCTTTACCCTCAAGGGGCTTCTGCCCCAGTGGAATGAGATGGCAATGCTGAAGCAAACAGATAAAGGATTAGTCTGAGGACATGGTCACTGGCCATGGAAATAACAAAAGAAGGGATAGAAGTGAGTGGGGCATCCCAACTCGGTGGTAAGAAGGCTTCTAAGGGAAGATATATTTCTCCAGGTCTGAATCTCAGAATCAGCGGCATCATTTAAAGTCGATACTAAGATTATTTCTTACTCTCTTGCATACTGAAACAAATAAGCCAACTTAGGCAAACACAATGCTTCAGACAGAGAAACACACAGATATGAAGGCTGAGGCCTCCACGGGTTTGAGTGCTGGAAAGGAAACTGTGTAGCAGGATGTGAAGTGGGCAGGGAGAACAGTGGGGGGGTGTGAGATAGAGGCTAACATCATTTGCTAGCCACTTCAGCTGCACTATGAGGGCAGCCACCATATCAGGAGCCAGGAATGCAAGCACAAAAGGACAAAAAGCTACCTTGAAAAGCTCTCAGCTCACCTAGATTCACCAACTTTTGTCAGGGGAGGTTTCAAGTGAATTGATTTTTTTAAATAACAATATCTTGGTCATATTTCATACCTGCTGTTACACTTTGCCATTGTGACTGATCTAGGGACAGAAAAAGACTTCTCTCTGAAGTCTTTTTTCTTGAAGGAAGCAGGAGACAGTAAATATGAGTTGCTCACCAGGAAAAATCAGTGAACTTCATTCTTACCAAGGACAACCCATACCACACAATGCTTTGCAGTAGAAATGTGGGTCATACCCATTAAAACCCAGAGTGGCTGCTCAAGCTCTCTGCTTGTGATGGATTGTAGTAGAAGTCATGTTCAAGTACTTTCCACATTGGCTGCCCTTGGACATTTTCTGATTTCTCTACGCAAAGTCATTTGTAGGGATTGCAATGTTTTATTCATGTGACTTTGAGGGTCCAGAGGGCCTAGAGGAGCAGAGGAAAATTTATCTGTGAGATAGAAAAGGGTAGAGTCCAAAATTGATCAAAATTCCGGCGAAAATCAGGACATAGTGAGATGTCAACCTATTTCCCATAAGAATGCCTTATCGTTCTCTTGCTGGGAGATCACATCCATCTTCATAGTTTTAAATACCACCTACAGACTGATGATTTTGGAATTGCACGTATATCTCAGACCTTCCCTTGAATACTCAATCCTAGTTGGAGGTCTCAGGCATCTCTAGCTTGACATGGCTCTGCAAAATCTATTCTTAATTCATTTCTACTTGTTTTCACTAACATTCTTTTCTTTCTGTATATTCCAGGATCTTTGTAAATTGCACAACTACCCACCAATTGTTCCTGGTTCCGTTTTTCTCCTCATGCCCAGTTTCTAGTACATCAACTAAGTCTTGTAGCATCCAGTTGTGAACGCCATCTCAAATCTTTGCCTCTCATTGCCATATCCATGGTCATTGCTCAAGTCCTGATCTCTATCATCTGCTCTGGAAAACCTTGCTGCAGATTCTTCTTTACTTTTGCCTTCTCATGGTCCATTATCTACAGAAACGGTTGAAGTAATGCAAATTAGATTAACAATACTCTCATCTCTTGACACACGTGTTAAAAGCTTGCAATGGTGTTTTGAATGTCACTCGCAGCTTCCCACCTGAATTATGAGGCAAAAAGGGTTATTTGTCCACTTCTGCAATCTTACACCTTGCACCTTCCCTGTTCATGTCTAAGTTTTGGTCACAGAGGCATTCTGACTACACCAAGACATGCCAAGCTCATTGACCCCTTAAGGTATTATGATCGGAATAAGATGCCTTCTCAAACCTCTATGCAGGGAACTCCTTCTTTCTTACCCCCAAAATTGCACCTTCTCTTCTTCCTTTTCCTAAAGTGTTATCTTCACCAGTACCATCGTCTATTGCACTGTACATTCTACTCACAGCAATTTCCCAAGTTCAAAATGACACCCTTGTTTTCCTGTCATTATCTATCTGTTCAGATTACATTGTGATCTACAGATATAAGAAATTCAATCATCTTGTAAATGGACTGTCTTCATGGCACTGAGCAGGCCTCCTCAGACAAGGACCTCAATAGTTGCTGAAGGAATAAACGTGTGAAAGCTTCATCCTGATCAAAAACAATGAGGGCCATGTTACATTGCGGCAGTCCCTCTCGCATTTTAATCCTGGCATGGTTCCCTAGTCTCTTTATTCCTCTCTCTCTCTCTCTCTCTCTCTCTCTCTCTCTCTCTCTCTCACACACACACACACACACACACACATCTGTCTATGACTCCATCTTTTTATTTTACCAAAAGAAATCAATCTTATTCAAGTGAATCTGAACATAGCTCTTTCTGTGACCATACAGGTATTGAACCTAAGGCCTCATACATGCTAGGCACATGCTGTATTACTGAGCTATAGCCCTCACTTACAGATATCTCAATAGTAAAATATTTTCCTCAGTTTCCATTTCTGAGAAAATTGTCCAAACACTGAGTATAAGATAATCATAGATTACTAATTTTTTTTTTGTACAACCACTGAATACTCTGTCAACAAAAACACTGACTCAGGTTCTATTATCTAATGCAAGTTAGTAGCTTGAATAAATTATTTCCCAGGTCTGTTTCTCAAATTTTGGCATCTAGCTCCTATATGTGTTAGCACTGAGCCCTTTGACAAATGTCCCAGTGTCTCCTGGCCCCAGGATACTCAGGGTTAAGAATAAGCCCTAAAATGTAAGTTCATATTCCTGTTCTTGCAACAGGAAACATGTCTTCATTTGAAAAAATTGGTGGTGGGGGTCTTTGAGGACATAATTAGTTTAAGAATCCAGGGATAAAGAAATCATCATGAATTATACAGGAAGTTCTTAAATCTATTGATAAGTCCTTATGAGAGAGAAACAAGAGGAGATCTGAACACAGTAGTCAGTTTGACCTTGGAAGCAGAGATTGTACTGCTGATGCCACAAGTCAAGGAATTCCAAAAGCCAGTAGCTGTGAAAAGGTGAGTAGTGATTTCTCCCTTGTGTCCCCAACAAAGCACAGCTTTGTGTGGCCTGGGATTTCCAGCCACCAGAACTATGAAGAAATTTATTTCTGCTATTTTCAGGTGCCAGATATGTGGCATTTTGCTACAGCCACCAAAAGAAACCAATATAGTAATCATCTCCTAGCCACATAAGCCTGGGGCCCACTTTGTGGTCGATTGCTAATGCCACCACATCTCCTGACCTCATTAGGTCAATATAATATGATGAAGCAATTAATATAGAGTAGAAACCGATGTGAATGGCAATATTATGCATCCAGTGGCAAGGCCTTATTAAAGTGAGAGCCTACATGTATACATACTCCCTGTATAGCTGGTGCTTTCCCCTCTTTCCTCTTGCTTCCTTTTCTGCAACCTCTCATTCCTTGCCTTTCCAGTCTTTAGTTAGCTAAATAACCATTTGTGTGTGTGTGTGTGTGTGCGTGCGTGCATGTGTATGTGACATCTACTTCTTTCCAAGTCTTTTTAGGCTTGGAAATTTTCTACTTCTATAAATAGTATGAAAACATTGTTAACATAGTAACAGCATGAGTGGCTAGCAGTAACTGCCTTCCTGAAGGACCCCTTTCTCCAGGAGGATATCTGCTCTTGACCCGCAGATTGCAGAGAAATTTCGCAATGTATATTTGTTACACTATGAGCAACTACAGTCCATTTTACCGTGTTGCGTATTGTAGGTTTTCTGGGAAGCCAGTATTTTGAGGGTGAACATTTTACCTGGTACATTCACCTGCACCTTGAGACCATATGGGAGTCCAGAAGGGAGGAGAAAATGGCTGCTCTTCTAAGCGACCTGACTCTTGGAACAAAAGAGTGCAATTTGCCCCACAGATTAATTTGCAGGAGTTTAAACAACAACAACAACAACAACAACAACAAAAACTTCCTAGGGTTGGATGTGAAGGGAAGGAGGCATTAATTGCCAGTGGAGTGGAATAGTCAAAGGTTGGCTGTACAAACTCTGCAGAGGTTGCCCATGGGTGTCAGAACTCATCTATCACCTTTAGAGGACCTTCTGGGACAGACGACATATGCTAACTCTTCCCCCTGGGTGCCTTGCCTGCTGCAGCAGCTGGGCCTAGATATCCACTCCACATGGCTCCACTGTAGCCAGTTCACAGATGTGCCAAACGCCCTGGAGGCTACCCGTGGCTGCTTGCACAATGGCTTGCTCTCGCTTTTTACATCAGTACCCGCTCCTTTTGCTCTGAAAGCAACTTTCCAAATTATCCCCACCTGTGTCTCTCTTCTCCCTTGAGACTGCATGCATGGATAAATTGTTTGCTGTGAGGAGCTTCTGTGGCACTTTTCGGTCCCTCTGTGCTTGACCTTAACACGCATTATTGCAGAGTTATTTGTACCCCCCTCTGATCTTGCCTTCTCCCTTTGGGGGCAATGACTTTTATTTCATACGGTCCATGTCTCCCCAGGTGCATGCATAGCACTTGGCCCAGCATAGAAGAGATATTCAGTGGTTTTTGTCAGTGAACAATTACTTACTTTGTAATACTACGTGGCAGGACATTATATAGCAATGGCTTTGTAAGCTGGGAGGGATCAAACAAGTAGAACTCCTGGTTATCCAGCTTATATTTTGGTGAGGAGGCCACGAGAATACACATACATCCACACTTGTGGAGAAAGGGGATAAAGCCTTGATAAATGTTAAATTGTTAAATTTAAATTGTTAAGTACTAGAAAAGGAACTGATGTGAAGGCAGGGAGGAGATAATAAAAGCTGGAGGGTTGTTGTGTGACAGGTACAGGGAGGTCCCTTCTAAGTGACAACATTTAAATTGACCCTGGGAGGGAGCCAGGAACCACTCAAACCAAGGGCTACAGTGGGGGAGAAAAGGGTTCTATGTATTAACAGAAAGGAGTTGGAAGTTCCAAGAAACCAAAGCGGAAAAGTGAAGATATCTGAACGGAGACCATGATGGCTAAGGCTCAGCTGTTGAGGCTGGGTGCTGGAGTCCATTTAGAACCTGTGAATATGGCTTATTTCGAAATAGATCCTTTGTAGATGTAATGTAAGATGAAATCACACTGGACCATCTCTCTCTCTCTCTCTCTCTCTCTCTCTCTCTCTGTGTGTGTGTGTGTGTGTGTGTGTGTGTGTGTGTGTGTGAAGAGAAAACAGGAACACAGGGAGGAAACCCATATGCAGACAGAGGCAGGGATTGGAGTTACAACAGCACAAGGCGAAGAGTACCAAGGGAGGCTAAGATGCCTCTCCTCCTGAGCCTCCAAAGAGGATGGAGGTTTTCCTGATGTCTTGTCTACCATCCAGTGGCCAGCACTGTGAGAGAAGTAAATTCTCGATGCTTAAGTATACTCAGTGTGATGATTTGTTATGGTAACCCTAGGAGGTCACCATGCAGGCAGCAAGGAAAAGGCTAGACTTCATTATTAGTGAGATGGAAATCCACTGGAGGATGCTAGACTAGTAATAGGACCTTGTTTGTTTGTTTTAAAATAGCATTTAAATACTCCCATTTGTTTTCCCCCTGTATTGTTAATCATCTATGCATTTACTTCTGGCTTCTGAATTTAGCTCCTTTCCCCCTACAGACATGGTAGTGCCATGTGCCATTGCTGTCTTCCTCTAGCTCCCTCCAACTCCAGTGGGAAGCATCACACATTTTGAAGTGACATTAATTAATGTTGATGCTCTTTGCTGACATTTCCATAAAAAAAGTGCTTAGTTAAGGGATGGAGCCTGCTCTTCTGATTCTCAACACGGTTTGCAACATGAGTCTAAATTCAATGACTGGCTGACTCGGTTCAGGTGCCCAATCAAGCCATTCATGGATGCTAACTGCCTGACGCTGGGGGAAAATATATAACTCATGAGAAGAATGGCCAATTGGGGAAATAGGGCAGAAGGCCCTGAAGAGCCCAGGAGAATTTAGAGTTCTCAGTTGGAAAAATTATTTCTTCATGTTGATTTGTGGAGACACTCAGCACACACATCCATTTTAGCTGGTGATATCTGATTAGGACATTGGACAGCACATGATGGAATGCCAATGATGTGCCAGCTTCTCAATCACATGTTACATTATTTATTGTATTACCTAACAGGAAAATAGGCATTGTTACAGGGATAGAAATGAGGATAGAGATTACTTGTTAGCTATCAGATCTTGTTTTGGTACGTCATGTACATCGTCTTATATATGGTCAGGGTGGTTAGGCATGGAGGTGGAGCTCCACCTAATTTGATAAGTGCTCCAGACACATCTGTGGAAAGGGCAATCGCCAATACCTGTCTTTTGTTCGCCTCCCTAGACATAGTTTATACCACCTTACGGTGGGTGCTAGGAAACTATTTGTAAAAGTACAGATGGATCATAGATAGCCCAATGAGAAGAAGTGATCGCCTTATTCCACACCCACTAAATGTATATTTCCAAATTCATGGAGAGCAAACAAAAATAGTCAGCCAAGAGGCATGGGGCTTTTCTCGTAGGAATTACTGTTGTAGTAGGAGCGGCGGGCTATGTTCCTGGCACCCGGCCGCCCGCATGGCTAGCTTTATCCAAAATAATATTCTGTATTATTTTAAACGGAAACTGTATTCTTTTAAACACTGCCTGGCCCATTAGTTCCAGCCTCTTATTGGCTAGCTCTTACATATTGATCTAACCCATTTCTAATAATCTGTGTAGCCCACAAGGTGGCTTACCAGGGAAGATCTTAACCTGCGGCTGTGTCGGGAGTGAGAATCATGGCGACTCTCTGACTCAGCTTCTTTCTCCCAGCATTCTGTTCTGTTCTCCGCCTACCTAAGGGTTGGCCTATCAAATGGGCCTAGGCAGTTTCTTTATTAATAAGAAATCACTCCCACATCAAATTACCAGGTTACAAACTGTTGATTATGTCTCTAAAAAGTCTGGAAGATGTTTAGCCCAAAGCTTATTTTCAAGTCTGCATATCAATATTTTGTCATTGGTCACAACTTTGTTCTCTGGAGGACATGTGGGAACATCTAGAGGCATACTTTATTGTCACTAGTGGGGCAGGTCTACTGATAACTGAATGGGACAAGACAAACTATTTTTAAACATCTTTTAATAAATGCACATTATCCCCACAGAGGAAACATTTAATACTATTGAGCCTGGGTAACTGCTGCCTGGACAAGTCCAACTCAAAATCAAGTAACCTGCTAAGTTCACACAAAAGACCTAGTGCCCACTGCATATAACACTTGAGTCGGTTTCAGTTCCTGGCTGAAAGTAACTTGCTGAAAGACCTCAGCATCTTGAACTCTGAGTGGACCCCTGAGGGGGTAGCTAGAAGACTCAGCATCCTGAATTCTGAGTGCATCCCTGAGAGGGTAATTTGGGTTCAAACTATCCAGATCTGCAGCAGTATGTAGAATTCCCTAGTCAGAGTGTCATCACCACTTTTCTCTAGCTTCCCACTTTTCTCTTGTTGGGATCACGTAAAGGAAATCAGTTTCTCAATTTTGCATTTCTTGCAGTCCCAGCCTAAAAGAGCACAGGCAGGGAAACAACTGGGGTTAACATAATAGCATTCAGCAGTCTGCTCAGGAGTCACTTCCAGTTGACCTTACTCTGGTACCTACTCCACCAACTGTGTTTTCCCTAGTGCCTTCCCAGTGAGACTCTCCCACTCTAAGAGCTTCTGCTGATGTATCTTGTGTGACAACCTTGTAATCAGCAGGCCTGAGCTTCCCCAGCTCCTATATGAACTTAGTCTTCTGAACCTTTGTATCTGGGAGGAGGAGGGTACCACCAGCCAGGCCGGGCTAGTACCTATCATGCACTACTACCCCCAGTGAACATTGCCATAAGGATAACCCTGTGCCAAGAACTGTATTATGGCTGTATTATATAGTTTATTTTAACCATAATTCATTTTTTCCCCAATGGCTACGTTGAAACATACAAAATGATGCCTTCTTCAAGGTCCCACTGCTTGTAGCTGGTAGAATGATCGAAGCCTGTTGATCCACAATTAGAGAAAACCGGCTGTAAATAATGGGAGGCACCATGAAAACAATTTATATTTTTATTCATCTAACTCACACAAATTGAATACCTCTGTATATTTTAATTTAATTTAATACTGTGCTAGAGGCAATCAACACCAAGGTCTCTTTAATTCTATTCCTTTAGAGTTAGTTCCCAGGAAGCCAGAGATCAAACTTCTGATACCAGTTTTTGATCTGGTCTCCCATCTCTCTGGTGGCTTCCTGAGTTTAAAGGCTAAAGTTCATAACAAAACAAGACCAAAATATTAAAATATTCTACACTTGTACCTCTACATAGAGATGTGTGTATCTCTTGGGTCAAATCACTTCTAGAATGGATGAGGGTTACATGTTCTTATGATCCTAAATCTTTATTTATTTGCCTCAGGTGCTGTGGGAGCACATTCTGCTCCTTCAGACAATAGCCTTTAAGATACCAGCCCACTTGGGCATGTTCTCTTTTGCTTTAAAATGCAGTGGGAGATGTGCCCTAGCTCTTGTGCTTCTGGCTCCCGCTTCTGGCTGCTACACTCTGTTCCTGGCCATGTAGAGGACTGATGTCTAGAACAGTGATCTGTAAGTTTCCCCCTTAAATAAATAACCTTTTTATTAATCATAAGTCTAAACTGGTGTGGGATTATTTTGTGACTTATGCCTTCACTTGAGTCCTATTTTTCTAGTCCCATGGTAGCTTGTGCTTGTCCTTGTCTGTACTGGACAGTATCAGTTCTGTAGCCATTGTGGGACAGAACATGAGATAGGTCCTACTGTGCTGTACTGTTTTGGTTCATTATTTGGTTTCATGTGCCCCCTCCAGTGATGCTCTAGAAACAATTTTTCAGTGAACAAACTTTAGTTCCTACTACATGCCAATCTCTAACAGAGGCGCTATAAACACATGCACATACATTAGTATGACATTTTCCGAAGTAGTAAGCAGACTCGGGGGTCTGCAGTCATACAGCCTGTAGGCCAGGATTTTAACTCATGCTTATCCTGATCCCAAGCTAGACCTGTGCAAGTCTGTAATCATATAGGGGGACAAGCTCAATGGAAAAGCCTGCGGACTGAAGATTCAGTCTGCTGAGCAGGCTCCATTATTACCCAGTTGTTGGACCTTGGGACATATGCCCACTCTGTGACCTAATCTCCTTGTATATAAAATAAAGATCAAACTGAAGACACCTCATGGTGTTATGTGAGGTCATCTGTGCCACTTGACACATGATTAGAATTGGGCTTAGCACACTGTATGTATCTGCATATAAACATGTCATCTTCTCCTTTGGATTAAGAAGGGGTTTAAAGTCTACATACTGTTGCCCATCGAATTTAGAGTCTGCATATTGAATGTAAAAATTTGATAGGAAATATTGAAATTTAAATGTGAGTGATTAAAATAATGTAGCCATAATTAATACCAGTGTGTGCCTCCTACGCGGCAGTTCAACATATCCATATTAAACAATCTCTGGGACTTAACACGGTCTTGTTAAATTTAATTGTCTTGTTAAATCTAAGTTAAATGTATCTTAAAGAAACCATTTAGATCATTGCTGGGCTTTAAGCTGTCTGCTCAGTTTAGAAGTGGAACCAACTACTGCTTGCAATACTGCTGATTAGTGGTTTGGCACAGTACAGTGGACATTTCTGGGTGCCCACACTGACCGAATTGCACCTGTCCAGGAGGGTCACCTGGGACCAACCCACAAGTTCCAGAGCCAGAAATATGTCTTGCTGTTTGCCAAGAGAGCAGACACGGAGAAATATGAGGTGCTTAAAAAGATTTACACAGTGGTTATGGCAGTCCGGGAAGCCACGGGGGATGCCACTCTCCTGTCTATGGGTGACAGCTGTGGTGAGCAGACAGCCCTAGGTTTGAGGTGGGGAGTGTGGGAGCTCTCCAGGGAACAGAGGCAATATGAGGAGTATGTGTGGTGAGCAACGGTTGGAGCTCGCTAGAGCTCGCTGGACGGCGGAGACTGATAATTCCCATACTCCGCAAACTGGAGGTCCAGGAGAGCCAGTGTCCATCCCACGAAGCCTAAGATCCATCAGAATGGATGGTTTAAGGGTGAGTGGGAGAGCTTTCCTTATTGGTTCTTTTCTATCCAGCCTCTCCACAGATTAAAACGGAGCCATTCATACTGGGGCTAGCCACCTACTTTATTAAGCTCACTTCCTCAAATGCTTATCTCTGCTGGGAACACTCTTAGAAACGCCAGAAACAATGTTTAACAGATGTCAGGGCACCTTGACCCGGTCAAGTTGATGGATAAAATTTGCCACCTCGGTGAAGCGGGGGAGACGGGGTTGTGTGAAGCTAACTGGGAATTAAATTACATTTCTGGCACAAATGACCTCTGATCTCTGACGTGGATCAAGGTCAGCAACCAGTCAGGGTTGGGTATGAGGCAAAGTTCGGGAGGGTAGCCAGGCCTGAATTTGGCCCTTAATAAAGAAATGCACATTTATCTTCCTGACCTGTGGGAATAAAATTTAGGAGGTAGAAATATAAGCTGACTGGGTGTTTTAGAATATTGCCCAAGAGGTCGCCAAAGGATGAAGTCCATTCTGTTGGGAAGATGGTGATAACCGACACGAGAATTATAACCTTTAGGCCCAAAGGAACTCTTCCCATGTGCTAGGTATTTGACTAAAATGCCTTTTACCAGCCTCTCCACCCTCTTTGCATGGCTGCTATTGTCATTTCCGCTTTATAACTGAGGAAAAATGGGGAGAGATGGACCATTTGCGTTAGGTGTTCAAACCAGTTTGCTGGAAGTAGCAGCGTCCAGATTTGGAACGGAGCAATCTGTATTCTTTACCAATATGCTCCACTGCCTTCTGGAATTGTCTGTGCCTTTGTATGTGTTTATGACAACAGAACACTGGCCTGCCTTCTATTAGGGTGGGGGGGGGGGGGCTTTCCTTTCCTCATGGAGGAGTTCAATGGAACAGAAGTGAAATTAGCTCCATTTTCAAGGGAAAGAAAGGCGCAAATGGGGAACGAATTTATAGAGACACATAGTTCAGCCTAGGAAAATAGAAAATCTAACAACAAATTAGGATCACAATAGAAAACAATGCATACAGCTGTGACAAAAGAGTGAGCAGTTCTCTGACACCAAAATGGAAATTCCAAGAGAAGAAAAAAGTGACCCCAAATCTCACAAAAGCGAAGGGACAGAGTTTGTGCATAGCATCTTGATTCTGTTCCCCAAATCAATTTGGCTTGCATGTTTACTATGCAGTGCTTTGCTGGGAAAAGCAGTTTTTTCTGGGAAATATACTATTTTGAAAAGCTGGGGGAAGTAGGGAGATATAGCCCTCTCCCTAAATAGATTTTTGCCTTGTCGTTGGAATTATATGCCTTGTACTTACATGGCTTATTAAAAATGCATTTTTAAATGTAGAGATGAGGATCAGAAGGGACTGTGTTTTGAGGTAGGAACAGATCAGAATTTTCAAATGTACCGTGAAGATGTCAGGGGAGTAGCGAAAGCGTTGGAAGGAAGATTGGGCCTTCCAATCCTTCCAATAAATATGTAATTTTGTCATTGCATTGTGGCTAGATATGGTGACCCTGGAAGGACAAGCCGGGAGCATGCATGCTAAATTATCCAAGCAGTGATAAGAGATCCTGTGTCATGGGCGCTGCCCTGGCAACCTAGAATGTATGGGGTAGATTTACTTTCATTATTCTAGTTTTGGTAATTATTTAACCATCCAAAGACCTAAGGAGCTATATTTAATCACTGTCTTAGCCTCAAAAATATTCCCCTTTCTTAAATAAAAAAATAAAAACTATTAAAATGAAATAAAATAAAAATTTATTCACATTTTTAATAAGGTATAGCGACTGTAAAAAGCTTAGGTCACAGTTCTTAAAATCTTACTCAATTCTGCTTCTAACTTTATCACAGGAATTATTTTCCCAAAATGTCAAGCACAGCTGGGATGATAGGGTTTTTGAAAATGTGGCAATGTGGTCTATGTAGATCTACTGCCTTATAAACCTTCTGGATAGTCAGAGGGTTTTGACTATGTGGAATCTGAAAGAAATAAAAATATAGCTAAAGCTACTGAAATGGACTCATATTTTGAAAAGAAAAATAAAGTAAAATATAAATATTTAAATGTTTCTTCTTCTTATTAATTATTATTATTATTCATAGGTGGGGGTCAAGTCCAAAAAGCCTGGCATATTTTCCAAAACAGTGGAGAAAATGCCCATTTGAGCCAAGCCTTCCTTTTCCTTTCTTCTTGGCTTCCTTTTCCCCCTCCCTTCCCTCACCTTTCCCTTTTCCTTCCCATCCTTTTCCTTGTCTTTCTTTCTTTTTTATTTTTTTATTTTTTTATTTTTTTTAAAATTTATTTATTTATTAAGGATTTCTGCCTCGTCCCCACAACCGCTTCCCATTTCCCTCCCCCTCCCTCGATCAAGTCCCCCCCCCTCATCTGCTCGAAGAGCAATCAGGGTTCCCTGACCTGTGGGAAGCCCAAGGACTGCCCACCTCTATCCAGGTCTCGTAAGGTGAGCATTCAAACTGCCTAGGCTCCCACAAAGCCAGTACGTGCAGTAGGATCAAAAACCCACTGCAATTGTTCCTTGTCTTTCTTTCTGATGGGGGTCTCCGTACATGGTCCTGGCTGGACAGAAACTCACTATATAGACCAGGCTAGCCTCTAACTCTGCCGGTGCTGAGTGCTGAGGGTTGAAATCAAAGACTTCCGCTATAGGCAGCACCTTAGCCGTTCTTTCCCTTTTTATATTCCAAATGTGAGGGTCACTCCTGAGTATTTGAAATGAAAATAGATGTAGTCCAGGCAAAATAAAATGAGTACCACTGCTGCACAAGCCAGAATGAAGAAGGGAAGCGACGTCCAGTCCAAAGAGTTAACTATGGCCAAGGGCAAAGTAAGTCCTGGGGACTGGGAAGCACCAGCGCTGTGTTGGGAGATCTCCAAAAAGAAACTCTTGAATCCCAAAATCAATCTACAAAGGAAAAGGGGAAAACATGGAGATTTGCTGCCCTCAGTTTACCTGAAGTCAGAATAGGATGCAGAGGAGACACTGGAGAATGAGAACAGAGAAAAGGAACAATAAACAACAACAACAACAACAACAAAACAGCCTTGGGAAGAGAGATGGAACTCAGCTGGTAGAGCGCTTGCCTAATGCTCAAAAGCCTGAGGTATCGTGGGTGTGGAGACTCACACGTGCGATCCCAGAGTTAAGGGTGGGAGCATCAACAGTTCAAGTCATCTGTGGCACAAAGCCAGTGCAAGGCCAGTGTGGACTACATGAGACCCTGTCCCAAAGGGAAAAAAATATTCACTGGAAAATTCCAGAAAAAGTACAATTATCAAATGTGAGGATTATGTAGTAAATGTTTTAGTTACCTCGCAGCCAAAATTATCTTAACTGCCGTTTTGATTTCTATAGATTGAGATTTCTCCACACAGAATGAAAGCACATGAGAAACGTACAAGATACCTCTCTATTTTAAAATGTCAGTGTTAAAGAAAACCACAGAGATGTAGCCCGGGAGAAGTTAGAGCATGGAGAGGACTATCCATGGAAGAATATGCCAGTGGTGGTGGCAAATGACAGTACTCTGACCAGTTCTAAGTGAGCTTTTACTTGCTTTAACGGTCTGGTCTACTCCCTCAGTCTGCCCTGAATACTCAGCCTGCCTGCACCCTTCTTATCCTTGCCATGTCAATCTAAGATATTCTCAGCAGGTCCTTCTCCTTCCTCTAATATCTTTTAGAAAACATGTGTTAGTTTGCTAAGGCCACCATTACAAAGTACCAAAAGGTGAGGCATATAAAAATGTTCATTTCAAACAGTTTGTATTTCCTTTGGTTTCTGGCAAGACCTGGGGCATGCTCACAAATGTTTTCCCAGCCTCTGACCCTCACGAGTAGAACCATCATTTGCTATAACTGTTTCCAGGAAAAGACCTGGGTCAGAAAAGGGACCAGGTCCTTAGATACATCTAACAGAGGTCTCACTTGTATGTGACAAGGCACTAGCCTGGGGTGTCAAGAACATTCTTAGTCTCAGCCTGTCCAAACATAGCTTTGGTTAAGCCATCTTCTCTCCATACCTTGCATCCTCATGGTGAATAGAACACTGTTCTGTGATGCTCTAACATCCCAGAAGTTACATACGCAGCCTCTCAACCAGCTGCCTGCATTAGGGATGAAGATAAAACAAATCTCCAGGATTTCTTTTCACCTTTGTGCTTATTCTACTATTATATAAATAAAGTATGTGGTTATAATCACATTTATGTCTTCACTCAGTTACGTAGTTTGAGGTCAGAAATGTCCCACTACCTCTCATGTTCCCAGGATCCAGTTATAGCTTCAATATAATACCTGTTTACCTAATACCTGTTGAAAGAGAATATGGGATTTCTAGAAAATTCATCTCACCAATGCTATTTCCTGCTAGTTCTTTGTACACTAGAAGTTGGTAGCACACATTTTTGGTGTTTTCCCCCCACATTCTTATAAACTTTCCAAATGCAAGAGTTCACTTGTTTTTTTCCAATCACCATGTGTTTGTGTAGGTATTGTGATAGTGAACACAATTGCTTGAAAGGGAAATGTTTGAAGAATTTTTGCGGAGTGAATGGGTGTTTTCTGCATGAAATGAATTAATCACGACATCAGGTCAAATAGACTGAGGGTCTTTTTGAGCTTTGAAAAATTGTGTTTTACTTTCTCAAGCATGTTATCTATATGAAATTTAATCTCAGTCTTCCTTTGTACTTATATTGATTGGTTAGTCACAGAGAAACCATATGGTCTTCACATTCTCTAAATTCATTAGGAATTGAGCCAAATTTCAATACAAGGAACTCTGAGCTGGGTTTTTCTTTTTAGCTCAGAGATCTCTTGAATCTCTTATCTACAGCACAGATTTCTTTCAAATATTCTGTAAGAGATGCTGATGAATGATACAGAGAAACCATTAGAAGAAGATAGGTAGATTAGAAGAAACTAGATAGATGGACTGATGTGGGATTCCCCTCTGTATGCTGTGAATACCATTGGTTAGTAAAGAAACTGCTTTGGTCTATAGCAAGGCAGAACTTAGCTAGGAGGGGAAAACTAAACTGAATGCTGGGAGAAAGAAGGTGAAGTCAAGGAGAAGCCATGTAGCCCCACCAGAGACAGATGCTGGAACTTTACCCGGTAAGTCACAGTCACCTGGCGATACACAGAGTAATAGAAATGGGTTAAATCAAGATGCAAGAGTTAGCCAATAAAAGGCTAGAGCTAATGGACCAAGCAGTGATTTAATTAATAAAGTTTCTGTATGATTATTTAGGGGCTGAGCAGCTGGGAACTAACTCACGGCCTCCTACAACAACAGACCTCAACTCTGACTCTTATTTTAGTTCATCTGACAAATCAGAACAATAACTTTGTTATGTTTTAGATCATTTCTGTCCTTATATGTGTATACACACACACCAACCTGCATACACAGGTGGAACAGTATAATGGTTAAAGGCAAATCTTAATATTGGATAGATTTTGTTTAAATTTTATTGCTGTTACTTAGAGCAATATGAGATATTAGGTTGTACTTAATGCTAGCTTTCAAAAGATGATAAAAATTTCAAACCCAGTATTTTCCTTTTAGTGAATTCAACCTTAGTGTCATCCCTCAGTCCGAATACCTTGGTGAACTTTTCATACCTATGCTACTTGTAGTATACTTAACTGACTGTCCCTCAGTAAAAACAAACAAACAAACAAACAAACAACAAACAAACAAACAAGCCAAAAAAACTGCTTGAGGAAAAGATAGTTTACCCATTTGTTGGAATACTGTGCAAATATTTAAAAGAATGAGGAAGCTACGAATGCTGATGAGGGAATATATACTGAACATAGCACTGGAAAAGAATTCAATTTATAGAAATAATGCATAGAGAGATTAATATTTATTTTCAAAGTCAGTTACGTCATCATACACAGCAGGAAACAAATGTGTTTATATATACATACAGGGAACAAGGACACTCGCTCCAATTTCATTATATAATATTTTGCTTCTAGAATATAGAAAATTTATAAGACTTTCCCTCATTTCCTAATATGGAGACAGAACCAGTTAAGTTAGGGGCCCACTTCTAAGAGAAACCTACTAGCAAGGGTACAGAAACCTAAACTCCTAGGGTAGAGCACAGCCCTGATTGGTGCCTGTACACAAGGCATGGAGAAAGATGACCCATAATAGTCACAGAGAATGTAAGGAGAAATAAGACCCATTTGTGACAGTCTTCTCATGAGCAGCAGAATAAGAGACCTGAGTGTTTCCCAGCTGAAGCAAGCCTGCCTTCATTTTCTAACCCTCTCCTATACAACCCTTCACAGGGTTACTGTGGTGAGTACTGAGAAGTAGTAGGAGACCTGGAGAGACCTTCTTTGTGTGCCATGGTGCATTCACTAAATGTCCAACATCTCTCTGCTGAAGACTTGTAGCAGCTAACCTGGGAGATTGATTTTTACAAGGCACAAAAACTTTCGAGTATTCTGTATTGCTCCTTCCTTAAACATGGTCCTGACTTTTGGTATCCTGAAAAAAAAAATGATATGCAAACCATTCCCTGAAATGAATCTTGATTGGTTCTCAGACCCAAGTTACAATTAAGTTCCTTGGAAACAATGTGTTATTTCTCTGTTTTTCTAGCTTCCACAGATTCCTGGCTGTGGTGCATTTGCTGTGATCAAGGGAAGTATTTGTGGAACGCCTGTCATGCGCTCATCAACAGGCCATTTACTGTCTAGGACAAAATGAGGTCACATGGTTGCCCCGCTTCTATTTAGTCCTTTCTTCTGTGCTTTCAGAGTGAACTTTCCAGAGCCCTGGTCACACTGCAGCATCTTGACTTCCTTGGTTATTGAGCGACACCCTCTGAGGATCAGTTGCAGTATTTGTTCGATTCTTCATTTGTTTTATTTCTTTTTTTAAATAGGTCAAGAAAAAAAATCATTTCCCATCACAAGGTTTCAAGAAGTTCAGAGCTTCATATACTTAGTTCTTCCAACTAATCATATCTTTTAGGACTCAGGTAAAATGCTCCTGTTTCTTCAGTACTGGTCTCAAGTTACCAGATGTAACCCTTTTCTCATATTCTATACTTTCATTGTTCCTTGTGATTCTCTGAGCTATGAAGACTGTTCCAATAGGTTCTCTTCCCATTGTGGTAAAAGTTGAAGATTCCATTGATCGAACTGAAAATGTCTTTAGGGTTTTGCATTATGATAATTCTTTGCAAAAATCATTGATTTCTAGGTATATGAGACTACAGTCTCGTCACGTATCCAGGTGATGAAAAGTATTGCATCGCATCAGTCAATTCTCTATTGTTTCCTCTCAGCGTTGGTTAAATTCTTTCAAGGCTGCAAATCATCTTACTGGTCTAAGAAAGTTTGTGGATGTGCATATGGGGGGAGATTTTCTTTTTCCAACTAAGAAGGTTTTAAAAGCCGATGTTTAAAAGGCCAGTGATAGTGGACATTAAGTGGGTTGCTTCTATGCCTACTGCTATTAGTTGATATAAAATAGACATGATATTAGATTTTCCTTCACAAGACCACAAATGCTTTGAGACCAAGACTTCTATTTTATTCTTCGCCCTGACCCTTTAGTCACTAGCATACTGCCATGCTATTATCATAGTGGAGCCTTTTTAAATGTTTGTTGAGATAAATACTGAAAGGGAAAAGCATATTAGTGTTTATTTTCCTAAAATATGTCATGACTTCAAAACACAGCAGAGCTTCTGAAGTATGATGAAGTCTTTTTGCCAAGGTATGTTGTTCCCAGTGAAATTATAGTAAATGTCACACTCTTTTTTTTGCCAGTCATTAAAATATCATTTATTGTTTGTTATCCTCCCTCAAGTTAATAGTCCCTAACAAAGATGCCATTCTGCAGAAAACAGGCAGTGCTTATAGAGTAGCACATAAATTGCTGCAATTTGTGACTTCTATTTTTCAAATATATAACAATCTGCTTTATGCCTTATCCAAGGAGAGTTTTTTTCTGTTATTTTCCCCTGATCAGTCTCATTCTTGCCTTGAAGATATTCCAGTGCTTATTATTGGTTCACTAGAGTGGATTAATTATTCCTGTTCACAAAGGTGTTTAGGTCTCAAATATGTGATCAAAGTTACCAGAGCCATATTCTTCCACGTCAGGATTCAGTGATGTGTACTCAGACTGTGGGCACAATTAGATCCTGGGCAATTAATTCACAATTAGATGCTCCTAAAGACAACTTTGATTGCCTTTGTAAAAGGATCTGACTCACATTTTAATATCTTGGATTTCTAAAGAATACATCATTAATTCTTAATGCTTCTCTCCTGCTTTTGGAGCACCAGGCTGGAAAATCACATGGGACAGTTGGAGCAAGATTTCCCTTTTAGAATTTTCTTATATTAGACATGTTACTCATGGGTTTAGAATTTACCCTTATTCTCATTCCTGCTAGAGTAATCCAGGGAACACAAGAAATCAGGCCTAAATAGATCAACAGGATGAGGTCTGGAGACAGCTCTCAAATCATAACATGGAAACAAGAAAAAGCTCAACAGGCGAAACCAGCCATCTTTACATTTACAGCCAAGTCCCATTCCATGTCTTCTTGGAGAACCTCATAGTCCTCAACCCAGACTTTCAAAGTCAAGAATTAGAGTTAAACAAGCACTTTAAAGATGCCAAGGAAATTTGTGAAATTGTGTCCTTTATTTAAAAACACCATTCAAATATTTTCTTTGTCTTTCCACATCTATCAGTGTTTTAATTAAATAATACATTTTGATTAACATGCAATAATTGTACATATTGAACAGGTACAGTGTGATATTTTAGCACTTGTCTAGAAAAAGAGTTGACCAAATTAGGACAATAGTGTTTTTGTCTGTCATATCTTTATGTATGGTATTGTCAGTGTATATATGTATCTATGTATGTATGTATGTGTATGTGTGTGTGTGTGTGTGTGTGTTTGTGTGAGTAGGTGTAGTATATAATATAGCTATCTCCCTGCACTTCCTTCTTGTTTGGTACCCATTACCCAAATTTCCTTGATCTTCTGTCATCTTTGCTTTCCCCAGAAGACAAGACAATGTTATTCAGTCAAAAAAAAAAAGTACCGTCTTTTAAATCATAATTTGCAGAACTAGGGGGATATCATCATGGTAGGTAAATGCTCCCCCACTAAGCTATATATCTAGTCCTAAAATGTGCTGACTTGAAAGATGTTAAAAGTAAACGAAGAGATATATATTTTTTCAGTAAGTGAAAACTGTAAGAAAGAAGTTGGAATATTATTGAATAGATTAGACGTGATGACAAAACCATAAAATTCTATACTTTCAAACTGTACTTCACAATGACGACATAACAATTATGTGGAGGTAGATAAGTGTCACCAGTGAATGGGATGAGTAAGAATATCCTATTTAAAACAGCAATGGGTGACGGAAGAGTAGGGTACAGGAGGGTTTATGGGGAAGAATGACTAACATTAAAGCCCTTTGAAAATGTCTTATGGAACGCTAATACTGTAGAAATTTCCTAAAATATATACATGTACACGTGTAAAAGATGCTTGCGTGGAGTTACTATATAACAGGGGTGGGGAGGGGATGGGGAGGATGCCTTTCTTTCCCAGACAACACTGGCTAAGAAGTAAAAAGCCTAGAAACATGAATGGGTTACCTCTTTTTGTATTTCTGGTCAGTGGGTCTTTCCCAAACATTGCAGGCTATTACTCTTGCTCTTAATTGTCCTCCCGAACTTGGGGGTAACACCACATACCATAGTTAGAGTGCATGGAAAAACCAAGCTGGTACCAACCTCAAAGACTCATTCCTACTGGAAAGCTTAAAGCTATTAAATAGTACCATTAGGTGCCATGTATGCTGCCAGGGGATGAAAGCCAACCTCAGTCTCACCTAGCTGTGAAGCCTGTAAGCTGTAACAGCTACTGCCCCGGAAAGAGACACCCATTGGTGTGATAGTGGTAGAAATATTATGGGCATAAGCAATCACTTTCTGATTGGATGTAAAGCCCAAAGATAGACTCATGTCTGGTATCTGTAACTGATGTAAAACAAATAACAAAAACAAACAAACCCTAACTGACTGATTAGGTCATTGACCTTAGGAGAGAACCCAATACTATTATTCTGCTATATAGACACAATACTAAATTACCCCTTAGAGCTTTTATCTTTCTGCCCATAGATTTGTACATCTCTTAACCATTATCAGGGGAACTTCCCTTTGAAGTAGATGGTGATTAATACGCAGACCGGCAACTAGTCAGCATGCACAGACTAAGAGACAGGAAAGTACGTGGTTCTAACTGGGACATCTATATTACACTTGTTTCTCTTGAGGTTCAGGGATCATTGTGGAAGAGAGGGGCTGAAACAGTGTAAGAAAGACAGGAAGTGGGTGTTGTACGTAGCAAGCTTTGCTAGATATGACAGTTTAGCTGCATATATGAACTCATAATGGCTTAGGCATCCATGAATAAGAGTTGCTTAAGGTCAGACCAGTGAAAGATCTCAGCATGGATGCTGGTGGTTATGGAGACCTGTCCAGCTATTGGCAGCTGATGGCAGAGAGATAGTCACTTTTCTTTATGAGTGCAGGCCCCTGGGCTACTCATGCTTCTATAGTTAGCCCTCCATTCATGCACATGTACGTAGCCCTAAATAGGCTCAGTGGATATTGAATTTCAAAAAGAGAGAAAGCACATGAAATTTGGAAGGAAAAGGAGGAGGAAATAGGAAAGGATTTGGACAGGATGCAATGGGGGTCAGTGGATTGGATCCAAGCACATTGTATGCATGACTCTCAAATAAAATATTTAATAAAAATAAAATGGCAGTAGGAAAGTGAAACATTTAAAAAATTTTAAATATAGACTAAATATAGACAAAACTTCAAGTTTTGTTGAACGACACTAAAACTGGTTTGAACAAGCGAGGTGGTATCTATCATTCCTATTCAAGGCATCTCAACACAGTAAAGATCCTACTTTTACTCTTAATTTAATTTTTTTTTTTTGGTTTTTCGAGACTGGGTTTCTCTATAGCTTTGGTGCCTTTTCTGGAACTAGCGCTTGTAGACCAGGCTGGCCTCGAACTCCCAGAGATCCGCCTGCCTCTGCCTCCCGAGTGCTGGGATTAAAGGCGTGCGCCACCACTGCCCGGCTTCTTAATTTAATTTTAAGTATAATGCATTTCCAACAAAATACTAACTTTGCTACTAAATTAGATATATTGATTTTTTAAAAATAAAATCCAAAGTTATATAAGACTTGGTAGGAGAACAGTGACCAGACAAAGCTGTAGGGGTCTGTTTGTGCTTCATGGCATCTTTTGGTATTATAGTCTCTTCAGGTAACTGTGTGTCATTGGTTCACTATGAGACAGAAAATTCAAGAATAAGGTAGATTTAGAAACCCAGTGTGTCACATGGTGTTGTTGATGATAATGATGATGATTTTTTAGATTGCATTTTTAGAGTTGGAGAGATGGTTTGACCTTTTGCAAAGGACCTGGATTTGGTTCCCTGCACCAGGGTTGGGCTTTATGTACATGTGGTGCATAGATAGAAAAACAGGAACACACATATACGTATAAACTAAGAAACATTTTTAAAAGAATATGTTTTTAGTAAATGTTGCTAGTCAGCTGAATAACAATTTAAAATATTATTTTACAAAATAAAATAGATCCAATTTATTTTTATGTACAAAAAGAAACTCTAAATGAATCATCATTCAAAGTATACATTAACAATCTTTTCCAGCACTGGAGGAAATCTGGGCAAAACTTCCTCTAATTTGGACCTATGGAGAATTTATTCCTAGAAGTCCAGATGTGAAAGCAGATTAATAAATTAATTATATAGGGCAAACCACCTTGAGATAAGTCAAAAAACCAATTGCAAATAAATAGTATTCCCAACATACCACAGAAAAAGTTCAGTATCCTTAACAAATAAAATATTTACTACTAGAAAGAAAAACAAATTATACTATTGAAACATGGGCAGAGGGAATAAATACAAAATTTATAAAATGATAGAGACATGGGTTTTAAATGTATGAAGTAATATTCAACATCACTTACATTGAAACAAATGCTAGTTACATTTCATTGACACGCTAGTTCTCATTGCTCAGAGCGGTGAAAGTTCAAAGCCTGACAATAAGTTTTCTCTGGGTTGCGGGTAAACAGACTCCCATAGGCACTGCTAAGAGGAATGCAAAATAAGGGACTGTACAATCTTTACTGAGGGGACTTGGGCCTTCAACTATTTTTCTGTTTTCAAAAAGTGTGTGTGCGCGTTTGTGTGTACCACAGTCCACATGTGGAAATTAGGTGACGGTTTTCAGGGTTTGATTCTTTTCTTTGCCCGTGGATTCTGGGGATTGAATTAGTGTCATTAGGCTTGCTGCAAGGTCCTTTATCCACTGAGCTGTATCGCTGGCCTGGCACTAATGACTAAAACAAAATATGCCTCCTTCCAGTCAGCAATCCAAGTTCTATGAATTTGTGCTGAAGGCACAATCCAAATAGGAAGACATGTACACTATTTTACTTATTTCAATGACATCTAGAAGAAACTATTGAAACGTGAACATAGCAGACTGGCAGAATAAATGATGGTACATGCATTCATGGATCCATTCATTGCCTAGTTGTGAGTAGACAGGGTTAGAGTTTATTACATAAGTAGAGTGATCTCTGAGAAGTATTAATAAATGAAAAAAAACTTTTTGCAAAGATCTTACACATTACTTTGTGTAAAAGACACAAGGAGGAAGAAGAAAATATATACACATATACTTGTTTTATTAAAAGAATGAGAGGAAGAAAAAATCAGATACATGTTTCTGGCTTTACAGGACACCATTAGTCTGATTCTACTTTTTACATAAGTTTTGGTAGGCAGAAGTGTGTCAGTTCTCTGAATAGTAAAAATAGATCCAAAAAAGGAAGAAAACATAAAACTACGAGCCTCAGATGGTGGTTATATAGACCTGTTCACTTTGGTATAAAATCATCAAACTCAAGATTAGTCCTCAGTGTGCATTTGAGATACATAAAATTTGTTATATGAAGCCCCTCATTCTGAACAACAAAATCTAATAGAATTCACATCAATTGTTGAGCCTCCCTTTGAAACTGAAGTCAAATTAAATGTTGTAGTCCCTATATACCTGGGGAAGATACATTCTAAGACCCTATATGACAACTATAAGGAAGTATAGTAATGAATTCTGTATATACTCTACTTTTTCTACCTATTCACTGTATAGTATACTAAATAGAGTAGGTATCCTAAAAAAAAAAAAAACAATAAAACCAAAGAATTGTAACATTCTACTGTTATAAGATTTATTTAAGAAATCTATTGATTATTTCTGGAATTTTCAATGTAACAATTTTGGATTGTGGTAGAATGATGTAACTATGACTATAGAAAGGTGAAATGGCAGATGAAAGACTAGTTTCTTTTTTCCTCCTTCAGTACCTTATCTACCAATCTGTAATTACGGGTTTACATTCCCACATCTCTGGCTAGATCAAGAGTTTAGGAAAGACATGGACCATATCTCATCTGTTGCTCATTCCATAGTGCATCAAACATGATGTCATGGAAGGTATCTAATTCCTACTTAACTAAAAATGAGGTGGGAAGAATCTGGAAAGGTGGCGCCGTAGTTAATAGTGATTATTTCTCTTGCAAAAGATCAGCGTTTGTCCCTAGCACCCACATTGGGTGGCTCACAGATGCTTTAATTCCAGCATGTCTGAAACCCTCTTCTGGCCTCCATAGGGCCCTGCATTCACATCTACACACACCCCTCCCATACACAAACACATAATTAAAAATAAAATACATCTTACAAAACATTTAAAGGAGTAATAAAATGACGCAGGTACACATGGTTTTCTTTTCTCCACCTTATCCAGATGCCTCAGCAATATGGTTTTCAGACTATGTCTAGGCTCTCCTTTAAAAGATTCTTATTAGTTTATGATTATTTGTACCCTAACCTGAAGGAGAATACATTTGTAAAGGGAAGAGAAGACAATACAAACATATATAAAAACAAAGATTTTCTTTTAATATATATAATAGAATTACAACATTATTCAAGATGCAATCCATGAGTCAGTATCAGCAGGCAAAATCCACAGAAGCTGGTAAGACTTTGAGCTTGACTCATTCTTATTTTTCTATGGCCTTGAGTTCCATCATTAAATTATTTATTTGAAGCCTCTGAGTTCTTTTTAAGTAAGCACTCATAGCTATAAACTTTTATCTTACAAAGACAAAACCACATTAATAGACAGAGGGAAAAAATAAAAACTAGGGTAGAGATTAATGAAGAAGAGACTAAAAGGAACACTACAAAAAATAAATGAAACATAATTTGCTCTTGGAATAGAAAAATAGGACTGAAAAATTCTTGCTCAAACTAACCAAAATAAAAGACCACAAATTCATAAAATTAGAGATGAAAAGGGGACGTTATGATAGATACTAATGGAATTCAGAAAATCATTAGGTAATATTTAAAAAAAACCCATAAGTTCTAATAAACTGGAAATTCAGAAGAAATGGTAGGATTTCTAGACACTTGTAACCTGCTAAAATTAAATCAACATGATACAAACAACATAAACAGATCTATAATGAGTAGTGAGATTGAAGCATTATTAGTCTTGTAACAACAAAAGCCCAGGGCTAGATGGATTCTTGGCTGAGTTCTACCAATCCTTATCCTTAAAACAAAAATCTAATAATAAATCTCCTCGGGCTTCTTCTTAACAAAGAAAGGAAAGGAATGCTATAAAATTCGATTAATGAAGCAAGAATCACCCTGATATTCAAGCTGTATAATAACACAACCATAAAGGAAGACTCTACCTCATTTATTCAGATGAATAGAAATGTTCAGTAAAACACTTGCAAAACTGAATTTAACAACACACTAAAAAGACCAAACAACAGGGTCAATTTTGATTTCAGTCTAGGAATGAAAGAACAATTCTACATATGCAAATCAGTTAATGTAGCATAATACATAAGTAGATGTAGGGACAGAAATTACTCAGTTATTTCAACAAGGTTTAGAAAATGTCTCTGGCAAAGTTCAAGATCATGCATGATAAAACCCTCAATGTGAGTAGGAAGGAAAGAAACATAATAAACCCTACATATGACAAATATATAGGTAACACAATGAATGAAGAAATACTGAAAACATTTCCTCTAAAGTTAGGAATGCAGTCAGCTTGTCTCTCTCCCCCTCATTCTTGAATAGAGTACAAGGACTGTTAGCTAGAACAATTGAACAGAAGAAATGAAAAGGAGACATGTATGAAGGGAGAAATCAGGTGGTCCTTTATTTATAGGTGATATGATCCTGCTCTCAGAGCTTCTGAAACATAGATTTAGGAAGACAGTTCGTTAGTCAAGTACCAACATGTGGACCTGGTTTTGCTTTTCAGAAACCACTTAAGAAGTCTGGCCATGATGACAAGGCATAGCCTTATATTTCTAACACTGGGGCAGCACCTGCAGGAAGATAATAGAGCCTGCTGCAAGCCAGTTGAGCCTACTTGTCCAGTTTCAGGCCAATGAGAGACCTCATTCTACCAGCAAAGGGAGGATAATATCTTCTGGAATGACATGAGCAGTTGTCTTCTGGCCTTTGCACATCTGTACACAGATGTTTATGTACATCTTTATATGCATATATACATGTACACATGTACAAACATATACCCACTCAACCAAAAACAACAATGCACCCCTAAAGACTCCACCAGAGTTGGGCGTTGGTGGCACACGCCTTTAATCCCAGCACTCGGGAGGCAGAGGCAGGCGGATCTCTTTGAGTTCGAGGCCAGCCTGGTCTACAAGAGCTAGTTCCAGGACAGGAACCAAAAGCTACGGAGAAACCCTGTCTCAAAAAATCCAAAAAAAAAAAAAAAAAAAAAAAAAAAAAAAGACTCCACCAGAAAACTTTCAGAACTAAAACCTTGAGCAAAGTACCAGAATTCAAAAATTAACATACAAAAATCTGAGACTTTACCTGGGGGTCTTTCTCCCACTGTCTATACTGCATTCGCTCTAATTAGGTGTTCTGATATCACTATTGTTTTATTTCTAGCGATGTTTGATACCCTGGGCAATTGACTACTGTCTAGTTCTTTTGGACCAGGGAAGCTAGTTTTCATGTCTCATCTTCTGAATTAGCTTCTCCTTTTTATAAATACAATACCCTTTCAAACCTTGTTTATTAATTATATTACTGTTTGTATTTGTTTAATCACTTAACAGAAAGACACGCTTGCTAACAATAGCCTTTATAAACAAGAGTTAGAATAAACCTAGCTAGAGGTAAAAAAATCTGTACAATGAAAAATTTTAAACACTGAAGGAAGAAATGGAAGACTCTAGAAGATATAAAGATGATGGGACTGGAGAGATGGCTCAGAGGTTAAGAGCATTGCCTGCTCTTCCAAAGGTCCTGAGTTCAATTCCCAGCAACCACATGGTGGCTCACAACCATCTGTAATTGGGTCTGGTGCCCTCTTCTGGCCTGCAGGCATACACACAGACAGAATATTGTGTGCATAATAAATAAATAAATATTTTTTAAAAAAAGATATAAAGATGTTCATAGAACAACAGAACTAATCGTGAGAAAATGTGAATTATTGAAAATGATTTACAGATTTAATGTAGTCTCCACGTGGCTTTCAGTAACATTCTTCACAGAACTAGAAAAAATACTAAAATTAGTATGGAATCCTAAATATCCAAAATAATCTTGAACAGAAAAAATTAATGGTGGAGGTATCATAACACTCACTCTCAAATTATGCTACAAAATTTAATAACAGAACCAGTATGCTAGGGGCACAAAAGCAGACATGCAGATTAATGGAATGGAAACTCCAGAAATAAATCTATTCTGGTACTTCCTCTTAATTTCTGACAAAAGTGAAAAACAATCTATTAGAGAAAAGATAGACTCTTCATAGAAATGGTGCTGGGAAAACCAAGTATCCATGCATAGCAGAATGAACTAGACTTCATGTCTCTCACCTTGCACAAAATTTTATTCAAAACGGACCACAAGAGCTTAATATAAGACACGGAACTCTGAAACTTCTAGAGGAAAAACAAGGATAAGGTTCTTTGAGATATATAGACAAAGGCTTTCAGAAAAACACTTCCAAGATCAAGAAATAGTAACAAGCATTGACTGCTGGGATTTCATGATATTAAGAAACTTTTGCTCAACAATGAAAACAATAAACAGAGTGAAGAGGCATCTCACAGAATGGTAGCATATTTGACAGCCATGTTTTTATGACTAGATTTTAGTTGCATACATGTTTACATATGTACTTAAAATATTTTGGTTTAAAATTGTATGTCTATGTGCACATCTCTGTGTGGGTGTATGCATGTGCTCATGGACGCCAAAAGATGGTGGCAGAACTTTAGCAGCTGTGTTACGGGCTTTCAGACTCCTTGACATGGGTGCTCACATAACACGTGACCGAGAACAGTGGTCTAAAGTTCTAAAGATGAGGGGAGTCAGACTCCCCATTCCTTCCACCTCATGATGGCCAAGCTGGTTAATTCCTGTGGCTATCCCTCAGAGCTAAATGATGCATGTCAATGACCCTCAATGGGCAGAACCTTGGACACACATTGGCAGATAAGTGAGAACTCAGGGGATATTATCTGTTCTGGTGAATTCCAACATGATCATCTTCCTCCTCTCAATTTTGTGAAGCTATGACACTGTATTCTCCAATTACAGAAAAGAAAACTGGGAAGAATTTTAACCCTTGCCTTAAGCAGTTATTCTTAGTTAAATACCTTCTCAATCAAATGGGTTAGGCCTCTTTAATAGTCATGTACTTGAAGGTCAGTACAGAATTTTATTTTATGATTAGGGAAAAATTTCTCATTATTGCTTTCTTATTTATATTTTAGGTGTGTAAATCAACAATAATATCATAAACAATAAGTAAGTTGACGAGCATGATCCCTGACATCATAGCATTACAGTGTTGAATTAGTCCTTTAGACATGGCTTCGCCGCACCCCCCACCCCCACCCCATCATCCCATGTCATGGTATGCTGAGGGGAGAACTTCTAGGAGGCTCCTGCCAGGGAAAAATCATCCTGTTCGACTGTGTTGGAACTTGTACAAGACCGAAGAAATTCTGTGTTCCCTTTCTTCCTCCTTAAATAGAATAAGTAGTCAAGAAAGTCCCTGGAGAAGTAACAAGATCTGATTGAATTTTTCAGTTTTTTTTTCTGTTATTCTATCAACTTCACTTGACAGCAGAGGACAAACTGCCTTTCAAATGCTGTAAGTGAACGCACCAGTGATTCCGGAGGAAAAACGCGGGTTATTAAGTGGGAACAAGTCTCTCTGAATATATTTACACCAACTCGGGGAAACCATTGTCCTCAGAAACCTCTGTGACAATCTATTTTCTAGTCTCAGCAATGCTTTAAGTTTGACAGATGATAATAAAATACAGCGAAATTACCTTTGAGCTCTGACATGTACAGCCGTCTCTGCATTCTTCATGTCTTGATTTTTTTTTTATTTTTCTAACACAGTCATCTATTTTCAATGTTATTTCCAAGTACTTGAGTCTGATGTCAGGGGAATAGAGCTAGTGAGACCAAAGCCATACTCGTAGGGGATACAAAATGTATTATCTGTATATGTTTACATCTATGCCCAGTATGCATGTACCAACACATATTAAGAATCAGAAGGACCTTTCATCTCATTTCTTTCTTCATTATCATCAATCAAACAAAATCAAAATAAGTACACCACAAAGGTCATATAGCAAACTAGTATTGAACTCAGGCTTGACACCAGACCCTACCCAAGCGGAGGATCTGCTGTAAATTGATGGCTCCTGGCAGAGACGAATAAGTCAGTTTATTTTGGAGACGTGGCTCCCGGGAAGTAGCCCATATTCCTAAGGTGGATGGCACCGCACCCATGTGCACATGTGCAGCATCAATTGGATAAAAAAAAAAAGAGGACAGGGGGTATGGGAGAGGGAGGAGAGTCTAGGAGCAATAGGGGGTGGATGGAATAAGGGTAGATGCAATCAAAATACTAATTAAATTATATTATATATATGTATGAAATTCTCTAAGAATTTTTTTTAAAGCAGGTTTGAGGGAATGTTTATGTGGCAAAGACCTAATGAGTTCTGAGGACAACAACATCCATGTTTCATTTATCAGTGCTCCTCTACTATAACGTCAGCTTCACCGTCATTTGGCCCATGAGGAAAGCCAGGGTGAGAAAGTAGCATCAAGGTAGGAGGAAACTTCAGTTGATAAAGTGTTTACTGATCCATCAGTCATGAGGACCTGAGTTTAAAATCCATACCCTATGTTAAAAACAACAAACAAACAACAAAAAACCAGGCAAAGTGATGAGTGCTTTTAATTCAAGCACCATGGAGGCAGAGGTGGAGATAGATGATGGATCACTGGGGCTCACTGGCCAGTCAACCTAGCAGATCCAGTGAATCCCAGACACCAGTGAAAGATCCTTCTTGAAACAAAGCAAGCAATCAAAAATGAACAATAATAAAAACAAGGAGGATGGCTATTGAACAACTTCCGAGGTTGACCTGTTATCTTAAGGATATACAGGCATGTGCAAGTACACCCCCCCCCCCAGAGAATATGAATTGCACAACTAATAAAGGGTCTGAGAGGTGCCAACAGTTCCTGAGTTTTGGGATTAAAGGCATAGACTATCACAACCAACTCTACTCAATCTTAAGCATGTGTAACGCAGAGAAACAAATGAAAATATGAGAAGGATAAAACAGCTCCAGAAGTTTTAGCTCTCTAGAAGTCAATGTCACTGAAAAAGGAGAAATTAATAATAATCAGGAGACATAGAGCTCCCTACATTCCCAGCATGACTTACGAATGTCTAGTCAAGTTTTTCTTTTCGGGGAGTGAGTACATAAAGCCAGTCACAGGAAATTCAGCCTGCATGAATCTACTTGAGTCAAATTGGGCACTAATTTCCCCTTGTCATGTGGTAGATACTGTGGAGAATTACCAGGCAGTAGACCCAAGCCTGGGTGGAGGACCACAAGCTTTGAGCTCTGGCATTTTGCTTAAGTAACTCATATCTCATTTCTCTAGATGAGTTTCACCCTGTTAAAAGCAGGCAGTTGCAGCAAACTCCCGTCTTCCTCCGAGCTCAGATCTTTTGGAACGGTAGCCTCCTGCAGCCCGATTACAAATGCCATATGCCTCAAAAGATAACACCCTTCTGAGCCTAAGGAGAATATGGTTTGATTGTAAACTCAGCGTGTGCCCTTCAACCTTCAGGGAAGGGCCTTTTAATTCAAGCCTATGTACAGTTCCCTGCAACAGTCTTTAAGAAACACACTGGGAAACCTAAGAGCGCCTCGTCGTGTCAGACAGAGATCCAGCATCGATGGGTAGAGAGCCGAAGAAATGAAACATCTGACGCAGTTTTAAAAAGCCATCGATGGCAATGATTTGAGAAGCTCAGTCGGTGTTATTAAGGGTAATTATAGAAACATGTAGAAAGAAAACAACATCTGTGCTTTGCCTGATTAATGGCTTAATGTAACAGCGCATGGATTAATGGAATAACACTCCACGTGCTCCCCGGACTACATTTGCAAGATCCGAAAACAGAGGGGCAGGGGAGAAGAAAGAAACAGGTGCCAGGTTGGTGAGCGAAGTCAAGCTCCACTCTGACTCCTGCGGCTAAAATTATAAAGCAGTGTAGAGTGACTTCTATGAACATGCATTGCTGGGGATGTAACTTTCGGCTCCCCAATGACTTCTTTCAAAACTGACCTTTCACCTTGTGACTAGAGATGGGGTATCACTGGCCTGATGGCGCGCGCGCGCGCACACACACACACACACACACACACACACACACACACCCCAAACCAAAAACCATTCAGTTGAAGGTGATTACCAGAGACCTACCTATGGGCACAAAGCTTTTTCTGGAGGGCACAGCTAGCCATCAGGAGCAATTTTTTTTTTTTTTAAACAACAGCTTCCTCTTTGAACTCAGAGGTAAGCCAAAGTTCCCAGGTTCCCAGTTATTATTTGGAAACCCTGCAGGGTGCCAGCTTTTCCATTTTTCCTGAGGAAATTGAAAAGCCGTACAGTGAGCTCATCCTTCTCCTCCGGGCTGTACTTTCTTTCTATTCGAGAACAAGCCTCTAATTCCATCTGCTTTTCCAGGCTACACCGGATGAATGCAGGATATGTTATTTATCATAAAACATGTTCAGGCACATCCACGCTACAAGCTCTGTCACGCAAGGAAATAGCATTTGCCTTCAGCTTATCATAATGAAATCAGTTGCAGGAAAATACAATGTTCTATCCGAGAAGGTATGTGGATCGTGTGCCCAGCAAGCCAAATGAAATTTCAAACACAGCATTTAAAAAGAAGTAGTTATACCCTGGGCCGGATTCAGAATTTAGGATCCGTGATGCTAAGAGTCAATTATCCCCACTTTGTATCTGTGAAGCCAGGATGCTTTTACTTACCCCAGCAAAGCCGATGTCCCTACTGAGCTGACTCCATTAGAAGCTACGGCAGACAGTCCTTGAGAGCGGTATAATTTCTGTTGTAAAACATGGTTGAAGCTTTTCTCTTCTCTAAGGCATCTTTCATCCCTCCAACTATGTCAAGGCAAAGCCTTAAGCTAATAGCAATTCGGTAACTCGGAGAAGAAATATAAGAAAGAAATAATCGTAACCAATGAAACAAAAGGCAACAAGAAGCTGCCTCACTAGGCCCAGGAGTGAAGGAGAAGAATAGCAAGCCTGTGAGTGTGGGGCCCAGGCCCAGAACAGTGAAGGCTGTGTTCTCCTCTCGGCTCCACATGGATAGAGTAGCATCACTGTTAGATGTGGCTCTTGCGCTCCTTTCTCCTTTCTGCCAATCATTGAGCCTGCCATATAGGAATTCATAAGGGGCTGCATTTTCTACGCATGGTATAAAAATGACTTTGCCTATTCTGTTTTGCAAAGCATGTAGTTAAGTGTGAGACAATTATAACCTTGTTGCTCTTCTTTGGAGGCCTGGAATGGAATTCAGTTGCTGGGTTTCAAGAGCCCTTAAGAAAGAAAAGATTTTTTTTTTTTTGCAGTGACTTTTATATGTGTGAGGGTGATGAATTCACTTTTAAAGTTTCAAAGGTCTCCTTTTGCAATAGTTGTAGTTTTTACTGATTACTGTTTGATTATACCAAATGTGAAGAGTGGGACTAATATATCATACTTCGGACATAACAAAAAAATTCAGAATTATTTATAGGTTTACTGATAGCTCTGATTCACATATAATCCTTTTACTGAGCTGCTTGTAACCAAAGTAAATAGAGTAAATGTTAGAAACCAGTTGTTCCATTGATGGATAGCAATGGATGGATCCATGCAACAGAGACAAAGTAGGAGAGTCAACAAGTCTATCTGGAACATAGAAAGAGGAGAACATCTTCAGGTTTGGGATTCAAAGGACATGGAAAAACAAACATAATACCGAATGCCATGATTGCTGAGGTACTTGTTAATTCTTCTATCAACCTAGAATCACCTGAGCAGAGGGAACCTCAATCAAGGAGTTGCCCAGATCACACTGCCTGTCATCAGGTCTGTGAGATATTGTCTTGACAGGTGATTGACATAGGTGGGTCGAGCCCGATGTGGGTGGCACCATCCCTAGGCAGGTCTGAGTGGCTGTCAAAAAGCTAGCTGAGCATAAGCCACCGAGCCAGTGAGCCAGCAAGTGGTGTTCTTCAATAGTTTCAAGTCAGTTCCTGCTTGAGTTCCTGTCCTGACTTCCCTCATTGATGGACTGGAACCTGAAGCAGAAGCCAAACAGAACCTTCCCTCCCCTAAGTTGCTTTTGATCGTGGTGCTTTCCACAATAAACCAGATAGAACTAAAAGAGCTGGATTAGTGATTGTGAAGTTTACATGTTATCATGTATCTTTCCAGAAATCAAAGAAGAAATTTGGACATAGGAAGACTTTTCAAGAGGAAACATGCTTCTAAAATCCAAATTGCTGTAAAATGGAGACGAGAAAGCTTTAAGAGCATAAAAACCCACCTGACCATTGATAGTATCCAGAATTTTTAATTGAGAATCTTGGCACCTTATAGTGCACCATTTGCAAAGTATGAGTACCTTTTAAGCTCTCTTTCCTCTTCCCTTCTTTCGCAGACCCCTGGCTTCTAGGAAGAATGTGACACGGAATCACCGTCTGGTTAGATTTCTGAATATTCATACCATAAAGGATCTGGCGGTCATTTAATGCTCTGCTATTTCCTTGTATCATAGGTGGGATGCTGGGATTCAGGGAGGTGGATAAGTCTACTTAAGGCCACAGAGGAAAGTATTTGCAAACACAGCTTCAAGGCAAAGGGTAGCCATTCACTAAAAAGCATGATTTGATCCAGAATGTTAATAGTTCTGAGGATGAGATACTGACCAAAATATATCCTAAATTTCTAACATGATGGAACAGGAGACTGCAGATCTGATTTTTTGAGTAAATGACATCAGTGTAAGGTCCTTTCTTAGGCTAATTGTGTTTCTTTATCCAGATAGCTGCTAAGCAAACTTAAAGATGCAATGTGAAGGAATTTAAAGTCTCAGCACAGGCCTATACCCATTAATTTGATTTGTGAAATAATTTTTTACAAGCGAAGATAAAATAATAATGAAAAATCTTCATGCTACACAGTGTTTATGGCCATGGAAAGGGTCAGCCAAAACCAACAGCAACTGCAGGCTACCTTAGGATATGATGAATTTCCTGGTCCTTTGCCATTTACTAATTTGTGTAAAAGTCAATGTTCCTATAGCAGATGCATACAAGGTTGCTGACCTATTGACATATTTTGCTTAATTGGCATAGACTTCAATTTTAAATTAATTGGGATTGCTCAGATGTTGGGAGATTTCTCATTATAATGCAGGCTCACATATTTTATGGAACAAGGCATCAAATGCTGAGAGAGAGAGAGAGAGAGAGAGAGAGAGAGAGAGAGAGAGCTAGTCTCACAAATTAAGAGCTTGCCACTATGGAATAACAACAATAACTTTGGCCAGGATCTGGTTATCCCTATGCCTTTCCTGCCTTACTTCAGTAAGCTACCTTTTCTGTCACTATATTGGAGTTTCTAGATAAAAGGAATATGTTCTGTCTTAATTTGCTTACTTTTGCTGTGAAAAAACGTTGACCAAAACCAATCTTGGGAGAAAAAGGCTTATTTCATCTTTCATTCCCAGCTTGCAATCCATTACTGAGTGAAGTCAATCAAGTCTGTACCCTATTTGGTCACTTTTTTTAAAAAAAAAAATCACAATTTTGGCCTTTTTATGACTTTGCTCTAAATTTTTCAGTTAGTTAAAAGGTGACTGATGAAGGAGAAACTGATGATTTTATTTCAGCCACTTGGATAGAGTACCACAGTTCTCCTTCCTACACATCCCATCAGCTTGTTCATTTTCAGAATATAAAAACGTGAATCAAATGTCCCCAAATAAATATTTTGCCTATTGTGTATGTAAATTAGCATGGATAACTTACTAGAATTTGCATAAAATGAGTTTCAGAATAAAAATGCAGAATACTGATATGGAATGTGTTTATAACCAAAATTTAAATATGTATTTTCTAGAATCAGGTCACATCATCAGGAGGTCACAAAAAGGAGTCTGGGTTTCTTTGAGTAACAATTTATCCAATTTAATGCATGAAGGAAAAAGATTAATTGTGATGTTCATAAAAGTTTTTTTTTGCATTGTTTATGCTGTGAGGTAGATGGTATGTATAATGATTAATGTCAAATGTAAGGAGAATTAATGAGCTGTTGGGAATATATTCATTACATTTATACAGGACAGTGGTTCTCACATTGGGGATCTTTATACCCTTCAAAATTGTTTAGGACTCAATGAGATGTTTATGTGGATTGTATAACTTGATTTCCTTGAAGAGACATTCAAAGTTAGAAATTTTAAAGTAATGATTCTTATTTCATTTAAAATAAAAATATACCCACTTTATACTAACATATATGACACATTTTATCATATATAACTTTTATATAACACTAAAGCAAACAAGAACTTAAACATCTTTAGTGTTAAGGATAGAGATTAGCTGGATGGTCATATCTGTTTACAGATTTTATCCATTGTATTATCATATTGCTTTGGTTGGTCTGTGAAGGGAAATCTAACCTCATACATTTTTGGAAAGGTGTTGATCTATAGACTGTGAGAGGGTTTGGAGACAGTGATGTATATTTGGCAACGATATAATTTTGGGTATTTAACAGAACATCAACTTAGGTGTTGTGAAGGTATTTTGCAGGCTTTATAAAAGTTACTAATAGTTCAAGACTTGGGGTTGGAAGATGGCTCAGAAGTTCACAATGCAAGCTGTAGCTTTTGAAGACCTGAATTTGGTTTCCAGCAACTATGTAAAGTGGCTTATAATTGCTTGTACCTCTGACTCCTGGGAATCTGAAATCCTTTTCTTATCTCAAGGTGTATCCTCATTCTGAGGCAAACACTCATACTTGAAAATCAAACAAAAATAAAACATAAAAAAAAACCAAGATGAGTTGATTTTGAGTGAGTCTGACTCAGTGGCTTGATTTGCCTTCCTATGGTCTTCACACTCGCCTAGCCAACCTTCCAACTGCAAGTCTCTTAACATATGTCTCCAACTGTGTCTGTTTTTCTGATTGAACGCTCACAGATACAAGCACCTCTTAATGTCCCTGAATCTCATAAAATATATAGTTATATTTTATACAGTGTTTTTTGTCCCTTATGTAAATGGCTGAACCTAATCATTATATAAAGCCAATAGAACAGTTTGTGATCTCTCTTCTCAGAGAGAGCATTTGTCAAAAAGCCCCAGCAAGCAGCTCTTAGTTTTTATTCTTAAATTCTCGTTTGCCATTCCACTTCTTTAGTCCTCTCACCCTTATTGGCTTTAACAATCGGTGTCTATTTATTTGTGAGGATAAGTGGATCTCCAAGCATAATAGCTAGATTCATTTAAAAGAATGAATGGCAGTGCCACAAAACATCAAGGAGAATTAGAATATGGTTTCTCGTTTAAAGTGAAATATTTTACTTAGGAGCCCATTGACATATGTGTTTTTATTTGCATATAACAGAAGTTAAGTATCTGTTTCAAAGGAATTAGATATCTGAGCTGTATATTTTTTCAGAAATCATGGCTACTATAGAAATATAAATGAAAAATTAAACGAAGCTATTATATAACAGCTTTGTACATAATGTTCTATTCATTGAATTCAGGTTTTCAAGCTGATTTTTCTAGGTAGATGGGTGCATGTCTTAGTTACTCTTCTATTGCTGTGAAGAGACACCATGACCAAGGCAACTTATAAAGGAAGGTGTTGCTTACAATTTCAGAGGGTTATTTGACTACGACCATCATGGCAGTGAGCATTGGAGGCCAGCATGGTGCTGAAGCAGTAGCTGGGAGCTTTATGTCCTGATCCACAGGAGGCAGGAGAGGAGAGGGGAGGGGAGGGGAGAAGAGAGACAGAGAGGGAGAGAGAGAGAAAGACAGACAGAGAGAGACAGAGACAGAGAGACTAGACTTGGCATGGGCTTTTGAAATCTCAAAGCTCACTCCCAGTGACTCACCCCATCCAATAAAAGCAAACCTATTCCAACAAGGCCACATCTTCCAATCCTTCCCAAACAGTTCTATTCCCTGGTGACAAAATATTCAACTATGCAAGCCTATGGGGGCCATTTTCATTCCAGCCATCACAGGTGATTTTCTAGTTTTTCCAGGCCTTGTACCTACTTAACTTCACATATTTGGGATAAAGGAAAAATGAGATCTGGAAACAGAGAGAAATACCCTTCATATTAGCTAGATATGCTAACTAGGATTGTGAGTAGCTACTTTGTGATGGCTAATCTCCATTGACAATTTGACTGGATGGAAGTTAATCTAGGAGACACACCTCTAGGCATGTCTGTGAGGGTGATTCCAGAGAGGTTTAACTGAGGAGGGAAGACCCACTTTGAATGTGGGCAGCAGCATCTTATAGACTGGAGATTCCCTGACTGAATAAAAGGGTAGGAAGAGAGAAGACAGTGAGTACTAGCGTTCACCTTTCTCTATTTCCTGATGTGAGACGCAATGTGAGCAACCTCTAGGTATCACACTTTTAATGATACACCTTCTCTCCTGGGATGAACAGTACTCTCAAATGGTGAGAACAAATGTATTCTTCTTTCCTTAAGCTGCTTTTGTAAGGTATTTTATCATGACAGTGAGGAAAGAAATCAGAGTCAGGTGCGCGCTAGCACACACCTTTAATTCCAGTACTCAGGAGGCAGAGGCAGGTGAAGCAGGTGAATCTCTGAGTTCAGGCCAGCCTGGTTTACAGAGAAAAGCAGCCAATAAGCTACTCTAAACCTTCCAGGTTGTAGATCATTATGAGTCAATACATTTAAAGTGATGGATGAGACACAAAGCAGAAGATGAAAAGGTTGCCTCAGAATTTATGTGAGCCAATGTTAGCATATCACTGATTAAGAAAACTGTTCCAGAAAGATTAAGTATTTTTTTTTTGAGGTCACAAGTCAGTGTCTCCACCAAGACTGTCCTATAACTTCTAATCAGTATGCGTTCTGCACTTTATACACTTCACTTTGTACTGCTTTCTGTTCGAGAGAGGGGGGGGGGAGGGAGGGAGGGAGGGAGGGAAGGAGGGAGACAGAGAGAGAGAGAGAGAGAGAGAGAGAGAGAGAATGTATTTGTTTTAGAGAAATGTGTTCCAGAGCTCCAAAGACTCCTAATACCATTCAACTCTTTCAAGGTTCGCTCCATATGGAAAGGTAGCTAAGCCTTTGGGAACTCTAGAAATATATACAGAGTCAGTCTAGCAGTCACAGTGGAAATGCCTTCCTGACATATCCCATCTTGTCAAACTCCCAAAGAAGACATGGATTGGTTCAGTTTTGACTGACTGCTTCTCTGGGGGGCAATCACTGTTGCCACAGTGGGGGAAACGCTGGACACATCAGGTGAAAGGAACAGCTCAGTGTTGGGGTCAGCGTTTTTAACTCCAAGGAGTGTGTACCTCCCAAGAAAAGAGGATTTTCTTATCAGGAGCCCAATGATTCTAGACATACCCAGATTTAGAATATTATAATTTCACTCTAAAACACAACTTTGGGAGCAGAAGGATATGTAACAGAAGGAAATATCTAAGAACAGAAACTTAACAAGCAGGAACACGAGGGAAAGAATGTTGTTTTTCTCCTCAGCGACTTGGGTCAGCATTTATAATAATAAAGATAAAGACACTGAACTCCTAGATAGAGAAGACAAGATTGATTTACTATGACCTATATCAAATCAACTGTTCTTAATGTATGACAGCTTACATTGTTAGAACATGCCTGGTATTTAATAAGCAGTTCGTTCAATTTATCTATATAGATTACTCACGTGATTTATGCTAAGGCCACTGCCTTATAAGACCCCAAGCCTGTGATGATCAGTTAATCAAGTGTTATTTTATGAAACCTCAATGAACAGTGAAAATTGTATTCACAGTTTCCCAAACTGCATAGCATTACTTTTTGTGATTTTACAATATAAATTTCCCAACCTCCGAACACTCTAGTTTGACTGGTGTGTTCTGAGTTGCTTTTAACATCTCAGTTCATATGGAATTTCACAATATAGCTAAAAGTATTATAGAATATGGCAAACTTAGGTTTCTACAAGGTCATCTTTCAAATAAAAAACCCAATTTAAATGCAGCACAAACTTTTACTTAAATTGCCACCTAACCTCAGAATAATTATAAAGGAAAGAAAGAGTGATTCTGGATTTTATAAGCCTTATAAGGTCAGAAAGATAATATAAAGTCAGGGTTAGGAACTAGGGTTTGCTTAGACATTTCTCAATTCAAGTACTGACTTCTTAGTAACTCTATGAACATGGCCAATTTACTGCAGGTCCTCAAACTTTCTGACTCCACCTGTAAAGTGGGTCCATCAGTAGATAATTCATTGACCATGTAAGTGCTATTATAGTTGTAATAAGGTGACTTTTACACAGGGTCTAAAATAAAGAAATAGCACCTATTGCCAGTGCTAGCACATTACTGGGTAACATACAAACTTATCAACTTCAGTGACTCTTTTATATTTTCTCTAAAGAACCTTCCAAATTTCTTCATTTTCTTCCATTCTTCTATGTGGAATTCTTCAAAATCAGAAGTAAATAGATTTCATTCTTTATCATAATTTACTTTGAACATAACCGGTTGTTTTAAACATCTCTCCAACTTGCTTGTAAGCAACTTCTGAATTAATTACACCTTGATTTTGATTTTTTTCTTTCTAGGACCACCATAGGTGTTTATTAAATAATCAATAAATGTTGGTGAGGGATTATCTATAAGAAAAAAATTTCTTGTAAAATTTTATAAACTAAACTAGGTGGTTTGATGTAAGATGGCAATAGACTCACATACCCAAAATATGGATTGGGATGAGAATGAAGCAAAACATGCCCTTTTAATTGACCCACCAATCCCAAATTCTTGTATGCTTATTCTCACACATGTGCACATGAATCTGTACTTTAAAAAATTTTAGGCTTATTCTGCTGTAGAAGGCACCCGAGGAAAGAAGGCAGTACAAGAAGAATTTTCTGCTAGCTTTAGCATTCATAATTGTCACTTTTGGCACCAGGTTTGAAGAGGGTCCACTTCATTATATGACCAAAACTAGTATCCATGAAACATCTCCTGGAAATCTGTTCTAAGGACAGTACACTTTGGCTGCCACAGTATGACATTTTCAATAGATTCAAACATTGGATGCACCTACTAAGAGTTTTTCTTTATGCCTCAGAAAAGCAGAAGCAGAGGTACTGAGTCTGTGCTCTCTCAGATTATGCTTCAATATTAGCAAGCCTCTAGTTACCGCAAGTCAGCTGGGGACACCACTTCACTGAAATACCACTAAAACCTTGTCATTCATCTTGGGAACAGCTAACACACTTACTAAGTAGCATCTACCTGCTGCTTACTGTCACCCCATTGTCTCCCTGGTTTCTCTTTTTCACTTTATTACCTGTATGACACAAGGGTTTGGTCACACTAATTTCTAGGGGCAGCCTTGACCTTGGTACCTGTACATGGTCAGGATCTCTTGTTGCTATGGCATCAGCTATGTTGGGTAAGCTCTTCACATTCATGCCCATAAGTGGCTCTCACTTCAATTGCACATCATAAATTAAACTAAACCAATAACTACAAAATGGGAGGCTCATTCTGGTTCTTCCGTCAACTTCAATATAGATTAATTCTCTAACAACTTCGGGATTTAATTTTCTGAGAAATTTGTTTTGGAAAGATACTTTAAATTATTTTCATAACATTCAAGATTCAAATTATCATATATTCTCACTTTTTCATATTCTCATAATTCTGGAACTTTGTTTCATCTGTGTGTCTTTAATGAAATATCTAAAAACACCCAGAATGTTTTTAACAGACCTACAATGCAATGCAGCAATTGATGGCATCTAAAGCTCTAAGCACATGGTAGTATCACACCTAATCTAAAGAGTTCTCATCTGTAATCTATGATGAGCCTCCTTATTTTGCTGTTCATTTGCTATTGAACAGAACAAAAGAGTGACATCCCTAATAGCTATGAAAACTAACTACATCCTAACAACCCTGAAATCATAGGGCCTGGGAAATAATAGACCTTGATTGTACTCCTATATGACCTACAAAAAGTCCACACACACAAACAAACTCACAACAGCATTTTCTACTTGAGAGAAGTCACCAAACCATCATTTCATATGGAGTGGGTTGAAAACCCACTAATTTTTTTTTTTTTTTTTTTGGTTTTTCGAGACAGGGTTTCTCTGTGGCTTTGGAGCTCGTCCTGGAACTAGCTCTGTAGACCAGGCTGGTCTCGAACTCACAGAGATCCGCCTGCCTCTGCCTCCCGAGTGCTGGGATTAAAGGCGTGCGCCACCATCGCCCGGCCCACTAATTTTTTGAAATAAAAAAAAATCGATTGCTGCTTGATTCTCCTACCCCCTTAATTCTGGCTTGAAGATACTGAACAGTTGGTTACTATTTTAAGGAAAAAAACTCAACAGTCTGTTTTATCCATTTTATGTTTTCTCTCTCATATAATTTGAAAAGTAAACATTTTCACAAGGTTCACAATGAGGCTTTAGGCAGTTTCTCCATCTGCATTCAACAATCCACTCTCTGAAAGATTACTATACTGTTTGTGACCATCTGAGGAAAAAAAAATACTTAGCTTATTGTCCAGTAAGAATCACATTTCTAAGATAGATGAGCGTATTATTAAAAATACTTTTATATTGCAAAATGAACCATATAGTCTTAATTCTTTTCTTCTTTATGGAAAAATATATTTCTGGAAGTCAGAGATAAGATTATCATGAACTCACCAGGCAATGGCTTATTGTCTTCAGAAGTCAACTATGAATTACTGTCTTAAATTTCGGTAATGAGAATGGCCTGTGAGAAACTGGTCCATGCTCATATGTATTGAGATTACAGATGCGACATGACCTTGACTTCCTTGTAGTCCTTGTTGAGGGCGAAACCTATTCTGATACAGATTAGTGTAATCAAAATGTGAGCTTCTTACTAATGGATGGTGCCAGGGACATAATTAGCATAGATACAATCTGCTGCTACTTACTTGCAATCACTAAACAGAGAAGCCAAAGATTTCCTGTAAGGGTTAATTTCCATCTCATTTACTTAAGAAAAGGTGAATATATAAAAATCACACAAAAGTCCTTTTTGTAGAAATAGAACTTACGAGACAGAAATATTCATTTTATTATTTCCACTAGGGAAGAAATTCTCAAATATTCACTAAGGAAACTCTCCCCATTTAAAAATTTCCCTATACTTCTAGTTTCTAGTTTTCTGTGCAAGAAACTTTAAAGTTGACTTTCTACCCTGATGATAAAATCCTGAACAAACTTAATATACATGAATCAAAAATTGCAAAATCCCTCGGCAAAACATTCACAAATAAAGCATAACAGTGAATAAAAAGAAATAGACACCATGATCAAGTGAGATTTATCTTGCTTTGCAATAATGGGTACAGTTTGAAAATCAGTTAAGGTAATCCATCTCATCAATAGGTTAGAGAAGAAAAAGAAATCACATGATCATAAGTAGATAGAGCAAAAATATTTAACAAAATCCAGTCACCATTCAAGGTGTTTTAAACAGTTGGTAGTAAACTAGGAACTAAAGGGAATGTCTTCAATTTATTAAATATACACACAATTTTTTTATCTGATATAGATAAGGCTAAAAGGCATCTTTTTGCTGCAGTGATGTAGAACAAAGTAAGGATATAATCTCTCACAAATGCTTTTCAGTATTATTCTGGAAAGTCAATATAAATTCAACTTCTTTGGTGTATAGTTGTGGTGAAGAAGCAGTAAAGAGAGTACTGTCCCTAGTTAGTATTCCTAAAATTGAAATAAAAACAAATATAACTGAAAATGCTTGTGATACATATGGGTAAAATGACAAAACTGATTCAATAAACAAATACCTTAAAAATGGAAAAATGTTTTATGTTCATAGATAGGAAACTTTACCATTTAAGAAAAGAATAGAGAATATTCAAAGTCCTAAGTATGGTAGGCGATTAGGAGCTTTCCCTGCAGGCTGGCAAAAGAGTCAAGATAACAAACAAGAGTCCCTACTTTTATGAGAGCTAAGAACTGAAAACAGAAGAATTAGCTAACTAATGTTAAGTGATAGGAAGAAGACTTTGAACTGGCCACCACATGGCTTGGTATGAAGTCCATGGGAACTACCCAGGAAAGTGTTTGGTCTGCAGACACAGACATTGTAGGTACAAGCTGGAAGAATGATACATCAGACTGCTAAGATGTGATGAGGGACTGGACACACCATAGATAGACATGCACACTCAGCTTGGGCTGGAGAGACAAAGGCGTAAGTGGGATGTCAGCAGGTCTCAAGTTGAGATAATACAGGGGCATCCTGGACAGACTATCTCAAGAAGGAGACATCCCACGACTGCAAAAGACAGTACTTCAGAGATGTGGTCTTGAACTCAGCACAGCTGTGTTCAGAACTTCAGAATCAAGACGTAAGAACTGGCCTGATCTGAAGCTACGAGATGACTATGGAAGAGGGTGTCCACAGAGGTCGCCAGAGACCTGATGCGATGGATGCTTCTAGTTGGAAAGACAAGCAACAGCAGAGCAAGTGTGACAGTCAGCATGGCAACAGGTGGGAAAATCCCCAAAGCAACGTTCCGTGCAGATGGCTGGGAAAAACCCAAGGAAGGACTGACACCTGCTGGTGACCAAGAAGAAACTGAATCCAATGGCTTTGCAGTGCACTGAGACCCTGCACACCCACAAGTCTGGTGTTTCAGAACTGAACCGGAGCGTCAAACTGTACTTCCCCCATCAGTGCAGTTAGCCCAGCTGACTATGCATAGCAGCACCCAGAAAGGATCTCGAAGGAACGGATGCTGACCTGTGCTGTCATTTTAATTTTTTCTCTTATTACATTTCTATTGGTCTTAAAACTTTAAAAGATTTACATAGAAGTTTTACTAGGTGGGGAGATTTATGCGATATTGGCCCTTTAATGAGCTAGCTACTTTTGATAGAAAATAAGGACATTTGTCATGCCTGGTACTGGGCTTAAAGGCATGTGCTAAGTGAGGCCCTAAAAACAAACAAACAAACAAACAAAACAGACCAAGCCAAAACAACAACAAAACAAAATACCCCCCCCCTCCCAACTTCACTGTTGCAAAAATATCCCTTCAATGCCTGGATTTTGATTTCACATCACTAAATTAAATTTTTACAATTGTTTAGTATGTTTCTACACCCATTCTGTTATAAGCGCTCTACTATTCTTATTACACAACCTATATACTTTCCATCTCATCTCTCCTCTTGCCTCCATCCCACTTTTCTTCTTAATATGTGCCATGGTTTTTATAATTCTTAAATTCTGAGAATTTTCATATCTCTACTTCCCCATTCTATCTAATCTTTCTCTCCTAAGACAATTTTCTTTCTAGTCTTGAACTTAGTACTCAGTCTGATAGATTCCACCATACTGCTTTTATTCTCTTACCCCCTGGTTATTATAATATTTGCATAGAGGTCTTATAAAGCAGTAAACATTCTGTTCTTGAAGTGCCATTGGAGAAATTATGTCCACAGCCATGCACACAAGTGTTTAGCTAATGAACTATATTAGCAGTCCACTGTGGAGGAATTATACATTGACTATATTGCAGTCTAGTTCTATGTGAACATTACAAACACTTCAAAGCAGAGATGTGGCTGATATGTAAAAGCAAAATCACTGAAATAATCTCAGAGATACAAATGCCAAAGCAGTACAAGAAACATGAAAAATAAAAACAGTATGATTCCTTTAAAAGTTGTAGATTCCAGTGAGAGTAAATTAGATGAAATTCTAGATGAAGAATTCGGAAAAATAATTGTAATCAGGTTTAGCAAAATTACATAGGATGCAAATCAACTCCTAAATGTATTCAAAGAAAATACACAAAAATACTAGCCTGATGTAAGAAAAGCAATACAAGATATAGAAGAAGGATGTGTGGACTGGAGAGGCAGTTCAGTATAGTGATTGCAACACAAGCATAAAGACCTAAGTTCAGATCTCCAGCACCCATGTAAAATAGTATGTGCAGGTGAAATACATGCCAGAAATTCCAGTACTGGGGAGGAGAAGACAGGAGGATGCTTGCTGGCCAGACAGTTTAGCTCAATCAGTGAGCCTCATCTTTAGGGAGAGATCCTGCCTCAAAAATTAAGGTGCAAACAAGTAGAGGAAGACACCCAAAGTTAATATGTTGGCTTCAAATGCATATGCACCAATTGTGTGTGTACCTGCATATACAAGTACACACACACAAAACATGTACACATGCATATAGCACACACACACACACACACATACCACACAAAACTATATTTTGTTGTTTTCTTATTGATTGCTGCCCCGGGGTGGTTTGCTCTTCTCTGGGAAAAGATGGGGTCTGGAGTCCATCTGGGGTGGTGAGTAGAGGTATGGAAGCAAAATTGAAAGGAGTGGAGGGAGGGGATGTATTGTACAAGAGACGAACTAATACAAATTAAAAAAGAAACCAAGAGCCAATGAAACAAAGAAGTGGTTCTTTGTAAAGGTAACAAGATCAAAAACCCTTTGACCAAACCAACACAGAAAGAATAGAATAAATAGACATGAGAATTAAAATTGAATATTGCTCAAACGTACTTAGCAAACATTTATAGAACATTCCACCCAACAGTTTTAGAATACATTCTTTCTACAAGTGCATGGGCATTTCTCTATAATAGACTATGTATTAGGTCATCAGACAAGCCTTAAAACTAAAACAAATCAAATTATATATCTTTTCTGATCATGATGGAATAATACTAGGATAATAATAGATATTATTAAAAGTTATGAAGAATGAATAATACATATTCACATGAACAAAAAAGAAATAAAAACATAATCAAAGCATTTAAAAAATCAAATGGAAATACAACATACCAAAGCTTACTAGATATAGCCACTGTATTACTAAGAGGAGAGTTAAGAGAAAAGAGAGGCCATACTGAAAAGTAGATTTTAAAATAAAATAATGTATCTTATTGATGTAGAAAACCAAACAAGTTAAATCCACAATTAGTAAGACAGAAGCAATTATCTATGAGCAAAAGTATACAAAACTGATACTAGAATTATATAAAATATTAGCATCAAACAAAGAATTTTTTGAGAAGATATATTTGGAATGCTTTTAGATTTAACAAGAAAAAAAGAAAGAAGGTACCAATAAAATTACAGGTGAAAAATAGACTTTACACAGACATAGTAAAACAGAGATGTCCAAGACCATTGCAGAAAAGAAGAACTACATGGTAATAAATGGGAAAGTTAGAAGAAAATGTCATATTTATGGGCACACATAACCTGCTCAAACTGACCCATGAGAATATGAAAAGCCTGAACAGATTGGTAAGCGATTATATTGAATAATAGAATGTATTCCAACAAAGAACCCAACAAAGTACAAAATTGTTCCAAACAACCTGCATCATGGCATCTATGCTTGATTTTTCAAAACTCGAAAGGAATAGCTAACACTAGTTCTTTTGACATTATGCCAAAACATTGAAAGGGAGGAAGCTCTTCTAAACGTGTGGGGCTGCACTGATTAGCAAAACTAGACAAAGACTCTGAGAACCTGACTTAGCACAAGCCTCCCAGTCAACCTGCAATATCACATCAACAAGATGAAGGATTAACAACCATTCCATCCTTTCCACTGATGCACGAAGCCACATTTGATAAAATCCAAATCCTTTCATGATAAAAGTCCTGACCAAATAGGTATAGAAAGATCATGTTCAAACATAATCAAAGACATTTTGACAAACCCACAGCCAACACTGTGCTGAACTGTGCAGGGGCAGTTCAAAGATGAAGAATAAGATACAATACCCGGGGTCTTAATCAGAGAAATTAGGCAATAAAGAAATAAAAGGCATAAAATAGGAAATAGGAAAGGAGAAAGTCAAATTATCCTTGTTCTCAAACAATCATTATATGTATAGAAATACTGGATTCTTGCCAAAGACTATTAGAATTCACAAATTCAATAAAGCAGAAAGATACAAAAGTCAGCATCTTTCATTATATCACTAATAAAACAGATGAAGAAAAAAAACCATAAAGGTAAATCCATCTACAACAGCTACAGAAAACAATATAATGCCCAGGGAATAAACTTCACTAAGGAAATACAAGTTAGCTACAATGAAAATTATGAAACTCTGAGGTGAGAAATTGAAACAGGAAAAAAAATGGAAAATCTTCCATGTGGCTGAGAGAATTAATATTAAGATAGCTAAACCACCCAACTGATATGTAGATTAAATCAGTGTCAAAATACCTGTGATGTGATTCACTTAACTAGAGAACACAATTACAAATTCACATGCAGCACACACCATACTGAACAATAAGAGAAATCCTGAGCAAAACAACAGAGTTGATGGCATTACAGCATTACTTTCAAGATGTACTTTGTGTCCTGCATAATCCTGGGATAGAAACCGACATACGGAATATGGTGCAAGCCAGAAATCCCAGAGGGAAACTGTGAACCTGCAGACAGCTGGCATTTGTTAAGAACCATCAGAACATATCTGAGAAAGAACACTGTCTTGATAAATTGTGTTGGAGAAAGTGTATGGACATACAAACAAATGGAACCTTGATATGTCTCTTTTCCTTGTCATGGAGCTCAACTCAAAAGGGAACAAATGACCTAGACTCAAGACCTGAAGCTTTGAAAAAATTAGTAGCAACTGGGGGAGTGGGACAGTTTGAGATACCCATACAAGACATATAATCATACAAGTGATTTTTCTGGATTTGACCTCCAAAGCACAGGAATTTGAAGGCAATACAATGATGACTGGAATTAAATCTATCAGCACAGTGAAAAGGACAGTCTATGTCTTTTGGAGAAGACATGAGGTCAGCATAGGTCCTCACCAATAGGTGAATGGGTCAGGAAAACATGGTCTATACACATGATTGAGTATTATGTAACTCCGAAGAGGAATGAGAGCATGTCATCTACCAACAAATGGCTGAATCTGGGGAATGTTAGGAGGAATAAATTGAGCATAGAAAGGCAAGTCCCTTACATTTTCTTTCCCATGAAGAAGCCAAGAAGAGCTTACCACAAACAGAGTAGTGATCACTAGGCACTGGGAAGGGCATGGGGAACAGGTGGGAAGGAAAGATTATCTGACTAGAGCATGCTCTGTGATTATATAGAAAGACCACAATGAACTGCATTAATATATGCAATTTATTGGTGTTATAATTCTAGATACAGATTATATGGAAAGACCACAATGAACTGCTTTAATATATGCAATTTATTGGTGATGGAGGTGGGTCTTGTATCTTATCTGTTGCTTTTATTGGTTAACTAATAAAGAAAACTGCTTGGCCTGATAGGACAGAAAATTAGGTAGGTGGAGTAGACAGAACAGAATGCTGGGAGAAAGAAGCTGAGTCAGAGAGTCGCCATGATTCTCCCACCCGACACAGCTGCAGGTTAAGATCTTCCCTGGTAAGCCACCTCGTGGGCTACACAGATTATTAAAAATGGGTTAGATCAATATGTAAGAGTTAGCCAATAAGAGACTGAAACTAATGGGCCAGGCAGTGTTTAAAAGAATACAGTTTCTATGTAATTATTTCGGGGCATAAGCTAGCCAGGTGGCTGGGAACTGGGGCAGCAGGGAAGCGGCTTACTCCTATTACAATATATTGGTGTTATAATTCTAGATACATCATTAGATGCCAAAAAAGCTTTTGACAAAATACAACATTTCTTCATGATAGAGGTCTTGGAGAGAGCAGGGATACAAGGAACCTAAACATAATAAAGGCAATATCAGCAAGCTAACAGTCAACATCAAACTAAATGGAGAGAAACTCCCAGTGATCCCACTGAAATCAGGAACAAGACAAGGTTTTCCACTCTCTTCATAACTATTCAATACAGTTCTTGAGGTCCTAGCTAGAGCAATAAGACACCAAAAGGAGATCAAGGGGATACAAATTGGAAAAGAATTCAAACTCTCACTGTTTGCTGATGATATGATAGTTTATATAAGCGACCCCAAAAATTCTACTAAGGAACCTCTACAACTCATAAACACTTTCAGTAATATAGCAGGATACAAGATTAACTAAAAAAAAATCAGTAGCCCTCTTGTACACAGATGATAAATGGGCTGAGAAAGAAATCAGGGAAACATCACCCTTCACAATAGCCACAAATAGCATAAAATATCTTGGAGTAACTCTAACCAAACACGTGGAAGACTTGTATGAGAAGAACTTTAAATCTTTGAAGAAAGAAATTGAAGAAGACACCAGAAAGTAAAAGACCTCCCATGCTTTTGGATAGGTAGAATTAACATAGTAAAAATGGCGATCTTAGCAAAAGCAATCTACAGATTCAGTGCAATGCCCATCAAAATCCCAGTAAAATTCTTCACAGATTTTGAAATAACAGTACTCAACTTCATATGGAAAAGCAAAAAACTTAGGATAGCCAAAGCACTCTTGTACTATAAAAGAACTTCTGAAGGCATCACAATCCCTGACTTCAAACTCTACTACAGAGCTACAATACTGAAAACAGCCTGGTATTGGCATAATAACAGACAAGAGGACCAACAGCAGAACTTAAGTAGCTGGGGAAAACTAAACTGAATGCTGGGAAAAAGGAGGTGGAGTCAGAGAGAAGATGTGTAGCCTTGCTGGAGACAGATGCTGGAACTTTATCCGGTAAGCCAAAGTCACGTAGCCATACACAGATTAATAGAAATGGGTTAAATTAATATGTAAGTGCTAGCCAATAAGAATCTAGAGGTAATGGGCCAAACAGTGATTTAATTAATATAGTGTGTGATTTTTTGGGGGGCTAAGTGGCCAGGATCTAACAAGCGACCTTTCTCTTTACAACAAAATAATTAATAAATGGCACCTCCTGAAACTGAAAAGCTTCTGTAAAGTAAAGGATATGGTCACCAAGACAAAACGCCAGCCTACAGAATGGGAGTCAGGAGGAACCAACCAGCCAGAAAAAACAACCAACAAAGCTTGATGCGAGGGAGCATCATGCCATAATTGGATGCCACTGTGCTCAATGTGACTAATCCCTCTGTAAGAATGTCTACCTTCCAAGCTCATAGTTCTGGAGCTGTAATAAGGTAGGTTAACATGTTACAGGTTGAAGATGAGTTCTTCTTAGGATTTCTGTTTAAGCACCTTAAAGTGGGGCATTTCGTAAATGGGTTGAAAGATTCTTGAATTTGAAGTCTTTCTAACTGGCTTATCAACCATGCTTTTTTTTATCCAATGTGGCATATTATTTATAAGCGATGTCATGCTGTTCGCTAAACACAGTCCACTAACACTTCTCTTGCAAAGGCTCAACATTGATCTTGCTGATGTCCATTGAGACGCGCAAAACAGATAACTGTAGATGACTTTATGTCAGACTTGTTGAAAGAAAAAATATATATGAGAGTCAAAGAACTTTCACATCTTTGAGGTAGAAAATAAACGGAACCTTATGAAATTCATCTAGCTAATCAATAGCTCACAAATACTGGCATGTAACTCTGTTAGTCAACAAGGTATCTTAAGCTGACACTGAAAAATCACTTAGTACTGATACTTAAGAGTCAGTTTTGCCTTTTCCATTTCTTTTTGTATTGAAACAATCAAAAGAACTGCCTTTCTCAGTCCAGTGACAGCTGAATGTTCATCCTTAATATTTTTTAATCTCCCTGGTAATGCAAGGAAAGATTTTATAGCTCAGAGGCCGTTGTCTCCTTCAAGTGCAATGTTATCCCTTTATTTCATTCATTTCCACTTATTGATGGAAATATTCTATTAGTGGGATGGAAATGTTTTTATTTAAGAACTGAAGAGTTCACGTAAAGCAAGCATGCATGCACCCACCCATCCCTACCAAAATCCCAGCAGTGTTTTGTAAGAATTTTATTCATTTTCATCTCATGTTCCCTTCCCTCAGCCTCTCCCATTGGACTCCTCTTCTCAACAAGCCCTGCCCACACCCTTACATCTTCATGGATGTGTCCTTCTGAGTTTAATACGAGTTACTTTCCTGATGTGGATGGGTACTTATTAAGCAGCACAAGGACAACTCATCTGTGACTACACTACTGAAGAAAACGAACGTCCCTCCACGAGCAACTCAAATGCCAATAGTCATTCTGGGTGGGGTGGAAGCCCCCATCCATGATGATACCTTGAGGGCCCCAATCTTGTGCTGGTCTTGTATAGATATTAATGTTTAAAATTGTCAAATAATAAAAGAATAATAACAGTTGCACACAAAAACATGTGTGTATATATAATTTAAACAAAAACTGTAAGGGGGCATGCTGATAATCCCAGTTGTGGAACCAGTGAGTTAATTCTTTGATTTATGCCACAGGTGCTTGCAAAAAAAAAAACTCCAAACAACAACAACAACAATAACAACACAAAAACCAAAAACCCTCCAAATGGTTCTCAGTGATTATGCTTAGTTGGAGGAAAAAATTATTTTCTCCACAAAGTTTGAATATTTTGATTGGGTAGGGTAGAAAACTCCAGGCATCCCACAATTCTTTTTCTATGACAAACAGAGTCAAATTCTAACCACCTTTGGAGCCGGTGACAAAGACTCTTTCTTCTTTCTGTTTGTATCTCTGGGTACCCTGCTTTGCATCATATTTGATTCCACAATCTGCCTCTGATTCTCCTGGGAAACAGGCAGAGTCTATAAAAAGGGAGGCAATTAATCAGTATTTGTTGAATATATGAATGCACAAGTAAATGAATAAATAAAAGAAAAAAAACCCCAGATGAGCTGAGAGAGAATCACTGGGCTCTGATTGTTTCCAGCCTCCTGTTTTAATAAGGAGGTTTGATGCAAAGAGCACATTGTGATTCCAGCAAGGAAGATAACACCCTGGGTGGCCCAGACAGTGTGCTGTGAAACCAGAACCAGCAGGAACTAGAGAAGAAGCAGTTCCTTTATGGAGTGTTGGTGTTCTTCTCAGATGAATTTACAGGACTGGCTGGTGAACCCCTGTAAACTGTGGATATAGGAATGACTTTTCAGGCAAGCCAGATGGGGCTGGAGCTTACAGCTATCCTTATGGAATCTGCAAACCAAATGTATCTATTCCTGGTTAATAGAAATCATGAAAATAAAAATATCTGTTGTCGATAGCTAGTAAAATTATTGACTCATTTATAGTAGAAACAGCCAAGTTAAGACATAAACATCACAGCATATAAGGAGTTTGACTTTATTCTCTACCCAAGAATGGCATCAGAGTGACATTGAGGAAATCTCTTTTAGGAATTAGGAGAAAACTCTTATTTTAGGCAGGTTGTTAATATTCTACTTGATGAGATGACTAAGAGTGTTAGATATAATATCCATGGTTGAGTGAAGGGAAACAGAGTGGATTTAACCTACTATTCTCAATGTTCTATATTGACCATGTCTTATTTTGTATTATATTAATCTACATACAAGTCCCATTGTACTTTTAGATTGATTGAACTCTTCCAGAAGGCAGGAGCTACTTCTCGACTTATTCTTCTATTCTCTACAGGTACCTATTATTCAAAAACTAACAGGTGTTCAAGATATATTTTTCTTAAGTGTGTGAAAGGAAGCAGGCATCTGAAAATCACTACAGCTTCTCCACAAAGTCTTTTCTGTGAAGTTTGAGGACCTACAATAAACCAGACATTTCTTTAGCAACTGAGGAAGTTTAAAAAAAAAAACACTGTAACTTCTCTTGTTCTCAAAACATTTGCAAAATCATGGATGAAGAGCACATGAACCCAATTAACTTGAACAGATCTGAGAACAAAGAAGCAAAGTGCAAAGGGGATAACACAAAAGGATGGGGTCAAACAGAGAAACTAGAACCAGAATTCAGCTTTGGGATTTGCTGAAGGTAGGGATTGAAATTGCTTTTAATGGACGCCTTGAAGGATGGAATTTAATAGGTATGGATATATTTTAGGAAATAAAACCCAAGGAGAGTTACACTGTAGCCATAATTGGAGATGATGGAGAATGAAGTATGTTTTGGGAGCACTTGAATCATTTAGAGTGACTATAATACTGTCCAGACATATTTTGTAAGTATATTTGTGCATTGGTGTACATACATGTATGTTGGGTAGGTAGGGGTATCCTAAAGGACTATAGCAATTAGAGGTCAAAGCTTATCCAAGAACAGACTTCACAGAGCCTTACAAATCTAGAGAAGCTAATAGAATTGAATTTTGAATTACAAAAGCTGTGGAACAATGCTATCAGTGCTGCATTGTAGCATCTATACGTGCCACAGTTGGCTTCTGACTGCCAAATCTAGGGTAGAGGTTTGAAGATTGATTCATCAAATGCTGGCTTTTTTTTGCAAGTATTATAAGTGCATTATCCAAAGCAAGCCTCCAAGTGACAGCTAGTTCAGAAGAATGTCCCTATGCTGGATTGCATTATAGGGCATGAGACAGGATCACAAAAGAGATTGTCAGAGAAATCTTCCTGAGCACAAAGTACATTTGTCTCTATTTGAACTTTAAAAAAAAAAAAGAAAATTTTTACTTGAGCATTCTCTGCTAATGTTAACAAAGCATACATTCTTGCTTTCCTGGAGGAAATTTATTCCTTGGTAAACTAAATAGCCCAAGTTGTTGAAAATCAGCTCTACTTTACAGAAAAGTCAGCTCTACTTTACAGAAGAAAAGTCAACCAATATATGGAGCATGAGTTGAAGAATTGGAAAACACATTTGAATACACTCGTTGGTTCAGAACCTAATTTTATTTAGTGTTAAAGATGATTATTAGAAAGCAGATGGAGATATAGCATAGTGTTTAGAAGCATATACTACTCTGGCAGAGGAGCCAGGTTCAGTTTTCAGCACCCATATGACAGCACACAACCAACTGTAACTCTAGCTTCAAGGGAACTTGATTTCCCATTCAGGCCTCTGTGGGTATGAGGCATGCATGTGATGTACATATATACATGCAGTTAAATACTTACATACATAAAATAAAAACAATCTGTTAGAAAACTTACGAGACAAGTAAGATGCAAACATATAATAAATAAAACACCATACATGCACACACAAATCTTATTTCTTTTCTGGCCCAAATCTTCCATTTTACTCTGAGTAAATTTGTTGGCTTTTGTCATATAATAAAATACTATAAGGAATAATGTAGATGGAAGAGTCTGGTTCATACTCTGAATGTTAGGTAACCTTATTTTTTGGGTTTCTGGCAACAGTGGTGCACCATGGCAACAATGTGTAGTGGAACAAGCCAATTATATCATAAACCTGGAAATAAAAAGGAAGAGACAGGAGTAGGACAATCCTTTACAAAGCTGTGCACTGATGACCTGAAGTTCCTTTGCTAAGCAACCCTGGGAACCAGGACATGAACACATGTCCCTTTGGAGAACACTCATCCACAGTAATGAAGACGAACCCAAGGTGGGGAGGCTAAGTTCTCACTTAATTTATTCATATTACTTTTTTTGATATTGACATATGTTCTCCTCACTCATGAAAAACCAAACAAGAAGGCTAAAAAAGCAGAAACAAAGAAAAACATCAAATCGATCATTTTCAAGTTACTTCCTTATAATAAGATAGGAATAAAGCAATAGAGCAAAAGGAAGAATAACTAACTGGTTAAAATCAGTTTATTATCTATCTGTTTCATTGAGGATTAAAGAATGGGAACCTATTATCATATAATTAATCAGCTCTGAATTCTTTCTGTTGATTTCTCAGAAGGTTAGATAATCACTTAGTTTTAGTGGCACAGAACATTATCATGTCTGACTCCATTTTAACCTTTAGTCTGTTGTGTCGAGGTCTAATGTAGGAGGTCAATCCAATATGAAGACCTCTTGTAATTACTTAACTCTTGATAAATGTTCCCTTTGTGCCTCTGCAGCAATCAAAGGTATGGACTTACCTGTGGACCTTGGCCCGCAGACATCCACTAATATAATACACATGAAAAGTCATACCCCATTTAGCAGTTAAGGAAACTGTATTATTATTGAGAAATTAATGAGCAACCAACAGAATTCTCACATGGCCAAGAAACTTCTCTGAACATTTCTCATTTTGGCAGCTCTTCTAGGAGCCACCTCGGGGTCTTCCCACAGGTGACAGTATTCCATCTGGCCAGTGAATAAGGCAATCTGCTTGAGCTTGGGAAGACCTTTCTCTAGGGACAATGGACTATTAGTTGTAATCACCTACATAGAATCAAGAAGGCCACAAAAGGTAGGGAAAGTAAGAGCAGGCTGGGGAAGCGTTCCATTTCTCTCCTACAGTCTGGTTTGGTCAGATTATAATAATATAAAAAATGTCAATTTTTAGCATTAAAAATCTGTGTGTCTGTGTGGAGGGTTGTGCATGTAGGTAGTGGTGCCTGTGAAGGTCAGAAGATGTCTAATTCTCCAGAGCTGGAGATACAGGTTGTTGTGGATGGCTTGATGTGGATTCTGGAAATCAAATTTAGGTTCCGTGTAAAAGCAGTATGTGTTCTTACCCACTGAGCACCTGGGTATCTTTTATTTTCTCACTTCTAGATCTTTAAGAATTATGTGAATTAGTCATGAGATTTTAGATGTGTCTCAGTCCTCATATTATCTGTAGATTGATCAAATGTCAGATATTCTCTCTTTCTTTCTTGTGTCTGTGTGTGTATGCATGCACGTATGTTTAATATTGTATTTGTGGAGACAATGAGATAACATTTTTTATGTAAGAGGTTGCTGAAGTCACAACATGGCATGTCATACAAAAAACCTTCTGCTCCTGATTTGGACCTTGAGATTTCTGTCCGGTGCTCCAATGTGGGTCTCTGTCTCTGTCTCCTTTCATCGCCTGATGAAGGTTAATATTCAGGAGGATGCCTATATGTTTTCTTTGGATTCACCTTCTTATTTAGCTTTTCTAGGTTCGTGAATTATAAGCTCAATGTCCTTTATTTATGGCTAGAAACCAAATATGAGTGAGTACATCCCATGTTCCTCTTTTTGGGTCTGGCTTACCTCACTCAGGATAGTGTTTTCTATTTCCATCCATTTGTACGCAAAATTCAAGAAGTCCTTGTTTTTTACTGCTGAGTAATACTCTAATATGTATATATTCCATACTTTCTTCATCCATTCTTCCATTGAAGGGCATCTAGGTTGTTTCCAGGTTCTGGTTATTACAAACAATGCTGCTATGAACATAGTTGAGCATATACTTTTGTTCTATGATAGGGCATCTCTTGGGTATATTCCCAAGAGTGGTATTGCTGGGTCCAGGGGAAGGTTGATCCCGAATTTCCTGAGAAACCGCCACACTGCTTTCCAGAGTGGTTGCACAAGTTTGCATTCCCACCAGCAATGGATGAGTGTACCCCTTTCTCCACAACCTCTCCAGCAAAGGCTAGCAATGGTGTTTTTGATTTTAGCCAGGAGCAGAAGGAGAGGGAGCACGAGCAAGGAACTCAGGACCGCGAGGGGTGCACCCACACACTGAGACAATGGGGATGTTCTATCGGGAATTCACCAAGGCCAGCTGGCCTGGGTCCGAAAAAGCATGGGATAAAACCGAACTTGCTGAACATAGCGGACAATGAGGACTACTGAGAACTCAAGAACAATGGCAATGGGTTTTTGATCCTACTGCACGTACTGGCTTTGGGGGAGCCTAGGCAGTTTGGATGCTCACCTTACTAAACCTGGATGGAAAGCCGGGCGGTGGTGGCGCACGCCTTTAATCCCAGCACTCGGGAGGCAGAGGCAGGCGGATCTCTGTGAGTTCGAGGCCAGCCTGGTCTACAAGAGCTAGTTCCAGGACAGGCTCCAAAACCACAGAGAAACCCTGTCTCGAAAAACCAAAAAAAAAAAAAAAAATAAAATAAAATAAAAAAATAAACCTGGATGGAGGTGGGCGGTCCTTGGACTTCCCACAGGTCAGGGAACCCTGATTGCGAGCGGATGAGGGAGAGGGACTTGATCGGGGGAGGGGGAGGGAAATGGGAGGCGGTGGCAGGGAGGAGGCAAAAATCCTTAATAAATAAATAAATTAAAAAAAAAGAAACCTTCCACGACCCCCATATGAGGTAATATGTGACCTCTGTTCACTCTGAGGACCCCTTGCACCTTTCTGTGCTACTTGCTAGTTTTAGCATAAATTCATAAATGGTAATAAATAAATAAATAAATAAATAAAATAAAATTCACATTACAGACCAAATAAAACATTGCATTTAAAAAAAAAAAAACCTCTGTCACACAATTCAAATAAATAAACAAGTTACTATTGCTGCAAGAGACTGATTTTTTTTTTTTATTTGAAATTCCTCAGAGAAGCAGAGAGGTACGCAGTCCTCGAGGTCATGTGAAATGACTGTGAGCCTGGTAGATAGACCCCAAAAGTGGAGTTAGCTGGACACTTCAGAGTGCTCCTAGCCAGCAGACTAACCTGGCTGCCCCTCCAGCCTCCCTCACTAAATAGATGTTCCCCACTTGTGAATTCTAAAGGTTTAAAACACGGCTTGAATCAAAGTGCCAAAGTGCTCATCTGTAAAAGGCCTGACTCTCCAAGGTTAAGAACTGATTCTAGCAGGAGAGTCACTTGTTTCCCATCTACAGGCAGTGAAGTGCTTGCGGGAAGTCTCCAAAGGAGCAGCCAGACCTCAGTTCTCCCTTCTAATACGCTGATCAGGTGTTTTCCCTCTCATCTAAGACCCATCAATCCAACCTAAGCGGTGTTTTCAATATAGTATTCCACAGATTCCAATATTTCCATGTTGAACATACTTTATATGCTGTGTACCATGACCCATCAGAAGACAGAAAAGCTCTATTTCTATGGACGTTGTATAGAAGTGGGAGATGAACAGTAAACAAGATATATTCTACAGATAGGGAATGTGAAAACACGGAAGGAAGTTATTTGGAGGGTGTTTTGTATTGTTTTGAAGTCAAGGACTGAAATCCAGACTGGGTCTATGGGATCTGCTCCATTGGACAAAGGCTTTTTCTAGCTTTTCCTAAACATGTGCCCTAGCATCTTTTTTTAAGATCATAACATATGTAGTGTGAAACTTTGTGCCAGTTCCACAGTGCTGCCCCCTCTTACCACCTCCTTTTGTCCTTTAGATAATTCCTCAATTGCTACTTCATCAAAGAATTCTTGCCTGACATCCTGGGCCAACATGGCACATTTCATTCAGAGAATTTACCATTTCCTTGATCCCCACTCTTGTTGTTTGATAAACATACTTTTCATTTGCCACTAGAATATATACTCTACAAAGGCAGAAGGTTGGTATAATAACTTGATTTCCTTTAATAAGGAGGTAGGGACTATGAGTAAGAACAAGAAAAAGAGGTCCTGGAAGGAGATCTAAGGCTTAGGGAAGATCTCAGAAAGAAAACAGGAGCGGTGGGAATCTGTGTAAGGAAAAGATGTCTTTGGGACATCACGTAGTCATTACACCCATGTTTTCAGTGCACCTATGATTATCTACACACAACTGGGTTCCCATGAGGTCCCAGTTGGTAATTAATGGTTGTAGGGGAAGGTAGCATTTTCTTCTATGGCGTGACTACTGATAAGTTGTTCTTGCTCCATCTAATAACCTCCTGTCCATGATTAAGAAAGAAATTAATTAAACTCAGTGGGTCATACAGAAAAAGATAACATGGAAGTAGGAAGCGGGGTTGGTTGAGAAGGGCTCCAGTAGAAGGAGGAGGAGCATGAAAGAGGGGAATTGGGGTGAAAGAAAATGAAATTCATTTTGTAAATATATGAAACTGTCAAACAATAAAACTAACACACAGAGCCCTGTCATTTATATGATAGAGGTCCTATCATATATATATATGTGTATATATATATATACACACACACAAACACACACACGCAAGACATACACAGAGACAAACACAAACACACAGAGATAGACAGTTAGGCAGATAGACAGACAGACAGACAGACAGATAGAAACTCCATTCAGGGTTTTGTGTTCTCTTTTATGCTGGCTGTGAAATTTATAAAATTCATACAGCATAAAATTAATCATTTAAAATTGTACAGTGATATTTGCACATTCACAACACATGACTAACTGCTCGTACCATCCCAGGATTTTCATTATCCCCCAGGAAAAACTGTCACTCCTCTAAGCAATCATTCACCACTGCAACCTGCTGCAGGCCCTAGCCACCACCCCCTTGCTTTCCTGTCTTTCCTGTGTCTTGCCAGACCCGCACATCACATACAAGTGGAATCTACAGTGAGTGACATACCTGGATGTTTTTGCAGATCCTTTGCATTGATTGTATCATTTTTCCAGAAATTCTTGGTGGTATTTTTTTTTAAATGGGTGCACAGAATTATTCATCATTTTATGGCCGTTTTGGGTTGCTTTGATCTACCTTTCCATGACTATTAATGATTTTTCTAAGGCCCCCTCATTTACAGTTTTATTTGCGTCTTGAATTTATCTGTTTAGATATTTTGAATATACCAGAAGAAGTAGAGTTAAGGAATTGCTAAGTCAAATTATCATTCTGATTTTAACCTGTGAAGGCTTTTTATATATGACTATATAGCTCCCTGTCCCCATGCTTGTTCAGGCTTTGTTTTGTTTTCCAAACTCTGTTGTAAGAAGTGTGAGGTTTCTATAACATGTTTCTGTGGTAGGTGGAGGAGTAATATCTGGGTGACAATTATGGGCACTGTGTCACTGGCCCCAGAATTCCATTAGCATGTGGCCTTTATCTCCAATTATTTTCTCCATTACCTTCTCCTTCCATAGAATGACCTATTTTCCTTGTAAAAGCCAACATCATTTATAGAGGCTTGGAAACAGATTTTAAACACATTCTTGCAGCAAAATGTTATAGAGGAATTTTGATAGAGACATTTTCCCTGATCCTATTAATTTACTTAGGCTACTACTGAGATTGTGTACATTTTGTGAAGTTACTTAACCCCTGAGTCAATGAATTGAAAAACAGAAATATTGCATGTTTAACAGAGGTAAATTAGAATTTTGATTTTGGATCCTGGCATATCTTTCATAAAAACCTCTTTAATACAAAGTAGTTCATATCCTTTTATCTAAGGCAGCATATCATAAAATAGAGAATTTTATTGTCATAATTATTTTCATTAGATAACTATTATTTTTCCGTATTATTGTCAAATTCTTGATGTTAAAACTGACTAAAGTCATACTTTCTTGTTGCAATTATATAAACTCCAAATTCTATCCACTGTCCTCATGAATTCCCATGACGAGGAGGCAGGAGGAGTCCCTGCCTCCACGCCAGCGGTATTTTCAGGTTTCTCTGCTCCTGTGCTCTAGCCACACTGGCTTGCTGTTAATGCAACACTGAGGGGCACCAATTTCTCTCTAGCTTCAGCTCCTTAACCTTTTCTGGTGACCAGACCCAGCATATCATTCCCCAGAGTTTTCCAAGTTTTTGATCTTAAAATGTCTTTATTTTAGTTATCTGTGTGCATCCAGACACACACCATTCCCTGTGCTCAGTTTGAGTCCAGCCTGGTCTACAAGAGCTAGTTCCAGGACAGGCTCCAAAGCTACAGAGAAACCCTGTCTCAAAACAAACAAACAAACAAACAAACAAAAGACAACTTTTCTCCCTGCATGTTTTCTGTTTTCTTTCACAAATGATTATTCCTTTATCATGCTAGAGTTTGAATTCACTTTCTAAACTAGGAACTTTTGAGGTAAAGAAGGCAAAGAATCTTCTTATTTTCCTCTATGCACAAAACCTTCCAGAGGAGCCTTCTTTGTCAAATGAATTAATCCAGGCCTTCTTTAAAATTGTCTTAGTTCCAGTTCCCCAGAAAAATTAAAACGTATGAGCCAATCTCAAAAGGTTTCCACCATAAACATGTAAGGGAGTCCTACACTGGAATCAAAAGGACAGTAGTATGCTGAAAATATTAACATGCAAAACACACTAGAAGAAAAGAAACATGGAAGAGAAATAGAAGGGAATCAAAGCTCAACAAGACAGAAAGTCATCAAATCACAGAAATGATAACGCACAAAGAAATAATACACCACATGAAAAAATAAATGACAGGACAAAGCTCATACTTTTTAATAAATACTGATTAAATACATCAATCAAAGGAATAGACTCAGCCAGGCTTCGTGGTGCATGCTTGTACTAATAGTACTTCAGCAGCCTAGGCAGGAGAGCCAAGAACCCTAAGCGAGGCTATCTAAAATTCAATCCACCAAAATTAATCAAATAAATAAACAAATAGACCAGCTAAAGAGAAAGATAAAAGAAAGCCAATTCTGTATTGCCTACTCCATCCTGATAAAAATGCACATAGACTAAAAGTGAAGCATTAGAGAAATGATTGGAAATGAAAACCAAAAGTCAAGATGACAAGTTATCCAATGAAGACAACTTTAAATAAAAAACCATAAGAAAGAGCTCAGGGATTGTTGCAGAAGAGGTGTCGGAAAGAGTGTAAGTGCTTGACACATCAACCTGGAATTCTGGGTAAAGCAGAGTAGATGCACATCAAAACTTAGAACAGCATGCATGAAATCTGGGCAAGCTCAAGTCAGACCAAATCCCAGCATTTACAGAAATTAGGTACACAGTGAGGCTACCAAAATCCTTAGTAAGATATGGCAACATTTATTATAAGACCCTCCTTCCAGATAAAAGAAGTCTGCAAGAGATGTAAAATCAAACCTGGTCTCTAACCATTAAAATGTGTAAAATGGAGGAACAATACAGTATTTAAAAAGAAAAAGAATAGGAGGGAGGTATGTTTTAATTAAAAATGTACAAAAGAACAATGTTTGTAGAGGTTGTTGCTGTCTCATGATCTTGACTGTTGTTGTGGTTTGTCAGTATATATATAAACTTAAATTTCATGTTTACAATATGCAGAGTTGATTATATAGCAGTGCTATGTCAATCCAGCTGCTAGAATCTAAACAATCTGATGAAATCCAAAGCAGAGAAACGGCACTCACGATTTTTATCTAACTGGTGCACTCAGTGTCCAAGTTTCTGTAGGTGGAATGGATAATGAATCTCACCTCCCACCCTTCCATCACCCAAATTCGGGAAGAGGAACTTGGGAGGTCATTTCCATAAAGGCCTCAAGAGAGCTCCCAACCTTGGAGGCCAGAGTGTGTGATCCCGGCTACACTCAGCACTCAGCTCTCTTTTCTCAAGAAGTACCCAGAAATGAGAACACAACCTTCTCTCACCGCAATTGAAATGTCTGCTTTGGAGGTCAGAGAGATGATTCAGTAGTTTAAAATACCTACTGGTTTTGGAGAGGACCTGAGTTCAGTTCCTCACACCAGCTTCAGGCAGCTTACAGTTCCTGTAGTGCCTGCCCTCCTCTGTAGGAAACTGCACTGTCATAAAGACATGCACACACGCCCGCACATGCATACACACACACACACACACACACACACACACACACACACACACACAGTTAAAAAATAAAGGAAACCTTTAGAATTTTTTCACTGTTGGGTTAGATGCTGGAGATTTATAATAAGAATATAGTCAAAGTCCAGATCTCCTTGACCAACCAATGAATGTACAATCATGCAAAACTGGCTGAGCTGTGAAAAGAATATTTAAGAAAGCCCCCAAACTGAGAAGGTGACGGTTCCTATGGTGTCTATGGAAGACCTATGAGAAGATGTGATATTTGAACTGAGAATGGCAACTGTGGGATTGGAGGATTGAGCAGAAACTACATTGTAGTTACTCAAATAATATTTTCTTTCAGGAACAGAGGGGGCAGCCATTTCTTCCTTTCCCAACAGCACCTTCTACACAGTGGGGAGGGGGAGGGCCAACAAATGGTTGAACTTAATTCACGCAGTAGGTTAAGGAGCTCTTATTATCTCCTAGGCATTGTGCTGTGTGGATTCCACGTCGTCTGACCTCATAGTCAGAAAAATTAGCCCCTGTTTCCCCACATTTTGATGATGAAGAATCTGTTAAGCAAAACAAAATGAACTTGCCCAAGGTTAAGCAGCTGGTAAGAAAACCAAGATCCCAGCCCACCTCATTTGGGTACTCTCCAAGATGCACCTGTTTCTACTGATTCCTGAAAGACTGGAGTGGGTAAGAAATTATACAGATACACAAAAAAGGTTTAATTATGGAACTAACTAAAATTAGGCACATTACCATTTACATTTGTGAGATTTCCAAACTAGATGTTGCTTTTATAGAAGTCATTTGTTCTTTTAAGTTGTGAGGTGAAATTTTAGAAAAAAAACTGGGGTAATTTTTATGAGTCTTGTGTTATTGTTAAACCCTCAGGCTGATCTTGCAATAGATTTGCTATGTGCATTATAGAAAAAAATTCACCACTCTTGACCCCAGGGTTCCCAGTGATACCCTCACTGTCACATACTCAATGACAGGAGATATTGGCAAATGTGTGGGTAAAATGGCAGATGTTAATATTCCAGAAAATGTGAAGAAGTAAACAATGGGGGTGATTGCAAAGAGTGTCGGTACTGGCTTGGGAGAAAGAAATTCAGCTTATGATAGGAAATAAGAAATATCAGTACAAAGGCTGAGGATGATAAATTTTGACATTTTCTTCTTCCCTAAATAGCCATAGTGTTCTTGACGGCATCACCTGTTCTTTCTACTGTAGCTCACCTGTGGGACCTATTAGATGATCGAACACATCCATGACAAATTGCCCAACAGTTTGGTACATTCTCAGAGATGGAAAGGACAATGAAACACCAAAGACATGGCAGTAGAGAAATAATACAAAGACAGATGTCTAAAGGAATTCATAGGGAAGGGGCCCATATGAAAGCCTCAGGAATCTGTAGCCACCAATTATGCCTGGGAACACACTGTGTACAGCAGTGTGCAGTGGGGTCCACTTGCGTTTGAGTGAGGGCATGTGAATTGATGATGTGAGTGGATGTGAGTGGTAGCATTGTATTAGAAGTTGGAAGAGCTACCTTGCCTAATAATTTAATAGTTACTATTAACAACTGTATTGAAAAGGCTTATTATTAGCCACATGGTGGAATAAAACAGGAGTCTTAAAGACCAGCCAGCCTTATAGACAGAGAAGCTGAGGTTCAGAAAGGCCAGCTTGTCCAGCGATCTGTAGTTTATTGAGTCAGCTGCAAGACCAGAACCTGGTGTACTGTCCTGAACACACTTAACTAGCTAGGGTATTATTATTATTATTATTATTATTATTATTATTATTATTATCTGTTATTATCCTCCTTGTGGTGAGCCTGAGCAGATGGCAGAAATGAAATATTGAAGGTATGGCAGGTGTGATCTGATCTTACCATCCATGGCATATGGAGGAAGAAGCTTTGACACACCCTCTTGTTGTTTGTCTAAGGAGTGCCCTTCACAGCTCTCAGGGCTCCAGTGCTACAGACCATATCTCAGTAAATGGAAAACTTGATAACTTACATCTGTTCTTTCCTGTTACACAGAATGCTAAATTCCTAACCATTTGACAAGCCACTGAAAATGAAATACTTCAAAGGCCGCAGTCTACTTTTAAGATCTTTCCCACTTGGGTGACAGCAGCACAGCCCTCATCACTTTAGGAGTCTCTGTCACATGCTTCACAAGGTTGCGGCTTGGCTTCTCCACTCAGGATCCCATAACAAACGGAACAGAAACACAGTGTGGCTCCCTGTTTTCTTCAAGCTTGCATTATGTAGAAAACAGGTCTGTCGAGCCAAGAAGCTATTAGTTGTGGCTCTGGTTCCCACCCTATGTCAGATAGAAACAGTAGAAGGCTATTTCTCTAGGTGGGGTACAGGAGGCTTACTCAACTGCTTCTGTCACTGATGGTTTGAGGTCTGAATGCTTTGGCAACCACCACACATGGCCTTCGTGATGAAATGTCATCCCAGAATTCCAGGATCCCAGAGATCAGGCAAGAGTGCAATTCCTTTTGGCTATCTTAAAGCTAGGCCTGGATTCCTGCTTTTCTAAAGGGGCCCAAAAGCTGTGATGTAGCTCAGGTGTAGGATGCATGCTCGCCACCTGTAAGGAGCCGAATTTGGTTCCAGGAAACACTAGAAGGAGCTGATGTTAAGAAACTTCAGAATATGCTAATAAGTCTGATGATGGAAAGTATAAAGTCTTTGAAGTCAGCCTTGACAGGTTCCCCTTTCTAGGTAGATAAGCACTTGACCTCTTTGAGAGTCATACCCTAATGTATGCAGTATAAGTGGAGATGTTGACGATAGTATGCACATTACAGGGGTAAACTTTGGTCAAAATCTAGACATAAAAGCAAGATAGGTAGACAGTTCTGACAAGAGATAAGGCATTAGATTAGTCATCTGTATCCCTCTCTACAGAGATAGATGTTTGTGCATATATATATGTGTGTGTGTGTGTGTGTGTGTGTGTGTGTATAATGAGATACTTTCTAAGACTGTCTGCTCAACTTATAGTTTATACTGTAGGCAAAATAAATATTCTGCCGATATCTGCAAGAGAGAAAGGAAAGTGAGGAGCAGGTTCTTGAATTATATATCGTAATGTATACCCAATATCCTGAGAAACAGTTGGCATGAGGCAGGCACTAGGCAAATGATTGCTGCTTTGGTGATAATGTCCACATGCGTGGCTCTCCAGTTACCAACATTAACCCTGTGTTTTTTCTATGGAGCCTTATGTTTCCTCACTTGGGTACGGCAAGAGACAGCATGGCTTCACTTGGTTCTTTACAGGGAAGTTAACAAAGCATGAAATGACAGCTGAAAGGAGACTCTAGGTGTGAGACAGAACTTGACTATCATAAATGAGGAAACTGAGGTCTGTTGAGAACCGGAGGTCCTCTTAGGCCACACAATGAATAAGGAAATAAATGAAATTTTAAAAAAAATGGAAGAAAAAATAGCCAAGTTACTGAGCAACGGCTCTGAATTATTTATTATATCAAGTCTTTACAACAAACCCATTATTTTATCCACTACTGTCAAGATTGTCAGAATCATTTTATAGGTAAGTAGGATGAGACTTAGAGAGGTTAGGGGAATTGACTAAATGACAGATAAATCTGTTTAATAATATATTTTTCTTGCAGCAACTTTAAAAATGATTATTATTTAAAAAAATAAGATGTGTATCTTCATGTAGGTATATGCATGGGGGTGCAATGCCTACTCAGGTCAGAAGAGGGCATCAGATCTCCTGGAGCTGGAGTTACAGACAGTTGACCAGGGTACCAGGAAAAGAATTCAGATCCTTAGGAAGAAAAGAAATTATTCTTAACTACTAAGCTATGGATATCTCCAGCCCCTGGGCTTGTAACTCTTGATAGTGGAGTTACAGGTAAGAATGTAAGCAGAAGATGATTTTCCTAAAGTCCAGAAATATCATATGAACTGCATTCAGGCTGTGAGTCTCGAATTCTATCTCTAGTATATTTTACTATATATGTGCAAATATTTCCAACCCAGAAAACTTTGGATGCCAAGTCATCTTCCCCACCCCCCACACCCGCTTAGGAGTTTTTTGGGGGCGGTGTACAGGCCTCGTGAGGTCAGCGTGCAGAGAGAGGGCTTGAAGATGGTGCATCCAGCTTTTAAAGGTTTCCTAGCGCATGCACACAGTGGGATGACATGGTTGCATCATACGCAGATGGCAGAACTCACGCATGCATGCAAGAGCTCATACATTTGTGTCAGAAGTAGGTGATGCAACCATGCCACACGTGGGTTATGCAGGGTCCTTTAAAATTCCCCCGGGCCATTAGGCACTTCTGCCTGAGGGCTTGTGTGCATGGCCCTGGAACCCGGAAGTGTCAGCCATGTTGTGTGGCTGAGTCAGCCAAGTCATCTTGAGCAAGCGATACTCAGTTTGTATCACATTATGTTCAGCCATTGGTAAGAGATCTGTTGGAACAGCTCCACTTTGAACTTAATATTCAGCTGCCATTTAATAGCTGGGCAAGTCAACTTCCTTCTCGAGGGCTAGGCTCTCAGGTACAAGGCAAAACACTATGTCCCATAAGACTTCTGAGAAAAGACACGTGGCCTTGAGGGTATCATGGACTTATTCAGTTAACTACTTCCCTGAAGTCACTGCAACTGACTCTTGTTTGGTTTGTGTGTTGAGTAAGTAACAGAGGAAATGGACAGTTGGTGTCTACATAGGATCCACCCTTATCTTCTAGCAACACTACCCAGAGTTCCTTTAAAAGAACTATTCATCCCTTAGTGGAGTTTTGAGGAAGGAATGGCAAAATGTCCAGCCCTGAGCTTGCCAAAGGCACTTCATGGTGTTATTCTTTGTAATCCCTGCCATGGCGCCCCATGGAGCCCAGGTCTCTGCTCCTCCACAACGAGTGCTTTTGTTCTTCACTTTCTTGTAAGTTACCCCATTATCTTTTCAATAAACTCCATGTTTTCTTTAGTTAGGTTAAAAACTATTTCAGTTGCCCACAGACAAAAAACCTGCTGGGAATTTATTAGTCTACATAGAAACAATGATACTGGCTAGTGTCTTCTAGCAAATGTGCCTGACTCTTTCCATGCATTGTTAGGTATCATTCTTGCAAAGGTCCTTGTGGTGGGAGCTACTGAGTCCAGTTTACAATCAATGAAACCTAGGAGTTAAGGGGTGATTCAATCTCTCCCATGTTGTGCAATCAGAAGCTCACTGTGTGGTGCTTAATCATTTCCCAACATCTCTTATGTTTACAGGGTGCAGGAGAATTGTCTGTATTCTGTCAATCATGTTTTAAATAAATGCTGATTGGCTAGGCAGGAAGTATAGGTGGGTTAACCAGACAGGAAGTTGAGGCAGAGCGATGAGAACAGAAGTATTCTGGGAAGCAGGAAGCTCCCTCCACAGTTCTGCCCAGACCACCCAAGAAGCAAGATATGAGCTACCCCACTGAGAAAGGTACCAAGCAAGCCATGTGACTAACACAGATAAGAATAATGGTTTAATATAAGCTACAAGAGCTAATAAGTAGCCTGAGCTAATAGGCCAATCAGTTTTATAACTTACACAGACCTCTGTGTGATTTTCTTTGGGGGCTGCTGGCTGTAGGGTACCAGGCGGGACAGAAACCTCAACGAGCAGGCCCTCATGTTATGTTTAGGTAGGACGTGTGACCAGTAATGACATGAGTGCTTCAGACATTAGCTATTGAGAGGTCAAATGAGCCAAATAATGCTGTATTTCCTTCCTCTCTTATACTCTGTTTTTGAGTCCTTGAGGGAAAGTTTGGTTACAGGTTAGATCATGTCTTGCTGGTCCACACTGGACACAGGAAGAAGTAAGCCATTGCTTTATAAACCACTTTGAATTTGGAATTTGTCTGCTGTACGCTTTGAGTCAGTGATCCTGGCCAATGCATTAGCAGAGCCAGAATCTGCGGTTATTTCTGGCTCATCCTATTGTGAATTTAAGATTTTTACACACAAAAATAAAAGAAGTGACAGTAACCAAGAAAAGTTCCCTTTTGAGTTTTGTTCTCCTAGCTTGAATGCCTCTAAACTTTTCTTCCTGTTGTCCTACTGTGGGAGGGTACTGTAGAGCTCTCCCTAATGCAATAATGAAATCCTCACACAGGGTAATGACTTCTAGTATGAAAAGACCATCTGTGCTTCTTAGTGAGTATCCCTTTTGTCTATAACAATTGAACTATTAAGTGGAAGAACACGGGACCAGACCTGATTTTATGCTTAGACTCCACATACCTTCATGCTTCCTTGAGAGAATATTTATCTGTTTCCAAAGGAGATAGGCTGACACTGCTAAAGTTTTGGCTCCCCCCCTTCCTCTATCACAGAGGTCTCATCTCTCGAGGATCGTAGGGCCAACCTCATTTGAGCATCACCTACTCTGGTCTCAGCAGGAAAGCCAGAGCCAGTTGAAAGGCATGACATCTGGAAGCAGAGAATGCCCCTGGTTACATCCCAGATCCCAGAATGAGGAGATTCTCATTATGCTAATGCACTTACTCATTTTTATTGCATTCATCTCCATCACTCAGCTAGAGGGAAGTACATAATATATCTCTATTAATTGTTTATTATTCCCTTATCCTGCTGGCCAGTTCTCTTGCTCTGTCAGGGCTCAGGACTTCTAAGTCACAACAGCAATTTCTAATTTTCCCCTACCCACCCACACTATGTTCTGGTGATGCTGATTTCAATTCAATTCAATGTGATGACCCTCCACCTCTCTAGAGATATGTAATAACAAAGCATTGTAGATTAAAAGTGCTTTTAATAGACTCAGCCCAGTATACTGTGAGTACTAGCTATTTCCCTTTGAGACTGTAGCTGGGCTAACTGAAGCTCTAGTTTGCTTGTGCAGTCCAGCATCAAGAGGGTCTGGCAACAATTTGTCACTTGCCCAGAAAAATATGTGAACTTATTATATTATATATTATGAACATGTTATACTGAAAGTATTCATTTTCTACACCACTGTAAAGTCATTATAATATCATAAAATTATGCTAAACCATTACAAGCTGCATGTATTAAACATTCAGCATACTAAATACAAATCAAATATTTGACATGTGCCAAGTCCCATCCAAGGCTCTGAGGAATACTTTGTGGACCTACCTGATATGGTACCTGCTCACTTCAGAGTGTCTGTGATCTCGTAGGGATCAGCCACAGATAGGCAGGCAACTGGGATATGATGTGGGACAGGCTCTGCTCGAGGAAGAACAGAATGCTCTGATGCCTGAGAGAGACACTGTAGCCCAGACTGTCAGGAAGATGCCCTTCTCCATGAATGTGAGAAGCTCTTTTATGGGCTGAAAAGATGGCTCAGTGGGAAAAGACTCTTGCTCTCATGCCTGATGACCAAAGCTTGATCTCTGAAAACCATATAGTAGAAATAGAAACCATTCCTGAAAGGGATCCTCTGATCTCTACATGTGCAACTTGGTGCACACACATAGATGTGTGTGTGTGTGTGTGTGTGTGTGTGTGTGTACATATATATGGGGAGGGGTGACCAGCTCTTCATTTGGCCAATAACTTATACACTAATGAGGGGAAGATACATCAGACACTGGCCAGACCCTTTCAGTTTAAATGCTTTTGCTAAGGTCTCCAGTAGATGTGTATTAAACTGGAGACGTAGGAGTTCAGAATTTTGGAGGAAGGAAAGAAGCAAAAGTGGCAGAGCCAGCTCAAGTGAGCTGATGTGCATGATGACCCAGCAGATCTTATCTCTGGCTCGAGCATGCCAGTGTTTCAAAGACTGATGTGGACTTAGCTGGCTTGGGATCACTTGTACTTTTTCTTTTGTTTATAAAATAGCTACATGATTGGAGTCTATACACTCTAATTAAGAGAGACAACCAATATCAGAAAAGGTCCTTGGGAAAAAGGAACAAGTGCGAAGGATACAGAGTCATGTCAGCTTCCATCTAAGGTCTCAGCTGAGTGACATGGATACCTGTCTGCTGGGGCAGATCCGTGAAACAGAAAAAACTGTTAGGAAGTGAGAATACTTAATTGCCTTTACCAAAGGGTGTTCAATGACCTTGACTATGCTTCTTCCCCTCGGACTTTAGATCCTAAACCTGGAAATCAGGCTGGATGCATTAAAACCCACGCACCTCTCCACAGTGTAGGAGGCCCTATGTGATCTGCCTCTGTCTTGCCTGGCCTTGCCCCCCTCCCCGCCTTACCCAGTGTTCTCCTGCAATCTTTCTGACACTGTCCTTCTGACTGTGACGAGCTTGTCTCAAGGCTTTTGTGTTTGCTTTGATCACTGTCTGAAATGCCTTCTCATCTTCCCTTCGAGATGAGACAGGCAGCGTTTGAGATTCAGAAAGGCTTCCTCTCACTCCCAAGCCAGTCCTCTTCACATCCTATTCTGTTACCTTGTCTTGATTTATTGACTGTGGTCACCATTTTCTGAGACCTACCTAGTTTCTATGTGTTCTCTGATCTCTTCCCAATAGAAAGAAATTTCATGCAAGTTAGGCCTTAATCAATTTTATTTGGTGTTCTAACCTCAATAATGAGAACAAAGGACATGTTGGACAGCAAATGGAAAGGGAACAACTCCTGAAGGCATTTACAGTCTTCAAAATATCCAACTTGCTCAGGCCTTACTGCCCTGTGACTTTAGCAAAAGGTATTCTATTTTGTGTACACTCAGATGACCCCATCAGGTTTCAATGAACTGTTCCCATTGAATAGTCTCATCAATGGCCCTGGTTAACAGAATAAACATCAGAGCCATGAAGCTTGGGAAGTGACCGGTAGTGACTTAACTACCAGTTAACTTAACTTCTCATCTTGATGGGGAAGACAAAAAAGAGGTTGTGAGGGAGACGGTAACCAGAATACATTGTATAATTGTGTTTAATTATCAAAGGATAAAACTAATCTATAAAAAGCCAAAATAAATATTGTATTTCAATACTAAGATGTATATTTAAAATGACAAGATGATATAATCTTATGCTTTGTGGAGTATAAAACGGTAAAGGAAATATTCCTGAGTTGGATGGATGGCTTTCTATGACCAGATCTGATCAATGGCAAACTCAGGGGAGCTTGACTTAGAATTAAGAAGGTTCATTAGTATTTATTTTTCAAATGTGGTAACATTTTTGCCAATGGTTCGTCAGAAAGTAGTAGAACCTGGTGTAGACACTCCTCTATATTCTGGTGTTCTCTGTTTCCCAGGCTCAACCAAGGCTAGCATGATGTGTGAGCAGTGTTTTCATAGCTCACAGGACAGAGAATCTGCAACTGAAACCTTGGTTACCCTTAGAATTCCCTCAACACTACACCCACTTCACATACCCTAGCTTTAAGACAATGGGTGAGAATCTAAAAGGAGGGAGCAGGAGCTTCATCTGACCTAGAAAGATTTTGTGTGAGGAAAGCAAGGACTGAGAGAAATTATGAAACCTCCCTTACTCATTAAGCGTGGGGCTGGGTGTAAAGAGGAGGTGACTTGGATGTCTTTCCAGGTTAGTTCTAATCCCAGGGCTTGGTGTTAAGTGGAGAGAGGGCTGGACATGTTCAGGCACATTGGAACTTGACTCTTAAGCATATATGAGTCTGGAGCACTGACGGCCTGTGAAGTTGGTGAAACAAATATTACAAGGTAGACTATGGGAGATTTACTTCCTCCAGTGGCACTTGAGAGAAAGAAATACAGCTCTTCTTTGGGAGGTCCAAGAGCAGAACTCCTCCAGGGTTTAGTCTCTTGAAGATGACATCTACATCCAATGATTATCTGACCCAGCCTTGTTTCTTTAGGCACAGAAGTATGACTGCCTTATGAGGCAATCACGATCAGTTTGTAAAACATATGATATATACAGAGATCTTAAGGCCCAGTATCTGTCAAGCGCTCCACGTGAAAACATGTTGGTTAACACCATTATTATTGATCTATGCTAGTTGAGAAATATTTAAATCAATGTTGTATGATGAGTGAAAATCGAGGAAGATGGCCATTGCCATGGAACTCGCATTCTAGTAGGGAGAACATTTATGCATGTTAGTATCCTCGGCACACCAGTTTTAAAAGGGACTGTGAGAAAAGTGGCTGGAAACAGGAGTAGGTAAGACAGAGCTTTTGCACTGGGCATTTCAGCTGGACTCGCAGATAGATCTGGATGAAGGTGAAAGGGCAAAGATAAAATGAACAAAGCCTAGGACATCCACGGGAATAAAGGTTACTGTGGGGGTGGGAACAATGGTTTGTAGATTTTAAGATTCAGGAGTGACATTAAATCATTCTGCTTTTCCTACCATTTGGGACCTGGGGGATCCCAGAGCGGGATGTTCAAGAAGGTCTACATTTCATACCACAGGACATGTTTTTGTTCCCTGTACAGCCTTAGAGAATGGGAATATTATTTGGGTGTGTACATTTTTTGGGTGACAAGCATTTAAAAGGATAATAATTCTGGAAATGGTGAACGGCTGTTGAGGCCATTCACTCAGCAAGACAAGAGAGGGACAATTCGATTCCAAGATAGCTGTTTTAGAAGTGGTGACAATATTCCCAACCTGACTAAAGTATTTAGCTGTGTTTAAGGCAAGAAGAATCCTTTTAATAGGTATTCAGGTAGCCAAAGTGGGAAGAAATCTCTTTCTTGCTATCCTGTGTAACCATTACAGGCATGAAATTTTGGTGATCTGAACCTAAGCTTGGGCCATAGCTGCATGCATCAGCAACCTGTAACAAGTTTCTAAACTGCCCCCTAAAACTCATGAGGAATGGCAGCTCCCTGCTTCTTATTCACTTTTTAAAAACCTAGGAACTACGATTAGATTGAAATGGGAGATTAGCAAGGTTCTTCTCTACCCTTCCCTCAGAATTTCATCAGAGCATGGAGAAGAGTTGACTTAAGAGGCTTCTGCCTTATAACACCAGCTTCAGGGAAAATAAAGTGCCATATAGCTAGGCTAGTATTTGCTTTTCTAAGCTGGCCTCTCAGAGCTCATTAGTTTAGTCTGCCCATTTTCTCTCTCATCTCCATCTACGAGGCTCCCATCTCCCATCTGAATTTGGTTGGGCAACTCACATATTTCCTTGTCCTCTCACCGAAAGCTCCTAAGAAGGGAGAACTCATAATAAAGCCTGAGGAAATGGAAGGAACCGGAATGTTCTGTTTCCTTTATGTGCCCACATTGCTCTCACACTGTTTGTGAGGACTGAGGCTTTGCACATATAGTAATGAGTGATTCAGGGTGTGTGTGTTACCAGGCCTGCGTGAAATGTAAATGGAATTATTTATTTGCCATAGAAATATCTAGACCAATTGCTCAGCAAATTGCAATTCCGGAAACTAGATCCCTTTGGAAGGTGCTTAAATAAATGTCTACCTTGTTTGAAAGATTTGCAGCCATTCAAGAGAAATATTGGATTATTTTATCACAAAAATAGATTGTCTCTGCTCTATGTATCATAAAATTTAATTAGCAATCATTTACCAGAACTTGTTAATTGCTATAGATTGCTCATTATATGACAGGTTAGGTTGATATAGTAAAATGTTTTTTCAAAAGATGAATGAGGAGAGAGATAAGTCTAGCTTGATTTAAGCATCACACAATGCGTTCCTGTTCCAAAACATTACATGGCTCATTGATATGTATAATTTTTATTAATTAGCTAATTATACTAAAATAATTTTGCAAAAATATAAACAATTTTCACTTCAATATACATATATACTGATATGTACATTTATGCATATGCATTCATTAATAACCTTTAAGAAGCTATGCCTGGCTGAGCACATACATATTATATTAAGTCATCTTCTGCATTCAGAGTTGTCAAAGATTTTATAAAATAGCACTAATATGTTCAAGAAACACATTATGCTTTTCCTATTTTTTTCAAATTTAGTTCTGTGTTAAATAGCCCAATATTTCTCTTGAATCACTGCAAATCTTTCAAACAAGGTAAGCATTATTTAAGCACCTTCCAAAGGGATCTAGTTTCAGGAATTGCAATTTGCTGAATAATTGGTTTAGGTATTCCCATGGCAAATAAATCTAGTTAGGTGTGATGGCATCCGCATGTAATGGTAGCACTCAGGAGGCTAAGGCAAAAGGATCATGAGGTTAGCTTGGTCTATACAACAAGGTCTTACATCAACAAAGGAATAAAAAATGCTGGGGAAGGTGGCTCAGTGGGTAAAGTGTTTACCAAATAAGCATGAGGACCTGAGTTTGGATCCTTAACATTCAGGTAAAAGTCAGGCATAATGACATGTCCTATAACCCTAGTCCTGGGGGACGAAGACAGGCAGATCCTTGGGATTTGGTGTTTTGTTAGTCTAGCTGAAACATCAAGCTCCAGGGAGAGACTGTTGTAGTAATAAGGGCGGCGGCGGGGCTGCGTCCCCAACACCCCGGCCGCCTGCCCAGCTAGCTTATGCCCCGAAATAATTACACGGACACTGTATTCTTTTAAACACTGCTTGGCCCTTTAGCCCTAGCCCTTACTGGCTAATTCTGTTATTCCCATCAACCCATCTCTAATAATCGGTGAGCACCGGTCTTACCGGGAAAGGTTCAGCATGTCTAACCTGGCGGCTTGCTTCATGGCGTGTGTCTGCCCAGGAGCCGGGAGCATGGCGTCTCTCTCAGGCGTCTGCTCCCAGGAGGAGAGCAGAGCTGTGGAGTCTGACCTCACTTCCTCTTCCTCCCAGCGTTTTGTTCTGTTTACTCCACCTACCTATGTCCTAACCAATAAAATGGGCCAGGGCAGTTCCTTTATTAGCCAATGACCTTCCTCCATCAGACTGCGTCTCAAAAAATAAAGTGCAGAAACAACTGAAGACATCTGGATGCCAACATCTGGCTTCCACAGATACAAATGCAGACAATTGCACTCACACATATATGTGCAAACTCATTTATAGCACACATGAGAGAAAGAGAGAAAGAGAGAGAGAGAGAGAGAGAGAGAGAGAAGAGGAGAGGAGAGGAAAGAGATATATCACAACTATTGGTAGTTGTATGCTTGTGAAAGTGAGCCCATTAGATGAGAGAGGAAAGATTCTAAGAGGCCAGGATCATATGCCCTTTCCCAATCTTGGAGTTATTTGTGAGAACAGGTCGCAATACCAGATGAAGGTACTTTTCCCTTCAGTTTTATTATAAGGCCAAAACATTGGCTAGTGCTTCCTTTTAAAGGACTCAGATTAACTCCACTCAGGCTTCAGATCTAAAGCCTCTGTGAACTGAGACAAGGCTTGTCTCAGGTGTTTCAGAAAGCCCAGAAGAGGGTTCCTTTGGAGATGTGCGCATATATAACCTGCAGATCAAATTAGGCACCCTCAGGTGGGCTCTGGATAGGCAGTGCTGCCGGCTGGAGTTGAGCAAGTCTCCTGATTCAGAATCAAGTCCTGGATCACCACAACAGCCGCACAGGAAACTCCCTCACTCAAATCCTATCAGGTGATGATGCCCTTAAAAGTTTAACTGATGTGATGAGACAGCAGTGATGATGGAGAGGAAGGCTGTTCAGGGCAGGCGCTATAGGGGGAGCCATCTTCTTGGAGATCCAGGCAGGCAGGGAGACATCACAGAAGTAATCAAATGTAATTCTCTCTCTCTGTGTCTCTGTCTCTGTCTCTCTCTCTCCCTCCCTCCCTCTACAATCAACCAAACACAGAAATCTAACTTCCAGGACCAATATGTATTTTGGAGGTAGAGCTTCAGCATCCTTAGACTCTTGCATGTCTTCAGTCATCAGAAACACAGGGCTGCTCACTTGTTCTTTGATCACACGCTCACTTTTGGTAATTGTCTAACCATGCAGGAACAACAGTAATGCATAAACCCATTCCACAGAGATGGAAATTGACATTTCCAAGTTGTTATAAGTAGTCCACAGAAGGGAAACAATGGGAGCAATCTACATTGTCATGGAGATCATACTAGGGATGAAAGTACCAGCCTGGGAACTGGGAAGGTGGGTACCAGTCTTTGTTTTGCTTTACTCCTTCGGATTGAGGCTCATTTTCTTGTTTAGGATCTCAATTTCCCACTGAAGACATGGGGCCACATGTTCCCTAAATTGAATGTATTTTATGTTCTGGCCCATAGTTACCCAGAGAGTGAGACCATGACTTTATAACAGACTTACAGAGGAATCTATGATTCCCCCCAGTGTTTAAAAAATCTGTCTTTATATTAAGCAATGAAAATATAATTGCCAACACATGAATGTTTATTATAACCTTCATTGTTTTAAGGACATTATATATTTAACTCTTTTTTTAAATTTATTTATTTATTATGTATACAATATTCTGTCTGTGTGTATGCCTGAAGGCCAGAAGAGGGCACAAAACCCCATTACAGATGGTTGTGAGCCACCATATGGTTGTTGGGAATTGAACTCAGGACCTTTGGAAGAGCAGGCAATGCTCTTAACCTCTGAGCCATTTCTCCAGCTCCCGATATATTTAACTCTTTAATTACCACATATCTGTGAGGTAAGCACACAGAGGGAAGTTAAAAAACTTTTCATAAGAAATAGACAGTAATAGCCAATTTTAAAGCCAGGCAATCTAGCTGCATGGCCCTGTGTTTCTTTCTAATAGATGGTCAGAAGATGTACATCTCATATTAGAGCTCAAGGCTCAAGGAGCTGGTAAATTTCAAAGCTCATCTGGTTCAATGATTTCTGAAGCTTTCCATGTTCAACTCTGTCTTCTTATTGCCTGTAGGGCTATGTGCTCCTTCCAGAGGGTTGGTACATAATACAGATGAGACATCTCTGAGGAGATAATAGGGGTGTCTGTGATTTGCCTGAGGACACTGTGTGTGTGTGTGTGTGTGTGTGTGTGTGTGTGTGTGTGAGTGTGTGTGTGTGTGTGTGCAGGAATGTGAGACATAAGAATCAGTGAGTGCAGTAAATGTCTCAGAATTACGACCCTTTTTTGATCATAGTGATTCAAAATCATCACTTCCAGATTTTATAACTCCTAAGAGGATGTGAAAATCACTTCTCTGTTTCTTCACATTTGTCCTACAGGAGGATGAGGAGGTAGAGTTAACAAATGGCAAGATAAGTAGTGGCTCAGAGGCCCAGCTAGGTGTGACGTCCTTGGACACTAGATGTTGCTCTGTCTTTTCTCACTGTAACAGGCCACTTCCCGGTCCCACCTGGAAGGTGGTCTGTCAAACAACCTCATGTCCACACCCCTGTAGCTTTTCTCCTGACTGCCTAGAAGTGAAATCCTTGTAACCACAAGCTGATTGGGGAAGTTCCTATCAGTCTTTCCAGGTTGGGACAAATGGCACAAAAACTTCAGGGTGATTTTTCAATGCCATAAACATCAGTGTTCTTCCAAGGTCAAAGATAGAAACATGGTTAGGTACAAGTAGTAGAACTGGGGGTGAGAGTAAGCAGGTGACTCACCTAGAACATCTTAACCTTCACAGAGAGCCATATAATCTTTGCTTTGGGTAGAAGAGAAAGATGGTACCTCCTACCCTAAAGGTCTCCAGAGACTTGTGAGATTAGTTCTGGGTGACTGATCATGTCTGGGGATTTGAGACTTTCTTCTAAGTCATAACTGGCCTTTCTGACACTTGCTTTCCCTCTGAATTTGCTGTCATATCTTCTGTTTCCTTGGCAGATAGACTAGTTGAGGGCTCCCAGGAGCAGGCTCCCAGGAGATGTGACCTGATTTAAGCAGGGAAGGGCCCTGTGTAAGTCAGGGAGAGCAGGAGTCACTCTGAGAGAAATTCACTCAGCAAGACAGTTTCATGGAGGAGATGAGTGTTGGCTAGAGAAAACTTTCCTAAAGGAAAGTGGGTAAGATGGCAACATTTTAGCAGTGGGAAACACCTTGCTACCTAGACAGACAACACTCAGCATTTCCATACCACGGGTAGCACAGAGCAAGCACTGAGTGTAACTAGGCGGAGAACCTTTGTACAACATCCTTGATTATGCTTACTCTTTCTGCGAATGAGCACCTGTCCTAGACCTATGATATTACACAAGACAAGACTTAGTCCCTGACCTTGGAGCTGGTACTTACACAAAGCAAGTTCTTCAAGAACTCAACAGACAAGTGAGGCTGGAGGAGACGATGATTTGGTGTAGCAGCAAGAAGCTAGAATTTACCGAGCTCATCAAGATCAGTATCCTTTGTTTTCAAAGCACTGATACTCTCTGACAGTTTTGAAACCAGTGTGATGCTGTAACTGGCTTAATCAGAATTTAAAGCAGTTCAGCTTTCTATTTTGAAATGGCTCTAGCTCCTATAGAGAAGGACTTTTGCTTTGATTGAGATACCTTAGCTTTCCCTGCCTTCAACACATACCTGTCATCAGAGGGAGGGATCAAGGGAACCCTCTACATAACATCATCTACCCATGGAAAAGTCCCCCGAGTCCCCACCAGCTCTCCTTACAATTGTATACAGCTCAGGTTACTAACAGTGATGACGTTCCAATTGCCTCTGAGGCTAACTGCAATATTCTTATAACAATTATATTAATATCAAAGCTTGGAGTGAGTTGATAAAAAGCCGTTCATCCATGTAATGAGATTTCAGTTATATTTTCGAAATATGGCAGATAATTTGGTAAGAAACTGTGAGATTTTTTTCCTCTGTCTGTCAAGATATGGAAGAGGCAGCATGCAAGGTCCTTGGCTTCAAATGCAATGTGAGAAATGCCATCTGCCCATGAAATGCTCAAGACGCATTGAGCAGATGTGAAAAGGCAGGGATTGCACTGAGGACACGGAATGGGCGGATGAGAGGAAGCAAACAATGTCATTATCATCTACAATTGACTCGCCCCAGTAGACCAAGCACCATCTATTATCTTTATGTGTATTGGATCTGGTAGCTTTCCTGGGTAGGTAGTAAGAGTCTATGTCAGAGACTCAGAGAGGCTTTCCAATCTATATCCTTCTGACTTCTGAGACTGACTTTACTACCACTATGACTTTATGCCTGGTCACTGATAAAGGGTCTTTAAAGCTTTGGTGTTGTATGGTCAAATCCATTTTAGTCAAATTTGTTCTTACTGTTGTTCACTTAGTGCCAAGTGTTGAATACTGGACCTGGTATACACTAGGCAATAACTCTACCACAAAGCTTCATCCCAAACTGATTTCATTTTAGATAAGGAGAGAATTATTTCAAAGCTAATACATGTGGGCATCTTGCTCACCAAGGCCAGGAAGGTCTCACCATTGCATGTTTCTGTGTGACATTCAGGAGGCCCAATACAGCATTCTAGCCAGTGCTCACAGGAATGAGGCCTCACGCTGAATAAGAATCACACAGCAGTAAAATTGGTCCTACTTTAAATGGCTTCAGTGTCCCCTGTTACATCATGTCAGCTGCCTGGGAAATCATCTACCAGGTTCAAGCCCCACCCTGGAGATGCTGATTTAAGTATCTGCCTCCTCCCCAATCTCAAGTTGTAATCTTCATATATACTACTTAGAAAAAAAAAAGAGATTCTGATGGTGGTGGTGGTGGTTTGTCACAATACCATGCCATGCCCATGGAACAATACCATGTCATGTCCATGCTGCTGGCTAGGGACATTACTGTGGTTAGTTGGAATCCAGGTGCCGCCCTCAGTGAGAACCACTGTTTTAAAAAGTCTCAATTTTCTGCTGATCTTTCTTGAAGGATAAAATTCTATGAATTAGCCCTCCATGTACCCAGAACACAAATCAAATGGTGATCCATGAACAGTGAGCCCATTACTTTTCTATTCCAACTGCCAGAACCTCTTTCCCTCTGCAGATTTAAATTCGTCCACAGGGGCCCTTGCCTATAAAACAATAGAAGTGTATAGGTCTACATCCCTTTAACAATTGGCATATGATAGCATTCAGATTTTTTCTGTGTATTTGCCCAACTTCACACTATATCTTGAAGATTGTTTCCCAGCTATACATAAAGAGATTTCTCTATAAAACACACACAGCATAAAACACCAATTTCAACCACTTCTGAGTGTATAGTTGAGTGGCAGTAGGCATATTTACACTATTCATCCTGCTGTGTGCCTGCTAACTAATGCCAGTTTGCACTCAACTCTTCTTAGACAGAACTAGAACCTGTCTTCGGGTCAGTGCATTCAGGAGGGCAGAGCCTAACTGTAATTTTTTTCACAGTGCTCTGGGCTCATTGTACTTATTTTTCCATTTACTCTTTTCACTGTAAGTACCACTCATTTCCACTTAGAGGATTTTTCTTTTTTTTTTCTTTTTTTTTTAAATTTATTTATTTATTAAGGATTTCTGCCTCCTCCCCGCAACCGCTTCCCATTTCCCTCCCCCTCCCCCGATCAGGTCCCCCTCCCTCATCTGCTCGAAGAGCAATCAGGGTTCCCTGACCTGTGGGAAGCCCAAGGACTGCCCACCTCTATCCAGGTCTCGTAAGGTGAGCATCCAAACTGCCTAGGCTCCCACAAAGCCAGGACGTACAGTAGGACCAAGAACCCCACTGCGATGTTTTCTTTTTAAACACACCTAAGATCCATGTAAATAACAGGGTTTGGCTTTAGTGAAGCCTTTCTTTGTCTGAGCCATATTGTATCAATGGTGCAGTGAAAAACTCAAGCCATGAATGGCTCCTCTTCTTCTCAATACCCATTTGACCTTAACACAGAGTCCGGATACTGCAAATGGTTCTCCTTGAACCTCATGACTTCTACTCCTAGGGAACCTTTTCTAAGGTCTAGAGCCATTTTTCTGCAAGTCAGATTACACAGCAGTCTGTCTTTTCTTTCCCTCAATAAAATAGTAAGCAACTACACAGTACCAAGCCTCTTGTACAGGTTTGCATCCCCAGACAGAGACAAGAAAACCAACCACAATCACATTCTAGTAGGCTCTCGCCAATTGAGTATAATTCAAATGGGCATCTGGTTTGAACCAAGTCATGGTAGTGCTAGTTTCTACTTGTCATGGAAAGTTTCCAGACAGACCTGGGCAAAGGCAAGAGGTGGGTTCACTGGGTAGCTCAGGGGAAAGAGATTGGAATTGGGAGCCTTTTTCCACTGAGGTGTAGACTTACTACCAACCAGCTATGTGTCCCATAGCAAGTCACTCAGATCACTCCATCAGTTAGTTCTTCTCACCTCAAGATGCTGAGCTAAAAATTGAGTCAGACCTATAGCTATTATGGGTGTTTGCTATTGTGTTAGGATATTGTTGCTGTTCAAAAAAATAGAAATTTAACAGTTCTGGACTTTTTACAGCAAAGAAGTAGCAAGATTTAGGTGAATACATCCCTAAAGAATGGCAATGATTCAAGTTATTATGATATGCTCATAAGTGAAGTCAACAGATCTTAAAAATGACACGTTAGCAGCCTTACACTTATAAGACAAAAGAGCAATTTAGGTAAGGCATGTTTGAGCATGTTGTGTTCAGAACTGCTGTGGGTACCAGGGCACAGTGACAGAAGTGACAGAGAAAATTTTTACATTCACGGGCTTGCCTTCTAATGGTACTACCCCAAGCCCTGACTCTGCAAATTCCTTCAAAATTCTGAGTGTACTAGAACTCTAAAAGAGAAGGGAATGTTGCCATGCAGAAGCAGAAAAAAAAAAAGTTGTCCCCCGTATTCCCCTTGGAGGTAAGCAATAGTATTTGTTTAGAAAATCAATTATTGAAAAGGAACAAACCTTACAGGTATTGGTGTGATTTCTTTCATGTGGCAGTATAGCTGAGTTAGCAGAGGGGTAGGGAGCCATGGCTAGGGCACAGGTTGGGGCTGTTCTATCATTAACTGAAAGGCCAGCAAATGAGAAACAAGCCAGTTGGTCAGGTCTTTGGAAAATGATCTTAGCCTGAGCTTCATAAGGACATGGAGGTGATTTGTCCATGGTCTTAAAGTAGAAAACAAATAATTGAACATCAAATTAATAATTCACACACTATACTCATCCTCAGGGAATGGAAGTTGGCATTGAAAGAACAGGGTTCAAATTTAACCTCACCATCTTATTGGTGATTAGCCAAACTAGACTAAGCTGTATTGTCTGTGAAATGACTGAAGTATTTACTTCATTAAGATGGAGTAAAAATTAATGAGATAACGCTCATACAGGGATTAGAAAATATTGTGGAAAAATAATTCTTTGTCTGTGATCACACAAGAAGTAAAGAGGCTATCCTTTAGTTAGGTTTATCTGCCTCTTTCTGCATACCTTATGGTAACACTCCAATTATATAAACACCACTTATAAAGGAAGGCATGTTTCTGATATGGAGTCATACCTTTGTAAATGATGGACTCACAGGCCAGGCTTCACTCTAAGGTGCCAATTATTGTAACTATTTCAGTACAGTAACAATATGCTGCATGCCCTGCCATGAAATCCAGCCTCCCAGTAAGCCATGCTTAAAGGAGAACAAGGAAGAAAGATGAAACTGAAAACAAACAAACAAACAAACAAACAAAAACAAACTGTAGGGACATTACTATCCAAAGAGTAAAGCTGGACCTTGGATTTCCTTGGAGAGAAAAACTCTACTCTCATCCTCACGTCTTATTGTATCTGGGATTATAGAGCTGGAGGACTCGGGCTGATGGTTGAAGAGCTCAACCATGTCCACAAAAGGAGGCAAAAGGAAACTAAACAGCCAACTCCTGCCAGGGAAGGCAAGGCCAGGAGGACTCAGGGAAACAGGTGAGACAGGTTTGTAAAGAGTTCACCGCAGGAGGCAGCCAGCAGGACGGGTTTTTACAAGGCTAATCTGTACCACGTTATCAAACCGTCTCGGGAGGGTGATTCAGAGAGGAGAAATCTGTGGCAGCAGCAGAGCCCAGAGGTGAAGCCTGTGTGCTCGGTCACAGGTTTATGAGGATTACACTCCGTGTTGCCACTCTCAGTCAGGTGGTCTTGACTGAGTTTGTGTGCCCCCTAGACTTCAGATTTCCCTAAAATATCAAGGGTCAGATGGATGAGAAACTTATCCAGATTGTGGCTGTGTTAAAATTACAGAAGCTAATTAAATTCACATATGGCAAACATTCAATACAACGAAACTATTCTCAGTTATTAATTACTATTAATACTCGGGGATTATCAAAGAGCTCCGCAGGCTCCATCCATGTAGACTGCAGAATGATGATTGGCTTCTCCTGGCTGTGGGGTCCTGGGATTCTGGCAGGAGCAAGTGTGGGGAGGGATTCAGTAAAACAGTCCCAATATTAAGGGATAATTATGGCTATCAGAGCACACAGAATAAGCATCTTTAATCAGATCAGCGAAGACCTAAGGGACATTTCTTTTAACACTAGTATTGGGGTGACAGCTCCAGAGATTTGATATTAACAGATTTGAGCCATATTTGACAGTGCCATCATAGAGCTAGAAGAAAAACTCCTTCGAAAACGCTGTCAATCATGTCCCACAGGTGATCCTGGCAATAGCTCCTTTGATCACTTGCAGGGGACAAACTTTGACCCCAAGGCTAGGCTAGTTGTCTGGTCTTGGAAAGAGTTCTAAACAGAGGAGAAAGTTGTGATGTCTTTGGTGAAATTCTGGGTCCACAACTTATTCTCAACATATTTTGCTCACTAGCTCTTGATGGCACAAGGCCAATAAGTTATGGCTGCTATAGAAGGAAGTTAGTCAGGTTCAAGACCACACATTTTCTCCACGTAGATTCTCAGAGAATATAAATTCCTCCTTGGCACCTTAACTGAAATATGGTATGTAAGAAGACAGGCCTTGGATTAAGACTATTGGAGAGATTGGGAGTCTTATTCTAGCCATTTGACCTCATTATTCAGTTTCAAACTTATAAATTGGTGGCAAAAAGACCTGTCTCACGGACTATTAGCAAGGAAAGTAGCAGAAACTGACATTTGAGAACTCATTATACTGGAAATGGCACATGCATGTGTACACACACAAATTGACAACAACATGCATATATAATTTATGTAGGTCCAAATATTGTTTATATGAAGGGGTTCATGTAACCCGACAACATCCCTAGAAAATAGGTTTATTATTATCTTCACTTCAAGATGGGGATTGAAGACACAGAGTGGTTGGAATTTGATTCAGTATCAAACAGGTGAGGACTAATAATGTCAGGCACTTAAAACTCTAACCTATAACATCTTTACCCACTATGATAAATTGTCTTGGGCACATGAGATGACATGAGACAAGCCTGTCCAGGAGTGCTGCAGATGAAGCAGTAACTAATAAATGATGAGTAGCACTATTATGGAATTAGTCCTTGGCCTCACTGTAGGATTAAGTGTCTTAAAATTTCTTCTAAATTTTAAAATGCTTCAGTTTCATACTGTCCAGAATGTACATTTTATGACTGGGCTGATTCTCAAACATGAGATAGATGCACCATTTGTCTTTATGAGAATATTTGTCAATTTATTAGAGATCACAAAGACAGCTCCACAGAAATGGGGTCCCTTTCAAACATGTCTTCAAATCTTGGCGAGCGAGCTGAGAGTGGGATGTGCTGATAATGTTCAACCACCATCTTTAGCAAGCATCCTCTCATTGGCTGACACCCTCTGCAAAGGAAAGACCTGGTGAACTCAAGTCCTGCACAAAGATGAGCTCCAGGTGCTCTTGTACAGTAGACTTCCAGGTGCCTTCCTGTATGTGTAGAAATGCAGGCTCTTGTATCAACCAGTGCAGTTCAACTCTGGATGCTGTCACCAACACACCATGGCATTTCACCCTCCAAATATCACAATATCTTTATCCCGCGAAAGAAGGTCATCCTAGGAAAGCCCTTAGAACCTAGAAATGTCTCAATAAAGTTTCACAGCCACTTCTGCTCTTCCTGCCACCATGGCATGAATGAAAAAGGATTACGTAGGTGCTTACTGTAATTCTCTATGTCTCAACACTGTTTTGTAGGTCCGTGCTTCTCCAGGAAGCAACAGGACCCAGGCTTGAATCCCAATTCAAAAAATTATTTTCTTGCTAAAAAGTTATTTTCTAAAATCCTGAAAATCAAGAATTATACAGGGAACCTAATGAAACAACACAAGCAACATCTTAAAAACAGAAGCACAGAGCCAGCCAGAGAATCAGCTGTCTTTTAAATCATACAGGCCAGGGCCAGGGCTGATGCTGGTGAAGCTTAGCATCAATTACAATGGAGAACATGGAAGTGCAGAGAGGGACCCATAAAACCCAGCAGCCTGTGAAATGGTGCCAGCCACGGTGTGCATGCCAGAGAGAAACAGCACTGTGCAAGACTGTCTCATGCTTTTCCTGAAGAGTTAAGTGTCCTAGGTGTTAATTAAGGTGTGTGATTTGATTTTTGAGGTAGCTATGGGGGGGGGGGAGGAATCTTTCAAAGAAGCCTCTCTGATAGATGAAGTTCGCAATTGTAGCCTTTCTGAAAACAAAATTCTCCAGAATCAAGACAGCTCCCCGAGCTTTCTCTGCGCTCCATCTCTTGCTGGGAGCTCAAGGGCAAGAGAGAGACTGTGAGGGTCCCTATCTCACTGTCATAATCATTTTTAAGAGAGTGCTTTCATCACTGAAATTTCACCCCTCTCACTAGCTATTAGGCATGGACTATTATTTCACTTGTACAGAGCAGAAATGGGGGGAAATGGAGGCACCGGCTTTAGAGAGCAGGAGTGCTCACACAAAATCCTTTCATCCTCTGGTCTCAGATATGACCTTCTTGTCATCCTGAAAGTGAATGACACCCTCCCCCCCAACAACTGCTGTACAAGGGACCTTGGCATGACTTGCAGTGGTGGCTTGGTAAAGCAGAAGTATATGGAGTAATTTAGGATGTCTTATATATAGACATGACTGGTACCCAGGCAATGTTAAGATCTCTCCCAGCTCCCCTGTCTAGAAGGTCAAACTGCGGTGAGTCATAGGCTGTGCAGCTTATCACACTGGCCTGCAGAGCCAGCCTTTCCGTTCCTGGTTGTTTCTCATGGAACAAAGTCTAGTTGGTGCCTTTTGACCTCTTTCCTTGTGTTACCCGAGAATAGACTCAGCTGTTGAAACACCTGCAGTTTTTCGAGGCACACATGGTTGTCTCCTCTGGAGGATAGAGTGGGGGTGCTGAGTGGGAGGGAGGCAAACGAGGAGTCTAGGCATCTCCTCATCTTTTCTATCATTCACTTGCCCACCGAACATTAACCGGGCATCTGCTTTCATAACAATACAGCTTAGCCGCAAGGACTTGGTAATGCCCAGTAGGTAAAAAGAGGCAAGTTTCTATCCTCCCGAAACTAGTGGCAAAAATTAAACAAGAGAAACTTGTAAGAGTGATAAGCATTATGGAAACAGTAGTCAGGTGAGGGGACAATGTTTTAGATGCCTTGATTTGAGAAGTGTTCAGTGAATTGGCAACACCTGAATAGGCAAAATCTGGTGGATCGAGAGAAATTCACTTTACAGAGAAAAGTGTTTCAGGCAGAGGGAAGAGGCTGCGGCAGGATAGGCTAGTCAGTGTGGCTGATTCACTATGAGCAGAGACTAGAGAGTGGATTAGCTCTGCAGCTGTCAGGAGTCTAGACATTAACTATGCTCTGGTGGTGAGCCTTAATTCCAGCTGCCCCCAGGATGCTGGTGCAGGGTCCAGCTCTCCCTTTCTCAAATATATTTCCTTCCCCTTTCTATTGCCAGTTCTACAGTTTGCAGAGTAACTTCCGACCTCAGCTGGACAGCCTCGGCACTCTTCATGCCATAGATGGCATGGACTGCCTTATTCTGACCACAGGAAAGGGTTGCAGAAGCCCGAGTCCTAGAGACCAAGTTCTAAGGTAGTGAATGTAATGGGAAACAGGAGGTGGTAGTGTCACCTAGATTCTGCCTGGCAAAAGACTCTTTACAAACCCAAATTGTTCTGTACCAGGGCTGAGCACTTTGAACCTGGAAGGCCAGTGATTCCAAACAACCCTACCGATGCAGATGCAGAGAGAATGGGCTCTGCAAGGCAGGAAAGCTGGCTTTAGTTAGCCTCCTCGAGTCTCACTTTCACTTGCCCAGAACTACAGATAAAAACAACACTTACCCCATAGGCGTACAATAATATTTAAAGCATTTCATAGTCATACTTTGTATATGAGAGGATTTCAAGCAGCCTCCACCATTACTAATTTTATTATATGCCATCCTAAGATACTCTTCTTTGTTTACAAATATGAATTTCTTTCAAAATCCTACAGCAAGCATTTGTAAGGAGATCTAAAATAGGGCAAGGAATGACTAGTACCTTCCGTGTTATAGGCTCTCCATGTAGGTAAGTCATTTGTAAACAGTAGGTAGTAAGGACATAGGTGAGTTACCAGCACCGCCTATTCACTGATACGAGAAATTTCTACTCAAAACATCCCCACCTGCAATAGCTCCCATGAATTAGGAGTCTATATGCCCCAGGCCTGCTGGCTTGGGCCAAGAATTTCTGAGATGGACAGGAGAATGAGGGATCCTGGAACTACTGCTAGACACAACTCTGGCCCAAGACCCAGAACTCTTAGGTCAGTTGCAGCTTGCAGCTTCAGACAAGCCAGCCATGGGAGAGCTGAAGGGAAAAGAGCACGCCCTCCTCTTGCCTGGCTCTTACCTCCTCCCTCCTGGGAGCAGCAGGTCTCACACTACCGCAGATGTCAGCACTCCGTCATTCTTTTGCTGCCAGGGTATCAGGAGGCAAGACCCTCAGGTATGCCATCAAAGAGGAGTGGCAGGGAGAACTTCGTTTTTACCTCTCTGGTTGGGACGCACCAGCCCCAACCACTTCTGCAAATTCAGCCTTCAGTTTTTATACACTGGAGCATAATCACCTTCCTGATTTCCTCTGCTCACTGTGGCCTGCTGCAGAAACTTGCTTCGTCCCACCCTCTCTCAACCAACTCTAGGCTCCCTTCCAATCCCTGTACCTCCTCCCCTCCTCTCCCTTCTTGGATCCTGGCAGGACAGGCCTGACCAGTTCAGGTGCCTCAGAGAGGCTGCCTAGGCACTGTCAGCTGATACTTGGTTGGCCCTGGTCCCCACCAGCTTGCACAGACTCCTGCAATTGATTTCTAGAGAGCACTTTGAGTTGGACTGAGAACATGAATCCTTGGCCAGTCCTTGGGAAAGTGAAGACTTTCCAATTTCTAGGGCTTGTTTAGACAATTGTCAGGCTAGATACTAAGATTCTGGGGACTTAAACCGGCAGCTGTCACAGTGGGCTTCAGTCCAGGCTAAGGGGGCTCTGCCTGTAGTGTCAAGATGAGCCATGTTTGCACCCTGACTTTCCGATTATTCTCAGGAGAGACGGAGAGCAACAGGTCTGCCCACGAAGTCTAATAAGGCTCTATATTTATCCTCCTGATGGTGATGAGGACACAAGAAACGAAAGGGCAGCAAATCCTCGTCATGTCTCTTCTATGTTGCAGCCACACATGGCAGTTAATGGCTGGTCTGTGGAATCCATGGGTGGTCTTGCAGATAACGATGTGAATTATTCTTAGAAAGTAGTACTTACCATTCAGTTTCCAAATCTAACAGATTTTATTTCCCTACTTTGAAAATAGAAATTAGTGCTATCTCTTTTTTTTTGATCAGAGATTGCTGGATTTTAGAATCTATGCGCTTTATCTGAGGCCTTTAGAATAATTTCTGCAGAATTCAGGACTATGAATGCTAAAAATTCCCTTCACTGATTTACATGGTGGTCTTGCTACTTGGTATTTCTTGGTTCTTAAGTTAGAATCAGCGGGTCAGAACCTGTTCCCCATTTCTCCCACTTAGAAGAAATTTGCAGCCGACTCTAGTACTTTAATTCTGCTCTCAACTCACAAATGAACTTTGGTAGGCACTCTTCTCACAGATACTAAAGCTAAAACATGTTTTGCTAGATATATGTTTTCCAACTCTTTGCTCAATGTTGTTACCTAGCCCATACTTTCCTTTTTGTCTTCATTTTCCTGCCTTGGATCAAAGATCAATGTCTGCTGAGAACAACGCTCTTTGTGGGGAAGCAATGGTGAATCAATAAAACTATAATCTCCTGCTCTTAGGGAGTGCATGGTAAGGAAGATAGTGTTCTGACAATCACAATAGTTATGGCAATGTGGTCATAACAAATGTTAGGAAAGAGAAGTTTTTGGTTCTTGTAATCATGTTTATAAGAATTTCACCTTGTCAAAGGGTAGGATTGGAACTGGAATGGAGTTCACTTTGTGTGGCAGTGGTATTGAGCCAGTCATTCCAGAATAATACCGTGTATATGTTCGTACTTTGTGGAGTGCTCAGTTTTGCTGCACAACAAATGATCTTCAAGTCTGCATGGCTTCTGGCACAAAGGTTTTCCACAAGCATGCTGTGCCTTGACTGGAACTCTGCGAGTCTCCTATGCTTTGATGAAGAGACAGCTCTTATATGGGACAAACTGGTGTCATGGAATGGGAAAAAAGGGCCTCATGGAGACTTGCCTTGCTTCTGAAGATTTACTTAGATGTGGCCTTTCACTGGGCCTGCCTTCATTTGTTTGATAGAAATCCAAAGAAATGGGCTAGAGATGCAGGGTCCTCTTAGTAGGACAAGCCACATGGTCGTGGGAAGGAGTAAATAACTGCAAAAATAATAGCATTAACTAGATAAAGGCTCTGTAGTAGAAAGCGATGGCAAAAAAACCTAGAGACTTTCAGAGCTAGAGTTGAAATAGCAGAGAGAGAGGTTGAGGTGGAGGGTAGGACCAAGCCATGTGGGACCAAGCCATGTGAAGGATGCTTACCCACTGTGAGCTTGGGAAAAACCCGATTTCCATCCATATAAGTTATCATTTCCATGGTTAAATGAATGACTTTTAAGTTTCTGAAGTGTAGTGTATCTGTTCCTTACAGGAAATTTAGAAATGACTGTTAACAAAAAGAAAAAATGATGTGGGATTTCCCTCTGTATGCTGTGAATACCATTGTTTACTAAAGAAGCTCTTTAGGGCCTGTAATAGGGTAGTGCAGAGGTAGGTGGGGAAAACTAAACTGAATGCTGGAAGAAAGAATGTGGAGTAAGGAGAAGCCATGTAGCCCTGCTGGAGACAGATGCCGGAACTTTATCCAGTAAGCCACAGCCTTGTGGTGATATACAGATTAATAGAAATGGGTTCAATTAAGATGTGAGTGTTAGCCAATAAGAAGCCAGAGCTAATGGGCCAAGAAGTGATTTAATTAATACAATTTCTGTGTGGTTATTTTGGGTCTGAGCAGCCGGAACGAGCAAGCAGCCTCCTACTATAGAGAAACATAAACTGTTCTTAACTTTGTAATGCACAGTGAACTATTAGTGATAGATTTTGAAGGCACAGTTTAATATATTTTATTATTTTTTTAGAGAATTTCATACAGTATATCTTGATCACATTATGGTTTTCCCACTCGTCTAAGATTTCACCTTTTTTCTCCTTTGTGTATTTTTTTTAAAGAAGCAATCTTTTAGCAACTGCCTTGTTTTTCAGGCTCTTAAGATTTTCCTGCCATTTCTTCTGTTATGTTCCCCAGCCTTAAGTGTAGGAGGTATGTTATAAATGTATCAACTGTGATCAATGGTCAGTTGATCTCTGCATTTTGAGCAGTTGCATTTTTCTGACATGGTCTCTGTAGGAAGGAGCTATTTCCTTGATGACGGGTGAGAACTATATTTATCTGTAGGTATAAGGGTAGGTATTCAAAGTGCAGGGAGAGATTATACTGGCTTAGGAAACTGGCATTGGAAGTAGTTCTTATCTAGGTTCCATGACCTTACCAGCCATAGGTGAGGTATGTAAATTTACAGTGCTAACCATGAGCTCCCTTGTATTGAGAGGTCCTTACATCCAATTAGGTAACTATTGGTTAACCCGAGGATATTAGTGCCACTATTACTCCCTTCAGGATATCTTTGGATGCAGGTCATTGTTATGGTTCATTGTCGTTAGAGCTGTATGGGCTACCGACTACTTTTATCTGTTGGTAGCTTGCCTGGCTCCTTCTGAAAATATGAGAACTATTCCTCAATGAAGAGGCTTCCAGGTCAGAATCAGGTTGACTCCAAATGCTGTGTCCACAGCACATTTATGTCTTCAGCAATAAGGTCTTAACCTCTTTATTCAAAGGCTTCAAGGGCAATGGAAGTAGCCTAGGTTGTTTTGTGGGTCTCATGGATTCTCCTGACCACCAACCCGAGGGCTTTCACATGCCCAGCACTCATTTTTGTTAAAGTCTGCTTGATGGGACATTGCCACCCCAATTGGTACAACTTCAATTCAACTATATAAATGAGCATATTTATACATACACATATAATAAACATATGTATATATAATGTAATTTTAAATGGATATGAAATAATTAAGTTATCATGGCTTTTTTAAACATCCTGGCATTATTTATTCATTTTCCTTTCCTAGCCCTCCATGTTGTTGTTCTTCTTTTCTTTTTTTGGTCTCCCTGACCTGTTTTTCTCCCATCTTAAACTGGGTTACATTTTTATCAGTGTAACATTTTCAAGCTCTTTTCCTCCCAACAATTTAGTCATATGGCTATAGCATAACTTACCCACTTCTAGGTTATTTTAACATTTAGTGTTAAAAAATTTCTCCACTTTATAAACATTCTACAACAAGTCTTCTATATTTAACAGCCTTCACATAATTTCTTAGATGGGTATTTTTGTCTGAAAATACATGACAGTTATCACCACTGGCACATGTGTATGATTTTCTCTCAAGAAAAATAGCTAATTACGATCGACTCCAGTACAGGGTTTACCAGCTCTGATTACAAGCGTTTCGTGTTGTCAGTTGTATCATTTTATCACTAGATATTATTTTTATTTTGCTTTTGATAACTAAAGCTCTACTTCTTTATTTGTCAACATTCTTCTGTGGTTTTATCAGGTAAAGCATCACCCATTTCCTGCCAATCCTTTGCAGCAGGTGCTGACTGTTTTGTCCATTCAGAGCCAATGCCACATCATTGCCCTTGCTTTCTACAAGAAGTCAATGAGGGGTAGACAGTGGGGTCCACATATATGGCAGGATAGCACAGCTCACACCACTTTGTGTCCTTGTAGGAAGAGGATATTAGGACTCGTGTGTCCTTCTCTCAGTAGTGAGGGCTCACGCTGTGCTCTGTATGTGTTATAGTCCTAAAAAGTGCCAAATGGCGAGACATCATGACAACAGATGGGTGAGTTTTGAGATGATGGATGACTCAGTTGCGGAGACTTTCTGTGTGGGTATTTTAACAAGAGAATGGATACCAAGCATCACTATAAATGTTTCTTGGGGGTCATGCTTTAGATTGTTCATTTAAGACTCATTTTCAGCTTTCTGGCCTAGGTTAGCAGTGGAAGCTATTTAGGTTTGATAGACACACCCAGATACTTTACCTCTCTCGGATATTTTCTATCCCTATCAAGCCAGAGTCTAAAAACTTCTAACCATTTTAAATGTGTCATGGTTCCAGTTAACTTTTCTTAAGAAACTGTTTTTGTTTTTAAGCTCTCTCTTGTTCTTGGAGGTTCTGCAATTGTCTTGTCAAGATATTTTAACGATGTAGGCTGTGCCCTTATTCTTCACCGCTCATGTTGTAGGGGAGGAGGCAAAAGCCTGAGAACACATAAAGACCATTAGCAGAACACTTGACTGTTCCAGTGGGGAATGAAAGGGGGGAAAAAAAACCGTCCTGTTGATGTCGTCTTGCTTTCTGGAACAGTAGAGTTAGTGCTGGAAAGTCTTTCAAAGTGCCCAAAGGCCTCAGGTGGATTGGAGGCCTGATGACTTCTGTCTTGGCGTTGTTCTAAATCTGGCCCTGTGTTACCTCTGCTTCGTCCTCACTTGTGTCCTTTCCCAGAAGGAGCAGGGACTGATGCTCAGAATGCTGAATATTCCTCCCATCATGTTATAACTCCTACACCAAAGAAGTATGATTTTAGATTTGTTTTAATCACAGTGCTCGTACAGGCACCATCAGTGGCTGGAATAGTTCCGTGAGATGATAGCTTGGCACTCTTGGCATAAGCTAATGGTAACATTTTTGATATATATGCAGTTGAATACATATGCTCTCAGTTCTCACCAGCTTTGCAAATATTATCTATATCTTAAAATGAATAGATTCATATCTACTCCCAGTAACAGTGGAACTTTGGTTTTTAATCACTGTTTTTCAAATAAATCCAAGGTGTACCTGAACAGGTGTTCTCTCCATGAATTACTTAATTAAAACCGCTCCCCACAGGCCTTTGAAATACCAGAGGAAGAAAGTGAAGCACAGAGATTTAATTTTGTCTCACTTCTTTATTAAAATGAAAGGGAATTCAATCTGTCTTGCTTCTACTTAGAAAACTTCGTGAACAATCCATCTGCAAAGAATTATGACCTTTAACAGGGCAGGGCATTCTTTCCAGAGTGTGCTAGTAAGACCAGTTACATTAGAATGCTTAGGAAAAATTGTAAAAAATTAAGATTCCTGGCTTCACTCTGTACTTACTGAACTCTCTGGGGGTGAAGTCTTGGAGATGTACTTTGACACACATCATAGCTAATTGATATCCTATAAGATATTGTCTTTTAAAAACTATGTCAGATAAGAGTATCACAGCCACTAAAACTGCTATGCCTGTGAAGATGGAGACCAAGACCAAGTGAGTTGGAGTCAGGGTCCCAGGGACCAGCACAACACTTTTCAGTGAATGGTTAAAGGAGTCCGTGAATGACTCAGATAGTACAAAGCCAACTCAACTGTCAATTCTGCAGGAGTCCTAAGAAACAAACTCAAGAAAGATCACTCCATAAGAAAGAGGCCTTGTGCCTCCTCATGTGAGGTCAGGCTAGAATGCTTCATTTTCTCTCATATTACTAAGGTAGACTTCCCCCCAGTTACTCTCAGAAGTGTGTAAATGGTAGCAGTAGCTGGAATTTCACTGGAGTTTTCAAAAAAAAAAAATCCTTCTGCTTCTCATGGTTAGATGGAAACCAGGTGGAGACCTGCTGTTGACCTGACTCTCGATCCCTTCTTTTGTTGACGCTGGTATTAAAAGACTCTTGAGAAACTAGCTGGCCCACATCTTGTAGTGTTTCTCATGATTGCTCTGGAGGGTAGTCAATGCCACAGTGAGGGGAATTTTTATTTCGATCTCCAATTCATTTTTCAAGTCTGTTTTTTAGCACTTCTCTTGTTTGTGTCTTTGGTGAAAACAGAGACAGATGATTCACTTCTTGAGTAAAATCTTATTTGCCATAAAAAAGTCCACAGACATTCTTCTCTATTTGCATTTCTAGTAGCACACATTTTAAAAATCCAAGGTTACTCTTTAAACATATGGTATCCTGGAACATCCTTAAAACTAAAGTTAAGTGGAAGAAAACAACTTTAATTTCTAAGGGGGGGATTCTGTTTTTAGCAAGTAGTGAGTTAATGGGTAACGGTGGGGTTTAGAAGAGTTCATCACAGAGCTACTACTATTGGGAAAAATTTGGGGTTTGCTCTACAGTTAATTATCTTCCCTTTCTTTCCTTTCATTCCTTTACTTAGAGAATCCTAAAGTAATATTTACTCACACCGAGCATTTAATGTGCTCCAAATAATTAACTAGGTTTGGTATATTTAGTATTTGTATGTGTAATAATGTTTTAATGTTAATAATTAAATGTGGATTGAGAATAAAAATCATCTCTGCCATCCAGGGGCTTGCTCAGTAACCCCATTCTCTTTCTTCTTCTTTTTCTCCCTCTCTTCCTCTTCTTCCTTCTTGCTGTTGTTGCTGTTCTCCTCCTCCTCCTCCTCCTCCTCCTCCTTCTCCTCCTCCTCCTCCTCCTCCTCCTTCTTTTTGAGACAGGCTGTCCTAGAACTAGCTCTGTAGCTCTGTAGACTGGGCTGGCCACAATCTCATAGAGATCTGTCTGCCTCTGCCTCCAGAGAGTTGCAATTAAAGGCGTGCACCACCACCACCCAGCCTATCCTGTTCTTCATATCCCAGGGATCAGAAGCGCTGGGAGTTGGGCCTATCAATGTCTAATATAACAAGCCCTATAGATGGAACTGCTTTCTGTCAAAGCTTGGGAGGGACTGATTAAAAATCCTTCATCACATGGGATATTCTTAGGCATGAATGTCCCTGTGTATATTTTAAGATTGAACAATAGTACATCTAGATATAGATTTAGGAAAATCCATCAACAAGAAGTCTAGTAGGTTCCCAGTATACCTGAGTTCAAGCAAAACAACAAACTATAACACCTCACCAATATACAGTAGAGTAGTGTGAGACTCAGGGCCTCATGTAAGATCACGTAGTTGACAAGGCCTTAATTCTGGATCTCTGATATGTCAGTACTCACAGGCCCTCACTTTTGTTGAACCAGACAGTGTGCAGCTCTTACTATGAGAGGTTTAAGGGGAGAGAGTAATATGGTATAATCTCTAAAAGTAATATTCTGTTTGAATATTATCTAGAAATATCCTCTTATCTAGAAATACCCCTCTGGAATGACAAAAAAATAAAACCCTACTCTATCATTTTGTTTTCATGGATATTTGTAGACAAATTCTGTTAGAAAACTCATACATGGGTGCGATGTGGTATTTATGGTTCAGGGCAAAGAGTTTATTTTTCACAATCTGTTATACACATCAGAAAACAAATATATTGTTTAACTCAGTGATAGGAAGGCATTGCATTTAATTTTTTGTTTCTGAAGCCTGAGAATGGAATCCTCTGTTCATCTCCTGAGCATACTGAGGCCACATGGGAGCAAAGAAAACAAGAGATTTTAGTCAGAGCTGGTAGACTTAAAGTACCCCAAGTCATTTCCTGAACTTCTTGACCGTGAAATCATCCTCCAAATATACATTGACCCAACATCTTCATTTTTCATATGGGACAACTTGGAGCCCCATACCAATCATCTTTGGTTCATTAAGTATTCATCTTATTAATGAAGACCCCATCTCAATAAAGAAAGAGCAACAACAACAACAACAAAAGACAAGCATGGTGGCGCACACCTTTAATCTCAATAGACTGAGGCAGGCAGCTGTGAATTCAAAGTGATCTTGGTCTACACAGAGAGTTCCAGTCCAGCCAAGGCTATGTGAAGAGATGAACCAGTGTCTGCAAAAAGCAAACTCACACACACACACACACACACACACACACACACACACACACACACCCCTAATCCCCCAACATCTTATTACAATATGAAGATGTTGTTCTATGTTTTGCTATATTTTTTGCTATTCTTGATTTCTATATTCAGCTATTTCTTTTCCCTACAAACCCCACAGATTATCTAAAACATTAAACTTTTTCAGTCTCTCACCTAGAAGCAGAAATATGTTCTCCATAGTGACCTCTTTTTATTTCCAGTCCAGAGCAGATTTATGTCTCCCTCTAACTTCCCATTTAGATTTGTCTCTTTAGCCAAAATGGCCTACTTAAGTTTTAATCATCACTCACATGTCGGAATTCTGGCAACCTATCTCAAAATGACAGATGCAGGAGAATCCAGTGGAGGAGGGCAAGATCCAGGTTTTCAACAGTAAACAAACATTCGGTTTCTCTGCTTTCTTGCTCACATTTCCAAGATGAATGTGTTTAAATATACAAGATAAAAGCTCTTTGCAGGCAGCTGTTCATTTATGAAGCTTCTGGCACCAGTCACCTAGGCTTGGCTTTTTTGAAAATCAAATGATTGATGTTTTTTTTTTAATCTTGAGTTTTTATCATCATGGTATAAATGCTTGTTTTAACTGGATCTTAAAACAGCCTGCAGGCTGAGAGATTTGAAGGACACTGAACAGTTTTAACATTAAATTTTCTTTACATTTATCACTCAACAAGTCTAGAATTAGATATATAACCTAAAGGAATTTGTTTGTAAGAGTCTTCTGTAAGATTGGAATAGCATGCAGAGGTTACCATGAGTCATCAATTACTGAAATATGAGTTTAATTGCTGGAAAAGTAGTTTACCTTAAAAGTCTGAAAATTCATAAATGATAAGACATGTATGCTTTGATAAGTGCAAGTTTGGAATATATACTATGCATATGGAAAATAAGGTAGGCAATATGAGACCCTTTGAGAAGAACAGGTCATAAAAGGGTTCATATAAGGAAACATATTTTTTCCTACTTTGCACAGGGAAAGATTTGACGAGGGAAAAGAACATTCTTCAGTTATTTTTTCATCAGTTAATTCATGAGTTATTCATATGTACATGACCTGTGGATAAGGCGGGGGAAGAAGAAAGGAGGAGATACTTTCTTGCTGTATGACTGTAGGACGCAGAAATAGATAAAACATGTAACGAAGGAGTCAAGGTAGGATAGACACTAGGGTAGTCTACAATAGAGGACATGTTTATATTGAAGTGGGGGGAGGAAGAGGGAGGAAATGAAGGACTCAACAGTGCCACCTCTCTAACTCTATCTTCAATCTAAACTGGGAGGCAAATTGCTCTTAACCCATCTTGTGGATTGAGCACAATTAATTATAAAGAAGTAACTGCTAAAATGTGAAAGAATTTCAGCTCATCTATGCAACCTCCATTGCTGATTCACTTTAGCTAGGACTTTGAGAAAAACCTGCCATCTCTGTATTTTCTCAGATTTCTACTTAAGTAATGAAAATAAAATTTGTGATTTCTTTTTGCAATAGTCACAAATACAAACAGTACAACTGTAATGAAAATAACCAGAGTAATAGGGAATTCAGGGTTTTGGCTGATTTGTTTTACTTTCATCTATACTCCCTCCATGAGTTGTAGATAGAAACAGCTAATTTTTACCATCTTTGGCTAAATTTTATTGAATGACACTATTTTGTGAAAAAGAAAATCCCCCCATTGGTGCGGGAGAATTGTCTGTATTCTGTCAATCATGTTATAAATAAATGCTGATTGGCCAGGCAGAAAATATAGGTAGAAAAACCAGACAAAAAGTAAAAATGATGTAATGAGAACAAGAGAATTCTGGGAAGGAGGAAGTTGATTCCCCCCACTCCTGCCCAGATCACGGAAGCAGCAGGATGTGATCTGCCCCACTAAAAAAAGGTAATGAGCCACATGGCTAACATAGATCAGAAAAATGGGTTAATCAATATGTGAGAGTTAGCCAATGAGAGGCTAGAGCTAATGGGCCAACCAGCTTATAATTAATGGAGACCTATGTGTGATTTTCTTTGGGGCTAAAAAGATGTGGGGTACTGGGCGGGACAGAAACCACAAACAAGCAGGCCTGGCCCGATCATGTTACACCCCATCAACTTATCTCAACTTGTTACTTTAATAGTGTGAACACTAGTCAAATTGGGTGACTATGGGGGTTGTGCTGATTTGAGGGGTAATCTGTATGTTGGAGTTTATCCTCTGCCAAGAGGATACTGGTAGCCATGATGCCTCATCAACTCAGATGGAAAAAGAACAAACATTAAGTGAGGATAAACATTGAGGAGTCCATTTAAAATACATAACCTGAGCAAATGAAATTTGGAAGTAGGACAGGAGACCTCTGTCCCTTTTGGAAATTGGTGACTTCTAACCGCTTCTGTAAGGTTCCCGGCTGTAGCCAGCTCAGCAAGAGTTGGCTTGACTCCCAGACACAAAGCAGAGTCCATCTGTTCCATCACTGAGCCTGGTAGGTACTTGGAGAATAGGCAGTGGGCATGGGACAGGTTCCAGTAAGGATTGGGTTGTCTCAAAATATTAACAACGCATTCTTAGTCCTGAATCAAGTAAGTGAGTCAAGGACCACACCGTGGTCCCTCCCTAAGATTTTAGTCGGTACACATGGGTGGTTTAAAGGGCTCTTCCCCATTGTAAGGCTGAGAAACTTAGCTTAGCAGAGTGCTTACCTTGGAGTGGAGTTCCAAATACATTTTTACTAATAATGACAGCACTTGTGCTTTAAAAAACATTTCTGTACACTAAGTTGTATGCCAAGAACTTTCCATTTTCTCACTCTTCCTCTAGTTTTTTTCTTTTCTTTAAATAAACATTTACTGAGCTTTCTTTGTAGGCCTAGTGTTCCTCTAAGAGTTCAAGTTTAAATGGTGAGCAGGTGACATCATGCACCTTTGATAATAATAACTGCAAATAAATAAACAATGCATATTCAGATAGTGGTAGATATTATGAAAAGATAAATAAAATGTAATGTTACGATAGTGATGGGGAAGGGAGGACTACTTTTCACTGGAAAATTTCTCAATGGGACAGATGCTTAAAATCAGACCTCAGTGGATAAGAATGATATTTCCTTTTAATAAATCTGTGTAGAGTTTCTCTGGAAGATGGGCATTTTAAGACATGTTTCAAAGGAGCCAGATTTGTATATGGAATAAAAGAGATAGCACTCTGAGTAAATTGGGAGCATGGATACCTTGGGGGAAAGTTGAAAGGGAGGGAAGAGGTAGGGAGGGGAGCAGAGAAAAATGTAGAGCTCAATAAATTAATAACAAAGAGATAGTATTTTGAGTAAGTGAAGAGTGGAAGAGAGTAGTACACATAGGAGGCTGAGGTGATGGATACAGGGGCACGTGGAGTCCACACAGGCCACCAGTAATAGACCTTTTATGTATTATTTTCCAAAATGTGACCTATGATATAGATGCTGTTTGTTTCTCCATCTTTAGAGATGGACTGTTAGAACCAGGTTAAATATCATAACAAACCCACATAGGTCAAGTCCTATGTCTAGATTTAGAGCTGCTAGGCCCCAGAACTTGCCCCAGTAATCTCAACAAAAGTCTAGACATTCTTAACAACACCTTAAAATCATCCTTGTTCATACTTCCAGCCATTCATCAACCTATGTTAATCCCCAGCAAAGAACAATGTGTGCCAGCCTTCGTCTGGAAGTCAGAGTCAAACAGAACTATTCTAAAATCTGGGAATTTTTTTTTTAATTTCTCATTGTTTCAGTTTTCTTATCAATGACACAAGACTAATAATTGTATTTTCTTCCCACTTATTAAAGAATTAACAGAATAAAATAGAATTATGACTATCTATGGTAAGTGATCAATGAATTCTCAACTGAAAACACACACTCCACACCCACAGCACATGCATTTACTCACCATGGTCCTTTCCTCTCTGTCCTATTTCCATTGTTGCCTAGGTTTTGGCCATCTACTGTGATAGATATCCCATGTAAGGCTTTGAAGATAGACTCGAGGATGCTGCACTTGGGCCTGGTACTCTGTGAATCTGATGGAAACAGAGTTCAGGTCACTTAACTAGACCATAAGTTGAGATATAAGATGACTCGGTGCCATCCATGCAATGCAAAGCTACATTCACTATATTTGACATGTTAGTATTAAATTGTACTTTGGGCCTTTTGATGATATTTTGATGGAATTACAACCAGAGTTTGAATGCTCATAAATCTTGACTCGACTCAACACTGCTTATCTTCACATTATCTTACTTCATAATGTTCTTATAGCTTATTACATTTTTTACTATATTTCCCCTTTATCTTAAAATGATTAGACAATGTTTAAACTACAGATATGTACTGATTTTTAGATATACTTTATGGAAAAGTTTAATTTATAAACCAGGTCAAAAGAGAGAGTGTAACAATGAGTAAGCAGACCCATGATAAAAAGCTCTAACAAAGGTTATTCAAATTTGTAAAACAATTATTTTCTACTTAACATTTACAGATCACAGTTGACTACAGGGAGATGAAAGAGAGAAGGAAACTGAATAAGGGAAGAGTACTAAATGAACTGTAAATGATATTGAAAGTAAAATGTATAATAGCTCAGCACTCTATCATGACAAGGTCTAGTTTGATTCACACGAATAGGTTCAATTCTTAATAGTTAACTAAAAATGTTGAAACATCAATTCAGGTCTTCCACAGACTTTTCAATTTTAATATGTAAAAAGGCAAACTCATTATCTTCCCTCCAAACCTGCCCCTTCAACAGACTTATTTATTTTCCTAGCTGCAAATACTGGGGAAGTTGGAGGTTCAATTTTCTTTTTTTATTGTTCTCATGGCCTATATTGGCAAACAAATTGATTTTTATCTTCAAAGCATTCAAGATAGGACTTCTCAACACCTCTGCGGCCACTACCCTGAACTAAAGCATCATCGACACTTACTTGAGGTGTTACAAGAGTCTCTTAACTGCTTTCTTCATTCTTCCTCTTCCATCCCAAGTTCATTTTCAACAAAGCAGACTGAGAATACTGCCAAGGTTATTGATGGTAGGCTGCATGATCATCCGCTAAATATTTGCATAACATAATCCTGAGATTTAGGATGTTACCTTATAAAGCAGAAGAAACTTTCAGATGTGATTAAATTAAGGATCTTGAGATGAAGTGATTATCCTAGTTTACCCAGACACTACCGGCATAAAATCACTACAACCTTTGTAAGAGGGATGTTGAAGGAGTCTCAGACAGAGGAAAGGGAGATGTGTTGATGGCAAGAAAGTTTGAAATGATACACTGTAAAGGTGGAGGTAGTAAGAATAAGCAAATACAGGCAGTAAAGGCAAAGACATAGAATGTCTTCTCATACCTCCAGGATGAACCAGGCTTATTTGCCCCTTGACTATGCATCTTGACCCTATAGTCCAGCAAAGCCAGTTCTGGATTTCTGATTTTCAGAAATTTAGGGAAACAGATTTGTGTTGGATGAAACAGCTAAACCTGTGAGAATGATAACAAATGTGTAATAACAGCAAAAGGAAAGAAGGACTTCACCCTCATCCCCTCTCATCCCGAGTAACGTAGCCAGCACTACCACCCCTTGTAATGAATTTTTTGAAATCCACTTTGTAACTCGGGTATTGCTATGATCTGATCTCTCATCACTCTCCCAGTTGTTTATTCTTTTCCAGCCACTTTGGCTCTATGCTGACTACTGACACCTAATCACGTTTCCTGTTCTTTTGACCTTTATACACTTCGGGTCTTCAATGCTGCTCTCCCCAGCAGCTACATCATTGGGACTTTATTCCCTTAGATGCTCCTTGATTGTCACCTTCTCAGTGCTGACTTTCCTGACCATCTAGCCAAAGATAAGAATTCATTTCATCTTACCCATCCATTCTCTAGTCTACTGGCTTGCCTTCTTGGGTTATGAAGAACTTGTCATCTGATAAACTCTGAGAAAGTAATATCTATTTTGCTTTTCTTTGCACATTGCTAGGTGCCTCTATGATAAGCTGTAAATACTGTGGGTGATTAAAACACTTTGTCTATTGAAGGGCTTTGCAGGCAAATGAGCTGTGAACCCAGTGCAGCATTAAGCATGATTTTTGAGGAGAGAGAGAGAGAGAGAGAGAGAGAGAGAGAGAGAGAGAGAGAGGGCGCTACACTCCAAGGGAAGAAGGAAAGTTTGAGAACAAGACAAGAAAGTTACAGTCCTGCAAGAGCAAATTCTGGTTTGACTTTCTGGCCACAGTCTATGTGGTTGAAGATGGGTTAAAGGAGGGGCCATCCAGTAGTTGTCATCACATATAATTGTGCCACTGACCTCTGACCAACATATTAACAATACCCTCCACTTTCTGCAAATGCTAAATAAAGGGTACTCAGAGGGAAAATTAAAATTTCTTCTCCCTTATAAACAGTTGTTTTAAAGACTTACAAAATGTCTCAAGAAAGCGATTTAGTAGGGAACTCACACGTTTTTGTTTTTTTCCTCAATGACAGACAATGGTCCATGAGTAGAGCTGGGCTTCCTTTTAAGTATGAGTATGTATTCAATGCAAATGAAAAGGTCATTAGCAGTCATCTATTAGTGATGGCATGATCTACTGTAATATATATATATATATATATATATATATATATATATATATATATATACACACATGTGGTACTACTGGTACTAGGAGCTCAGAGACTTCACTGGGAAGCAGCAGGAGGAAGTGCTTTGCTATGGAATTCTCCGTGCTGAGTTAGTGCACAGGACATGTATCACAATCTTGTTCACAGTGAGTTCGAGAAAACACTGAGAGAGTAAAGTTAGCAAGATGAAATACTGGAAAATCAGAGCACTGGATATTTTCCATCCCTTTCCTTACATTGTCTTCCCAGTCTAATTTTCCACTTTAGAAACCCAGGGGGAAAGGAAGAAAGAGGTTCAAAAGGATGCAGTTAAGATACAGAACATCAAGAAGTTGTAGGCTTCAGACTTCTCTTGTTACTATTAGGGACACTGCCTATGCCACAGTGAGGTACAGGCTCTTGGAACACTCTGGGCGTGTGAAATCATCTGTGGATGAATGAAGTCTTATTATCCTCATCTTGATCTATTGTTTCTTAACACATGGGTTATTAATCAGAAAACTATCTTGTCATTCCACATGACACTTACTGATAAGAATACATAACAGAAAAAAAATATCAGTACCCAGGAAAGCCCCTCACCTCTCCCTTAGTCTAGTTGTGTGTCCAGTCTTTTGGCATTGGGATAAAACATTTTCATTTACAATGTTCATGTTTGAGATAACACAACTGAATTTTTAAAACCCTTATAGAAATATATCATAATGTTTTAAGTAAATTTGTGACTTTTTTTGTAGGACCAAAATTATTTCTATCCTTGACCACATGTGGTTTGCAGGCTGCGGGTTGTACATGCCTGTTGTACTACTCAATCTGCTGTGTTCTTGAACTTGGCTTTGAAACAGCTTCCCCTGGAGACCTGCTGATCATGTTAAAAATATGGGTTTGATGTGTAACAGATGAAGATTTTACAAAACACATGTTCAGGGAAGTGGGGGGGCTCTGCTTAAATGGAATCCACACTGGGTTGGCTCAGATCAAAGGATTTAGGCTTAAGATCACCTGGAAAGTCATGTGAGTTATATGAGGCTATGTATAACCTTATAGCTTTGCATCACCTTCTAGGTTTTTCGAGTTCCTTTTGCTCATGGAGTGTTCTTCTGCTGCCCCTCCCGTGATCTTTTAAGGGTGAGGCACCTTCTGGACTCACAAGTACAGTGTATTATAGTTTTCGCTGATTTATCTTTCTGTGCTGAAATGGTCTTGTGGCTAATCCTGGCAGCTGGTCCCATGTGGTGCTGCTCTTGGTACTCACAGAGATTCTCATGTTGAATCTCTTCCTGCAGCTTTTACCCCTGGTGGTGAAGGTAATATCTGCCAGGTGACACCAGGTAGAACAGATGGCCTCTTTTTTTTTTTTCTTTGACTCGTATTTCATTTCAAGTCAGGTCTTGTTGTTGTGATGTTATAAGTCACTCCTTCTGAACAATAAACTTCACTTACATATTATTCCCAGATTTTGATCTACGCTGGGAAATTTTAGTTTATATGCAATTTAAATTTCATATGGCAAATTCTAAAGTTGTGTGAAAAGACACATTAAAACAAATAAACATCTCAAACATCTCTTATATTTCAGGCTTTCCTACTGACAAAATTTCTGTTGTTTTTTCTTTTGGAACTGAAGATTGAATTGAACCCAGGGCCCCAACAATGGTCATAAGCTCTACATATAGAAAATGAATTAAATACTTAGATTTTTAACAATACTCTTCTACACCTGCCGCATACACATTTCTGTATGTATTTCTGGCTATGTCTGTTTCTAATATCTAAATATCTATTATCTATCACCTATCAATATATGTATCTATCTTTTATCTATTGAATCTATCATCTATCTATCTATCTATCTATCTTCTATCTATCATATTCATTTTTGCAATTCTCACAATAGGTGTAAAACTACTTTACAAAGAGATTTTATTTATTATATTATTTTGTGTGTAGGAATGTCTTGCATGTGTATATGTATGTGTACCACATGCATGCCTTGTGCATCCTAAAAGCAGAAGAAGGTATAAGATCCCTGGGACTGGAGCTGTGGATGATTGTAGCCATCATGTGGGTTCTAGGGATTGACTCTGTAAGAGCAGCAAGTAGTCTTGACTGCTGAGCTCACTCTCCAGCCTCAACTTTTAATTTTTCTTTTACTTTCTAATTTTTCTTAACAATATACTTTGTAGCCAGTGTCACAAACCTGTATATATAAATGTACCATGGTTTACTTTATCAGGCCCTTACAGTTGGACATTTGAGTTGCTCCTGGCATCACAACTTTTGCTAATACAAACCTTAATGTAACAAGCAGCCTTGTATTTGGCACACTTCTGAATAGAGTCAATATTTTAAGACCTCCTTCTCCTTCCCGCAACCCCTAGTATTTTTTTCCTTTCTTATTTTGCTTTATTTCTATCATACCATTTAATGTTATCTGATACCACTCATTTATTTATATCTACTCAAATACAATTCCTTTCAGATAAGTATGTTCCAGGAATAGGCAGTATTGTCTATTGCAGAACATACAACAGGTACTTATTAAATATTTGTTGATACTTTTCATAAAAGACTCCCTGTCTTCCCAGTAGAGCAGCTTTGGTTCAATGCGGCTGAAAATTGTAACACATACAAGTTTAATTAGGATGTCACAAGCAGATGTCTAGAGAAAAGGCAGATCACAGGCATTTGGGGATCAGAGCTTTCTTACTGTCACCAGGAGGCAATTTCTGTCCTCTTCAGAATAGGCTTCATTTCATAGAGAGACCCCTGAGCAGTGGTGGCCATGCAGTTTGCAAGTCTTGCTCTCAGATGTGATGATATCCAGAGGAAGATGGTGGTTAAGAGAGATCTCTGTGTTTCTCTTCTAGGGATAGTGAGTTCTTTTGCAGAAGTCCCCAGAGTACTGTATTCTCATGTCCAATAGCTGGGTAGGTGACATGTATATGTCAGGTCAGTTAATACCAGGGATCATGACATTTTTTTTGACCTGGCTTAGAACGGTTTCCTTGAATGGAATTAATGTTGTGGATCATCTATAATGGCCAACTAATACTCAAAACACTAATCTTGGGTTTCTGGGTTTTAATCTGAACATTGGGAAAAGGAAAGGTTTCAGTGAAACCATGAAAAGGAGATAAAGAGTTGGAAGCCCTGGGGCTATAAGGGGCTAGGCTATGCTGCAACTTGATGGCCATTACCAGTGTTATAGGAAGAGATCCATAATTTTCAGCTATTCTGAGGATAATTTTACCTGCTTATAATGGGTTTAGATTTAAACTTGATTAACAGCAGTGGTTTGTTCTATGGTAATGCATATGCTGTTGCTGGAATAGTATCTAACAGATGCCAGAGTCTTGAGCTGAGAAGACTTCTGGGAAGTTATACAGGCTTGGCGTCCTCTCAAGCCAAGGCAGGTAGTTGAAATGCGAGATCCCATTGACTCTGCCTTTGAAATCTTTCAGAATGAAATGAAGCTCTCTGTCTCAACTTTGAATAATTTAGTTAATGCCCCTGCCTTGCTACTGCCCAGTGCTTTGGTCTTCTCTCTTGTCTCCTATCTCCACATAGCAATGAAATAACCTAAAATGAAAATCCTGATATCATTAACTTACATTATCACATGTGTTAGCTGAGTTTCTGTTGCTCCAGAGACATCAGCTTAGAAGAACAATTTATTTTGACTCACAGCTTTAGAGAACTCAGTCTATCTTTGGCTGACTATGTTGTTAATAGACTTATGGTAAGATAGTACATCACGGTGGAATGCATGGAAGAGGAAAGTACTTATCTCATGGTAGCTAGGTAGCAAGGAGAACAAGAGGAAACTATCAAGGCCCATAATGGGTCTCAATAATCCATTTAATAGAAAGTTACCAACATCCTAACATCCAGCACCCCTTAAAAGTTCTGTCACCTTCTAATAGTGCTATATAAAATCAAGTCTTTAACACATGAGCTTCTGTGTGTCACGTACCCAAGTTATAACACCTTGCTGAAGTATAGTGTAGTCTTGTTACCTTCATGCCTATGACCACTCTGCATGCCATGATATCCTAATCCTTCTTTATCCTTCCTTCTCCTTAAGCATGCCAAACTGTAACCATTAAGGTCTTTGAACTTGACCTTAAGTTTGTCACATGATTGTATCCTCTGCATTAATTACCCTCATGTTATATCTTCCAAAGATCTTCCCTAAACAGTACATCTAACATAAACAACCTGTGTGCATTAACTAATATTTTATTTTAAGGTATTCATTTTTACATTATATAGAAAGATATTTCATTCAACTTAAGAGTGCTTAATTAATATTTGTTAACAATGCCATACTCCATTATTTTCTTATGTTTGTGTGTATGTGTGTGTGTGTGTGTGTTGTAACAAATTGGATATTTGGATTTGGAGTCTTCCTTGATAATTTCTCTCATTATTCTTTGAGGCAAGATCTCTCAGTTGAACCAAGAGTACATTGATATGAGCAGTCATGTTAGCTTGCTTTGGAGATGACTGTTTCTACTGATGTTACATGGAACCACCGTACCCACCCAAAACTTATGTGGACTTGGGTCATTTAAACTCCATTCCTTGTGCTTGCACAGTGAACCCTTTTCCTAATGAGATATTTCCCAGACCCCCAAATTCTATTGTTTCAGCCACTTTTGCATAGGATACTTGCAACATTCATTGTAGATAAAGACCCAGAAATAAAATGACTTCATGGCAAACATGTATGGTGTGAGGGCAAAAAAGTGAGTGGGGATAGGCTTTCATCAAATCTATGAAGTGCTGTTGTGTGGGAGAAGGGCTCTGAGGTTATGTCACATCGCCTTAGCAGGACCGGAAGGTGGGAATTAGAAGACTTAGCACAAATGCACACAGCCACAAAAAATGAGAATCCCAAAATTGAGGGATCAATTTCTCCTTCTTCTAAAAGCAGCAATTCTCACTGAGAGGCGTTCTAAGATAGTCTGTAAAATAAAGGCCAGAAGAGAGAGGTCAGAGGAAGGGAGAAGGAAAGGACACTGTCTTACGGGATCAGAGAAGAGATTTCTCAGGGCAAATATAATGCTGGGACCCATGTGAATGAGAGAAAAAGATTGAAAAGGAAAAAGTTTCAGTAATTTTTGCTTTGAACATTTTATTTTTGTCTCTTTTGTGCTGTGTAGTGGAAAATGGAATATCTCAATATATTTGAGTATTGAATATACTTTTTGAATATGAAGTGCTCTGAGATCTAACCTTTATATAAATTAAGTTTGAGGGAATTGATTGAAAATGAAGTTAACTGCCTGATGAGAAAAATTAGCATGCCACTCTAATTTAGCATTCAGTTTACTTTTCCCCGCCTAGCTAAGTTTTGCCCTTCTACAGGTCCAAAGCAGTTTCTTTATTAACCAATGGTATTCACAGCATATAGAGGGAAATCCCACATCACCTCCCTTTTTTGTTTAAATAAAAAGGATTTTTTAGCTTGAAAAACAATACAGAGAGTATTTGTTATGAAAACAATCCTAAATGACTCTCTTCTCCCAAGTGTAGATGTGATCTGAGTGGTGGCAAGCTCTTGACACCTGATTTCCTTTCTGGGGTGGGTGGAGCCTGGAACTGTCAGCCCAAACAAATCCTTTCTTTTTTTGGTAATTGTTGTCAGGTATTTTAATCATAGAAACAGAAAGGAGTAACCAAGACAGTAAGAAAGGAACAAAGGAGAGCAGAAATACCTTTTGGTGAGATAAAGACCAGGGTGTGAAGTACTGTCAGGAATTCTCAGTAGGCTGGCTCCAGCTCTGAGATCTTGGAGATGCCGAAACTGCCAGTGAGAATCTCACACTTACTTCTTCATACTCTGTAGATGGTCTGAATCTTTGATCATCAACGACACACATTGCTCTCCAGGGGTTCTTTCTCCCACTGTCATCCTTCCTTGTCTTCCACTAGTTTTTGGCTACTTCAGACTTCTCTTTACAGCTCTGTGTTTGCTATCCTTCAGTCTGCTCACATTTTAGCCTCTTGGAATGTGTTTTTCCATTCTCAGACTTTCAGAACCTCCTGCCAACCCCTGTCAAATGCCACTCTCTTCCTTCATCTCTCCATCGCTTCTTCCTTGTCTGAATAACTATTTTTTATTGAAGAAAACACCAAAAAGCGATGCAACTTTTCACTCCCCAACTCCTCCAGAGTTCTGTGATCTAAGGCTTATGACTTGCTTGGGGAATCTTATTTGACTTATATTTCCCACATCCTGGCCATTAAATTGATTTTTTTTTCTGTCAACTTGACAGGAGCTGGAGTCATTTAGGAAGTGGGAATCTTAACTGAGAAAATGCCCCCATAAGATTTGTTGTTGGCAAATCTCTGGGCTATTTCCTTAATCAGTGACTCACGTTGGAGGGCCATGGGGTCCTGGGTTGTGTAGAAAGCAGGCTGAACAAACCATGGGACAAGACTAGTAAGCATCACCCCCAACACATATGGTCTCTGCTTCAGTTCCTCTTTGTACCTTGAGTTTCCACCATGACTTCCCTCAGTGATAGAGTATGACCCTAAACTGAAATAATCCCTTTCCTCCTCAAGTTGCCTTTGGTCAGGATGTTTTATTATGGCAATAAAATCCCCCCAGACAGCATTCTCTTTCATTTCAACACTCACGATCACACAAATTTTCAGAGTTCCTGAAGATGGATGGAGAGAATACTCCGTTCAGGAAGAGTTGTGTAGAATGCCCTTGGGATTTATGAATCCCATGTGACCCTGGAGCCCAGTGTGATGTGGGTCAGCAGCAGGACCCCGATGCAGGCTTTTGACTATTTCTTACCAGTTTTATTTGCTCTTTCACTTACGACATTGCCTGTAAGCAAGCTGCATCTCTATCCCTATTCCTGATCTTTCCTCCATCCCGAGAGCTCAGAGTTAGGGCCCAGAAGGGTGGAAGCAGAAGATCTGTTTAGATTTTTTATAAATGACTCTTCCCACAAAGCTGCTAGCTTAAGACTCTTCTGCTGCTGCTCTGCTGGGCTGTCAAACTGATGGGAGTGTTTTGTCTCTGTAGTAATCCTTACAGAAATCACACCTGGTAACGTATCAAACAACAGAGCCCACAGGTTCTACCCATGCCTGTGCCCCCGAACAGTCAGCATCTGAGCAGTTGATGCCATCCATCTGGTGCCACCTGCCTTTTTTCTTTTTCTTTTTCTTTTTTTTTTTTGATTCTTACTGTAGAGAAAAGTTTTCTGGTACATATCTTTCTGTCTGAGAAAAAAAAAAGCATACTGTATTCTATCTAACTCTTTCCTCAATCCCTGAAGAAAATAGAAATATGTCTCCTTAAAATGAGAACTGTTGAACTAAAGACAGATATCCTCTGCTTGGTGGCAGAACAGAAATTCATGGGGAACAAAGGTTTTTTGCACCCTTCCTTCCACTTTCTAATCTAAGAACAGAGTCAAGAACAGTCATTTCACTAATCTGTTCAGTGAGAGGTACCAGCCAGGCCAATGAAACTTGGGAATAGATTTTTTTACTGCCTTTTCAGTTTTCCCATCTCTTGCAAAGCCTGGTGCTATCCTCCCCTTCATCTTGTCACTGGCCTGAGATTTATGATATTTTGCTGAAGTAAACCTGAGTTCTAAGCCGTTGCTTTCTGAGAGTTGATTTCCAATGAGAGATGATTAAACCTGCAGGTTTTTCCTTTGTTAATCTGCCTTGGGATTCAGGACCATGCTTTGGTTATGAACTTAGAAAAGTTAATGAGATAAAATTTGTTTTTTTTTTCTCTCCTTCATACCCATCTCCAAGATTATATCCTGACTTGATCTTAGTGTTCAAAGCTAGGAACATCCTTAAATAAGTCAGGGAGATACATCATTAGACTTAGTGGTAGGGAGCAGAAGGGAGTGAGAAATAGAAGGCATCAAATTAGTTCCCCCTAGTCCGTGGGTCTCAAATGTTTTTGTTTCAAGGTCTTATGCAATTGTGACAATTTCAAGGCTCCCCCAAAATTTCAAAAAATAGTTATCACATTCTCAGGTAGAAAAATAAGGTAAAATGTTTCAAATTTATTTTTAAATGGTATTAATAAGTTCATCACATATTCGCACAGAAAAACAAAACATACTTCATGCAGTTTTGGTGAACTCCATTTTTCACTCAAGCAAAAAGAAGAGTGAGAAAGGTAATTGATTTCACAGTATTACTTTAGAAATAATTTTAACTTTTTAGACCTCCAACATGGGTCTAGAACTTTCTAAAGCAATTGGTTAGATAAAGATGTTGGGAACTTGTGTGTGTGTGTGTGTGTGTGTGTGTGTGTACATGCAAACACAGCGTCTTGGAGGCTGTGTTGATCTCTTGGAGTTACTCTCACTTATAGAGGGATACTGAAACCCTCACTGCTTAGCCTGTATTGTCATCTGCCTCTCTTGCCTCAGGCCAGACAAGTGAAGTTGCTATTCTGTTTAAAGATCTCCCTAAGTTATCTGCAGAGGTCTTTCTTTCCTATGTGACATTGTTCAATCCTCCCCACACAATACAAAGACAGGGTCCTATGTCTTCTGCCCTCCAGCACATGGTATTCCAATTCTTTTGAAATATTAGGTTTCTTTATGGATAATTCCAAGGCTCTGATATGTCACAGTATTGACTTATACTGACCCAGTCTTCTAGAAATAGCTCCTTTCCTCCATGTTGAACACTTCCAAGCTTGAGTTATCCTTTCTCCCTCTTATAATATGGTTGCTTTGCTATTTGTCCTTCAGCCTTCATGGTCTATGTGGACTCTGACTGAGAGGCCCATGCATTCCGTCACAAGGGCTCTCTACATTGTTTCTGGCTAGGGTCTTGAAACTAGGTTGAACAATTTTCAGTGTTATTTTTAATCATGTAGCACTCAGGGAGATAATGATATTGATTAAAATGTGAGCCCCAGGAAGGTATTTCTCTTTGGGAGGGATGCATGGGTGGGTGGGTGGGGGAAGTGTTTTGCTTCACAGCTCCACTAGATGGCGGTTTCCTAGAATGCTACTGCTATTGTGGTCACTAGAAGAAATGATTTAGTATCATTCTTAAAAAGTCAGTATTGCCAGGCGGTGGTGGCGCACACCTTTAATCCCAGCACTCGGGAGGCAGAGGCAGGCGGATCTCTGTGAGTTCGAGACCAGCCTGGCCTACAAGAGCTAGTTCCAGGACAGGCTTCAAAACCACAGAGAAACCCTGTCTCGAAACCCCCTCCCCCCCCCAAAAAAAGGTCAGTATTAAGCTCCATGAAAATGGAAATGTTTATATCTTTATAGCTAATTATGGAGGACTATTCTGCAACAAGTATTTACCATATTTTCAAATAATAAAATGTACAAATCTATACTGTCAAATCGAGCTTCTCCTCTACGGAAACAAGATTTGAGACAAAATTTAGATATGTGCTTTGATTCTAATTTGTTGTGTGATCTCTCCCAAGTCCTGTCATCTCTCTGGGTAGACTTCCTTCTTTTTACATAAAAGAAACCCTGAAGTCGTCTCTAAGGTCTTTTTACTTCTGATATTTAATTCCACTTAATTCATTACTGTATTTAAGTAACAAATAGAGAATAAAGATAAAATTAAACTGTGGGCCGACTTATAAATGTTTTATGATGAGCATGGCTGTGATTTTAAGACATTTTGATTTTTAAATGTTGAAGGGAAGCATTGAAAAGATGTGTACTCATGCTGAGTTTCATAATCTTTTATTTCAAGCTAGACAGCTTTAGGTGTTGACAACCTCTTGTCTGCCCCTTACAGCCACTGTGGAATGAGTTCCTTTGAAAGCTGCAGAAATTCATCTAGGGAGCAGTGAAGGTCTTCACAGATAATTATCAGCATTAGCCAGGGGAAGAGCACCCAGCTTCTTTGTTCAGTTTTGTAAAAGAAACCTTTGCTACCATTTCATTTTCCAGATTGCTTTTACTTGAATTATAAGAATCCCACTGGAAAGAGGCTTATTATATTTAATCATGCTATAGACATTTCCCACATATTTCTATTGAAAATAAAAAGACTTGATCAAGAAGAAGAAAAAGAAAAATGAGGGAGAAGGAGGAGAGAAGAAGAAGAAGAAGAAGAAGAAGAAGAAGAAGAAGAAGAAGAAGAAACATGTGAATATAAGATCTGTACAGGTACAAACTAGACAGAAATTCCAACACTGAGAAGAGGAACAAGAAACAAATCCCACTCCTAATCACAAAGCTATTTGTTTTTTTGTTTTTTTATTTTTTATTTTATTTTATTTTTATTGAGAAAAGGAGAAAAAAAACAAGTTTCCACCTCCTCCCAGCCTCCCATTTCCCTCCCCCTCCTCCCACCCTTCTCCCCCTCCTCCCACCCTTCTCCCCCTCCCACCACTCCTTTCCCCCTCCCTCTCCAGTCCAAAGATCAGTCAGGGTTTTCTGCCCTGTGGTAAGTCCTAGGTCCTCCCCCCTCCGTCCATATCTAGGAAGGTGAACATCCAAACTGGCTAGGCTCCCACCAAGCCAGCACATTAAGCAGGATCAAAACCCCGTGCCATTGTCCTTTGCGTCTCATCAGCCCTCATTGTTCGCCATGTTCAGAGAGTCCAGTTTTATCCCATGCTTTTTCACAAAGCTATTTGAAGCTGATACTTGATGGAAAAGACAAAATCAATTTTATTTAATTAATTAATTAATTAATTTATTAAAGATTTCTGCTTCCTCCCTGCCACCGCCTCTCATTTCCCTCCCCCTCCCCCAATCAAGTCCCCTTCCTCATAGCTCGAAGAGCAATCAGGGTTCCCTGACGTGTGGGAAGTCCAAGGACCACCCACCTCCATCCAGGTCTAGTAAGGTGAGCATCCAAACTGCCTAGGCTCTCCCAAAGCCAGTACATGCAGTAGGATCAAAAACCCATTGCCATTGTTCTTGAGTTCTCAGTAGTCCTCATTGTCCGCTATGTTCAGCAAGTCCGGTTTTATCCCATGCTTTTTCAGACCCAGGCCAGCTGGCCTTAGTGGGTTCCCGATAGAACATCCCCATTGTCTCAGTGTGTGGGTGCACCCCTCGCGGTCCTGAGTTCCTTGCTCGTGCTCTCTCTCCTTCTGCTCCTGATTTAGACCTTGAGATTCCAGTCCGGTGCTCCAATGTGGGTCTCTGTCTCTGTCTCCTTTCATCACCTGATGAAGGTAATATTCAGGAGGATGCGTATATGTTTGTCTTTGGATTCACCTTCTTATTTAGCTTCTCTAAGATCGCGAATTATAGGCTCAATGTCCTTTATTTATGGCTAGAAACCAAATATGAGTGAGTACATTCCATGTTCCTCTTTTTGGGTCTGGCTTACCTCACTCAGGATAGTGTTTTCTATTTCCATCCATTTGTATGCAAAATTCAAGAAGTCCTTGTTTTTTTACTGCTGAATAGTACTCTAATATGTATATATTCCATACTTTCTTCATCCATTCTTCCATTGAAGGGCATCTAGGTTGTTTCCAGGTTCTGGCTATTACAAACAATGCTGCTATGAACATAGTTGAGCATATACTTTTGTTGTATGATAGGGCCTCTCTTGGGTATATTCCCAAGAGTGGTATTGCTGGGTCCAGGGGTAGGTTGATCCCGAATTTCCTGAGAAACCGCCACATTGCTTTCCAGAGTGGTTGCACAAGTTTGCATTCCCACTAGCAATGGATGAGTGTACCCCTTTCTCCACAACCTCTCCAGCAAAAGCTATCATTGGTGTTTTATATTTTAGCCATTCTGACAGGTGTAAGATGGTATCTTAAAGTTGTCTTGATTTGCATTTCCCTGATCGCTAAGGAAGTTGAGCATGACCTTAAGTGTCTTTTGGCCATTTGAAGGCCATTGTTTTGAACTAACATCCTGCATTGAGCACCAAAACTACAACAACAACATCAACATACTAAAAATCAAAATACAGCTGCCCATGCTGAAGTTTTGTATTTTCAAAGTGAAAGAGGGTTGTTATTTGACATTGCAAGCAATCAGGAGACAGCTAACTGCAAACTTTCCCAAGCAGAGAAGTTTCAGTTGGCATCATAATGTGTTTTCTTTGCCTTCATTCTTCCACATCCAAGGTCAACTGGAGTAACCTGTGCTAACTCACCAGTTATTTCTATACTATCATTGACCCACCTTTCAAGGTTCTACATTTGAAAAGATTACTCTGTTCCCCTTTAATTTCTTCTCTTGTTCGAATGTCTTTTACATCTACAAAGCCAACTTTTCCCACTCAACTCATAGGGAACTTATTCTAGTCTGCAGAATGAAGCATTACCCAACCCCAGAACCTCTAGTAAAACTGATCTACCTTTTTTAAACTAAATTGCATTGCTAGGTACAGACATTGAGATGAGGTTTGGTTTGTGAAATATTTGGGATCTGAGAGCATGGGAGTGAGGTGAGAGAAGGATTAGGCAAACAGAGAAGCTGAACTGGGATACAGGCTTTAAGAAGTTCAAGCCACTTCCGGCACCAAGTTGTTCCATAGTGGATCCAAAAGTGCTCTTGGGCTGCTGCCTTGATTAGTCATTATACATGAGGCTACCCAGAAGAACATGCATGTCCTTGGGTAGTTTTCACCTTGGATGCCTGCTGGCAGCAGGAGAACATCCTCTCATGGAAAGTAATTTAGGTGGCATAAATTCTTGTCCACCATAAAAAGATGATACCCTCTAAAGAAAGGCACACGAAATTAAAGTTCATTGAATATTTACATGACAGAATCTTATTGGCTAGACCTATTTGCTAAACTGTAAGACCAACCATGAACCCAGACTATCTTTAGTAAAAAACAAGGATGATATTTTGTAATATGGGACAAGAAATGCAATCTTCTTAAATGAAGATACTTCATGCATACAAAGAAAAATACATCCCATATTCATCTTTTTGGGTCTGGGACACCTCACTCAGGATAGTGTTTTCTATTTCCATCCATTTGCATGCAAAATTCGAGAAGTCATTGTTTTTTACCGCAGCGTAGTACTCTAGCGTGTACATATTCCATACTTTCTTCATCCATTCTTCCATTGAAGGGCATCTAGGTTGTTTCCAGGTTCTGGCTATTACAAATAATACTGCTATGAACATAGCTGAACAAATGCTTTTGTCATTTGATAGAGCATCTCTTGGGTATATTCCCAAGAGTGGTATTGCTGGGTCCAGGGGTAAGTTGATCCCGAATTTCCTGAGAAACTGAAACACTGACTTCCACAGTGGTTGCACAAGATTGCATTCCCACCAGCAATGGATGAGGGTACCCGTTCTTCCACAGCCTCTCCAGCAAAGGTTATCCTTGGTGTTTTTGAGTTTAGCCATTCTGACAGGTGTAAGATGATATCTCAAAGTTGTTTTGATTTGCATTTCCCTGATTGCTAAGGAAGTTGAGCACGACCTTAAGTGTCTTTTGGCCATTTGAACTTCTTCTGTTGAGAATTCTCTGTTCAGTTCAGTGCCCCATTTTTTAATTGGGTTAATTAGCATTTTAAAGTGTAGTTTCTTGAGTTCTCTATATATTTTGGAGATCAGACCTTTGTCTGTTGCGGGGTTGGTGAAGATCTTCTCCCAGTCAGTAGGTTGCCTTTGTGTCTTAGTGACAGTGTCCTTTGCTTTACAGAAGCTTCTCAGTTTAAGTAGGTCCCATTTATTCAATGTTGCCCTTAATGTCAAAGAACATTTTATGACTCAAATATGTATAAACATTTTGTCAACATAATGCATCCAAAATCTAATTAGATTTTATTTCATGTGATTCTAAAATGTAATTATTTTTAAGATATGCACCACTTGTAAGTTGATAAACCACAATGTAAACAAAGTAAATTTCATTGACTGGGACTCAAAGAATGAGGCATATTTTAATTCTCTTGTTCCCTTGTGTGTTTTGACTGGATGCTCCTGCACTATATAGTTTGTATCCGAGAAACAACCTCCTACGGCCCTTGTTTTACAGGCTTGGTCCCCACCCCATGATGTATTAGGACAGGATATAGAGACTAGAAGTTCATCCTGTTAGGAATTTTCAGTGACTGATAGAGTATATTCCAGGGTATTTTGGAATCATAATCACTTTATCTTTTTTATTCCTGGATATTTTATATGGAAAGTGACAATAGCCAGAACATGTTAGTTATTACCAGTTACCAATCTATTTATCTAAATTTATAACTACAATCCAAATTACCATGCACAACCATTTTAGAAAATAATTTTCCCAATAAAAACTTGGATCACTGAAAAAAAAAAAGAAAAGAAAAATACATTTCCAAAGTCAATCCTGGCTTCTTTTTTTATAGATACTTTTAATTTGATGAATCGAAATGCATTCCACTCAACAGCAAAACTAAGTGTTTGTTCCTTAATGTTTAAGCTATCTACCATTTCAAAATATGCACAGACTCTGAATCATTAAAATATGAGTTAGCAAAATACTACTCCTTACTGAATGTTTACAACATATCAGGTATCTTAAAAACCTATTTACTGAGAGTTTGTTTGGAGGTTCTAGCAGGGGATAGCTACCCCTCATGTACCCTTAAAAAGATAGGACCTCCTTGATCCTGGGAGGGTCCTCCTCTGTTGGGGGAATGTGGTCTTCTTTTACTGAGCACACAGCATCATGGGGAATGCACATGAAACAGCGAGGGAGGGATGAGACATCTCCCTAACCAGCCAAATCAGTCAGATTAAGCCAGGCAGTGAGTGTGGTCAATGATGTCACAGCCAGATTGCCCTCACATCTAGATTTATTCCCTAATGATTATGTGATCATATGCCTGAGCATTAGTCTCAGATCACCTCATGTAATCATCCAAACATTACACCACATATTCATTTATTTCCATTGTACAGAGAAACTGAAAATTTACAAATCCATTTGCTCAAGGTTACAAATTAGCATATTGCACAACCCGAATTATAATCTAGGCTGCATGCCCTATGTAAATTCAAACACCTACTAATAAAGACTCATTATTGTGAAGACATCTTCTGTTTTTGAAATTTGCCTTTCTTAGACCCTTTAGGCCTCCAGTCCCTCAGCGGTCAGCCCAAGGCTTCAGAGACAGAAATCTATTCTGTGTGGACATAGCAGGGAGGGTAAGGAATTTCAAATTCTAGGGGAAAGGAATGACAGGGGCTAGGGAGTCTGCTTGCTTAGTGGAGAAAGCTAGGAAACTTCCTTTCTAGCTAGGAAAGCTTGGTACAAAATGTTTCAAAGAACAGAAACAAGCAATGAAAGTTAGAAAACATTATAGACACATCTTATAAACCTCCTCATCAACGTAGTACATACAAACAAAAATGATGAGGGAAATACATATTGCTCATGAGGATTTTCATGTGATCAGATCTCTTTTATTAATATTTTTATTATTTGCAAGTAACATGTGTGTGTGTGTGTGTGTGTGTGCCCGTGTGCATGAAGCTGTGTATGCACATATAGAGGCCGGTGTGTAAAGGCTAGGTGTTGATATGAGATGACTTACCCAATTGCTCTCTATCATTGTGTTTAGACAGGTTCTCTTATTCAACCCAGAGCTCACTGATTAAATAAATTGGCTGGCTGATCAGAGAGCTCTGGGGGTATGACTATGTACTAACTCATATACTTGGGTTATAGATGCATGTGACCATATCTAATCTGACTGGGACCAGGCTTCCTACTCCTTTAAAATCATCCACATGGTTAGCTTTGCCTGAAGAAATAGTGCGTGAATGGTATTAACTTGTCAAATGTGATACAGAGAACAACGACAAACCTATGTGTTATGAAAAAGAAGCTCTTAGGCCTTATTTTTCTTTCCTCCTTGACTGAATCTAGGCTGTCACCAGAGGAGGTCAGGGAAATGCTGAAACAAACACAAACTGGGTCAGGTTTGACACTTTTTCTTGTCCTTCCTTTGAATCTCTTTGATCTGAAGAAATCGAGTGAAAAGTGAAACACATAGCTAAGAATCATTTTTGAGTGATGATGTGCATAAAGAAGGATCCTTGATCCCATCCACTGAAAAGTCCCCTTTCCTTCCTTGTTATCATGCATGCTAATCAGTGCATAACGAAGCCACAGCTTTTGGAGAATAGATTCAAGGTGCCAAATTTTCAAACCCAGTAAGTTAGAGAAATTGTACACCATTGTCCTTTGAAATGGATGATCCTCTTCAAACCTGTGATACTTTCTGCAATGTAGTTATGAAATTTAATTTCAAGGAGACTAGAACAATGGTTTGAGATGCAAGCACCTAATTCCAAAGGGAATGAGTGTTTCTATAGAAAGGAATCTGACACATGAAAGCTGGCTCTCAATGGCATATTAAAACAAAACAAAAATCCAGCTGAGCAGACTTGTCTAGGTCATCACATTTCCCTGGAAACAGGCATCCTTCTGGTAGGTTTGCAGTCCCTTGGTGTTCTCGGTGATGTACAGGTAGAAGAAACAGCCATGCAGGTAAATGTTCTGAGTTCTGTATTCTTCCTCCTCTGGACATTTGTCTCCAGATTGGGTGGCACAGAAGAAAAGGGAAGGAACACAACCTGCCATTACAGACCTTGCTGGATAATGAGAAAGATGAATAGAAAGTTCTGGAAAATAAGACAGGTGCCCAGGAGGAATTCTCATATTTAGGGGAAGAGCCTTCCTGTTCCTTAAACTCAGCTACAAAACAATCTTGAGATTAAGAAATAAGTGAAGCCCTGTTACTAGAACCACCTCTTTACAGTTCATAATTAACTATGTAGAGAAAATCAAAGATTACTAGGATGCAGTCAGGGTGAGGCATGTTATTTCTGTATTTTTCGGCCATCCAGGCATCAAGGCTGATGGGTGATTTCAGGGACCCTCCATGAACTTCTTTTATCAGACTATTGGTAGGGACTGTCTCACACTGTTGCCTTTCTCCTCAGTGGTTCATCTCCCTTTGAAATCTTTGCCAATAGGCCCTACAGTTGGCCACTCAGTGTCATTCCACTGATACACATTAAGATGACAATATTTGGTGCCTCCAGCCAATTTAACTTCAGGAGATTCATTAAGAGTTCAGCAGGATCTGGTAAATACTGTATCTTCAGAAAAAGATGTGGTGCACATCTCCAGCAGAAAACTGTTATGCTTTAAACCAAAATTGTTCAGAAGGTAGAGACTTAATTAAAAAACCAGAACCTTCAACCTGTTGAAGGGAGGCCTCTTGTTAGTTCCCAGCTGCTTGGCAGCTCAGACCCGGAATAATCAAATAGAAACTGCTTGGCCCATTAGCCCTACCTTATTATTGACTAACTCTTACATAGTAATTTAATCCATCTCCATTAATCTGTATATCACTATGAGGTCATGGCCTACCAGCAAAGTTTCAGCATATCTGTCTCCTGTGGCAGCTCCATGGATTACCATGACTCCGCCTCCTTTCTCCCAGGATTCAGCTTAGTTTCCCCTGCCTAGCTCTCTTATAGGCTCAAAGCAGTTCCTTTATTAACCAATGACATTCACAGTATACAGAAGGGAATCCCACATCACCAACCAATATGTTTGTTTTTGCCTTCACTTTTACACAGTGCCCATCACTCACCCGTGCCACTATACTGTAAGCATTTCTCCATGGACAGCTGGATCATCTCTTCACCTACTGTAAAGAGGTGAAGGAAGTAGCTCTTGCACAAAATCACCAGGGAGGCTTGTCTTTTACCGAAGGCTTCACCTAGAAGGGTGGCATCACTGGCCATTTTGAACTTTGGACAGGTGTTCAGAGTAACACCACACAGACAATGAACCTTAAACAATTCCTTATTCTTAGTTTTACCCCAGGCATACCAAAGCTGACCTCGACACTAAATACATATGTCTCCATACCCCCATACACAACCCAACTCCTGACTCCTATCTGCAAGTCTTACTGTATTTTGAAAAAATTCAGAATGTTACTACTTTCGTTGAACTGTTCCTATCGCCAGCCTCCTTCTCAGCTATTATATTATTCATGAACAGCATATGGGAGTTCTGCCACGTCTGGGATACTGGGATAGACATTCATATTTCTGGCTTTGAATCCGTGTTTCATCAACAAACCAAGCTGAGTGATAACTGAAAATGTGAGGAGGCCTCTTTTATAACCTATGACCATGTTTCCCTTGATCTCACTTTTGCTAGAAATGTCCATCCCCTCTCTCCTTCATGTTTTGCTTCCTCTAATTACCACCCCCATTTTAAGGTGGCAACTAGAATAGAAAAACATATTTGCTTCATATCCTTTATGCCCCACCCTTAGGCACCATCTATTGTGCCCACATCACTACCACACAGCAGTCATGCTACATTCACACTTAGCTGTTTGTACCCTATCCTGTTTGGGCTTGAAATAGAAAAAGGGTTACACATCCCTCAAACACTTTCCAACTTAGGCAAAGAGAAAAACAAATCTTATAGAAATCTCCTTGCTATCTCCCAGCTGTCTCTCCCTTAGATTTTACCATCTGCATCTCCATTATTTCAACTCTTGTTCCCCTTTGCATCAGAAAGAGACTGTCTCTGCCCTTCAAGTTGTTCTAAAATTACTTACTTTCCGAGATACATGAGCGAGAAGTCTTGCCTCTGTGAAAAAGTGGAGGGGGTGCCAGCAGCCCGTTGAAAATATCTGGTCTTGACCCTCTCAGGACCTGAAAGTCTACCAAGTCTATTTTGGATTTCTTTGTACCTAGAGGCTTCACAGCTTCATTTGGTGTCCCAACTTGCTGGTACCTGTCTCCAAGGTGGCCCTACCCCATTGCCTATAATGTAATTCCATACATAGTATAGTCTGCCCAAACCTGCAATCCAATGCCATTTGAAGGTGTCTGGGTATGGTGGTTTGAAAGTAAATGCACCCCCACAAGGGAGTTAGGCACTGTTAGGAGGTATGGCCTTGTTGGAGTAGGTGTGGTCTTGTTGGAGGAAGTGTGTTACTGTAGAGGTCTTTGAGGTCTCATATATGCTCAAACTATGCCTAGTGAGATAAACCACTTCCTCTTGCCTATGATGTAGGATTCTCAGCTACTTCTCAGCTACTACATCATGTTGTACCATGATGACAATGGACTAAACCTCTGAAAATGTAAGCCACCATAATTAAATGTTTTTCCTTTATAAGAGTTGCTGTAGTCATGGTGTCTCTTCACAGCAATAGAAATCTTAACTAAGACACTGGTTCAGATCTTTTTGGTGTCATCAAACCTCTTAGGAGTTCTTGAATTTTTAAAGGAATACTTTCCTATTCCGTTTCTCTCTCAACTATGCTTGTTAGTCCATGAAAGTATTTTTGGCTTTACACCAAAATGTATTCAACAATTCTCAGGAGTAATTAGCTGTCATTTTTCTACTCATTGATCCATCTATTCACTTAGATTTATCTTCCTATGATTGTCAGGCATGTAACAGTTGTTATGATAATCACTTTATTATTGTAATGATAGCTGATGAAATCTGGGACTTTGTTGAGTTCTTACTTTCAATGCCTCAATTCTCCTCTGCTTACAAATAGCCAGTGTCTTATCATCTAGTTCTGATAGGCAACCAAGAGGAGTAGCAAGAACATGCATTTTGAGGGTGGGTCCTCTGGGGCTTTCCTGATCAACAGCTCACATCTGGCTCTGAGAGTTCTGTTTAGTAAGTCACACTTGTCTCTTTCCCTTTTTAAAGTTTATATATTCATATATTTGAGTGACAAGATGATTTTGAGGTTGGCATATGCCTTTTTCATATAGTTTTTATTTTGATGAACTCTCCTTTTCATCCTATAGAGCTTTAACTTTTTTTTTTTTTTTTGGTTTTTCGAGACAGGGTTTCTCTGTGGTTTTTGGAGCCTATCCTGGAACTAGCTCTGTAGACCAGGCTGGTCTCGAATTCACGAAGATCCGCCTGCCTCTGCCTCCCGAGTGCTGGGATTAAAGGCGTGCGCCACCACCGCCCGGCTGAGCTTTAACTTTTATAACCCTAGTATTCTCCCACTCTCCTGTCCTTTTTCATATTTCTCCTTCTCCATGCTTCATAAAGGAACCCCTCCACCAATGGTCCCTCTCTAGCACCCCAGCTTCCATGGGTAGTCCTAGTTAAATATAAAAGGATTTAAGATATGAAGTAAGGATTTACTTATGAAGGATAGTACTGATTTTTGCTCTAATATTTATGAAGGTTTAGAGTACATTTTATTCTAATTTCTTGTGTTCAAAGCTTGGGTTATATATTTGTGATATTTCTTCTTTCCTCATATAGGCATTTGTAGTTATAAATTTCACTGAGTGGTGATACTTTAATGTTCTGTAATAAATCTTGAGTGTTATGGTTTTATTTTTATTTAGTTCAAAATATTTTTCTAATATTCTTTCTGATTTCTATGATCTATGAGTTATTGTGGAAATGCATTGCATATTTTCTAATATTTGTACATTTCCCCAATTTTTTTTTAAGTTAATCCCATTCTAAGAATCTAATTGTGTAAAAATTTATTAATACTATTGTAAGACTTAGCATATGGTATATGTTAGAGAATTCTCCATGTACTATTTAAATAATGTTCATTTTCTATTCCTTGGTGAACAGTTTTATAGATATGATTTTCATGCTGTTAATGACATTAAGTTACATATTAATATAATATTTCTGTTTAGTTTTTAAAACTTTTGAACAAATACATTTAAGTCTACCATTATTATTTCATTATTCATATTTTAAGGTCTATAAACTTTTACTTCATGAATTTTAATACTGTCCTGTTGTCTGTACATATTTGTAATTGGTATATAATTATTTTAAAAGCCCTCCATGTTGCTACTAACATTTTCTCCTTAAAAAAAAATCCATGTTTGCTGGTACTAATATAGCCTTACAGCATTTACACCACTAATATCTTCACAAGATATGTCTTTCCTCATCTTTTAAAAAAATCTTGTATAATTATGGCAATGTATTAGCATATTGCTGGTTTTATGTTCTCTAATTGCTTCTGCCTTTTGCTTGAAATGAGTTGGTCTATTCACACTTAATGTTCAGTTTATTTATTTACTTATTTGTTGTTTTCATGACACATAATACTACTATGTAACCTAAGCTGGCCTGTAGGTAGTCCAGACTGAAATAAAACTTGAGACCCTCTCCACTTCAGTCTCCCAAGTTCCAGAATTATAGCTTCATGTAACTACACCTGAACAGAGTGTGGCAGATTAATTTGTGTACCATTTTGGATTTAAATGGTCCCCATAGACTCATATATTTGAATATTTGCTCCCAGTTAGTGGAACTGCTTAAGGAAGGATTAGGAAGTATGGCCTTGTTAGAGGAGGCTTGACATGGTGTGAGTTTCGAAGTTTCAAAAGCCCCCAACAGCCCGGGGTCTCTTCTCTCCTTGCCTTGTGGTCATTGTCTCTGCTAAGGCTCCAGTGCCATGTTAGCCATGGTGGCTTAGCCCAACAATAGAAAATGTAACAAAACAAACAACAATAGAAAATGTAACAAAACAACTTGTTTTGGATATTTTGATAATTGTTTCCTATGTGACTTATATTCTTATATTCTTCACTTTTATTTTTTTCTGTAGTTCCTAAATTCCCCATTTTTTTCTTTTTATTTCTTTGTCCCCAACCTTTTTTTTTTTTATTTTTGAGACGAGACTGTCTATGAAGCTATGCAGCTGAGGCTGGCCATAAACTATATCTGCTTCCCACATGGTGCTGGAATTACAGGTATGTCACTATACCAAGCTCCTTTTCTTTCCTTACTGACTGTTCACATATCATTTAAATTCTTTTGTTGATTTTATCAAATATTTTAAGTTATTTTTTTAGTGTTTCTGCTATATTTTATGACAAATTTTATCAAACTAAGTTCAAATATGTACATATTTAAACATAAAAATTTCCTCCAATGTAGCTTTACTTTTTTAGCTACTTACAACCGTTAATGCTACATATATTAATATATTGTAAGGCAGAATCCTAGTAATATAGCTTTTAAAAGTTTATTATATAGTTATTTTAACAGTTAAAGAGGAAAGGACAAGTGTATCCTTATTTTTTACATACCTACTGAGTTATTTTTATCATGTTATTTATATAACTTTGAATTGCTCACTGGGGTCAGATCCATTCTACCTACTGGATTTCCTTTGAGAGTTTATCTATGCTTGAGGCACAAATTCTCTCCATATTTGCTGTTCTGAGAAAGTCTTTATTCTCTACTTTTCTGAAAGTAACTTTGTGGGTACTGACTTATTTGCTGGATTTTCCCCCAGTATATTGAATAGATGCTTTATGAATTCTATTTTTTTTTAATTTTAGAGAAAACATAGCCATTTCTATGGTCCAGTTTTTTGTTTTTGAATTTTAGCAGCAAAGACATAATGTGTTTGATGTTGATCATTTAAAAATCAGACCCGGGGATTGTTCATTTTGAATGTAGAGTTTTCATAAATTTTGGAAATTTACAATCATGATTTATCTTTTTACTTTATTTTTCTTTCTCTGTTTTCCTTTTTTTCTGTTTCCACTTTTGTAATCTCAATACTTTATTCTTCCAAATCTCTTAGGCACTTCCCATTTTCTTCATTTTTTACCTTGTTTTTTAGATTTTACAATCTCCACTTACTATCATACTTACTGATTTCATCACTTCCAATATTCTGTTGACTCTCATTTTTTTTTTTTTTTTTTGCTTTTTCGAGATAGGGTTTCTCTGTGGCTTTGGAGCCTGTCCTGGAACTAGCTCTTGTAGACCAGGCTGGTCTCGAACTCACAGAGATCCGCCTGCCTCTGCCTCCTGAGTGCTTAGATTTTAATTTAATTAAGTATAATTTAATTCAATAATTTAAGCTTTTTCTCTTTTCTTTCCTCTCTCAAAACACTCCCATATACCTTTCCTATCTCTTCTATAAATTCATGGCCTCTTTTTTCACTAATTGCTCTTGTATGCATATATATGTCTATATATGTAAATACATTTATGTTCCTAAATGCAACATGTTCAATATGTATACTGTACCTTGCTTTCAGAGATGACTATGTGCTACTTTTTGCAGATTTAATACTTTCAATTTTGTTCCTTTTTGTATTTTCTATCACTTTTCTGATTTTGTGTATTTGGTCACTCACTGTCATGTTTTCTTGTAACTTTTAGGTCTAGTTTAATCCTTTAAATATATATTTTTTATTCATTCAAAGCCTTTGCTAAAGTCAGCTTCTGGATTCATTCAGAGATTATTTCTGTTGATTTTTTTTATTGTGAATAGGTTTTTAATTTTCATGGTTTTCTTAAATTGTGATATCTTACATAATTTACGTAACATACTACCTTCTCATTTCTCTAATCATAAGAGATATGCCTATTATAATTAATTTATTCAATGACATGTCTTGATTTTCCCATTTCTTCTTGTAACCACTAGCATCCCCACTCAGGTAATTTTTTTTCCCTTCTCAAAAGTTTTCAGAAATGTTAACTCCTTGGATGGTCTTTCCCCAGCCATCCTTTGTAACATCAAGCCCGATCAGTCCTCTTTCATCCTTCCATTTCTATTGCATTGGGCAAATGTATTTATGTGTTATGTAGCGTAAAATAACCTACCATATATGAGTATGTGTATTAACAAGTTTTTTTTAAATCAATCTTTCTTTAAGACTAGAATTTATTCTTATTTAATAGTGCATTCTTATTACCAAGTACCAGTACCTAATATATAATAAATATTCAACAAATATTTAGTGAATGAGACACATGGCTGGCCATGGTTATAGGTCAGAGAAGTTTAAATATCCGTACTTAATAGATTAGAATGTTCCAGTATATAATAAGGCAACAGCTCAAAATGTCATTTGATTTCGTTGTTATTTTTGTCTTATTTCCTTGTCACAGGGATACTTGTCTTGCATTTATACTAGACTCTGCTTTTCCTCCCAAACTCCGTAACATCCTGCTCTGATTAATAAATTGCAATCAATTGCAATGCCTAATTATCTCCCTAGGAAGCCCGAAAAGAATGTAATAGATGGGGCATACTTATCTCTCAGCATGAGAGGAAAGCTATGGCTGGGTAACTCAGAAAAAAAATGTTTCAAGGAGAAAGAAATGATAAGAGAGCAAATGGAAAGGCCTAGGTGAGAATAACTGAAATATGGGGAGCATTTCTATATATCAGGTGCAGTTAAAGTTACTTGATACCTGGAATTCTTAAAGAGTGCTTCTTATTATCTGAATTCCAAATGAAATGATCCAGAAATGTTCAAGGTATCTGACAAAAATGCAGGTGCTCAGGTACCTTGAACATCTCTGAATCATTAGACTTGGAATTCTGATAAAAATACAGGTGCTTGAGGCGGGCGACAGTGGCATACACCTTTAATCCCAGCACTCGGGAGACAGAGGCAGAGGCAGGCGAATCTTTGAGAGTTTGAGGCCAACCTGGTCTACAGAGTGAGTTCCAGGACAGCCAAGACTGTTACACAGAGAAACCCTGTCTCGAAAAACCAAAAAGAAAAAACAAAAACAAAAACAAACAAACAAACAACAACAAAAACAGGTGCTCAAATAATCTCTAGGTTGATGAAATTTCCATCTGTGACAGTGTGGCCCAGCAATCTACATCTTTACTGACTCTTGCATGTCCACTGATGCAAATTTGAGTTCCGAATAAAGTGGGCCAGAGGCATATTCAGATTTATTTTGCTTTTAAAAGAGTCCTTTGCTTTGAGATAGGCATTCCCCCCTCTGTGTTTATTAATAGGCGTTATAGGTACGTGTTACTGTGAGTGAGGAAAACTGCTGAGTGCTGGGTTGTAGAGATGAAAATACTTATGGAAAACTATGTGTCTTCTGGTACAATTATTGATGTTAGAGAGAAGGTAGTGCCCTGGCATAGAAAGATCTCCCTCTGTCACCTGGAATTCACATGAGAATTTTCTCAGATGGCTTTAGTCCTCACATGGAAGGATCGGAGGTTACCTCCAATGTGTCTCAGAAGATAGAACTTAAATCAAAATATAGCTTTTCTAGGAAACTTAATTGATTAATATGGAAAAATATTCCTGTGATCAGAGATGTCCATTCAGGGAGCAAGTTACTCCATCACTAGCATGATCCAAGTGCTACTGGAGGACCACCTGCTAGGAGTATCAGAAAGGGATTCCCAATGTCACTGGGAGAGGGAATTTCATCAAGTTTGATTTCATTTTGATCAAGAAAGTCACTGATCAAAAATGGTGTACTTGTGTTCCAAAATTAATTTTTATAGAGCCTGATTGTTTTATGTCCAAAGATTTTAGAGGACTACAGGGTGAAATAGGAGACTAAAACATTTTAAAGACCTGAATAAAAAAATAGATACTGATATTGATAGTTGACACCCTTTCATGGTTAGTTTGTGCTAGTCTTTGTTAGGTACCTCAGGTACTTCTGTTTATTTCGTCCTTAGAGCATGCCCACAAGGAGCGCATCATTCTTATTCCTGTTTTACAGGTGTATTCAATTCCCGTGGCCCTTTGGTTTATTCTATTTTCTATTGCTGTAACAAAATAGATAAGGATAGACAATGTAGAGCGAAAAGAAGCTTGTTAAGTTCTCAGTTTTGGGTGTTGAAATGCATGGCTCTATTGAGGGGGACGTGTGGTGGTGATATCACAGGGTGTATGAGAGGTGAGACTGTGGTAAAACAGGAAGCCTGAGAGTGGGGAGGGTCCCGTCTTGTGAGAATTAACTCACACAAGGAAGGTGAATCCTTTCTGAGGAAAAGGTGATACCGTCTCTGACCCAGTATATTTTAAAGGCTCTACTACTGCCCATTGCCAACTAGAGACAAAATATTCAAGGACATGATTCTTTTTACTACAAACTACAGAAATTCCACTAGGATGTGGAGGGTTGTCTTGGAACAATTCAGCTGAGCAAGTTAAGACAGAGTTCTCACATTATACACTGGCTCTTTTCCTGGCTTCTGTCTATTCAACCCAGGCCTTGTCTTCAATGTTACTTTCTGAGAACCTGATTTTTCTTCAGCCTTCTCCCCTCACCCCAGGTAAACCAGATATCTTATTCATTGGTTCCTATTCTTTACCATCACTTTCTCTTTTATTTATTGTGCTAGCTGCTCTGACTATTACAGTGGTAGGAATTGCTTTATATGCATGTCACAGAGATGGAATTTGCTTTGCTGAAGTTATAATTCCTGCTACATTATAACAATGATACAATTATTGGGGGACCCCCAATTTTCCTGGAACATTGCTCAGTCTGAGAGAGAAACACAATTTCCTTTTCAATCCAGTCTTTATCTGTCACTTTAAAGGTTAAAGGGTTCTTGGGCCCACAGTGAGCAACTCTAGCTTTGAACATGAAGGCCTCTTAGGCGGTCCTGCTGTCCCTTCTCGGCTGACTCCTCTCTTCAACCCCCATTGCAATGTAAGTGCCAGCTATTCCCAACTACAGGAGAATTTCTGAGGAGCTGGACTGTTTCCTATCTCTATTATTTCACAGACCCTTTTGTTTCTGTCTGTCATGCTTACATCCTACATTTCTGCTTGGCTACTTTCCAAGGTATTTTCTTTTCTATGAACTCACTCCTGGCTTCATTGGAGCTTATGCTATTACATCTCTCACAGAATTCTATCATGAAACCTGTCACACTTCATTTCATTTAGCCCTCTTTGGACTAGATCAGAGACCATCACACTTTTTTTCCTGCAAAAACTTAGTAAATACATTGGGCTTTGTGAGCCACACAGATTTGGCCACAGTTGTATAGCTCTGCTATTTGGCACAAAAGCCACCTTAGTAGAAGGGGATGTGTTTCTGTCAAACAGGCATGGGGACCGGTTTGTTCCATAGCTCATTGCTTGTGGATCACTGTTCCATGTCATCGTCTGCTATCACCATTCTAGACTACAGATAATTTTAAGTCAGCTATGATGTATTCACCTATATTAGGCTGCCTGGATAAAGCCTGAGGCCTTCACAGGTTGGCTGCTTAGACAAATGTTGGAGGAATCGATAGTTCCAGTTCTAGCAAAGACTACTGTGAGCAGAGATTTTTTTTCTTCTGGCACTAGTATTTTAAAATATTAACATCTTTGTATTTCAGTTTCAGCTCACCTCATTAGTTGGGGCCATGCCAGTTTCCTTGCCTCACTTCTGGGAGTTTGAAGAGGCTGAAGAGTCCTGTACTTGGCCATGGACTTCAGTACAAGAAAACATGCACACATGAGGTACTAAATCTTTCATTGCTGATGAAGGGGTCCATGGAAAGGTGGGTGCCAAGGAACATGAGGTCAATTATTTCAAGTAGAGCTGAACACAATACCTTTGGACCTCACAGAGAAAGATCTAAAGATCAGTTACCCAAGTGGGGGAGACGTGAGACTTATCTGCCCTCAGCACCTGTATTCTCTCTCTAGACTTTTCCCTCCTCGCTGGAGCTTAGCGTGTGTCTGCAGTCTTCTCAGGCCTTTCTCTGGCTCTCACACAAGGTAGAAAGGGCATGTTCCTCATGCACTGTGCCAATTGCTTCCCAGGGTCTGCCAAATGCTGGCTAGACTGATCAGCCTATATCTATCCTCAATGAAAGGATTTACAAGAGGGTATGTTGTTAATAAGCTCCATGCCACTTGGAGGCTGATGCACCACAGGACAAGTTGCTTCAGAGAGCTGAGCGTACTTATTGTTGTGGGGAGCTAAGGAAAATTTGTAGCTCTTAGGTACCAACAAAAGGATTCAAAGGCACTCGAGAACTTGAGAGGAGGAAATGCCAACTCTCCTTTGGACTATTTAGAATGGCAGAGTCAGGCCAAGAAAGGTGACAGACTCTGCCATTGGTTTGAGCCTCTAACTCTGAAAACTTCTCATGTTCTTCTTTGCTGTTGATGCTTTAGCTTGTTTTGGTGTGGGTCAATTTTGCCCCAGTGGCCCATTCCAGACATCTTTCTCCAAATGGGATATTATCTTTATCAGTATGTTAATGTCAACCTTTTCCCAACTGGTTTAGGAACTTGTGAAAAACAACCTCACAGGTAAGTTTAATTCCATATGGTTTCTGTCCCTGGTAGGTAGTTCTGCTTTTGCTGGGAGCTACCCACCTCTTTCTGAAATCTTGGATCCGGCTCATCTGCCTGCCTTTGACTCTATCTACGGTCTTGTTCTCCCCATGGCTTCTCTGTGACCAAAGGTTCATCTGGGACCTTTGTGATACGTGGGACTTCAACAGAGGTTCTAGTTTATACAGTTTGGATAGGACTTGGATATTGGTGTTGTCTAACTGCACCCCCTAAGAAGATTCTGATTTTGTGCTGATAATGAATGCAGTAGTTATGGATTGAGTTTTTGAGATAGAAAAGGATCATTTTATATCACAGCTCTCATTACTGTGTGACCATAGGAAAGTAACCTATCTTTTCTGTTCCTTACTTATGTTATTTTATTTAGTGGACTAATAAAACATTACTCATAAGATTCTTATTATATAGGAAAAATAACAAGTGAAAAGTACTAAGAGCCTAGCATATGGTAAACATGAAATTAGAGTCTATTCTTATGGTGATAGTGCAGATTTTCTTCTAATTGATATTGTTTTGGTCTCTTTTGCTAGGATTACAATGAGGATAACAATTTTATCCCTCTTTCTGGGACACAGATTAGTGGGATTTTTCCATAATTATGGCCAATATTCAAGAAGATGTTAGGTCAGCTGCTCATGTTAAATCTGTTAATATATCATTGGCCAGAGCAAGTTGCATGTTTTATACATAACTCATTATTTATGGGAAGAACTGAAAAGCACCATGGCAGAAATGATGACTACAGGAAGTAAGGAAGGGACAAAGACTTGTAATCAATAATTCAGCTCACATATGTGTTATAGAGTTTAGTATAAAAATCAAATACTAACAGAAAGTCACTTAATTTTAAAAAAGAACATGATGGTGGGAAACTTCCTCCAGAATATTAAACTTGGAGACTGTTTAATTCCAGCAAACCTGCCTATAAGATTCATGATACAGGAGACACAGGTGAGATTCTGTAGTAGATTAAATATGGGACCTATGACACCACATTAAAAAGATTTTTGCTTTTTTTTTAAAAAATGAGACAGTCAAATATTTTGATCTGTTAGGGTGCATCACAAATATATTGAGAAGTTGGAAAAGTAGGAAGTTCTATTGAAATTTTCAGGAGTCTTCGATTTTTATCAGACCAATTTTCTCTGAGAGCAACTATAGGCTATATTGTGTGAAGGGAGAGTCAGTTTCTTAGTGTTTCATTAGAAAGAGGTCCTTGGGGAAGTTGAAGGTGGAAACACACTGTAAGGACAGAGAAGATGAATTATAATGCTGAAGGAGCAGGTAAGTTCAGCTTTATCATATTTTCAGTCAACTAGATAAGCAGTTTCACTTACACCATGTATCGGAGAGATTATTCTTTGTGTGAGATCTATTCTTGATAGCATTGTCAAAGGTAGGCATCGTTCCTTGCTGTCTGTTCTGTACCCTTGCCCTATACATTTACTTCAATGTCAGTAACCCACTGAGTGCTGGAATTACCGTTATGTGCCATCAGGCCTACATGTCACATACTATGAACTGATGATGACAGCTCTAGCTTTGCTTTTTTTTTCCTTCAAATTTGCTTTGACTCTTATGTGTTCCGTTTTAGTTTCACATAAAGTGTGTGATTACATCATCTCTTTCTGTGAAAGTTGTCATTGGAATATTGATCGGCATTGCATTGGATCTGTAGGACTCTTTCAATAAGATGGACATTGGAGCAGTGTAAGTTCTTCAGTTTGTGAATATGAGATGTCTTTCCCTTATGTCTGCGAGAATTTTGAATAATAATGATTTAAAATTTTCAGTGTTTAAGTCATTCATCTTTTTGATTAATTTCATTCTCAAGTGTTTTATTTTTTTAATATTTATTTACTTATTTTGTATACAATATTCTGTCTGTATACCTGCAGGTGCACCAGACATCATTACAGATGGTTGTGAGCCACCATGTGGTTGCCAGGAATTGAACTCAGAACCTTTGGAAGAGCAGGCAATGCTCTTAACCACTGAGCCATCTCTCCAGCTCATTTTATTCTTTTAATGTTATTTTAAGTACATTTTCCATAAACTCCAGTTTAGATTTTTGATAATGTATCAATTTTTGATACACTATTTTAATATAACTGTTTGGCATGTGTTGATTTGGGACCCTAAAAATTTAGTGTATTTGTTGTGGGTGTGTGTGTATAAATATATATGTGGATGTGTGTGTTCATTAGAATTTTTGTGTCATCTTTAAACAGATATAGCTTTATTCTTTCCTTTATGAATTGTATGGTTTTTCCTTTCTTTGCCTAATTGCAAAATATATTGGATCTAAGTAGCTAAAATGGGCATTCTGACCTTTCTTCTGATCTTAAAGGAAGAAAGCTTTCTAAGGGGACTCTGTATTTCACTGAGAAAAATTGATTACGTATTTAAATATTATACCTTGAACTTTAAGACTTGTAGAGAGAAACAAAGAGAAAAACCTCCATGACATTGAACGTGACAATGAGTGCAGGAATGTGACATGACAGGTACAAACAACAAAACAAGATTAGGTAAGTGGGACTTGCTCAAATTATAAGCTTCTGCACAGCTGACAAAACAACAGAGCAAAACAGCATTCTGGGAAATTGAGGAATTAAGGCAAACCATACATCTGCTAAAGGCTTAGAAACCAAAACATATCAGAAATATTTAATATTTACATATTTTTATTGTATGATTAAGTGTATTTGTTGTCTGCATGCCTCACTGTATGCAAATAATACTCACATACCATGCTGTATGCACATAATACACACATACCACGCTGTATGCACATAATACACACATACCATGCTGCATGAAGATAATACATATATACCATGCTGTTTACAAATAATACACACATACCATGCTGTATGCACATAATACACCTATACCATGCTGTATGCAAATTTAGAAACACACATTTAAAAACTGAGAATCCTGTGAGCATCTTTTATGCTGCTAGTCACTACTATGGGAGTGCAGAACCCCATTGTTAGATGTAATATTGCATCACTTTAAATAATGAGATTGTTGTGCTTGGGCAATCCCACCATCCAAGGTACCATGCATAAGACTATAGAGCTGGAGCTGATGTTCTGTCTCAGAGGGTGGAGAATATCAGCTCATTCTGCTCTCTTGATTTCCTGTCAATGTCTGTCTACTCTATAAGTCCTTTTTTCTCTGCTTTCCAACTCCTTCACCAAAATCTAATCTTAAGAACACAGAGTCAAGCTTGCCAAGGCCCTGGTGGACATATAGCTGATATATGGATTGGGTGAATGGAGCTAACAGAAACAAAACTACTATTGAGATGGAAAGAGGAGTGTGGATCGTGAATAAATCCAGGGAGGGAGGGAATGAGGAGAAAAGACAGAGCCATTTCTACAATACAGAAATGCTCAGTGTGAACCCATAGGAGTCTGGCTGCAGGAAAATTTATTTAGATGACTTCGTGAGTCAGAAATGAATAATGATCCGAGGTGAGGAGCGGAGTGTAAAGTACAAAGCTCCAACATGCCAAAGGCTATTATTAGTCTCTTCTTGCCAGATTCAAAAAGGAATATGTAATTTGTTTTGTCTTATGGCTTAGGAGTTTCTTACAGCAAAATGCTGATACTCCTTGTCAACAAAGAAAATAATTTAAAGCTATCTTTTTATAGCAGAGGTTTTAGGCAAAAAAAAAATCCTACCTAGTTTTGGTAAATGATGTTAAGCAGTCTAACAGGGGAGTAATAAATTAGAGAGAGAAGGGATGGCAGGGACTGCACTGGAAAGCACACACAATATTACAAAGAGTAAAAGCTGAGACATTTGTGTCTCTGATGGAACAGGGAACCCAGAGAGTTAGATGTTCTGACTTTCCAAAAGAGCCTATGATAGGACATTTGGCATGTAAGTGAATAGTTGTTGCAATAAGATGTGTGTACAGAATACACTATTCAGGAATGTGAGCCATGTTCCACAAGACACAGTGTTAGGGCTAGCCCCAGACTAAGATTCATGTAAATGGACCCTGGAGGTTGCTTAAAAACTGACTTCAAATTTTCTTTATGACTTAATATTAATAATTTATAATATTATTTCTTTTTTTTATTGAGAAATGGAGAAAAAGAAAACAAGTTTCCACCTCCTCCCAGCCTCCCATTTCCCTCCCCCTCCTCCCCCCCTACGCCCCCTCCTCCCACCCTTCTCCCCCTCCCCCCACTCCTTTCCCCCTCCCTCTCCAGTCCAAAGAGCAGTCAGGGTTTTCTGCCCTGTGGTAAGACCTAGGACCTCCCACCTCCGTCCATATCTAGGAAGGTGAACATCCAAACAGACTAGGCTCCCACAAAGACAGCACATTAAGTAGGATCAAAACCCCGTGCCATTGTCCTTGGCTTCTCATCAGCCCTCATTGTTCACCATGCTCAGAGAGTCCAGTTTTATCCCATGCTTTTTCAGTCACAGTCCAGCTGGCCTTGGTGAGCTCTCAATAGATCAGCTCCACTGTCTCAGTGGGTGGGTGCATCCCTCGTGGTCCCGACTTATTTGCTCATGTTCTCCCTCCTTCTGCTCCTCATTGGGACTTTGGGAGCTCAGTCCAGTGCTCAAAGCATCTTCAACAAATGGTGCTGGCACAACTGGATGTCAACCTGTAGAAGAATGAATATAATATTATTTCTTAATGACAACTATATATCATAGATTTAAGTGACCCATTGTGTTAAGTCATCGTAGCTGAGGCAGTCATTGGTCCATTAGCATTTGAGTATGACCCGTGACACAGAGTTATTTATGAGAAGTGACTTCCTTATGACTGTTTCTCTAGGCTCAACTAAAGAAAAAAGTGACTCATATATCTAACTTTTAGACCAAGACTTTCAGGAAGCAGGGGTAATTTCTGCATCTTTTCTTTATTAGCTGAATATGGGCAACATAAACATGAGGAGACAGAAAGTCGAGTAAGGATTGGCACATGTAGAAAAGCTGTAGTAAGAATCACACTTAGATGAGCAATAAATGAACTTCTCTTACTTAAGCCATCATGCATACATTTTGAGATCATTTTGTTGCTAAGGCTTGGATAAAGTTAATAAACACATTCCTCAGCACATGACAGTTTTTGTGAGTGAGACTTCTTGTATTATGCTTATAATTACACAGTTGTCATTTGTTTAAAGTGTGTGTGTGTGTGTGTGTGTGTGTGTGTGTGTTAGTGCAGGTACCTGTAGAGGCCAGAGGATTCGATTCCTCTGGCACTAGAATTATAGGCAGTTGTGAACTTCTCCATGTGGGTGCTGTGAATCCAACTTGGGTTGTAGGAACAGAAGTCCTCTTTATCTTTGAGCCACCTCCCCAGGCTCTGCAATTACATTAAATACCCACTATCTGAACAACTCTCATGCATTTCTATCTTGGGTCTATCAACAGGTTGAGTACAGCTCTGGTAAGGAATAGTCCTGCTACTTCTTTCTTTCCACAGTTCTATGAGGACAATATTATCATGTACACTTTAGGTGCAGAATCAGCATCTCTTTGGTGATGTTCAATATCCAGTATGACTCAGGTGGTACGTGATAAAGCTGTGCGGTGAATTATGTTTTTCTAGTTCCATACCATCCTCCTCTTTTGGCATGTGGGCTGAATGGAGGATGCAGGAATAAAGATTACATGTGGCGTGGAAAAAATGCTGGAAGTTTTAGGTACTCCCCCCGCCTTTTTTTTTTTTTTTTTTTTTTTCGAGACAGGGTTTCTCTGTAGCTTTGGAGCCTGTCCTGGAACTCACTCTCTAGACCAGGCTGGCCTCAAATCATAGAGATCTAGAGATCTACCTGCCTCTGCCTCCCAAATGCTGGGATAAAAGGCGTGTATCATCACTGCCAGACTCCCTTTCTTTGAGGGGAGCAGAGAAAAATGTAGAGCTCAATAAAAATCAATAAAAAATAAAACAATCTTCTCTTTTGAAATACAAAAAGTACAGGAGCATAGCAAGCTTCAGAAAACTTCAATAATTTAGAATGTTTAGACTATGCCTTGCTACTAGAACCTAAAAAAGGTACTTTTGCTTATCTAAAGTGATATATGAGACAATTTTCTAAGGAAACTTCACACTGAATTACTTTACCATAATAGTATCAAACTAGACTTACTTCACTGCTTTTAAACTAAATGAAGGGGAAAGACATTTCAATGTATGAGCAATAGTATGGCCCAATCTCCTTTATCTTTAGGGCATCCACACATGGGCACCTAATTTTGGTTTTCCAGGAAGGAAGGAAAGAAGAGGGGGAAAGAGAGAGGATGGAAAGTGACAGGAGACTAGGAAATGAAGGAGCTGAAGGCAAAGCAAAGAGGAAGGGGAGGAAGGTTGAGCACTATTTTAGCCATGAGTTGTCTTTCGTTCTCTTTTGTTCTTTTCTGAATGTATAGAGCTGAGAACTGAATCCAGGCCTGTGCCTGCCAAGCACACACTTGAGCACTGAGATACACCTTCAACCCATTGTGTTCTTTGATAACTGAAGCCTCAGTGTGCATAGAAAATAGGCTTGTAAACTCTGAATTTTAGGATCCATAGTCCAACTGCTTCTTGCCTTGTCCAAGCTATCTTTTTGAAGGTGAAGAATCTGAGAATGGTAGATTGGACAGACTTTTCAGGGGCTCTCAACTAGTTAATAGTAGAACCAGAATGAGGAACTATTAGTAGTTCTTATGTCTTCCAATTTTGTCACCTTATAAATTTTTTTACCACACAATTTCTTCAATGATGAATACGGTTAACATGGAAACATATAAACCCATAGGTGAAACTTCTGCGTAAATCAGTATACATGACTCTGAGACAGCTACCTACAATGAAAAACTTGGCTAAATTTACAGGTAAGTTCAATCAGGTCCCAGCATAATTTACATTTTGGTGAATTTAAGTACAGGGTTCAGCAAATCATGGACAGGCAAAGGAAATAGGAAGAGATTAAACATTTCCTATTACCATGCCATGTATCCCCATCATGATAGGCTCCATCCCTTTGGAACCATAAGCCAAAATAAACCTTCTCTTCCTTAAATTGCTTTTGGTCAGAGCATCTTATCTCATCAACAGGAAAGTAATGTATGGGAGTCATGGAACCTCTTTTCTTCCATTGATAATAAAAGTTTGCTTGCATTTCTCATGGCAAAATGTCCACTCTGCTAAGTGTTTAGTGTTTAAAGATACATATTTTTCATACAACACTACTCTTGAATACAAGCCAATTCGCCACTTCATCTGTCGCTCAGCTGAAGAAAGAGCAATCTGTTCCAAAATGGGAGTAAATGCAGTCTGGGCTGGATATGCTCAGGATTAGCATTCTCTCTTCTAATGCAGTATCTTCTGAGGGGAACGGACAGGTGATTTCCAAGGACTTATTGTGTTTCCTTAGGAAATGACTTGGTAACCCTGTCCTCTGTTGATATTTAGCATCCCCGATCTGACTCCTACAATGTAAATTCAGTAGCTAATTTCCTGGCTTCAGTAGCGTTAGCACAGCCAAGCAGTACACACTTTAATCTCCATAGTGACTGTGTAACTTTGACTCAAACTATATTATTAGGAGAATAGGTGTCTCAGGGAGGAACAATCTTCAAGATTCTTGTTATAGTTTAGATATTTATAATATGAAACTGGCATGCTCTTTATGAATTTACTTTTGGAGAGGGTATCATGTAGTCCAGGCTAGTCTTGAACTTGCTATGTAGATGAGGATGATCTTGAAGTCAGTTTCTCCTGTCTACCTCCCAAGTGCTGGGATTGCATGCATGCATTACCATACCCAATTTCAACATGCCGTTTACATATTTAGCTATTTAGGATTCTGCTAATAATATAAACCAACATAGACTCTTCTTACAAGATGTAAAGGGTCATAGACTTCCAAGAACAGTGGATGAGTAGACAAAGGTCCTGAATTCAAATCTGAGCTCTGTCATCAAAGCTGGGTGATCACCAATGTGTTTTACACTATCTGACACTCGATTTCATTAACTCATTTGTGTGCCCATTATGATAATGATCTCAAAAGTTGCTTCCAGACTTATATTGTTTCAGTCTATTCAATGTGCTTTCTTTTCCTTTCTGAGACTAAGGAAAGAGAAAATAATTCTCCATTGTCTCTTTGCCCACCTGCCACTTGGTAGATCCGAAAGTGAAAGCCAAATTTGATTTATAATTTGGTTAATTTCCCAATTAGAAATTCAATGCTGTCTTACCTTCTCCTGAGAGATGCTTTTGTGTTTGCAGGTGCAGTCACTTACTGGAGTCATCTTCACTCTTGATTTTCAACATTCTAAATGGAAGATATCTTCAGTGTCTTTTCCCTGTTCTTACACTGCAGCTTCTATCCATTTAGTTTGTGACCCCTTCTTTCAGGTTAATAATGTCCTTTTTGGATGTCATCAAAGGGTCATTATGATGTTGGGAGATGTTTTCTCAAAAATCTGAGATCAAGGGAAGCTGATGCATCTTCAGAGCCAAAGAAAAGTATATTCTCTGACCTTGAATTTATTTTTTCTTATACTGTCCTGAATAGCAATAAAAAACTGTCCCATGACTTTCTATTAGTTTTTGAATTATCCAATGAAACTATCACAAGATAGTCATTAAGATCAAACTGCTCACGTGTTAATAAGTACAGAATAAAACATATAAATAGCCAAAGGTTTTCAAGATGATAGGGAGCTTTAGATGAGTAAAATGCACTTTCCTACAACTTTTTGGGAGATTTTATAAAGAAACAAGTGATCTGCATTTGCTAGATATTAATTGATATTGGAGGTAAAAAAAAACAAACCAAACCCAAAACAACCAGCCATACAATAATGACAAGCAAACCTGTAAATACTGTTCATTCTAAAGGATCTAAACACAGGACCTGAATCTAATGCATGCTTTCTCAAGCTGAAGTCAGCATATTCTCCATCTCTGTTACTGGTTGTATTTCAGTGGAGAGATACAACACTTAATATATGTTTCCTTTTTTAAAAAAATAAAAATGCTATCTCTTAGAATATGCCTGCTTTCATTGTTCTTCATCTTAACATTTTCTTTGGTTTATCTGTTTCACACAGGTACAAAAGAATGATGAAAGAAAGATAAGAACTATGGACCCTTTCGGCAATATATATCTTCATTTTTATCTATATCTATCTATCTATTATCTATCTATCTATCTATCTATCTATCTATCATCTATCTATCTATCCATCTATCTATCTATCTATCTATCTATCTTATATGTGCAAGAATGAAAATTACAGGTGAGGTCAAGTAAAAGGAACAAAATGCTCTAAAGCTAGAACATTGACAAATTCTAAACAATTCCAAGGTAATTGAGAATTAAGAGCCCATGTTGAACACTGCTTGGATGGCCAGGAACCAGAAATTGGATAGCCCAGAGACCTAGGGTAGAACTGAAAATGACTAGCAAACATTAAAAACAAAAATCAATGAAATTATTCCTTATGATATTATGCTATATGCATAGGTCAGTGCTTTGACCAGTGATCATCAGAGAGGCTTCTTCTGTTAGGAGATGTCAGTAGGTACAGAGACCACAGCAAGACATTATGCAGAAAGAAAGTCTAAATTTGAGGTATCCTTTGTGTCTCTCCCCTCTGAGATCTGTGAACCCTGAAGAAGAAGGGCAGGGAAGATTCTAGGAGTCAAAGGGGTTGAAGGATACCAAAAGAACATGGCACACCAAATCAACTAAGCAAAGCTCATGTGGACTCACAGAGACTAAAGCAGGAAGCAAGGGAGCTTACATGGGTCTACACTAGGTCCCTTTGCATGTGTTATGACTGTTACCTTGATATTTTTTTTTTTTGTGAGACTCCTAACAGTGGGACTCTTTTGTTTCTCCTGGTACTCTTTTCTTCCTATTGCATTATCTTGCCTAGCGTCAATATGATGGCCTTTGCCTTGTCTCACTGTATCTAGTTTTGTACTGTTTGGCTGTTGTCTCTTGGAGTCCTGCTCTTTTTTGAAGGGGTAATGGAGGGGGAATAGATCTAGAGGGAGGGGTGGGCAGGAGCTGGGAGGAGTGGAGGGAGGAGAAACTGTGGTTGGAATGTACTATATGAGGGAATATATTTTCGGTAAAAAAAAAAAAGGCTATCATTGGAGTTTTTTATTTTAGCCATTCTGACAGGTGTAAGATGATATCTCAAAGTTGTTTTGATTTGCATTTCCCTGATTGCTAAGGAGGTTGAGCATGACCTTAAGTGTCTTTTGGCCATTTGAACTTCCTCTGCTGAGAATTCTCTGTTCAGTTCAGTGCCCCATTTTTTAATTGGGTTAATTAGCATTTTAAAGTCTAGTTTCCTGAGTTCTCTATATATTTTGGAGATCAGACCTTTGTCTGTTGCGGGGTTGGTGAAGATCTTCTCCCAGTCAGTAGGTTGCCTTTTTGTCTTGGTGACAGTGTCCTTTGCTTTACAGAAGCTTCTCAGTTTTAGTAGGTCCCATTTATTCAATGTTGCCCTTAAAGTCTGTGCTGTTGGGGTTACACATAAGAAGCGATCTCCTGTGCCCATCTTCTGTAGGGCACTTCCCACTTTCTCTTCTATCAGGTTCAATGTGTTCTGACTGATAGTGAGGTCTTTAATCCATTTGGCCAGTTAGTTCCTTGGGCAGCTGAGGATGGGGAACCTGAAATGACCCTATCCTAGAGCAATACTGATGAATATCTTGCATATCATCATAGAACCTTCATCTGGTGATGGATGGAGACAGAGACAGAGACCCACACTGGAGCACTGGACTGAGCTCCCAAGGTCCCGATGAGGAGCAGAAGGAGGGAGAACATGAGCAAAGAAGTCAGGACCACGAGGGGAGCACCCACCCACTGAGACAGTGGAGCTGATCTATTGGGAGCTCACCAAGGCCAGCTGAACTGTGACTGAAAAAGCATGGGATAAAACTGGACTCTCTGAGCATGGCGAATAATGAGGGCTGATGAGAACCCAAGGACTATGGCACGGGGTTTTGAACCTACGTAATGTGCTGGCTTTGTGGGAGCCTAGCCAGTTTGGATGTTCACCTTCCTAGAAATGGACGGAGGGGGGAGGACCTAGGACTTACCACAGGGCAGGGAAATCTGACTGCTCTTTGGGCTGGAGAGGGAGGGGGAGAGGAGTGGGGGGAGGGGGAAAAGGGTGGGAGGAGGGGGAGAAGGGTGGGAGGAGGGGGATGGAAATGGGAGGCTGGGAGGAGGAGGAAATTTGTTTTTTTTTCTTTTCTCAATAAAAAAAAAGTTAAAAAAAAAGATTCCTGAGACAAGGGAGGTGACTGTGGGCGAAGGTTTTCTGCTCCTAGTGTCCTGTTTAGGGAAAAGCTCTCCCTAACATTCCAGTCAAATTGGCAGTGTGGGAAGATTGGAAAGCATTTATACCTGTTATTTTCCAGCCACAAAAGGACCCAAATTTTCTTCTCCCAGTAGGGGGAGCTGTGTTTACTGAGCAGACCATTTCTACTCTTGTTGGAGTGATGAGGTGCAATCTGGGGTCAAAAACTTGCCTTCAACTCAATGTGATGGTACATGCCTCCAATCTAGCCCCTGGAAGTTGAAGTGGGATGGTAGTGACTTGTAGGTCACACTGGGCTACACAGTGAGATACAATGTAAAAACCCAAACCAAAACAATCCTCAGACAACCAAGAAAAGAGGATGCCTCCTTTACTTGTAACAACATAAAATATGGTGGTCAAGTGACAACAGAGATGCTCAGCAAAGGAACAGAGTGGGAGATGAGGAAACACTGTGGAAACATTTAGCTAAAGTAAAGAAAAACAAAGCAAAAACCCCCAAAGTCAATAGTTTCTGAAATATACAGGAGAGTCCAGGGAAACATCCACCAGGTACTCTGAACTTAGCCTCTGGGGAAGGACAGGGAAGGGCTTTGCTGTGATGTTCTTGGCAATAGGCATTTCGCTGACTGCTCTTGCTACAGCTTTTAATTTCGCCTGTTATTGGTCTCCCCCCCCTTTTTTTTTAAAGCTATAGCAATTATCCATAGTGAAGTTACATGATAAGGTCTGGTGAGTTGAGAGCCCTTACACGGTGAGGCGTGTGCGTGGTAGGAAATTCCATTGGAATACACATTATATTAAATACTTTAAAATTATAATATTTAAGCATTTTATCCTGATAAATGAACTGAGGAAATCCAAACGACTTGTCTAATACTACACAGCTAATGTGCCGCTGAAACAGAACTCCTTATTTCAAAATCAGACTTTAGTAGGAATTGATGGACCATAGGAAAATAGTAAAAACTGAGCCATCTCCTCCAGAAACTTATAGACTAATAAAAGAGGGAGGAGGCATATTCAGAAAGGATGGGGAGTTCTCCGTGAAACCAGAAGAGTATGAAAGGAGAAGGGAGAGAATAAAGGAAGCAGGGAGCAAAGTTGTGGGGGGATAAATAAAGAGGAGGAGAGATGGGAATTAAAATTCTGTTTCTAGGTAAAAGAGCAGCAGAAATTAACTAATGCAGAACAGCAATAATGCAAAGATAGGGTTGTTACTCTCTGTATTCTTTTTATTTTATTTTATTTTTGTATTGATTTTTATTGAGCTCTACATTTTTCTCTAGTCCCCTCCCTGCCTCTCTCCTGCCCCCTTCAACCCTCTCCCAAGATCCCCATGCTCCCAATTTACTCAGGAGATCTTGTTTTTTTCTACTTCCATGTAGATTAGATCTATGTAAGTCTCTCTTAGTGTCCTCATTGTTGTCTCAGTTCTCTGGGATTGTGGTTTGTAGGCTGGCTTTCTTTGCGTTTTGTTTAAAAACCACCTATGAGTGAGTACATGTGATAAAGAAGGCTCTGGCTTTTGAACTTGAAGACTCATCCATTTCTCCTTTTAATCACATCCCCAACTTGTTCCCACTTCAAATATCTTAATAACCTTTTTATATTTCATCTGAGTAACAGCATAGGAATGGGCTGATGTCCTTGTAGGAGAAAGCTAATTGATCCTTTCCAAAACACTTCATGACCCTTTCTACACAATGTGAGTGTGGCCTGGATGAGAGGAGGCATCTGTGAGGCATGGGTTTCAGACACAGATTTCAGGCAAGAGCATTTGAAAGTAGAAGCAGAGGTTACCTAGTGCTGACATATAACCAGGAATAGTTTCAAAACAAACATTTGCAAAGAGGTGAACTGAGCATATTGAACGCACAAACACATGCCAGAGAGATGCTTGTTAGAGCAAGGGGAAAACATAGACTCAGTTTTGTAGAAGGCAGTCTAACAGCATCTTGTGAATATGTCTGTGCCGCATCTCTATTCATAGGGATTTGTTTTCAGCAGAAGGTAGACGTGGAGAGTTAAAGAGGCTGAAGAAAAATCATGACTCCAGGTTGCCTCATCTCCAAAGCCCACTCTTTTCAACACAATACTCCATATTTTGAAAATGCCCAGAGAATCAATGTCTTGGATACAGCATGGTCTAAGGGTTCCTCTAAGATCCAGGAGCAGGTTTATGTTACTGTCCCTATGTTTCTGTGTGAGAGATAAACAGAAGGTGATGGACAGAGTGGAGACTGGGTATTCTGGCATGTACCATATTAGAAGAAGCAACTGTGGTGATATTGCTACTCCCTACCTCCATCACCATGCTCCTAATTGAGGGTGACAATTGTCATAGCATCCTAAGGGTTGACCAGACATTTCCTCTAAATGAACTTGTTGGTTAAACAGAGTCACCTATAGATCCCAAACATTATATAAAGTTATGATAATCATTTTTGCGAGAACCATCTGGAGTAATTCTGCGAACTGTGCAACTGATACTCTGCCATTTGATGGACAGAAAAACCATGACTGAGACAACATGGTAGACCTAGATGTTCCTCTCCTTGGTCATTCTCTTTCTGCAAAGGCAAGCAGATGTTTTCTTATAAATGTTTTCTGTACATGATGCTTACGTGTAAGACATGAGAGCCCATGTTCTTTATGCTCACTTCTTATCTTCTGGCATTATTTCAGGTAATATATGAAACCTTTATTTGATTTCATTTTAAAGGAGTGAGGATTTTTAAAGATATCACATACAGAGGTCTATATGTCCCATAAAATAAAAGCTGTACTGATAGAAATCATTTGTGCCCATCCACCAGCAGTTCCCCCCGCCCCCTTTTGTCAGAGCCTCAGGCTGTTCCCCGAGGGAACTATTACTGTGTACTCAAGTGGTTCCAGTGCAATTGGATCAAAAAACGCTCCCCGGAAGCACCAGCATGTAACTAAAGTGGCCAATAAGTGTATCTGTGTAGTCGCAGCACAGATGAGGGCAAAGAGAGTAAGTTTTAGGTGTGAGGTACTGGGTGGAAGAAGTACAGCAGCGTGAAGTGTCAAGAACCTGTCTTATATAGTATGGCACAAACCTACCTGAAAGTGAAATTTAAGAAGGAGAAAGCAGAGGTTATAACTGAGATCAGGGCAGTCAGCTAAAAAAAGGCAATTTGAGAAAGACACAGAACGATGTCAGAGGGGCTGGAAGGAAAGGCAGGGAGACCAAAAGATGAAAAAGAGAGAGAGAAAGAGTAGAGCTAAAACTCTAAGGCCACACATGCGTAGAGAAAGAGATGATGCAGAAATAAACACACAGGCACACAGAAAGGTGGGGAATATGGCACACATGCATAGACACATTTACACACATTTTATGTTAGTCAGAGACAGAGAAACAAAACATTGAGCTGATGACCACTGGTATCTTTAGGATCCTTGGTTTCACCTGAATTAAAAACTACATTTCAGTGATGGGGGAGATAGTTCAGTCACATAAGTACTTGCCTTATAAGCATAAGGGCTCAAGCTTAATCCCAGAGCCTACACAGAAAAGACCGAGGCTGCCGGCACACATCCGCAAACCCAGAGCTGAGGAGTCAGAAACAGGTGTATCCTCTGAGCTATTTGGTCTCCTGGTGAGTTTCAGGCTAGTGACAGCCTCTACCTCTAAAAGCAAAGTAGACAGCAACTCACCTACAAGCTCATCCTCTGGCTTTCATGAGGTCCCTCAACATACGTGTGCGAGCACACACACACACACACACACACACACACTCACACACAGAGTCACCACTCTACCTCATCGTGGGAGACCCTGATCATAAAATCCATTTCTCTTTCACTTGAACCAATTTGAACTGGAGACATGAAGAATACAAACAAAGAATCTCTTGCTTCTGGCTCCACCTTTCCACCTTGGTTACTAAAACAACTCTGGTTCTCATTTTATCTGATTCTTTAAGCATCTTGTCATTAAAACATCAGCAAGAATACTTGCTCCACCTACCACCAGCTTTGTGGAAGCTGACATAATGGAGCTGAGGTATCAGAAAACAGCCATTAAAAGGTGTCACAAATTCGGGGCTTTGATGTACATAATGGGAGAAAATTTTTTAAGTAGATGTGACTGCTGATGCTAAGGTCATCTTGAGGAAATGACCTGGAAAGTTAGAGGGATTCCAAGTCCTACAGTGGCTTGGGGTTTCCCTTTTTGTTTTCATCTGAAAACAAAAAAGGGCATCCAATTGTACTGATTTGGCAGAGTGAAATCTTTGTTTAAAAATGAAGTGTGCTTTTTGGGCCTTATCCTTATGCCCCTTGAACAGGAGAAGCTATGATTTGTTTTTCTGACATCCTTTGCCAGCTGTATGACTGCAACCATCCGTATGCATAAGAAATGATAATTATACATCAGTTAAGACTGAGTTTCCCTCCAAAGTCAAAGCTGAAGTGTTCTGGATAGAACAGTTTCATAAGTGTTAATCAGTGTCCTAGGGTTTCTATGAATATGAAAAAATATCATGACCATGACAACTCTTTTTTTTTTCAAAGCCAAGGACCAATCCCAGGGCCTCATGCTTGCTACCACCAAGCTAAATCCCCAAACCCCCATAGCAACTCTTATAAATGAAAACTTTTAATTGTGGATGACAGACATGGTGCGGGAGAGGAAGCTGAGAGTTCTTACATCTAGACTCACAGGCAACCAGAATTGGTCTGAAACACTGGGTGTGACTTGAACACATACAAGACCTCAAAGCCTGCCTCCATAGTGACACACTTCCTCCAAGAAAGCCACATCTCCTAACAGTGCCATTCCCCTTGGGAATCATTTTTCTTCCAAATAGCACAATCAGTTCTTTCTCACTGTAATGGAATACATGGGACGAAGCTTTCAAATGGACCTTCAGAGGACATTATCCCTTCTCAAACAATAACAAGAATTAATTCATGGGATAGCTAATAAGTATCAGTTGTAAAACAATAGAATAGACATTGCATTTTCTTTATATCCTTTCCTACTTACATGTGAAGTAGGTCTTGAACTTCATCTTGCAGATGAGGATGCTTAGGTGTAGAGAATTTAGATGAGAGGTTTCTAAACCTTGTTGCAGAACAGCATGATCGGAAGTATTTCCTTAAAACCAACAGATTTCTTGGCTTAAGCTTCCAATGACACTTCAAGAGGAAGAAGAAGCTTACATGGTTAGAGTTAGGTAAGCAGGTGCAAACTACTTGGACTAGCATGGTACTCAGCTGTAGCGATGATAATACTGTTATAACACCAGTCCTACTCCTGTTTTTGTTTGTTTGTTTGATTCTATGGTTGGTGATCCTTAATTATTTTGTAGGTGATCAAGGCATCTTAAAAAAACCCAACCACATATAAGTTATGCATTGCCTCCTTTTCTGGGAATTTCACCCACAGATATTAAATCACAAATCCTTTTGATATTTCTGGCCATTCGATGAAGCGTCTTGTTTCCCATCTAGGCATGGTTTTGTTGAACACAGGGATAATTAAATGCTCAGTGTCCTAGACCAGCCATGACAAGTGACATTGAGCCAGTTATCTGCTTGCAGGAGAAATTAAGAGAACCAAACACATTCACTAGAGTGTGGAAGGTCAGCTCTCCTTAATAAAGGGTTTGCAGCTATGTGAAATTGGAAAAGAAATGATGTGTTCTGAGACTATTTTCATTCCATTAGCTTAAGTCAAGAAGAATAAAGGCAAATGCAGTTTCAAAGATTAGCTTCCGGATCGGATGTGCACTGAAGGGGAATAACTGACTTTCTTCTACCAATCTTACTCCCCTCAGTACACTCACACAAACACAAACACACACACGCACACGCACATGCACACACATATCTTATACATTCAGTTTGGAAACTTGAGATTGTAATGTATACAAATGTTGGTAGTACTGTTCATGTTTCTCTGTAACGTCACACATGTTTTCTGAGATATGTAAATCTGTCAATGGCATTTTACTTTCTTTTCCCTAGGACTAGACATTATCAGACATCATCAGTATCCTACTATCTCTGCTACAATGCATATATACTGTATATATATATGTATATATATATAGCGTACAATTATTTGTGTGAGTGTTTACACCTGTGATTGTATGTGCATGTATGTACTTATGCATGTGGACACCAGAGGCTGATGTTGATTGCCTTTCCACAATCACTCTCTACTTTTATTCTTTCAGACAGAATCTCACTGAAGCTAAAATTCATTCATTCAGTTGGCCAATGAGCTTCAGGGGGACCTCTTATTGCCTCTCCCCCATCTCTGAGTTTACCGGCATGCACAACTATGTCTCCTTTTTGTGTGTGTTGTGTTATCCAGTCCAGATCCTCATGATTATATGACAGGTGCCTTACCTATCTAGGTGTCTCTCCTTCTCCCCATATTTGTTCTTTAAGAAAGAAATGAAACCAACATGGGCTGTTGATGCCTTCTGCCATTGAGTTTGGAGCTAGTAACAAACTTACCTGAAGGGAGTACCGTAGGGTTTCTTCACTTGGTCTGTTATAGCTCAGAACATTCTTTCATGATGGTTTTGTCTTTCTGAGAGAGTTTCAGGATGAATTTAAAAATAAAATAAAGGAGGGGATTCCAACCAGACATGAGTGTTATATCTTGAGTTCTTCCCTAGAGTCCAGATTGCTTCTGGTTTAAAAAGACTGCAAAGGCACTTTCCAAGTGTCTATCTTTTTGAGAGTGATAAATACGTACTATGTATATACAGAATTCCTCTGCTATTCTTGGTAAACAGATCTGTGAGGTTTTCAAAATATCTTCGATATTCTGAAACAAAGGCTGAGAACATGCTTTCAAAACTCTCAGACAGTCTAGTTTATACAAAGAAATAAATCTGTGTCCCCATCATAGCTAAAAATGTTAGAGATAAAAGAGTAGGAGAGATGAGCTGGGATGTCCTTGAAATGGCACAGATTGGATTTTGAACCATCTGCAGCTTAGTATCAAATGCCTGGATGTATCTCAGTGCTGGGTGATGGAGGTGTAGCATTAGGAAGTCTCTAGATAAATGTTATAATAGAAAGACTTCATTATTAAGAGTTTTGTGAGGAGAAACCAGTAGCTCTTTCTTCCACAAAGTGATGCTTTTGAGACAACTTTCCAGTGAGTTCACCCTATGAACATGGGATTTCTGATGATCAATGCCAGGAAGGTTTCTTCCTGAACTCTGGTTTATTCATTGGCTTATCATCAGCTCTCATGAAAACTTCCTTATATTTTTAGCCACCCCCAAATAGGCATATTTGATTTTCCTGGTTTGCTTCTCTTCCCACACACCTTACATTTAACCTTTGACATTTTTCAGAAGACAACATTTCTAGGGAACTATTTAGTTTGGCATTTCTACTGAGTTAAATAGACTGAGCTGTCCTTGTGAGGTCTCTATGAGAAGTATACACATTTTTCAAGCTTGTAAGATAAACAGATCTCAGGTTTCTCTGACTAAAAGTTAATTGCATTAGTTCTCTGGCAGTAAAATCACAAGGCCATGATCATGCACTTCAAGAAGCTCATAAAAGTGTTAATCCCCCACCTCTTTCATCTGGAGAGGGTGATGTCTAGAGTTACTTTTCAGCCTCTGGTTCCAACTGCTTTGTATTTCATACATCGGCTGAACTGGTTTGAGACAATGTTGAGCACTGACACATCTTTTATTTAGATTAGGGCTCTTCTGAGTATTTGCTTAAATATCACCTTATTTCTTGTTTGCTTCCATAATGGACAGAAAGATGTCCTTAGGCTTCTCAGAAGAAGAACCAGCTCTTTAACTGAAAAAAAGATGATGATGATGATGAAGTAATTCCAAAGGGAAAAAGAGCAAGAGAGAATCTCCTTCTGCATTAGTTCAACTTCCTGCTTCTTTGCTCTCTTCTAAATTGACCATGGATCCTTATTTTCTCAGTGGTGGGTCATTAAGGGATTTGTGTGTGTGTGTGTGTGTGTGTGTGTGTGTGTGTGTGTGTGTCTCCTTTGGGCTAGCAAGTGTAACAATAGCTAACAATAGCCCCGAGGGCATCTGATGGACAGAAAAACAAAACCAAGAGTGGAGGGATAGGAAAATCAGATATTTCAGGGGCTGCTGGCTATAGGACAAATTGATAAAAATCTTGCCTAAAGATGATTTCCTAAAACTATCTATATACAATATTGTGAAAATATACATTATTTCTTCTGGGAGACTATTTTTCATATCAGTAATAAGAAATATAGAAAAATACGTCTACACATTGATCTGAATCTTTATACCAATGAGTAAACTTGGCAATTGGTCATATCTGCTTTGAAATCTCTACACAAAATTCTATTAGTAAAAGTACTGTTCCTTAATAATTTTAAATAATGGAGAAATGATTATATTCAATGAAGCACACAGACATAAAACCATGCAAATATAATACCAATTCTGCTGAAAATGGAGTAGTAAAATGTCTACACAAATGTGACCTGGATTTTAGCTGATTTTTTTCCTTTTTCTTATACTTTCTATCCAAAACTCACACATAGACTAGGAAGGTGTTTCAGTGAGGAAAGACACTTGCCACTAATCCTGATGACATGGGTTTGATCCATAGCACACACATGGTAGAAGGAGAAACTGGCTTTTGCTAGTTGTCTTCTGAACTCCCACCCTTTATTACAATATGCTAGTCTGTGGTCCACTTTATGTAGTTTAGGAACATGGGTCAGGGATGATACAATCTGCTCTCATGTTGGGAAGGGCTAGGTAGAGGTAAGAACTAATTCTTCTTAGAAATCTGAGATCCTTGGCATCTAGGATAGGGTGGGTGGGTTCAAGGTAGGCACATTTTCTTGGCTTTCCTGGGAACAAAATCTTGGAGGGCCAAAAAAGATGCAGGGAATCAAAGCTATCTAGTCACAAGAGGACCCTGTCAGGAAGGACCTGTCTTTTTCAATGCTACCTCTGATGCTGGTCATAGGTCAAGATTCAAGCTCTAGAGAGAAGTTTTCTGGTTGGTTATCTTGGGTTTCCTAAGAGGCCAGAAGTGGGCCAGACAGCAGGCAGCAAAACATTATGCTATGGTAGCTTGGTGGTTAGTCTTCATTTTCAACTTGACTATCTGTAGAATCATGATGGAAAAATACCTATGTGTGTCTATATTAGTATTTCCTGAAATATTTAACAGAAGAGGAAAGAACTAACCATGATATGAGCAACTCTATACTATGGACAAACTGAGTACCAGAACTCAGTAATTTAGGAAGGGTCATTGGAAATTCTTCCACCAAGACAATATATAGTGGGTGAAGAATTCTCCCAAAAGATATGTGACTACTAGGAAGAAAAAGAGAGATACTGGGAAGCATGTGGAGAGAAGCAAGGACATTTAGCATCTATAAAATAATCTCCCTGGGCAAGAGAGATAGTTATTGTTGTTTTCAGGCAAGATTATTTGATGATAGACTATAAAATGAATTGGAGCTGGAAAGACAGGTGAATTAAGAATACTCTCTGCCTTGATTGAACATTAGAGGTTATGTCTTGTGGCAAGTAGGCATCTAAATTGAGGGTCCTCAGATTTAATCTGTGGGCATAGAATCTAGGTCACTGCTTCCAAGTCCAGGAAGACATAGTACTGTGCCTGCATGCCATGGTAGAGTGTATGCCATGTTGGATGAAGTTTAAGGTGGCTCCTAACTTGACTTAGCTTAGAATACATCAGGAAATAGAAGCAGGCACTCATCCTACATTTGCAAGAACTAACTACCCCTAGGTTGTGGTAATCACATTGAACCTCACTACATCTCAAAGCCTTCACCTATGTTAGATTAAATGGCCCTGTGGGGGATGTTAATGTGGTATACTTTCACATGGACTGCTGAGGGGAAAACTTAGTAACACAGAAATCCAGTTAGTGTGTGTGTGTGTGTGTGTGTGTGTGTGTGTGTGTGTGTACTTTCAAAGTGTATCCGTAAACAAATGTGGAGATTTGGCTGGGGGGACGCCTTATTTCATAACTAAACTTGTAAGTTGGAAACACACTTTGTGGTTAAGTGTTTTTGAAACTCACATCATGCAGGCCCTGGGACATGGGATTACAAATGACATCCCACGTGGCCCATTATTTTTAAAGCCCTAACTCAAGTGTGTAAATGCCCATGCTTCTAGGCAGAATGATTCATGCTCCTACTATGCATTTTCTCCTTTGAAGGTTGAAGCAATAATTCTATCTTGTACTTTATTAATTTCCTCCGTCTTCATTCTCTGGCCTTCCACCCAAGGCTTCTTTCTCTCGCCTTATTCCAGCTTCCCTTTTGCTCCAATTAAGGCTCCTTCACAGAGGCTGACATTTCCATCACTGGAGCAATTTTTGCCTTCCCCATTCATAACTGATCTATGAGAGATACTTCTAGCACCCCCTTTTCCTCACTTGAATTAGTCACGATTCTTCAGTCCTGCTGCTGTGTGTCATCTCCCTTATGCTTGCCATGCATTTGTTTTCCATTGTTACCACGCAGCCTCCAGTTTTGCTTGCCTCACAAGTATATTAGGCATACAAGTTAAGAGTCTCTTTTCTTTCATTTTTCACTTTCGTAGACTGTTATTAATGTTATTGGTAAAGCTTATTTTTAAAGTTTCCCAGTGAAAATATCAATCCCAGTTGCTCTAACTTAGAGTTCAAGGCTCTACTGCCTTTTCACTTCACCTCCCGCAGTTCTACCAACCAGAGTTCCGATAAGGATGTCTACTACCCAAGACCGTTCATACCTGTGTTTACTGCTTCTCTTCCAACTCTCAAATCTTCTCACTTTGTGTCTACCTCTATAAAGCTTGACCATCCTTTAAATTATTTTGCAAGTCCCGTCTTTTTTATTTAATTTATTATTTTAATTTCATTTTACAGTCCACCCCCATGCCTCCCCCTCCCCTCCCCTCCTACACACTCCACCCATGGGAAGTCAACAAAGTCTGGCACACTAAGTTGTGGCAGGACTAAACCCCTCAGTACTGCATTAAGGCTGAGCATGGCATCCCACCATAGGGAATGGGCTGCAAAAAGCTAGCTCATACACCAGGCATACATTCTGGTCCTATTGCCAGGAGCCTCATATATAGCCCAGGCTTCACCACCATCTACCACAAATGTTGGGCCTAGTTCGGTCCTATGGAGGTTCCACAGCTGTCAGTCTATAGTTCATGAGTTTCTACAAGCTTAGTTCGGATGTTTCTGTAGATTTCTCCATCATGATCTTGACCTTCCTTGCTCATATATTTCCTCTTCCCTCTCTTTGACTGGATTCCTGGAGCTTGGTTTTGGGTTGCGAACCCAGTCTTGACTTTAGGACATTTTCTGATTGTCAAATATATAATACAGTCTTCATTCTAATGTTTCCATGTTATCTCTGATTTTATTTGATACAACTTATAATATTATTTCTCTATCATTAAGGAGTCCCTGCTGCTGGTTTTAGTCTAAAGAGTGTAATCTTTCTTTTATGAATTGAAACTTTAATAACAATAAACGTAAATAGCAGCAGTGACAGTCATTGGAATGATTTCTCTATGCCATAACTGTCTATAGTTTTGTGTACATGATCTTGTCTCTTTACCAGCACTGCATGAAGTAGGCACTGTTATTCTTCCTCATTTGAAGATAAGGAAGTCAAATTCTGGAGAAGAAAAGGAAGTGGTTTGGGTTCCAGAAAGTTTTAAAGTCTGTATCTGAGCCTTGATTTTTCCTGAACCAGAAAGTAACTCATAAACAAGTTTTCCTAACCTGGTTTCCCAGTCAGTGACTGGAATTCAGTTCATTCACCTTTGAAGTACTAACTCAGTGAGAAACAGTATCCCTATAACTCAGTGCACTAATGTGATAAGCATAGGTATCCCAAAGCATCTCAAGCTAGTTTACTTAAAATGGGCATTTCCCCTAAAGGTACAACATAGTCTCATTAAGGACAATGTCCTGGATTAAAGATAACAGTGAGCCTGGTGGTGGTGGCTCATGCCTTTAATCCCAGCACTTGGGAGGCAGAGGCAAGTGGATCTCTATGAGTTCAAAGTCAGCCTAGTCTACCTGAGTTCCAGGAACCCGCCTCAGAAAAAAAAAAGAATAAAAATAACAGAATTCCTTTGTGCTCTTTATTGAGAGGTAGAGTTGACTTCTACTCCCTTGAATTGAATTGGTCTTAGAAACTTATCTACCTAATAATAGGGTAGAAGAGTTACCATTCCTGGATATCACAGATTAGACAGGTTTTACTTTTCTCCTAGAATGTGCTCTAGAGAAATCTATAGCCTCCAGGGAAGGAGTCTAACTGGTCTGAGATTTGTGGGCATAAAACAGAAGCCACACAGAGATGGTCAGGTTATAGTCTCAGCTAAGCCTTCTTGTCAGCTAACTATGGTACCACACTTATGGGTTGATAGGGTTTGTCTGCCAAGCACTCATGTGTTGGAAGTTTGGTCCTAATGTGGCAGTATTGAGAGGTGGTAGGACTATTAAGATATGGAGCCTAATGGAATGTGACTGAATCATCAGAGGCATCACTTTTGAAAAAGACTAACATTTCTAGGACAATATTTCTAGGATATATATAAGACTATTATTTCTAGGGCCCCAGTTAGTTCTCTGAGAGCAGGTTGTTATAAAAGAATAAGACTGCCCTCTCCAGACCCTGGCTTCAGACTTATCCCCAGCCCTCAAGCTGTTCACCATGTTGTCATGTAAGCACCAAACAATATTTGATTTTAGACTTTTAGCCTCAAGCATGGTGAGGGAAATGAATCAATTTTCTTTATATATTGTGCAATCACAAACATTTTGTTGTACCAGTGAAAAACTGACTAACAGAGAAAGTAAAGCCATGATGTCCCCCTTCCCAACTAGTCTATTTGCTAGTTAAATTACACCACTGAATGACCTCAAAGACAGGGATCGGGAGACTGACCCAGACTAGCTCTGCTCTAATTCCAAAAAACCATGGGACATAAGGAAACACTTGCTATGGAAAGTGCCCAGTTTTGAGTTCATCTGCTCCATGTTCAGCAATTGGTAACTGTAATCTACTAGAAACACATGACTAATAATGGAGACTGCTCGGCTTCGCTGTGTGAAACAGTTGGGTCTCCATATTATTTCTTTGTTAGCTGTTTGAACTGTTTGCATCATTTCCCCTTCTGTAGACTAACTAACATTATTTTCTCATATATATGGCAAGAACTGATTATCACACAATTTATATATTCTAGTTTATATTTTCTTCTAGTTGAAACACTGAAGGCAGTTGATAAAATGGTAAGGTTTTATGGCATTTTGTATTGGGCTGAATTTGAGTCAGTTACCAACATTTGCTTTAATATATAGTAGTCAAGGATAAGGGGTCATATAATACAAATATTTATTCCAGGAACCATAGTTGTTGGTGTGGGAGGGAGGGAGGCAGGGAAGGTGAAGGTCTCCACAAAGAATTCTATTGTGCTTCACTTAAGGGCCTGCCTGCCTTATTTATCTGTCCTCAAGTGACCTTACTCTCTGATTGTGGAGTGTATCAGCCTTCTGGAATGTCTCCCATGTTCATTAGCACAATATTGATCTCTTGAGTGACCTCTATTACTCAGTGTCTTCCAAGAGTTCCTTGAGAAGCAAAAGAAATTGTTACCTCTGGCATGGTCTGCCTCTTTGTCCTCCCTCTTATGGTTGAAATTCTCTGGTGCTCTAGTGGTCCAGGAATAGTAGAGTTAATATCTATTATCTATCTATCTATCTATCTATCTATCTATCTATCTATCTATCTATCTATCTTTTTTTCCTCTTACAGTAAAAAATGGAATTTATATCTAGGTCAGTGGTTCTCAATATTCCCAATGCTGCAAACCCTTTAATACAGTTCTTGTATTGTGGATACTCCCAACCATAAAATTACTTTGTGGCTACTTTGTAACTGTAAGAATTATAATGTAAATATCTGATACAGGAGTTCCAGAGGAGTTGTGAACCACAGGTTGTGAACCACTGATCTAGGCAGTGATATGCCATTGTCTCCTCCCTTAAGAGTTAGTTTAGTTGGGTGGGTCAAGTGCTAAGCAACTGCCCCATAGGAAGGTAGGGTTGCCTTTAGGAAGGTAGGCTCATGATAAGGTGGGATGATTAGCCCACTTAGGAAGATTCTGTATTTCTCAGAATTCCCTCTGCCTAGCAGTCTGTATGGAGTGTAGCTATGTAGCTTCATAAGTGTTCTTGTTTTTCTGACTTATTCAAGAAAGCATATCCTTTTTATTTTCTCTTCTATCCTTTGGTCTAAGCATGGTTTTTCTAACACTTTGGGCTTCCCTCCTTATCTAAATCATATCTCTTAACTACCACATGACTGTTTGTCTCCCATGTGTCTGACCTCCATAGTGGCTTAAGCAACACGGCTTAATTGAAGAGGGCCCCAATTTCCCTGGTATTGTAACTCTGTATAATGGAACGTTTTCCATATTCTAGCTATCTCCTTGACTTGGTGCTATTTTATTTCCCCCTTCTCTTTCTTTTCTGTTTCTCTGTCTCTGTCGGTCTGTCTCTCTCTTTGTGTGTATGTGTGTGTGTGTGTGTGTGTGTGTGTGTGTGTGTGTGTGTGCGCGCGCACTCACATGTTCATGCATGTGTGGGAGTGCTTGGGTACATGTGCACATATGTGCAGATACATGTTTAGGCCAGAAGACAACTTTGGTTGTCTTTTTCTCATGTAACAAGTAACTTGTTTTTTAAGACAAGGTCTCTCACTTGGGCCTAGAGCTCACGATTAGACTGCAGATATGTCATAGTAACAACCTTACTACCACAGCCACATCTTCTGGAACTTGGGTCTATTTAGTCCACAGGGAAAACTCTTTTGGGATGATGTCCTGGTCCCCTAGAAAGGCACATGTTCATGACTGTTTCTCTTTGCCTTTCTTCATATACTTTCTGATCTCTTTATGTAGCCTCCAGGTATGCTGTAAACTTTGCTCCAAAAATTTATCTATACAAATTTTATTTCCATTTTATGCTCTTCATAATCATAAAGGGTTTGGCTCTTCTCCACCTTAAATGTGACTAATAAAATCAAAAACTTTGAAATGGCATTCTAGAGAGACCTACTTCTTGAATTAGGCTGTTTATCTTCCTGCTGTGTACAACTGGTATGCTTATGTGACCTTGAAAAATTATTTCACCTCTATGAATCATTATGTTCTGAAAGGATAAACAATAACAAAATCTAGTTGATGAATTACAGAGAGGTTGAAAGTGAGTGCATGGGAGAAATTTGAGGAAGGAAAGGGAAATGGGAAATTGTATAATTATATTATAATTTCCAAAACATTAAAACTACTATAAAAAGAATTATCCACAGAAAAAAGATAGTCCATTAAAGGCACCTATCAGAAACTTTGATACTGAGTTTACTTGGTGTCTAAATCATCATTACTTTTAACAGATAGTTTCTACCATGGCATAACACATTTGGTCCATGGGGTGAGAGGAAGGAACGGTGTGCAGTTCCCAACTTGAAGGACTATGCCACCAATTTTTAGACATTTGTGTCTCTATGTAAAGGTATACATACCTTAGCATGTAACTATATAAACCAAGTAATAAATATAACTCTCTGTAAGTGCTGGTGGCATTATATATCAATGATTCTCAACTCTGCTGCTATTATACAGTTATCTGAAAAGTTGTTAGAAAACACACTTTCCAATTCTTCTTATATATTATGAACAAAATTTTGCTCATATAAGAACCAAAAATGCACATTTTCAAGATGTTCCCCTGGTGATTTTTAATAGTAAATTGTATTACTAGTTTTCTAGAGATGTCATGACATATTTCCATAGTCTGGGAGAGTTGCAATATCAGAAACATTTTCTTGTACAGTCAGAATTTGGAGAACTGAGTCTGAAATCAAATTGCCAAGGGTTATTCTTCCTCTGGAAGTTCTTCTACCTCTAGAAACTCTGGGGAGGATTTGTTTCTTCTTCTTTGTAATTTTCAGTGGTTGTTAGCAGTCCTGAGTGATCCGCGGCATGACTGAAATATTTGCCTCTGTAGCGTTCCCCCTGTGGAACTATGTACAAACTTGTCTCTCCCTACAGGATATCAGCTACAGAATCCGGGGTAACTCTAATTCAAAACAACTTCATCTTAACTTCATTATCACTCTAAGGACCATATTTCTGAATAAGAAAACATTCCCACCAAGGAATAAAATTTGAATGCATTATTTTTGAGGAGACCATCCAACTCATAATTGAGAATCATTGTTTTATATCTTATGAGGAAAAAAAAACCAATGGTCATAGCCACCACTATTTATTAAGCACTTGAAAATAATCATCTCAATACACACAATAAGAACACTGTTTCCCCTTGTCTTAGTTGTATAAATAAGAAATTTGAGCTAGGAAGAGGCTTTAAGACTTACCCATTATAGGTGACTCTAAGATAGGAAGCTGAGACTATGGGTTTTACTATTATTAAAAAAAAAGTCCAAAGATGGACTGAGATGTTTCTGTTATCTCCCAGCAAGCTATTTTTGTCTTGATAAACACATGATTTGATTCTGTAGCTATTGGGACTCCTGCTCCAATGTTTAGGCAGATAACAAAATGAGGTAAGATAAGCTCTTGAACTGGAAGTCTGAACTCTACATATTGTTAAAATATTTTGTCAAGACCATGATGGGGAAGCCCAAGAATCAATTGACCTGAGCTAGTAGAATATTCTTGACTCCAGACTGACAAATGGGGAAACTGTATAAAACTGAACTAAGACCCCTGAATATAGATGACAATGGTGTGGCTTTGGGCAGTATATGGCGTCACAGGCAATGGGACCAAGATCTAACTCTGATGCATGAACTGACTTTGTGGAGCCCACTCTGTATAGAGAGATACCTTGCACAGCCTAGATACAGTGGGGGTATAGAAGAAGGGGTTGGGTACCTTGGTCCTGCCTCAATGAGCTGATGGAGCAGACTTAGTTGACTTCCCAGAGGAGGTCTTAACCCTCTCTGAGGAGCCAATGGGGAGTGGGATGGGAAGAAGAGAGAGGGATTGGATTGGGAGGAGAGGAGGGAAGGGGAACTGGGATTGGCACAAAACAAACAAATATTAAGAAATGTTAAGGCAAAAAGAAGCAGTTAAATATTAAAAAATAAACAAACGAACAGACAAAAATATTTGTTTCCTATGTGTAGAAAGACCAAGGTGCAAATGTTTAGGCTATTGGAAAGGTAACGAAGTAGCATCTGCCCATAGGACTCAATTTGCCTAGGTTGATATTAAAAAGAGATGTATGATAAATTTCAAATGAAGAGAGTGCTGAGTTGGGCCAGAAGGCAGAATCCAAAGACTTTCTAATATTTGAGTTGCAAGGATTCTCAGAAACCATCTGATGCAATTCCTTCTTTTGACAAAGAGGTGATCTGATTTAGAGAGAAGTCATTTCTAGATTCCCCCAAGTAGACAGAGAGAGCAAGCATTCCAGAGTCCCCGAGCCTATTTCTACTCTCCATCCATGATATCATCACACTCAGGCAGCCCTCCTACCTACCACATGGCAAGGGCATCCTCTCATGCCTTTTGCCACTGTATTCACAGGTTGTGAAGCAGGTACTACCGAAAACCTAGTTTTCAAGTTACTGGAGTCTAGTATCTTTAGTTTCCTTGACCAAGTTTGTAGTTTTTAGGATCATGAGCCTTATCTAGTTGATCCATAAATTATATTGTATCTACTTACCCATACTGGTTTTCTTTTTCAATGCTCATTTAATCACTTCCTTCTTCCTTGTATAAATAAAGAAGAGTATAATCAACACTGGACTTATCCCTAGGAGTGGCTCTGGCAAGGATGGAGACCTCTGTAAAGGCCACAGGATGAAACAGACGAAATTTGGTTTGTTTCATTTATTTAACTTCTAGAGGATCCATAATGAAATGCTATCAGCAGATGTGGTGTTCCTTTAGGCAAGAAGACATGTGGCAAGACCTTGGGCTATGGCTATGGGAGTTGATCAGCAGACTCTGCCACTATAAAGCACCTGGGAAATTAGGTAGAATTAAAAGCAAATATTAACAAAAACAAAAGTCAAAACCTACCGATTTCAGCAATCTGGAATTTGGCTAAAGTCAGAGAGCAATCTGAGGAGCACATGTGCTTAAAAATCCTGATACATTGTAGGTATGGCAGGCTCCACTGCCGTAGAGCATTTTCTAGGATGGAACCAGTGACAAGGATCAGCAGCTTTGCTGCCCCAGTGGAAACAAAAATGAGCAGATTTGAAGAGGTGGCCAGACTTGGCAATACTTTCAGTAAACATGAGGGATGTCAGGTAAACATGTTTAATCAAGCTGCCACTTGCAGAATGGCTACAGTTGGTGTATTCTTGGCTGAGACAGCATTAACTCTGCTAGAGGCTAGACAATACCTAGGACAGTTACTTCTCTACACTAAACCACTGGTGGAGGGTGGTCCCAGTCCCTGAAAGTGTTTGATCATTTGCTAGAAACTAAGTTGGGAGGTTCTAAAAGTGACTCCTAGGAAGCAAGACAAAAGATTGGGGACATAGCAGAGGGTGGGAAGAATGAGAAGAGAGGAAAAAAGAGGGGAGGAGGAAAAGAAATGGAGGAGGAAGAAAGGGAATGAGTAGAGTTATCAGTCTATGCATCCTAAGAGAAACAGATTTCACAGTGGTTGAAGAAAATTAAGTAATAACACAAAGGAAAACAGCAATATCAACCTTCGAAGATGGAACAGAGAATCATAGTTTAAGACCTGATATACTAGTTTATATGAAGGTCTCACTTTCAACCAAAAGTTGTGAGACATACAAAGAGTCAAGAGAGTATATTTTATACTCAGGGTAAAGTATGTGTCAACATAGTCCATGGAGCCTGATCCCACGTATATAACGTACTTGACTTAGTAGACACGCACCCCAAAAGTAGCTGCCACATTCAAATAATTAAATGAAGCTATGGTTCAAACAATTAAATGAAAGCATGACAATAAAGTGAACTGTAGTTGTGAATAAAGAAATAGAAATTATTTTAAAATAATGAAATGGAAACTCTGGGCTTAAAAAAATCACAGCAGTTGAGATAATTACAGGAATTCAATAGGAGTATCAGTAGAGGAATTCAGCCTATAGATGGGTCAGTGAAGGGAAAAAAAACCAAAAATTGTTCAGTTAGAGGACAGAAGAGAAAGTTGAAATGAGAAGAGCTTCAGAAAACTGTAAGACACAATTCAAATGTACTAAGTGGCACCTGATAAGAGCCTCAGGAGAAAAGGACAAAGAGTTAAGATCAGAAAAATATTTTATTAAATAGTTAGAAATTTTCCATAAGTTGGTGAAAACCATTATTGTGCATATCTTGAATACCACGTGAATGCTAAATAGAGGAATATAAAGCGAAGAACCTGTAGACAGATAATGGTCAAACTGATAGAAGCCAAAGCCACACAGCAATGTCGCATAACCAAGCACTCTCACAATCTGTGATTCTTATGCGTATGAAGACATATTCAGAATCTATGTCTTTTTTTTTTTTTGTGGGCAGAAACATAGGTTTAATTTTCATTGAGACCTGAGAGCTGAGTGGGACCATATCTTTCTTAAACAGACACCTTATGCTCATTTGCAGGTGGTATTGGTCTGTGACTATGAAATGTAACACGAATATTGTAGAGAACAGGTAATAACCAAATCCACATAGCTTGGCCACATGTGAACGGTTAGTTGCTCTCATCTGATAAGAATATTTAGGATGATTGTCCTGGCTACAAGCAAAGTCCTTTGCTTCTATGTGTTACAGTCATGCTTACCTTCCTCTCCTGCCCACCATAAAAGAATGTTCATACCTGCAGTGGGCAAAGACCAGGTGACTATAAATTGACTAATAGCTAGCTTAATGAAAACTGGATGCATATCCTGATTTCTCCACCCCCAAGTCCCATGATTGCTCGTTCTCTCTCTCCTGCATCCCAAACCAAGCGGAATCTCTTATTCTGGAATTATTAAGAGCAATGTTGAGAACTAAATGCTTAAAGCATGGCCCTGTTGTGCAATAATTAACTGCAAATTCAACACCCTTCCCTCTCTATCATCCCCCTAATTGCCTGAAACAAAAATTATCTGCTTTCATTATGAATTTGCAGCCCAGATATCTGGGAAAGGACCAGTTGCATATTACTTTGTCCACCAGTATCTCATCAGCAATAGGGCCTTGCTGTATGTGAAATAGGTCAGAATCTGGGCAGCTGGAGACAACAGGAGAATTTCCTGTTCTAATCTTCTTATTCCCCTTATCCTGCAAGGGTATTACCTCAGCGGGATTCAAAGAAGGCCTCCTGATGCTGGTAAAACTCTTTAGAGGCAGAAAAGAATTGGCAAGCTTAAGACCAAATTTCCCAGCTAGCGGGGGAAAGTAAAGGGTCTAATTTCTACCAGTGGCATCGCATTGCTCTTACTAAACTCATGAGTCACTTAAGGTCAAGAGGTGGGTCTTAGTTTTTTTTTATTTAACTTTATTTATTTATTTATTTTACATCCTAACACCAGTTTTTCCAGTTCTGGTTGTTAGTAGGTTCAGTCTCTCTGAGCTCCTATGAACCCAGGTTAGTTGATTCTGTGGGTTTTCTTGTGATGTCCTTGACTCCTTTGATTCTTACAATCCTTTCACCCTCTCTTTAGCAGAATTCTGAGTTTGGTCTAATGTTTGGTACTGTGGGACACCAACTTAGCCACATAACCTTCGACCTACAGTTTGTCCTGCCTATGGGATGTGCTAGGGTAAGAGTGGTACAGAGATTTGTGAATGGCCAACCAATGGCTGGTCCAGTCTGAGACTCAGGTCATGATAGTGATACCACCCCTGACACTGCCTGTAGTACCAGGACCCAGGGACTTAATGGCCTAGGGACTTAGAATAGAATTAAACACAACTGGAGTAAAAAAGAATGTCAATGTACCAATGCCTAATGATATTCTGCTATACTCTTAGATTAGTTCCTAGCCAAAATGCCATCAGAGAGGCATTTATCTACTAATGGATAGAAAAAGATGCAAGGGGATGGGTCTTATTTAATGTGTTCCACTGAATAATTACACAGAGTAGATATTCAGTGTTGAAACATTATTTGTAGAATATCTGTTGCAGGAAACTGTAATTGGGCCTGTGTTTAAACTAATGAATGGGCCTTTGGGTAGTATTGGGTGGAGTATGCAACTCTCTAGGGAATGCACTTCTTCAGCCTTGCTGGATGCTGGAGATTCTTATTATGAAAGTCAGTGTCATTTCTTTCATCTGTTGGCAAATACCCCCAGAACATTTCTCAGACCATTAACACATATTGACTCATTTTTTTTAAAAAAAATTATCTTATTTTACATATATGTGTGTTTGCCTGCATGCATATATGTATACTACTTGTGTGCCTGGGGTCCAAAGGGGCCAGTTTTATATACAATATATGGAGTTACAGATCATTGTTGACTGTAATGTAGATGCTTGGGAGCAAACCTGGGTCCTTTGCCAAAGCACCAAGCGCTCTTACTCTCCAGTTCTAATTTTTTTCTTTTTAATTACACTGTATTCCTAAATGCATTGTGCAAAGAGTAGCATTTTAAATAAACATCCTAATAACTCTTTTCAATTTGCCAAACAAGCTGAATATCATTTTCACAAGTACTTAATTCCCTGTGAACTGAATTGTTAAGAGTTTTACTCTTTTGCCTTTTCCTGTTTTATTTTCTACTTAACCTTTCCAGTCTCACTCTCTCCTTATCTATAGGAAGATGAAGGGGTGGACAGAGAATATTTATGTCAATCAATCTTTCTTTTATATACAATATGTTGGTAATATCCACATCTGGTCACAAGGTTTAATGCTAGTTTTTTTTTCTATCAATTGATGTGGTATTCCCCTCTGTATGTTGTTATTACCATTAATGAATAAAGAAAACTGGGCTGGCCTGATAGGGTAGAACAGAGATAGGTAAGGAAAACTAAGCTGATGCTGGCAGAAAGAAAGAGGAGTGAGAGAAACTCTTTAGCCCTGCCAGAGCCAGACAGAACTTTACCTGGTAAGTCACAGCCACATGGCTATACACAGATTACTGGAAATGGGTTAAATTAATATGTAAGAGCTAGCCAATAAGAAGTTAGAGCTAATAGGCTAAGCAGTGATTTAATTAATACAGTTTCTGTGTGATTATTTTGGGGATGAACTGTTGAGCAGCTGGAAACAAACAAGAGACCTTTATTTAGCAAATTGGCACCCACGTGGCCAACTAAAATCTACTTAAAAACTTAGAGTTTGGGAAGGAATCCTAGAAACAAAAGAACAGTTAAGCCTGGTTTGGTAGTGGCATTTTCTTGGGTGGGCTCTATTTGCTTGAAGCAGGCAGAGGCATGACTCCTTTAAGAGGTTTTCCTGATTCAACTGCAGCAGAAAAAAAGTCACACTGTTTTGAGAACTGCAGCTTCCTAGGCCATGCTGCCAGCATGAACTCTGGCTCTTTCAGGAGACTGAGCATTTAAATGAGATTTGTAAGCAGCATGTTACAAACTGCTTAAAGGCTTGACATAGAGCCTCTGCATACTTGGAACTGGGACAGTGTACACAGTTCAGAGGCAGTGAATGGACCTTCTCCTACATGTTGGACTAGGTGGGGCAAGCAGGCAGTGCCATATTACCCATAGCAATGACACTGCTTAAATTAATGAGAAGGGCTTAGCATTTTAAAAAGCAGACCTGGTCAGAAAAGAATTTCAGATATGCAATAGAACGGATTCAGACATAAAAGACCTCTAAATGAGACACAGTTTGTTTTAAAAAAAATGTATGTAGGCTAGGGAGAGAGAAGAAAAAGAATATAGACAGTTATAAAAAGAAAAAATAGTCTTTAAAGAGACATAGTACAGCCGGGTGGTGGTGGCGCATGCCTTTAATCCCAGCACTTGGGAGGCAGAGGCAGGTGGATCTCTGTGAGTTTGAGACCAGCCTGGTCTACAAGAGCTAGTTCCAGGACAGGCTCCAAAACCACAGAGAAACCCTGTCTCAAAAAACCAAAAAAAAAAAAAAAAAAAAACCAAAAAAAAAGAGACATTGTACAGACAGTCATAAATCAAAGGAGTAAAGATAATAAAACAAATAAGCCATGTAAAGATTGAGAATTCACAGAGAGTCTGGATTACATATATTATTGTATTTTCTTTGAATTTTTTGACAGTAAATGAGATAAGTACAAAGAGACATTTCATTGTATGGACTGCTAAGCTAAACCAACATCTATATCTTAAAGGTATTTTGATTTCAAAATATGGATCTAAGGATATGTTGTTTTGGAAAAGAGGTTCTTCTTTTGTTTCCACAGAGGACAAGAACCTGTGAACTCCTTCCAGACTAACGTGTTTTATGCACAAAGAGCCCCTGAAAGGTTGCCTTGAAAACCCCTCAGAAATTACTTCACCCAATCAACAGCAGGAAGCAGTTTGGAGAGAAATATACCCATATTCCCAAATACTGTTTTTAAATATTTGTTTACATTTAAAGGGGGATATGCAATAAGATATTTGCATTGGTATGGATCTTGGTTTAAGGATACAAATCTATGGTCAATTTGTTATATGTATATTTCTGCTCTTGATTAAGATATTGTGATCATGCAGCTCATTTAAAAATCTGAGCATGGCGAACAATGAGGGCTGATGAGAAGCCAAGGACAATGGCACAGAGTTTTGAACCTACTTAATGTGCTGGCTTTGTGGGAGCCTAGCCAGTTTGGATGTTCACCTTCCTAGAAATGGACGGAGAGGGGAGGACCTAGGACTTACCACAGGGCAGGGAACCCTGACTGCTCTTTGGACTGGAGAGGGAGGGGGAGAGGAGTGGGGGGCAGGGGGAGAAGGGTGGGAGGAGGGGGAGAAGGATGGGAGGAGGGGGAGGGAAATGGGAGGCTGAGAGGAGGTGGAAACTTGTCTTTTTTTTTCTCCTTTTCTCAATAAAAAATGGGAAAAAATGTAATGTACAATTAAGAAGTATAGATTAATAAATAATCATCTATAATGCTCAAGCTTGGAGTCATGTTAGTTACATTTTCTAGATGCATAGAGATGTATTTTCAGATGGATAGGTATTCTTCAAAGCTTTCAAAGGCTACAGAATATGGCGTTTAAAATGTTTAAGAACTTATTACTTTTCATGACAGCGAGACATATCTGTTCCTGGCAACACCAAGCTACTTCAAGAGGATGATGGGTACTGGAGAGGCTCTTCATGGAGTCCGTTAGCAATTTGGACAAGAAACTTCTCTTTGCTTGGGCTGCTTAATGAACTGGACATGCAGGACCCACAGAGAAATGACTGCTGAACTTGCCTAAAGGTGAGAACATTCCTCAGGGTTTCTGCTTCATGAAGGAGTCTGTCTGCCAGACATTCTGCAGGACACAGAAAAAAGTGACTGATAAAATGCCAATATAGGTGGAACTGTCTTTGAAATTTCCTGCTTTGTGGAAAAGTCTGCCTGATGTTATGGGCCTATAGGCTGAAGATGGATGCCCCAACGTTACAGAAGAACTTTGGGTGACTGTCCAGGCAGTGAGATGTCTCTGTCAATTCTAGAGTTTTGAAAGTTGCTTATAATGGTACTTCCTGCTTATTTAGGTAATATTATATCCTTTTGCAGACTTTGATGGAGTTGAAGAATTTATAGTGATAGTTTTCCTTAGTTATGATAAAGAATAAAATATATATAAATATTGTAACTGTAATTCTTGCTTAGTATATGTAATTTTACTTTGTTAAAGTTTCTTGCTTGATATCTATTTTGCAGTATATAATTTTACTATACTAAAGTTAAAACCTTCCTTTTTATTTAAACAGAAAAGGGGAGGTGATGTGGAATTCCCCTCTGTGTGTTGTTATTACCATTAATGAATAAAGAAAACTGGCTAGGCCCAATAGGGTAGAACAGAGCTAGGTGGAGAAAACTAAGCTGAATGCTGGGAGAAAGAAGGAGGAGTTAGAGAGAAGCCATGTAACCCTGCCAGAGCCAGACAGAACTTTACCTGGTAAGCCACAGTCATGTGGCAATACACATATTAATAGAAATGGGTTAAATTAATATGTAAGAGCTAGCCAATAAGAAGTTAGAGCTAATAGGCCAAGTAGTGATTTAATACAGTTTCTGTGTGATAATTTTTATGCTGAGTTGTTGAGCAGCTTGGAACAAACAAGAGGTCCTCCTTCAATAATCAATGTGTTATATAGAAATATTTAAAAAATTTATTCTTCTATAGCCTATTGCAGATAATATTTAAGATTTCTTGTGTTCTATATTAGCTGGCTCATATTTGGGCAGTATCAATCTTACCTGGGAACACATAAGAACTATAGACTATTTACTCCCTGCCTTACCCAACCTATTGGATCAAAGTCCACATTTTAAGCTCAAAAATGATTTACTTTGGGACTGGAGAGGTGACTATGTAATTAAGAGCACTGGCTGTTGTTATAGAACACCTGGGTTCAACTCACAGCATTCACATGGCTGCTCATAACATCTGTAAATCCAGTTTCAGGGGATCTGACACCTTCTTAGGGCCCAGGTACCCATGTGGTACACAGAGTTACATGCAAGCAAAATACTCATACACATAAAGACAATACATTTAAAAATGATTTGTATGGGTAGTATGATTTGCAATACTCAACTCTAATCTCTTAAACTTGGTTATACTTTGAATTATGGGGGTTTGAAAACCATATATATTAAGTATTGCTCTCAGAATTCTGATTAAATTGGTAAGGACAACTAACAAAAATTCCTAGGCAAATTTAGGAGACAGAGAAGTTTAAGAGTTTCTGAGTCTGATGTTACATGTTTATGGGTATATCTGCAGGTCTGATGAAATAAATATGTGCGCATGTGTCATGTATACATCATGCTCTTTGTAAAACCAGAAGATCAGAATATAGATTAGCGTATGTCTGTCTTGCAGATGGAGAGAATCCAGGACTGGCAAGTTATTCTGAAGGATTAATTGAACGACAAACATTGTTTCTTCTCTCTGCTTGCATCATACCTTATGTTGTAGTACAGCACAGATGGTTGTTATCATAGATTAAGCTTCACTTATGCATTCCTAAACCTATTTACCAAAAGTCATTTTTTCTATAACTTGCTTTTCCTGGCTACAAAACCAGGTTATTCTTGTCCAGTCCATCACATTATATGTGTGCTGCCTCTGTCTGTAACACTAGAGTGGTGGCTGTATGGGGCTTTGTCCAAATACACAGAGGCCGTGGAACTCCCCTTTAAAAGAGCCCACAGTGAAGGCAGAAGCTGAACTTGGGTCTTTAATATACTCCCAGGATGCTTTTATGTGTGTCACACATTCTTTGAGAAGAACAAACAAGGCCCTTAGTTTAACTTGCGTATGAGTTTGTGTGTGTGTACACTTGTGTACATGTAGTGCATGAGTGGAAGGCTGTATATGGCAGCTAATTCCCATAATCCTCATACTACAGAGGTTGAGGGAGAATTTTTGTCAGGTGAGCCTGGGCTACAAAGTAAAATTCAGTCCCAAGTAGCCAACTATGTATATAAACATGATACATAAGAATGTGTATGACATTTTATAAATGGATATAATTTTATAATTACTATGTTTTTCCTGGTTAACTTGAACCTGCCATCATTTCAGGATTCTAATTGTGATTAATCCTGTCCTTTTTCTTCCAACTGAGCTGTCTTTTAGTCAGTACTTACTAATCTAGTGTACCTGTTTCCATCAGTTTTCTTTTAAGTGTTGCCTTATATTTTAGAGGTGTTTAATATTGTAGTCAGATTAAAATGTCTTTTAATTGACAAAAAATAAATTTTAATTACCATTACTAATATATTTTAACTGATTTTGGATAGCGATTGGAAAAGGGTCTCCCTATGTGGTCCACACTGACCTTGAACTCACAATCTTCCTGCTTTAGCTTCAGCCGTGTTGGAATTACAGGTGTGTACTACAGGACCATGACTTCTATCTCATTTTGTGCCTTTCTCCCCAGCTTTCTCTTTGCTATTCAAACTAATTTAATCATTCTCAGTGACAAGCTGTCATATCATGTCATTCTAGGTATTTCAGATCCAGGATCTGAGGCACTTCTTGGCATAATTCTAGAGCACAATTATCATTCTCATTTATAGTCAAGAAACGCAGGTAAAAGGGCTCCGAGTGTCTCAGATTTCCAGAGACCGGAGTCGAGTCTATATGCATTTTCAAAGCATCACACTTTCTTATTGAATACACCTTACACTTTAATTCCTACACTATGGCAATGAAGTACTATAATCATTTCTAGCCTGAGACTCTGTCTGATGCTTAAAAATGTAGATTGTTCAAGTGCCGTACTTTTCATCTGCAAACAAATCTCCAGGTTCTCATTCAAGTGTGTGTGATTCCGCTGAAAGAATCAACAAGAGCAAGAGCTGCTACCTTTAAAATTTGTTTTAAATAAAATAGTATGTGCAATTGAATCAATAGATCAGTGACTCTCTACTTTTAAAGGAAAAGACTAAGTGATATCTAACCAGAGTTGGCATTATGACATGTCTAGGAGATATTTTTGTCTCAAGGATGCTCTGATTAGCACCTATCCAACTTCTTCCTCTTAACAAGGAGATGGGAAATCACTGATTTAATATTCCTTCTTCAAAATGCAATTAATCACAGTAATGATTGCATGGAGTAGCAGAAGTCTACAACAGAGAAGCAAGACACAGCAGAAATTAAGCACGGTGGTGCCTGACAGATGAGGGGATGAAGATAAATTCTCAGACTTTACTGCAACTTGAGCCAGGCAGAATCTGCTAAGCTATTCCACTTACTGTGGGTGGCCAGGGGCAAGTCTAATATCTACAGTATTGCAAAGGCTCAGTAAATTTGTGTGAGTGATGCCTTTGGTGTAGGTCCTTCTACACAGTAATAAGCTCTCCACGATGGTATATTAGTTTGTCGTTAGAGAATTATCCAGGAAGAAGGGTGTATACGTGAGGGTAATTTCCTTAACAGCTCAGTCTAGACTAAGGTCTCTATTGATGCTGCCCATTTCTTCCCTGCTCTTTGAAAAGGGAGTGCTGTGAGATCAGCTCCAGGAGGGCTACATGGATCTCCCGAGATGCTGTCTACAGCTTAGCATGCTCCCCCAGACCAGGTGTTTCAGGCACTACATCTTTTGCAGGTATTTAGCAAAAACAAAACTGACAGCAGGAGATTGTGGGTCTGACATATGATAAACACCCTTTGCAATTTAGCAGTTTAACACAGGGAGTGAGCTAGCAAGATGAGTTAATTGCCAAGCTATCAACCCCACACTCTAAATACCAGCTGAGAATTATCTAAGAAATTCTGGGATTCTGGGGCAGAGGGAAGATCTAAGGCAGTAACAGGGAAGTCAGTGGAGGAGCCCAGTGAGGGAAATGCTTGGCAATATTACAAGCTATACAAACCAAATCTTGACAATGCATGTGATCAGTCAGAAGTAGACAAAACCACCCATAAGTTTGGAATGAGCAAGAGCCCATGAGGGAAATGGAGGTGAGGAACAAGGTACGATCTGAGGAGAAGATTGAAGAGCATGGAATTGGGACAGAACTGAAGCTCTGAGTCTGAAATCAGTGTTATGTCACCTATACAAACCCATTATCTGGGCTTTTACTCTTAAAATGTTCTGCATGGATTTCTTAATAGGCAGTACCATGTTGACTATGGCGTTCTTGTTTAGAACAATCAGTAGTTCTAGTGACTCAGATAAATTATTTAATCTTTCTGCACCTGGGGTTCCTTTTCTGTAAAATAGGTAAATAGCAGCGTCTATTCCAAATGACCATTACGACAATTAGAAGACATAACACACGTAAGGTTTGTGAAATGTTATGAAGTATCAATAAATCCCGTTAGATGATACTATGATTGTCATAGGTTCTCGATGTTGACTTTGACTTGACTGGAGAGGGCATGGCAATATGATTTTAGAAAACATTGTGGGAATGGAACAAGAGAGGGAAAAAAGAGTTCTGGGGAAGTGTTATAGAATTTGGTTGTAGTTTCAGTTGTGAATTAATTAATGTGCTAAAACAGACAGTATACTTAAGACATCTGATCCTTATTTTATTGTGAAAGGAAAGAAGATGCTTATCATAGGTTGTTATGAGGTTAAGTCAAAAAGAGTGTAAAGTGTTTTATAAAATTCTTGTTAACATATGCACAGATCTACATTACACACAAGTACACACACATGTGCACACACATACATTTTCACTATAGGCTTTATATTTAGAGCTACTTTATTCCATAGCAATTTTGAGCAGAATGTATAGATATTTCCCATAGATTTTCTGTTCCCAAATTGGGGTAGCTTCTCTCACAATGAGAATTTCCACCACCATCCAGTCTTTGTTACAGATGTACTGGCATGGGCACATTGTATTGGCCCAAAGCATATGTGTACACTAAGGTTCGCCCAATGTTGCACAGTCTGGCTGTTTAAACAACTATAAGGACTTCCATCTAACATCATAGTGTCAGATAGAATGGTTGCACTGCCATAAAATCTCCTATTCTTTGCCTATCCATTTTTCTGACCACAACCCTTGACCTCTGATCATTTCCTGCCTCTCTAGTTTTGCCCTTCCCAGAATACCACACAACCATCTAGAATATAGACATTTTATACTTGCTATTGTGACTTTAGTAATGCACCTAAGATTTCTCTATCTTTAAACTCAGCATATTTTTTCCATTTGATTCAACAAACCCCAGAATCCATGGCATTTGTCTAAATAATTTGAAAATGTATGTCCATGGATATTTATAGTAATATCATAATCACTGAATGTTAAGTGTATTGGTAAATCCCTCAGCAGGTAAAGGGATGTACCACGGTGTATGTAGCCAACAGAGTCTTATCTAGTGCTAAGAAGAATTAGGCTGTCAAAACACAGAAAGGGCATGGGTGGAATTTTTATCTCTTTTTAAGCCAAAACTTTCCCTATCTTACTTTTATTTATTTCTTTGTTCTATTACCAAGTCCTCTTGATTCCACCTTCAAAACACATTTCAAATCCCGTCAGCTACCCACCTCTACCACCACCATCTAATCCAAGCCATTGTCATTTTTCACATGGGCACATTTAATACCTACCTAATCCATCTCCTTATGTTCCTGCTTCCCCAAACCATTCTTTACAGAGCAAATTGCTATTTCTGAACTTAAAAATCTGTCAATGGATGAAACACAAACCTTAGCATGATAAGGCTCTATAACCTTGTCCTGAATCCCCAGATAACTTCACTTATCAGCATATCCCTTCTCATCTAAGCTTCCATGTTCTTTAGTGTTTGATAAAAAGAAAAAAAATTGTTTCTTAACTTTGATTCTTTTGTACAGTGTTTCTTTTTCTGAGATGCTCTTGTCTGACTTTGTGCTAGAATGATTACTCCTTATTTTTTAGGTGTCACTTTGATTATACTTCAGAGAGTGTTCACCTGACCTTGGAATTGAAATCATAATTTTTCTCCATCTTTAACCTCATGCTTATCATTCATAGCATTTGACTTTTACCATCGTGTTCCCAGACTAGTGAGATGGATCAGCAGGTAAAGGCTCTTGCTGTGCAAGCCTGGCGACCTGAGACTAATCCCCAGAACCCATATCAAGGTGAAAGAAGAGGGCCAACTCCACAAAGGTAGCCTCTGACCTCCTCCACACATGCACCATGCTAGGAGTAGTATGTGAGCCTCTGACATACATTATACATGCACACAACAATCAACATTAAAAATCATGTAGTCACTAAAATATTGTCATTCTCCCACTTGGTTAGAGGTTTCATAGAAGTGAAGACCATATAATATTATGTTTGCTGTATTTTGTCAACCTATCACAGTGCCTGTGTTTACTAAATAAACACATAATTTTGAGGATTATTTTTCAAGATTGAAGACCCAGTAAAGTACTGAAGGATATTATGATAAAAACTTCTCATATTAAATTTTGGGGTGATTTGAATGAGAATGTCCCCTATAGGCTCATGTATTTGGTCTGCAGTTAGTGGAACTATTTGGAAAGTATTATGAGACATGTCCTTGCTGGAGAAGGTGTGTCACTGGGGATAAGCTTGGGGATTTAAAAGCCCTCCATAGTTCCAATTAGTTTGCTCTCTCTCTGCCTCATGTTTGTGGATCAGATGTAAATTCTCAGTATCATGCCTGTCTGCTTGCTGCCAGGCTACCTGGCATAATGGCCTCAAACTCTACATTTCTCTGGAACTGTAAATTCCAAATTAAGTCCATTTTTTTGCAAGTTACCTTGGTCATTGTGTCTCTTCACAACATAAGAATGACGAACAAGACAAATTTATTGAAAAATTCTATTTCCAAATATGACAAAACTATATAATAAGAAAGCATAGCTTTTGTGAGATACACAACCATAATTGAGACAATATTTAGACTTTTCAATACAGATATTGGAGAAGTATGGGGACCACAAAGGGATAAATGGACTAATATTCTCAAGGAAAGAGACCTTCACAGTTGAAATGAGACAAATATCTTTCATACCCTCTACATGGAGGCACTTGTCAAGTCAGAATCAAGGCCATTTGACTAGTGTGCTATTTCTAGTTCTGGGAGAAAAGGGCATTGATGGAACATCTGATATTCATGCTGTCATGGCATTCTAAACTCTAGAAGATTTTCTCTTGCAACACTGATTTTTTTCAACATGGCACTTGTAACAAACAGGCTAGAGTGACATGGGAGGCGTGGGCACTGGGCAGAAAAAGATAACACAACTTTATATAGTCTTTGAGAATACTTAGAAAAAAAGTTCTACTCCTGATAAATACCGATATGTGCAGCAAGTGACATTTTGATCAATATGAATGGTTCCATGCCTATTTTAGTTTGTATAAATTACATGCTGTGTTTGTACAATGTTAAAATTATATAATGATATTTTTCTTACAATATATTCCTACAATTACACAACACATAGTTTTTTTTTCTTGGAAAGGTTACAAAACTTGCTTTACTTTTGAGACACTGAAACCGGAGACTGAATCAAACTAAACAGGCTTGAAGTGACCAGCCTTAAGAAAGGGGACAAATGGTTTGAAAGAGCCTTATATAAACTTAGTCTCTATAACTTCTTTCAAATGGCATGCAATGAAAAATTAGTAGACACATGAAGAGGCAAGAAGTCGTACCATGTAATCAAGGGAAGCAGCAGACATGCAGATAAAGTACATTGAAGATGAAAGGGCAGTGACTCAATTGCTAGAATTTCAGTGTGTAAAATATAGGCTGGGCAACACAGATGCCAGAGCAAAGTTTTCAATGGGATTTGAAAAAAGGCAGTTCAATAGAATTTCAGAACATTCCCAGCATAGGACATTTAACAAATGTTATATAATATCATCATACCTGAGTCTGTTTCTGCCCTGGAAGTTAGCAGCAAGCCAGTCTCTGAAGCTGAAATTTTGTTTAGATGTACCTGTTAAAAATGCATGTGTGGGCTCATGCAGGGTGTTTCAAGCAGCACAATGGCAAATGGAGGTTAGAAGGGTCTACTAAACATGTAATAGAAAGCACGTGTTGTCATGGCAAACAATGACTGGGAATAAGCAGAACATGTTTCTTATTTCTATCTCTTACCTGAATGTATGTAAGAGTTGTCTCTCATTTGGCAAAAAAACAAAAACAAAAGAAAACAAAACACTAGTGAGCTATGACAAATTGATTTCTCCCCGACAGGACATTTGACAAACATGGTGCAGATATGTGTAAGCAAGAAGAAAAAAATAATGACTTTCGTTTTGTTCTAGTCACAATAAGGGAGACCATGGAGAAGTGAGCCACAGACTGCCTGATGTGGCCTTTCAAAGTTGGCTATGGTTCCATCCCAGGGCAATGCTAGTCATGCAAGTAGAAGGCTGCCCTTGACTGTGTACCTACTGTGATACACACACATACACACATATACGTGCACATCACATACACAAATACATACCACACCACACATCCATACCACATAAATCACATACAATATTGAGCCTCAGAGAGATTTTGTATTTTGCCCAAACTCAAGTGTATATAGCAAGGTAAACCTGAATACAAATCCATGTTTTTGAAATTGAAACCCCATCTTTTTTTTTTTCTAGTAAAGGTTTGCTGTTACTCCCAGTGGTTGATGGGGGAAGTAAAGAGCCAGGTGTCTCTTGATTAAAGAAAGTAATCAGACAATGGACCCACTGCTGAGGGCAGACTCTGAGGCACACTGTTCATTGCCATTAAGTACACTTAGAACTGGCACTCTGTCGTCACGACCACTGCTGGGGGGTAGCTCCACCCATTCCCCATCTTTGTCATCCATTCCCTGGGCTTTCCTGCTTTTCTTAGCTTTACTCTCACTCAAAGTCAAGTGTCTACCTCTAGGGTTTCTTCTACATATTCTGCTATCATAATTAAATTTTCTCAAGCAAAGCTTAATAATGTATCACATTTTTGTAAAAAAAATAGTGGCAGAAAATGACTTTCCTGAATTGCATTCAGAGGACTCCAGTCAATCACATCCTGTCTTTCCTCCCTGCTCTTCCACTCCTTTCCTTATGCTTGCTGGTGTCCGGCCACAATGAGCTCTCTACTTCATGTCTTGCAAATGTTCTCCAGCCACTCACTTATCTTTCGCCCTTTCTTGCAATGCATGCCCACATATCAAAAATTCTTTCACATTTCTTGAAGCCGGTAGAGATGGTAACTCTCTCATAAAATCCTCCCAGACATCCTGCAACCCATTTCCGTCAGAGGGTCATCCATTTCTACTGTCACAGTTGTTTGAAGGTAATGAACAGAAACTCTCAATGGCCACTATTTAATTAGCTTTAAGAAACATTTAAGTCAAATAAATAACGCTATGATAAGTGTTCTTTCCATTTCCATTATTGGATAAATATGCCTATCCTGTAATGCTTTGGAGGAACAAATGGCAACTTATGTTTAAGAACAGATGTCAAAATTTGGAATTCTGATGTTTGTTCTCCCATTAATTTTCTTTTTACATTGTGTGTGTAAGTGTATGTGAATATATGTGTGTGAGTGCCCTGTGTGAGTATATGTGTGTGAATGAATGTGTATGTGTGTGTGAACATGTATTAATATATGTATGTGAATGTAGGTGTTAGTACATGTATGTATGTGAATGCATATCTGTGTGGGTGTGTGTATATGTGTGAGTGTGTGCATATAGATTGTGAGTGTATATATGTGTGTATCTATGTGTATGTTTATGTGTCCGACTGTATGTATGTATGTGTATGTATGTGTGTTTAAGCATATGTATGTGAGTGTATATATATGTGTGTTAGTGTATGTATGTATGTGTGTCTAAGCATGTGTATGTGTGAAAGTATATGTATATGTGTTAGTGTATGTATGTATGTGTGTGTGTCTGTGTGAGTGACTGTGTGTGAGGGTGGGTGTTAGTGTATAATATGAGTTAATGAGTATGTATATGTATGAGTGTATGTGAGTGTATGAAGGTGTGAGTGTCTGGGTGTGTGTTGGTTTTACAACTTTTTTTGAGATAAGTCTTCACTTTGTATCACTGGCTGGCCATGAGCTCACCATCCTCCTGCCTCAGTCTCTCCATGCTAGGATTATAGGTGAGCACTACTATATCTGACTCCCATTATGTTTTTGTCTTGGGTAGGTCCCCAAACTAACTCATGTAATTTATTTTTCATTTTTTTCTTACATAGATCATCTGTGTAGCCCTTTATGCTACAGCGTGCCATTAGTGTAAGCGGTTTCAGAAATAAAGACTTCATCACTTGAGCATCCGGATGCTAGCTAAAATGCCTCAGGAGAAAGCTTTCCAAATACTTCCTATAATAGCTCTCAAATTCTTAAATTTTTATACTGCACTTCATCTTGAAAAATCAATAACCCTTTTCATCACTTTCTAGCTGAGTACTTGTGGCTCACAAAGGCAGTGGGATGTGGAGATTTCTCAGGGGCTGAAGAGATGATCCGTAAAGGGAACAGGTGGATGGTGCAGGTCATCTTGGGTGAGTGGTGCATTTGTAGCACGTGAAGCCAGAGAGGTAATGTGTGTAACTGTCTCGGAAAGAAATCTGCATTTCTTTGTCAAATATATACTGACTGAACTCATAGACAAAGTACCTGATGAGGCTTCGGCAATTTTTCTGGGTTGTCAACCTAGTCTAAGAGTCAACTGAGTTGAAAACAAGGAAGATTGCATTCATTGGGACCTAATTAAGATTCCAATCTCAGAAAACAGGTTCAAGTGTTTTTAAAGGGTATTCTGAGAATTTTACGAAAACGTTAGATCAAGTATTTAGCTTTAAACCTCCTGAGTGCTGGTAATTCCATTAGTTGCTAAATAGGAATGATTATAATTGGTGTTGGAAACCAGCATTGTTCTCTGACAGGGCTTGGGTGTGTTCTTAGTCTTGTAGTTTTGTGGATGAGGGGTCTATCAGACAGGAAGTCAGTGCGATTAACCATGCCTCAAAAGTCATTCTCACAGGAACTGGCATGTCTGCAGCTCAGAACAAAGGGTCCTCTGCAGATGGCTGACAACTGAATGACAGCAGCCTCTTGATTCAGGCCATTTTCCATCCTCCTGATGACATGTTAAATTTTGGACAAGAGATATTCTTTAAAAAACCCAAACTTTATGTACTTTCTCACACTTTTCTAAAATTGACCAAACCATTAATTTTAGATGAGACTTAGACTTACCTTTTGAAACAGTCATCTTATGGCAAATTTTAACTTTTTTTTTTCAACAGATTTTCATGTTCAACATCTTCCTCGGCAAATAAACATGCCTCCCTTATCTCACGGGCATGGCTGTAACCCATCTTATTTTTCGGTTATGTTATCATGTCGATCAGCTTTTCATAATTGTGATCAATATTCAAGAAAAATAACTTTAAAAAGGAGGATGTGTTTATTTTCACCTACAGTTCAGGAATTTTCAGCACCAGGTCAAAAATTCCCAAAATATTCAAACAAAGGAGCTTGGAAATGACATCTCACGCCCACACCATAACGGGATATGGGCATTCTGAAATACCTGTTGAGCCATTGAATGCCACTGACTATAAGCAGCCACAGCTCAGCCCACAGAAACATTTATAGGCATGAGTTCGGATAAATACTTTTATTTTTATTTTTTTGGCTGACAGAGCGTAACAAGCAACACTCCTCCAACCTAATGTTTGATAAGATTCTTCACTGAAAGAAAGCAGAGACTCTCGGGGGAAATCACTGGTTTTAGAATTGAGGCAGAGAATGCACAAGATGAGCCTGGTCTATTGATTATTTGTAGTGTAGCTATTTGCTTAAATAATGCACCTCCACTCTTGAGTTGAAGAGGCTCAGGAATGAATGGGAATTTCTCATATAGTCTAAAGTTAAAACAATTTGTGCAAGCAAGCAATGAATGAATGAATGAATAAATAAATGTTATAGTAAAGCTCCAAGTATAACAATAACAACTATTTACCTCCTTGTTGGCATAAATTGATAGTTACGTAAATAAATGGAGAAGAGGAATCTGCTGAGAAGAATTCCTAGTGATTTATTTATGTGCTTTCCCAACAAAGAGAACCACAGCTGTCCACCCTTGGTATGAGATTTGAGAAGAGTCATTTCTTTTCAGAGAAGAATTTCTCAGAGAGAATAGGATGAACTTTATATTGGAGAAACTTCATGATACCACCTTAGGCTAAAGTTAACACCAGCAGTGGTGAATCAAGTTGATGGGAATGATGTGGGATTCCCCTCTGTATTCTGTGAATATGTTCTTTTACCATTGGTTAATAAAGAAGCTGTTTTGGCCCATGGCAGGGAACAATATAGTAAGGCAGGAAATCCAAGCAGAGATAGAAGAAGAAAGAAGGCAGAATCAGAGAGTTGCCATGTGGCAACCCAAGAAGTAAGATGTGACGTAACAAACCATGAGCCTCATAGTAAAATATAAAGTAATAGAAATGGGTTAATTTAATATGTAAGAGCTAGCTAGGAATATGCCTGAGCCATTGACCAATCAATGTTGCAATTAATAAAGTTTCTGTGTAATTATTTGGATCTGGGGATCTGGGAAATATCAACAAAATCTCTGTTTACATGAGAATGTATCCCTAATATGACAATGAGAAAGCATTAACAGTTTCTTTCTGTGTTTTTCCCCCGGAGAACTATAATCCCACTCTTATTTTAAGTAAAATTTCTGGACTGAAGTGCAGTATAGTGATGAATGTCTGCCTGATATGTGTAATGGCCTGGATTCAGGCTCTAACAACACAACACAACACACACATACACCAAGAAAAAGGGAAAATATAAAGATCAGACAGGTTTCAATCTAAAAAAGTATAAGAAGACAAGATGAACAAGTTTAATGCAGGTGTTTGTTGAAATATTAGGGTGACAAGGGAACATAAGTGAGACATTTGAGGTCAGAGTAGAGTTAATAATAATAGGCATTTTGTTTTGCTGTGGTTTTGATGACTACAGATTCATAGTTGAGAATGAGAGACATAGAAGGAACTCCCTCCCTCTCCCCCCACACAAAAGGAAACAGTTTAGTCAGGAAGCCATTGAAGAACACTCTTGAAAATTGTGATAGGGATACTGAAGTGTTGTTCTTTACAGCTGATAGCTTCTGGCAGGGGTGGGTGTGGGGAAGGACTTGGTTTTCTTTAAGAGGCTGGCCACCGGGAATTAACCATGCTTCAGTGAGTATATGAACAACAGAAGTTGGACTTGGCATATTTTTTTCTTCTTTCTTTTTGTGGAGTCACAAGGGTCGGGGTGTGGACCTGAGAGAACTAGGAAGTGAATATGATTAGGGTGCATAATGTGAAATTCTAAATAAATAATCAATAAAAATATGTTGGGAAAAATAATCATATTAACTGAAATAATATTCTAACAACTGGGGAATCTGGGAGAGGGATATACAGATACTATTTGAATTACATATCCCCCTTTTCTGTAAAACTGAAGATCTTTAAAATATTTTGCTTGTTTTTAATTTTTAAGAATATTCTTTTTTATTTAATTTTTATTCGTTCTTTAAGGGTTTCTCACAAACTGTTTTGATCCTATTCATACCTCTCCCCCAATCTTCCCAGAAGGCCCTCCTTTTTCCCCAAACATGGATCCCTTTTCTTTCTTTAGGTCATTCAAGCCTAAATTGTGTGCCCAAATATTCCTAGTTGTTAAGTCTTTTACTGAAGTGTGGTTGACTGTGGTGGGCACAGTTTTAGAGGAAACAATCTTCTGCTGACCCAGCAGCTGACAACTGCCCTTAGCTCTACAGACATAGGTGGAGGCCTGTGCTCAACTCCCTTCTCCGTGCTGGGAGTTGGTCTGGCTCAGGTTTGCACAGGTCTTATGCATGCTGTCACAAGTACTGTGAGTTCATATGTGCAGCTACCCTGCTGTATCTAGAAGATAGTTTCCTTGCTGCCATCCACCACTTCTGGCTCTTACTTTCCTTCCACTTCTTCCTCAGCAACAATCCCTTAGCTTTTGGACGGGGTGGCGCAGTGTATATGTTCTTGTCAGGACTGAGCATTCTGTAATTTCTTATTCTTGGCATCTTGGAGAGTTGTGGATCTCTGTGTCAGTCACCATCTCTTGCACATAGCAACTTCTCAGATGATGGTCGGGAGATGCATTGATCTATGGGTAACATGATAACCACTTAGAAGTTGCTTTTTATACCATTTACTTTTTAGTGTGTGTGTGTGTGTGTGTGTGTGTGTGTGTGTGTGTGTGTATGTGTTTGTGTACAAGCATGCTTGTGTATGGGCTGTAAACTCCATGGTGCCTGTTAGGACAACCTGTTAGTTGGTTCTTTTCTTCCACCATGTGAACTCCACGGATTAAACTAGGGTCATTAGTTTTGGTGGCAAGCACCTTTACAAACTAAACTATTTCCCTGGCTTGTAAAAGTTATTATTAAAACAATGGAAAATGTGTTTCTAATTGAAGTGAGATCTGGTTCCCTAATGCTCCTATTCTAGAAACATCTGCCAGCATATTTGGCTTTAAATGTTCAGATGTTCACTTGGCACCAAGGAAATATTTTCAGCATAACATTTCATCCCAAATATAACAACTGTCCCTATTCGGTAGGGTTGATTTTGATAAACAGCTTTGCAGTTCATCGTTTAATTTCCTCCTATTGTCCTTACCTAAACCCCAGCCTCCGTGACCGCACAGACGCAGTCAGAACAGCTTCCCAACACGTGGGGGCTTTCTCTTTTATTTGAAAGGAAAATAAATATGAAAGTGGTGTGATAGTGCCCACCATACCTGCTAAGATGATATCCCACTCTGTGTTCTGTAATTATTTGTTTAAAGTGTTAAGATTTTCTTTGAAGAGAAGGGGGAAAGATGTCTGGGAACAATGAGCCATTTGGCCTGTTTGGGGACTTCGTTTTTTGTGTGTGTGTCACTGTGTCAGAATAATGAAAATTGAATTCTTATACATTTACCTCTTCACTTTTTTTCTCATATTTCTACACTTTGAAGTTCAAGGTCAAGTGGCCAGCAGATAGCTTCTCTGGTTCTAAGATAGTGGACCATCACAGAGCCTGTTGAAGAGGAGGAAGACTGTCCTCAAGCTGCAGAAAAGAAGCAGAGACAACCCACCTCTGTGAGCCCCTTATGTAGAGGCTTGAGTCCGTCCTGATATAAACTCTGCTTTCCCAGTGCCCTCCATTCCAAAGCTACTGGAAGGGGTTTAGGCTTTGGGTGTTCATTGACATCGTAAGTATATCAGCTCTTTCCTAAACAATTTCAGAATTTGTATTTTCTGGAAAAAGAAATGTCACCTGAATTTACTGAATTGAGATGTTTAGTATATATATGCCTCTTATATAAGGCATAAATGCAGTATCATTATATACAGTATATCCATTAAACCACATATATACAGGTATATACAACTATAAACATAAAATCCTACATGTGCAGAATTTTACATTTGCAAAACTCTTTTCTTTCCTGTTTCTATGGTTTACCCTCTGAATGACACTTTCTAATCAACACTATTACAAAGTGCTAGAAAATATTAAAATATATTATTAGAACACTGAGATTTAGAGTTTCAATTTAAGTGTATGTTAAATATAGAAGATTATTGGGAGACCTTGTTTTTGAAACTAATGCATATTATTAAATATTGATTGCATCAATTAGTAATAATTAAATTCTATCAACAAGTCGGTGTATTAAAATGTACATTTAAACGGGTAAATTAAATGTATTAAAATAACTAAATATTTATTTATCTTGCTAGAATTACTTAAGTGACTTGAAATTAATGTTTTCTTTCACAAATTTTGAGCGAAGCCACAATATTCTTTTAGAGCATTACAGTCCAGTTTAAATATGAGATGGAGTAACAAAAATGACGAAAAAATAAAAATAAATAAATCCATAATTTTCCCTCTTCTTGGAATGTCGTTCTTTTGGTTTCATACCTCAAGATCTTTCAAAGTTGTGTCTATTGACTATCTTTCTCTGAAAAACCTTAAAATTGCCTGGAGATGCACAGTGTGCCCGTCTTCAGAGGCTCTGTTACCGTCTCCGACAGACTGATTACAAACAGGCAAACATTTCTTACATCACATTATGCTCCAGGGAAGGGAATGCAGAGAAAGTCAATTCAAAGATTTTTGTCTTCACAGAGACACAAGGACACAGTGCGAAGAAGACTGTCTAATGAAAGACTGATGGAGAGTCACCTGCTGTTTTCTTTTTATTTCTACCTGTCGTCTTTACTGCTGTGGGCCATAACCGCAAGGGTGAACAGTCTCCACTTTCCCTAGTGAGTGACTCTCATGAAAGACGATGGGATTATGGTTCCAGCATTTTCTCGGGCAGTTTAGTCAGTTCCCAGGAGAGTTATATTTTTATGCCACACAGTAAAGTTTTGTCTGTGCTGAATGGATCACTTCAAACAGCAAACTTGGTGCTTGACTTCTGAGTGGGAAGGCAGAAGAACACACATACCTAAGGTCTTAGAAAATGCAGGTTTTCTCTTTTTCTTCATCTTCAAGACCGAACACACAGGTGCGTGCGTGCACACACACGTACACACACATACGGTATCTCTTTCCCACAGAGGACACAGGTCAATTCCTAGTGTGCTTGGAGGTTCAGGAAACAAACAGCTGTCATATATGTGAAGAAGTGTGTGATGACGATTCGGTTTCACGTGGTGGTGTTTGTGGCACTAGAAATGGATATGATGTAACTTACTATCACAGAGCACCTCAGCTACTTTTCTAGCTGCTGCAAGATAAGCAAAAATTGTTGTTCCTGATCATTTCCTCTGCGACCTCAGGCTTTTCCTTCCCTCCATCCCCACACTAAGAACAAACACAAACCAGCCCGCCTTCTACCAATCATCTCACTTCCTGTACATACATGCTAATGTCTTACTTAGGACCAAGCAGTGAAATATAATTCCCCACATAACCAGTACCTCAAATTTCTGACTGCAGAAATTTTGTTTCCTTTTATGTCAAATTAGGATTATGTCACCTGCAACACAAGAAAAATTGTTGAACAACATCAGATTTTTGAGTTACAGTCATAAATCCAGTGAAACTATTTAAGAGAATGAGGAAAATTAGGGAAAATTGGAATCACTAATGTTTTTGACAAAATGTGACTTCAGGGTTCATGCCTTGTGAGTTTCAGAATGGAAATGTTGGTAGCGATACCAGTAACAGAAAGGAGTCCATTTTGTGTTTGTCATCTACTCTTGGGCATGAGGCTTGTCCTGGAGTGTGTTTGGTATATTCAGTGACATGCCATTGGAGAAAACGAATTTTCCCCTTTCCAGCAGGTATTAATTGCAAAAAGCTCCTTGTCTAGAGGTGGGACCTTGTATCTACTTCCCCTTCTCGGCTGAGGTGTTTTCTGGTTTCGAATCTATGCAGGGCTTGTCTGTGCTGTCACAGTTTCTGTGAGTTCACATGTGTGTCAGTCCTACTGTGTCTGGAAGGTCCTGTTTCTTTGGGGTCTCCCATCACTGCTGACTCTTACAAGTCAATCCTTTTCCACATTGATCCTGACACATGAAAGGGGTTATCGTGATAAAGACTTCTCAGGTAGGACTGAATATTCCAAAGTTTCTCACTCTTCCACGTGTGGAGAGGTAAATAAATGATCAAAATATGTCCTATGAAAGATTTTGAAATAAAAAAATCAGAGAAGGTGTTTTAGCATACATTCAATATGAGGTTTAGACCACACACACTTACTGTGAGAAGGTAGCATCTATGAAGGAAGTGGCTCAGACATTCCAGAACTCGGAGTGACAGATATCTATGTTGACAGTTTTTTAAGATTCCCAGTATAATCTCTTTCCTTACATAAACCCAAAGGAATTAAAATACTTGAGGTGACAAAATCTGAAATTATATTAGTTACAAGGTAATGTATAGTAAAATGTTTATCAGCGATATCTCCTGCATGATAAGTATTTTAAGACATATATTCTGTGAAAGCTGATCAGATATATGGAGGTGGTGACCAATTTTAACGTAATGAAAATGTGATGCCACTGATAATGGCATCTAGATTTCCTTAAGTCATCAGTAGAAATGGCCAGTTTAACCTCACTGTTCATTATTTTGGTATTTACAATAGGATACTCAAAGCAGAGTTTAAAAATGTGTTCTGAATATAAGACTTTTGAGATAAATTTATGACAAAATGAGAGCATGCTTTCGGCCCACCTTCCACTCCACCAGTTGCTGCCTCCGCCGCAAGACAGAGCTGAGCAAGACAGAAAAAATTAAGCTTAGTTTTCTTTCCCCATAAGGAGAGAAACAAAATGAATCGCAGTACAGAGAGAAGAAGGGGACCAGGTTGGTTACAATAGGAGTCATGGTTTACAATCAAGCCTTTCGGTTGGTTTTCACAATTTCTCAGGCTGCACCATTTTAACCAATCACTCTAAGGACAAAATTTGAATGCTTCCACTGATCACAAAGCTTCTGCTGCCATGTGGGAAATGCATGAGCAGTGGAAAGGCAAACCGGCCACAGGGATGGAAATGCAAACAAACAAGCCAAACATCACTGGGGGACTTGTAATCTTCCCCCTTCCTTTCTCGGGATGTGTCTCATGCATAGAGAAAGGATATTAAATGTCATAATAGCTGCTGAGAGATGACTACATATGGTGTGTGCACAGGTGCCACACCATATGTGAGGGCCAGAGAAGAGCTGGTGATCTTCTTTATGCCGCAAGCTTGGGACAGGGACTCTTGTCATTTTTCTGCTGTATGTTCAAGGTCAACTGGTCCACGAGCTGCAGCTGTTTCTCCTGATGGTATGAGAGATGAGAGCAACTCTCACAGGCACATTGTGATTACAGATATGCACTACCACACTTAGATTTATCAGAGCTCTGGGGACTTGACCTCATCCTTGTACAATACGGCAAAGTTTTCTACCCATTAAGTCATTTCTCCTCTTATGATTTTGGTAGTATTAACTTGATTGCCTTGGTTACTTATTAAAATTTCTGGGAGTTAGTGTTGATCCGGTCCTGCAGCCGCTAAGTCCCAAAGAATCACACAGAAGTCTACATTAGTTATAAACTGATTGGCCTATTAACTCAGGTTTCTTATTAACTAACTCTTATAACTTACATTCACTCATAATTCCTCTTTGAGTTAGCCACATGGCTTGGTACCTTTTTCAGCGAGGCAGTCACATCTTGCTTCCTGTGAGGCTGGGTCATGACTGCAGAATGAGCTTTCCTCTCCCAGAATTCTCCTGATCTCACTGCCTGTCTCTACTTTCTGCCTGGTCACCGTGCCTATACTTCCTGCTTGGCTACTGGCCAATCAGCATTTTATTAAACAAATACAAAAAAAAAAACCCCAAATCTTTACAGGGTATAACCATTGTCTCACAGCAAGTTAGGAATTACACAATGCTGGTCCAGTGTAAGTTATCCATAAAGCATTTCTAGGTTGAACATAATGATTGGTCCAACTCTTGGGAGGCATAGGCAGGAAGATTGCTTTGAGTATGTGGTCAACCTGGTCTACACTGTGAGTTCTAGGCCAGCCATAGGTTTGTATAAAGAACTTCTCTCAAACAATATAAAAAATATATTGCATTACAGAGTTTACCAAACTATTCATTTCTGGACTTCTTGGCAGATGGAGGAATTAATGGTAATATTAAGAGGAATAAATTCAATGTGTTTTTCTTACAACTCTGAAAATGTTTTAACCATAATCATCAAGACTTTGTTAATTATCATCTTCTTAAATTACAGTGTCATAAAGGGACAGATTAACAACAACAACAACAACCAAACAAATGCCCAGCCAAAAGCTGTTTTCATTATAGCACATAAGAAAGAAAGCTCTAGAGGACCGGTGGAGGAGTTTGACTGAACATCCCTCCCCCCCATCCTTTTGCTTGTGTGTGAGTGAGCTCATTTTTTGGTGCTTTATCTTCCTCAAGGTCAATATTGCATCTCCAATCCCCATGTAAACCCCCAGTGTTGCATGCACATACCGGCCCCTCCTCTTCACTGGGCTTGTGAAACTACAGACTGACCTTAGTGAAGAAGTCCAAGGAATCTTGGGGTGAAAAAGCTGCTAAGAAACAGCGGAGAAAGAGAAGGGAAACCGTTATAGTGAAGGGGGAGAGTATGTGAAGAAAACCCAGAACTGGGACTTCATATCCTTTTTGATTGTGGAAAATTATGACCTTCTTTGTTCAAAGGAAAATGAAGGCTTTAAAAGTTCCTTGGACATCAAATACCATTTTGATACTTGATACTTCAATGAGAGAGAAATGTTCGGTTTAAACTTCCTTTGAATCCACATTGGACATAAAGCTCAAGTCTAAAAATGGTCTTAACATAAATAAATTTATAGGCACTTAGAAGGACCTACAAATAGATCAAAACATAACCCCGAAGAGCCTCAGATTTACCTCATCTGCCATGGGCATAGGGAAGATTCTTTGATGCTTCTTTTAATTTATTTAAATAAAGAAGTGGTTAAAAAAAAGCATTGAGTACAGATTCAAATGAACCAAACTGATGACGTGGAAACGAATCTTCTTTAGCTAATCACAATGCTTTCATCAGGGTTTGCTAATAATAGACAATGATTCCATAAAAAATATCACCAAGTGAACTAGATAAGGTATAAAAGGAAGATGTAGGGACCCCAAACAGGATCTTGTTTGGAACAAGGGACAAAAGAAACAAATGACCAATTGCTCTCCAAATTCCATACCTAAGTGCCTGAATAAGCATGTATGTCAGTCAATTAAATTATAGATATAAATTAAATTTATATCATAGAGCTACCATATTAAATTTCATTTGTTTTCCTAAGCAATTCCATTCCTAAGGGATGATGGAAATTTCCCATAGTCTGAAAATAAATCATCTTTCTTTTCCAGTGTGGTTTCCATTCATTTCCTTCAACTGCATAATAATTAGGACAGCTCAGTCTGTGTGATATTGAGGTGTCAATGGGTTTGGCAAGAGTGTATTCCAATACTAACAGAAGAGGGAACTCTGTGATCAAGGGACTCTATGAGTTCTCTTCTTTAGAAAATCACACTGGTGTCTCTGATGGGACCTCAACAATGTGTATGTGTGTGTGTGTGTGTGTGTGTGTGTGTGTGTGCTTGCACTTGCACTTGTGAAACCTGCCAAGAACAGATATGTCAGGATATCTTCCTTTGTTTCCTATCTGTCCTACTTTTTGAGACAAGGTCTCTCACTGGTCCTGGACATTGCCATTTTGGCTAGACTGGCTAGCCAGTGATTCACTAGACCTACCTGTTTCTGCGTCTGCAGTGCTGGTCTTACAGGCACATGTAACCATGCCTAGTTTTTAACTTGGGTGTTGGGGGTCCAAACTCTGGTCTTCATGCTTCTGCACCAAGCACATTACTCAGTGAGTCACCTCCTCATGCTCAGGAACCCAAATTCTTTTATTAATTCCTTCTTCATCTTAGGACATGGAAAGTGTTTAGTTTGTACTGCTTATAACATATCCTAATTGTACAAATTGTTATTTCTTTACCAACATTTTCAATAACCAAAGCTAAAACCAAGCTTTTCTATTTGCCTCAGCAGTGTATGCTTGTGATTCTACCGCAAAATGCCTGTGGCAAACATGCCTGTCATTAGCTTTCCAAGCTGCCAGGTCTCTGTGATCTTTCTTTTCAGATCAACCTGGTTCAAAATTTGAGTCCTCAAGAGCCAGCATATTTTAAGAATAGCCAAAACGTTTTTGAGACAACATAATTTTATCAACAAAATATAATCTTTTTTTTATTTTCTTTTTTTTATTGAGAAAAGAAGAAAAAAAACATAAACAAAAAAACAAGTTTCCACCTCCTCCCAGCCTCCCATTTCCCTCCCCCTCCTCCCACCCTCTCTCCCTCCTCCCAACCTTCTTCCCCTCCCCCACTCCTCTCCCCCTCCCTCTCCAGTTCACAGAGCAGTCTGGGTTCCCTGCCTGTGGTAAGTCCTAGGTCCTCCCCTCTCCGTCCATATCTAGGAAGGTGGACATCCAAACTGGCTAGGCTCCCACAAAGCCAGCACATTAAGTAGGATCAAAACCCCGTGCCTGAAATTATTTGTAAAGCACAATCTTTCAGATTTTTGAGTTGGATACTTAATATTTCATAATTCAATTTTCATTTTCTAAAGTTAATTAATTATTGATTCTTATATATGTGACAAGCATTATTCTTTTTAAAATTTTTAAATTATCATTTAATTGCAATTTTACCTACCAATTCCAGTTCCTACTCTCTCTCCTTCTCTTGCTCCCTCCACTTTTCCCTCACCCCACCCTTCATTGAGGGTAAGGCTTTCCATGGGTACTCAATAAAGTCTAGCATATCTCTTTGAGGCAATACCAAGATCTTCCCCATTATATTTAGGCTGAGTACAGTATCCCACCTAGGAGAACGGGCTCTATTCATAAAAATGACGTGTAAAAATATGTGTGTGCAGGTGTGTGTATGCACATGTAAACATATCTTGTTTGTGTAAAATCATTTTTGGAAGCAAGAACACCAGTCCATAAAAGTTTATTGATTGATGTTACTAATGAGTTACTGTGTGACTATGAAAGTGTTACACTAGTGAATTAATTTTTGGGCTGCTCATGCCTATTGTCTGTGCCTTAGGAGAGCTCTAACTACTTCTCAATCAATAATATTTAAGGCTAAAATAGACTCTAGAAAAATCTTGAGCAGGGTATGTGACTGCATTTTCCTAATTTTCCTTCTTTAAAAACATTTTCACCAGCCAGGTAGTGGTGATGAATTTTGTGGCTTCTTCTCAACATCATTGAAACTTTATCTCAGGTAATGTATACAATAAGGCTGATATTTATCCAAAAATGAAAATTGCCCTGGATATTCAGTTCATCCTAGATGAAAGTTTATCCTAAATCAATAGTAGTAGCTAAGTGATAGTTATTTTGCTCATTAACACTTGAAAAAATCTATACAGTTGTATGTTGTTATATTGTCTCCCTTTTAATTTATTGTTTATTTTGAATGAGTACAAGCACCTATGTGAATCTTGAAGTGAGTTTAGTTTGAATGAGAGTTCTTGCCGTTATTTTTCCCTCTGTGTTTGGTGCATCATGGAGAGCACCCATCTGGATTTTCTTGTACTCCCCTGAAGGCTGCAAATCCTTGAATTCAACTGTGGACCCTGCTAGGGATATGAAACAATAGAAAAAGAAAAAAAATGAAGCCAAAATTTGCACATGTGAAAGTCGACTAGAGATCTGCTGTGTTAATCTTTAGACATGCACGTCACAAACACTGGCAGTGTTAAAGGATGCTGAAGGTTGGTACTTATGGCATACCCGATCTTGACATTGACTTATCAGGACTTCATGTAGCACCTTCTTATTTACGTTCATCCGTTGAATGTAGTAATAAGGGGCGGCGGGGCTGCGTCCCCAACACCCCAGCCGCCTGCCCAGCTAGCTTATGCCCCCAAAATAATTACACAGACACTGTATTCTTTTAAACACCGTTTGGCCCTTTAGCCCTAGCCCTTACTGGCTAATTCTGTTATCCCGATCAACCCATCTCTAATAATCGGTGAGCACCGGTCTTACCGGGAAAGGTTCAGCATGTCTAACCTGGCGGCTTGCTTCATGGCTTGTGTCTGCCCAGGAGCCAGGAGCATGGCGTCTCTCTGAGGCGTCTCTTCCCAAGAGGGCAGCTGTCAAGACTCTGAGCCCACTTCCTCTTCCTCCCAGCGTTCTGTTCTGTTTACTCCACCCACAGGGCCAAGCAGTTTCTTTATTGGCCAATGACCTTCCTCCATCATTTCCCCCTTTTCGGTTTAAACAAAAAAAAAAAAAAAGGCTTTAACTTTAACATAGCAAAATTACATATAACAAAACAGTTATCAAGTAAAAGTTACAATAATCTTTATCATAACTAAGGAAAACTATAACTAACTATTCTTAACTCCATCAAAGACTCCAGAAAGATACAATACTACCTAAGCAAACAAGAAAAAAGCAACCTTTACAACTCTAGAAATGACAGAGACATCTCGCTGCCTGGACAGTCACCCAAAGTTCCTCTGTACTGTTGGGGCATCCATCTTCAGCCTTCAGGCCCATGCTATCCAGCAGACATTTCCATAAAGCAGGAAAATTCAAAGTCAGTTCAGTCACTATCTGTTGTGTCCTGCAGAATGTCTCGCAGACTCTTTCATGAATCAGGAACCCCAAAAGATCATCTCACCTTAGGCAAGTTCAGTAGTCCTCTCTCTGTGGGTTCTCTGTGTCCAGTTTATGCAATAGTCCAGGCAAGAGCAGTTTCTTGCCCAAATGGCTATCAAACTCCATAACGAGCCTCTTCGATGCCCATCTTCCTCTTGAAGTAGAGTGTCTCATTGTCATTAAAAGTCCTCAGTTATTAAAACATTTAAAATGCCATATTCTATAATCTTTGAAAAATATGAAGAATGCCTATCTAAAATATATCTCTATATATCTAGAAAATCTAACTAACATGACTACAAGCTTTACTATTATCGACGATTATCCATTAACAACCTATATTTCTTAATTATACAGTACATATTTATTTATTTTTTTATTTTGTAAATCTTATTTATTTTTATTAATATTTGTTAGTATGCAAAGTAGTGGGTTTCATTATGATATTTTCTTTCTTTTTTTTTAAATTTATTTATTTATTAAGGATTTCTGCCTCGTCCCCACAACCGCTTCCCATTTCCCTCCCCCTCCCCCGATATAGTCCCCCTCCCTCATCTGCTCGAAGAGCAATCAGGGTTCCCTGACCTGTGGGAAGCCCATATTTAAATGAACTACACAATCACAATACCTTAATCAAAATCAGAAACACTTATACAAAATTGACCTTAAATCTCTATCAATAAAGCAAAATCTATACTAATGTATATTATTCATATCTATATCATATCCCCCTTTAAATGTAAAAGGATGTTTATAAACCATATTTGGGAACATGGGCGCAGTTTTTTCTCTCCAAACTTCTTACTGCTGAATGGGGGCGTCGTTAATTAGGTCTTTCACGGTATAAACTGTGTGCTAGTTTCATCTCAGTTGGCAGTTGTGCGAAGCAATTTTCTGAAGGTGTTCACACCAACCCTTCAGGAGGGCGTGGTCCATCATACCAAATCGGAATAGAAGAAATGAACAGCGTCTCATCCTCTGTGAAAACAAAATAAGAAACTCCTTTCCAAAGTATCATGTCCTTAGATCCAAATTTCAAAGTCAAGGCATCAAAATATCTATGTCGGATTAGTTCAGAAGCATTTATAAATAAATATCTTTTAGCAGCTGTTGCTCCTTCCTCAGCATTCAAACAATTCAAAGAGAGCATAATAGCATACAGTATCAAAATTCTCTGTATATTTTCCATCTTTGTGCAGCTTTGTTTTAACCTCTATTTTGTTTATTTTTACTTTTAACTCTTTGCTTTTTGAGACAGGTTCTCTGTATCTTTGACCTGAAGTAACTCTGTAGACCAGGCTGTCTTAGAACTCTCAGAGATCCGCCTGTCTCTGCCTCCCAGGCATTGGGATTAAAGGTGTAAGCTACTACACCTTGAACTCACAGAGATCTGTTTGCCTCTGCCTTCTAGGCACTGGGATTAAAGGCGTGTGCTACCACACACAACAACTCTCTTCCTTTTTTTGTTTTTTACTTTAAGAACTTTAAATTTTAGTCTGCATATATTTTTAACACACTTCAAACCATTTAGAAATTTTCTTTGTCTTTGAATCTCTCTTTACTGTATATCTCTCTTTTTCTGACCACATGAATCTTTAATTTACCAAGCAATCTCAGTAGGACTAAAGGCGTGGCTTTGCCAGCTAGATCCAGTCCATTCCTTAGCTTTCCAGTCTCATGGCGGATATACAGGCTGGAGCCATGTTTACTGCAACAACTGTATGGTATTTCAAGGTCCCTGCCAGCAAGTGAGCTACAACAGACAACACTCAAGTCCTCTCTCTCGGTAGCCGGCCCTCCTGCCTCAAACAGTCAGAGTTTGCCCTGGCAGGATGGCCCAGAAAGCCGGCATTTTTAAACAACACAGGTTTTTTTCCTGCTGCTGCTGAAAAGCGAAAAGCATGCGTTCAGCTTTTCATCAACACCATTTAAGTGTTTCGTGGCAGGACCTCTTAATGAGCTGCAGGCTTTGCAGCTAAAGCTGAGTCAGGAAGCCTCTCTTAGATGAGGCACTTGCTTGCCTCTAGCATGCAGAGTATTACCGAGAAATTGCTGCTACCAAGAAACCAGGCACAATGCTTTCATTTGTTCTAGAATTACTTCCCAAGCTGTCTCAGGCTTTATGTGGAAGCAGTTGTCCACGTGGGCGCCATATGTAGTAATGAGGGGCGGCGGGGCTGCGTCCCCAACACCCCAGCCGCCTGCCCAGCTAGCTTATGCCCCCAAAATATTTACACAGACACTGTATTCTTTTAAACACCGCTTGGCCCTTTAGCCCTAGCCCTTACTGGCTAATTCTGTTATCCCGATCAACCCATCTCTAATAATCGGTGAGCACCGGTCTTACCGGGAAAGGTTCAGCATGTCTAACCTGGCGGCTTGCTTCATGGCTTGTGTCTGCCCAGGAGCCAGGAGCATGGCGTCTCTCTGAGGTGTCTGCTCCCGAGAGGGCAGCTGTCGAGACTCTGAGCTCACTTCCTCTTCCTCCCAGCGTTCTGTTCTGTTTACTCCACCCACAGGGCCAAGCAGTTTCTTTATTGGCCAATGACCTTCCTCCATCAGTTGAAGTGGTCTATTAACCACGGAAAGACTCTTTTATTATTCTTCAATGTAATTACCGATCAAAAAGAAAACAAAACTTTCTTTGGAAGTTTGTATTGAGGGGCTTACCTCCCAGTTGGTGGACATTTTAGTTAATCAGTTCTTCCAACTTTGGGACTTAACAACCTTAGACTGTATGTTCTGCCTGAATCCTGAATATGCAGAAACAAAAGATTCACAAATGAATAGTATAATGTTGAAATTCATAGAAAGGCATCGCTACAAATGCCTATTTTAGAATAAAAATAAGTTCAAACTTACGTGAACAGCTAAATTAATCACTGCAGTCATATATATCTTTCTGTAATCCTAAAACTGAGAAGTTAGTGTTAGTTTTTAATGCTGGCAAAACTGCAATACAATGGGCATTTTCAAATATTTCAATCTTTTTTAAAGACCTTGGTATATACTACTATACCTCTGGTCTATATCAACTCTAAATGCTAGATATATAAACACCCGTTTCCCCAGTCTCTCTTATAGTTATGATGGCCAAATGATATTGTACTAACAAAAAGTCATACAGAGGCTTAGTGAGTAATAAGTTTAATGAGAAGGTATGTAAAAAAGTGTTTATTGATAAATAGATGGAACTGTGTAGCTGCTCCTGTGCAGTTCATTTCATTGTGGGAGTAGACAGTGGAGTGACCACTGTCACCAGTCATCATAATGACGTAAAAAGTCAAGAGACTCACAAATAGGAAGTTATGAAATTTTAGGTTATTCAGGTATCAGTAGTCACCTACATGCAGACCTACTGTTTTGTGACAAAAATTAAACCTCCATTCATTAAGATTATGTAAGGGTCCAGCTTTGACAAGTTCGTACATTCCAGGGTGGCGATATGTGGATTAGAAATGTTAGGTGGAGCAAACAGAGACACAGAAGAAACAGACAGAGACACAGAATAGAGTTGGGAGGGCAACCCAGTGAATACTGAACTTGCCTATGTTTATTTTCTGTATGCTTTATATACCATAATCCAAAAAGGGAGGGGGAGAAAGACTTCTTTACCATGACATATACCAGAAACAAACAAATAATTGCCATTTCAATACCTGAAACATCGAGTAACCATATTGTGAATTAAGTAGTCTGTTGTTTAGGCAGGACGTGTAGTGATCACACCCTAGCCCAAGCATCCTATTGGCAGTCACACTCTGGGTCAAACTTCCTATCATAACCACGAATGAGCAACAGCAGGCCGGAACTCTCTGACCTTCAGTTAAGATGGAACATATCCACATTCGTGGGCTCGGACAAGATTAATTTTATTTTTTTGTCTTATTTTGTAGTTCAGGGCCTGAGTCTAGGGCCTTGCATAAATATGTTAGGATAGGCAAATCCTCTAAAATCAAACAGCAGCCCCATCTCTTTAGATTACTTTTAAGTAGGATTTTGCCATTTGAAAAATTTTTAGTAAATACAATGGGATTATAAATTGGTCTAAAAACTTTTGGTTGGGCAATTTAATGTAACATCACATTTCAAATGCATTAAACATTATTATAATTTCATATTTGGGATGTAGGGATTTAATGTGAAGAAATATTCACCCATATGCATTAAGACATTAATACAAAAATGTGTATTTTAGTACCCACTGAAATAGCAAATATTTGGAAATAACCTGGTAATTGTTATTAAGTAAAATGTTTAAATACATAGAGGGAGGCTCTTAACAGAAAGCATACACAGACCAGTAAAATACACTATATGTAAAAAATTGAAGGAGTAATGTGTTTAATGTAATCTCAGTTATGGAAAGGAAAAAGTATGCATGCAATTATGCACGTTTATGTATGAGACTAAGAATTGACTACAGCTACCTGAAATAAGGTTGAGCCTTTCAGTTATTTTTAGCAATCCTCTGAAGCTCTTGAATCTTGGTCAATGAGCATATCATCATGTATAAACATGTTGATACATTTATTCATGCAAAACATAAATATTTCATAGTCACTTAAACGTTTACCTTTGCATGGAAATTTAAATTTTAATAGTAATTAAAGTAACTGTGGTTCTAGGCAAGTGGGGAAAATCTCTTATAAAATTTCATTGACCTCTAAAATTATGAAGCATGGGCAGCTAATTTTGTTTAGCTACTTCTAAAGCTTGTCTTTCCATCCTGAATGGTGTTATATTAAAAAGGTGAAGTGTGGATCTTTCGACATAATGGAGCACTTATGAACATAACAGCAAGTAAACCTTATATGACGTTAATTCTGTTTTGAGATACAAAAGCAGCTTAGAAATGTGTCGAGTAAATTATCTTCTTATTTTAGCATTTCTTGACTCTACCATTTCCTGTTCCAGTGTTTGAATTTGATAAAACCATTTTCACTGATCCAAGACTGTGAGAATTACAATATAATTTGGGCAACATTGTAATTTTTTTCACTAATGATTATTGTTTCTATTGATTGGGTATTATGCATTTTGCTTGATTACCACTGTCAATCTCAGATCAAAATTGGGTGTTCAATTTTTTCTTTTTGAAGAAATTTTATTTTGCAGCATAGGCTGTCCTTGAACTCACAATTTTAATGTAAGCATATATATTAAATCATCCCATTTTGTACTTGTACTTAAATTTTTAAGGTTTTTTTCTCATGTTCAGATTAGTTATTTTTTTCAGATTAGTTAATTTTTAAAATATCTGTGTAGGACAGATCATTCATGTGGTGATGGAGTCAATTTCTGGACTGAGATAGTTCTTAAACAGTCATGAAGACCACTGAGCAGTGTAACATTATAATAGGTATCCCATTTGTCTTCATGTATGTTCAGTTACAATCCTCTCAAGTGGTCTGTCATGATGACAATCACTTAAATGTATTTTTTCATTGATTCAACAACATTTGAGAGATGCTATTATTTCTTCCAGTTTCTGGGTTGATATTGCTGAGCAAAATTAACTAATTTCCCCAAGACAATTTAATTTATAATTTGTGTGAGATTCTTCACTAGGTCTGTATGACTCCAGGATTCAAGCTGCCATTTATTTTATGGAACCCCCCCCAAAGACATTTCACATGGATTGGCAGGATGGTAGGTGTGGGGATCCATGTCTTACTACATTCCTTTTGACAGTGGCATTATGTTACTATGTTACTCAATATTAAACAGGTGTAGGTCCAGAACAGCAATTAGTACTCGCTATGTATTTATTGAGTAGATGGATAAGTAAGTGATGTGTGTGTGTGTGTGTGTGTGTGTGTGTGTGTGCGCATGTTAAATGATCTGTCTGGAAAGCTTGTGAATTCCTTTCTCCACAAACTAGATCAATTGGGTCAAGTATTGTTCATATAATTCCAATCGTTTCTTTTAGGTACTTAGTTGATAAGAAGCTGAAGATGTCACTAGTTCAACAATTTTCTGTTGGCAAAAGCTGTTCATTTGTTTCTGGTCACTCAGACCTGAAATAATCACACTGAAACTATATTATTTGCAATACTGCTTTTCCAATAGCTTGAGCGTATTTCTAGCTATTTCTTCAATCCTAAACTAACCCATCTCCATTAATCTGCCATGAGGTCGTGGCCTACTGGCAGAGTTTTGGTGGGCTTCAGCAGGGGCGTCTATCTAATGTTTCTTTACACTTAAAGGGGGATATGCTATAGCGATTTGCATTGGTATGAATCTTGGTTTATTGATACCAAGGTAAGGTCAATTTAGTTTGCTCTTGATTAAGGTATTGTGTTTGTACAGCTCATTTAAAAATGTAATTTTTAATTAAAAATACAGTTACTAGAAAGTCATCTAAAATAGTAAAGCTTATAGTCATGTTAGTTAGGTTTTCTAGATGTACAGAGATGTATTTCTGATGGATAGATATTCTTTTGATTGCTTTAAATACTTAGGACTTTTCATGACAATGAGACACATCTGTTCCTAGCAGTACCAATTACTTCAAGAGGAAGATAAGCACTGAAGAGGCTTCTTATGGAATTTGTTAGCTATTTGGGCAGAAACTGCTCTTGCCTGGACTGTTTAATGTTACACTGTGTGAATAAAACATGCAGGACCTACAGAAAAATGATTGCTGAACTTGCCTAAAAGTGAGATGGTCCTTTGGAGATCCTGCTTTATGAAAGTGTCTGCCAGACATTCTTCAGGACACAGAAGAAAGTGACTGACAAACTGCCAATATAGGTAGATTTGTCTTTGAAATTTCCTGCTTCATGGAAACGTCTGCCAGATACTATGGGCCTGTAGGCTGAATATGGATGCTCCAACATTACAAAAGAACTTTAGGTGACTGTCCAGAGATGTCTGTGCCAATTCTAGAGGTTTGGAAGTTACTTACAAAGCATTTTCTGTTTACTTAGGTAAATTTATATCCTTCTGAGTCTTTGATGGAGTTGAAGAATAGATAGTTATAGTTTTCCTTAGTTATGATAAAAAATAAAGCAGATTGTAACTATAATTTTTTACTTGATAACCGTTTTATTATATGTAATTTTACTATGTTAAAGTTAAGACCTTCCTTTTTATTTAGACAGAAAAGTGAAGGGGATGTGGGATTCTCCTCTATGCTATGAGTATGTTTTATTGCCATTGGTTAATAAAGAAGTTGTTTTTAGCCAATGGATTAATAGAATATAGTCAAGCTGGAAAAAAATATATAGAGAGAGTGGGAGAGTTAGGGAGAAGCCAAGTAAACACCCAAGAGACAGATGCCTCTACTGGAGCATGCTGAAATTTTGCCAGTAGGTCACAACCTTGTGGTGATGCACAGGTTAATGGAGATGGGTTAGTTTAGGATAAAAGAGCTAGCTAATCTAGAAATACACTTAAGCTATTGACCAAGTAGTATTGAAAATAATAAAGTTTCTGTGTGATTGTTTTGTGTCTGAGTAGCCATGAGCAAATGAACAGCCTCCGCCAACCATTTTCTGTTCCTGTAAATAGTTTTTATTAGTTCAAGGTTTATAAGTCCAAAAACTGGAATGGAAATGTGCACAAATGGATTCCAATAATACAAGTAGAATAGTGCTTGAAAACCTCAACATGTTCCACTTTTCCTTTACTCATGAAGGAAGAGCTCTCAGAATAAGTTTCTAGATTACCTTTGGGCCTCAAGGGGCTTTTATTCTGAAAAGCTGAACTTCTATAGAAATTTCAAAGTAAGTGGGGCAAACATCTCTTTTTGATTGGTGTATTATTCTCAGCACTGCTGTGACAAGTTTAGGAAACAATTAAATGTCTAAAACTGAAGATGACAGTAGTTCCAACAAACAAACAAAAGTAAAAAAAAAACAATCAAAAGAAAAACTGGATTCCTCATTTGCCAGTACGTATAGAGATCATGGGGGCTACTCATGGCTTATTATAGGACACAGAATGTGTGCGTGGGAGAGGAAGAAGAGTGGAGGTGGATGTTAAATAATTTTGCTACCTAAAGCTTATTATATAATGCTCACTGCCTAAAATTTTCAATATTAACCCAGTTTCCCACCGCTACTGGCCTACATGAATTCTCTGTCCATCAGAACATGATTTGTTCACTTCTATTCTAAAGCAAGCTTTAAGCAGAACACCAATACATCATATTTGCTGGCTACTACCTCATGCTAAGTGCCTTACATAGGTCAACTTATTCAGTCTTCAACTTTGAGAGGTATATACATCCACAGGTAGAGCAACACTATCAGTTCCTAGTGTCAAAAATTTTTTGAATAAAGTTTGACTCTCCCAGTGTTTTAACCACTCACTCTCTCTGTATAGAAATCAAGTGGCTTAGAGCTTTGCTTTTACCTGTTTGCTAACACAACACACACACACACACACACACACACAGAGAGAGAGAGAGAGAGAGAGAGAGAGAGAGAGAGAGAGAAAGAGAGAGAGAGAGAGAGAGAGAGAGAGAGAGAGAGATAGAGAGGGGGGGTTCTGTTCCTCCTGGTCCACAGTTGTTCAGTCCCAAAGAAATACACAGAGGTCTATTTTAATTATAAACTGGCTGACCTATTAGCTCAGGCTCCTTATTAACTTTTACATCGTACATTAACCCATAATTCTTGTCTGTGTTATCCAGGTGGCATGGTATCTTTTATCAGTAAGGCATTCTTATCTTGCTTACTCTGTGTCTGTGATGACTGTAGACTGAGTCTTTCCTCTTCAAGAATTCTCCTCTTCTCTTTACCCCACCTTTACTTCCTGCCTGGTTACTGGTTAATCAACCTTTTACTAAACCACACAAGTGACAAATATTTACAGGGTGCAAGACCCATAGCACTCCTTCCCCAACTTTTTTGTCACCCAGACACAGAGGAAGTAAGGTGAGAATGCCTCACTAATAAAAGATACCAAGCCACATGGCTAACACAAATAAGAATTTTGAGCTGATTTAAGATGTAAGTTAATAAGAAAGCCTGAGCTCTAGGCCAACCAATTTATAATTAATGTAGACCTCTGAGTGTTTCTTTGGGACTAAATGGCTGCTGGACCAGAAGGGATGGAAACCTCTGCCAACAAAATATGATCATAGTTACAACTGAATACTATGCTTTAGAATTATTTTCAGACAGACTGTTAAGACTAACTTATGATGCTTAAAGATCTTGAGCCATCACATAAGTTCAGTTACTACAGACATCTGATAAGAATATATTAAACACCTATTAAGGGTTAGCAATATTTTGGGTACTAGAAACACAGTAATGATGAAAACAAAAATATTTTTATTCCCGATACTAATATTTTAGTGTATTCCAATTTTTCATGTTTGATCTACAGGGACCTAAGTCATTCTGCTTGATGTTAAAAGGCTTCTGTTATGAGCATGGGGCAGGCAGGGGTTAGAACTGGGGATGCTTTCTTCTTGGGGACTGATGACTCAGACAAAGGACATATGTCTCTGAAGTTTAAAAAAGTTTTCTTTTTCTTTTTAAATTGAAAAACATCAGCCTTTCATATTATCAGGGACATCCCAGAAATGTAACAGAAATGTAGCAGAAAGGACTGTGATATAGCAAGAAGTACTGATCTAGCCTAGTAAGGCAGCTCCTCCTCAGTTTCATGGGCTATCACTTTAGCAAAATGTAGGACAGCACTGTTAAGCTGCTAAACTACAAAAACAAGGGAGAAATCTACATTGTAAGAGTGGTAAATATTTTATTTTTAAATATCAGGTGTTTATTTAAAAACCAAAAAAAAACAAAATATTTGATTCTATTCTGATTTAAATGACCACATACAACCATTAAAAGACTAAATAACATTCTAAGATACGTTCACATATCAACATATATTCTTAAGTTTTACTTTATTTACTATGTTATGGATAGATATTTATGTTGTTTCCACTTCTGTTATTGCAAATGGAGTTTCATAGAACAATGACTTGCTCTTACCTATTGGAGATCCAGAGGTTAATTCTTTTGCATAAATATCCAGAAGTTGGATGGAGGATAATATGATACTTCTAAAAGAAGGGAATGCTGAAATTTATGATAACATGGATGAACACAGACAATATTATCCTATTACAATAAAAATGTTTAGTCACAGAAGGAAACATACTATATGCTACACTTGTATTTGATCGCTGCAAATTCCAACTCATGAAATTAGAGAGTAGGTTTATAGTTTCCAGGGGCTAAGAGAAAGGGAAAGGGAAGCTGATTAACCAACAGGATTATGTCTCAAGTATGCAATAAGTCAGTCAACTCCCTGTTGCCCCTATCTTTCCCCTTCTCTCTATCTCCCTGCCTCCCCCCTCTGTCGTGTGTGTGTGTGTGTGTGTGTGTGTGTGTGTGTGTGTTTGGATGGTGATAATCAGATATAGTTTAGTGTGTAGCCTTCATGTTAGTTATTTTTTGTGTCACTATGATCACAACACTCTTAAGAGAAAAAATGGAGGATATGATATGAAAAGATAAAAAGGTAGAATAGTGAATCTACTTTTAAAAAGCAACTATTAGTTTTATTTGTTTTACATTGTATAGGACTTTTGTAGACTGTATACAAATTTTGCATGTTGATACAAATTTGAGATTAATTTTGTTTAAACATACTGTACACACATTTCTAATTTTGTTCAAGGTGTTGTATGTATACAGCTCATTTAACAATGCAATGCAAATTTTCAGTCCTTGATAATTATTATTAGCAACTGTTTAGGATAATAAGGAAATATAAGTTAGTAGTTAATGACCTAGTAGTCTAATATGCTTGTAACCGAACTTGTAGTCACATTAATTATGTTTCCAAGATCAAACAAAGATACATTTTAGATAGACAGGTCATCTTCAAACACTTCAGATAGCTACAGAATATGGCATTTAAGATGTTTTAATAAACTAGGTTCTTCTTTTTATGACAATGAAACATGTCTGCTCCTGGAATCACTAATCTACTTCAGAGAAGATAATGGGCATCAAAGAAATTCCACAAGGAGTTTACTTTCTTTGTGGCAAAAGCAAGTCACTGGGCAAGAAAATGCCCTTGCCTTGACTGCTGACAGTATGCTGTCCTAATTACACAAGCAGGATACAAAAGAAAGTAATTGACAAACTGCCAATATAGGTGAAATAGTTTTTCAAATTTCCAGCTTCATGGGAATGTTTGCCAGATAACATGGACCTGTAGGCTGAAGATGGATGCCTCAACATTAAAAAGGAACTCTGGGTGACTGTCCAGGCAGTGAGATGTCTCTGTCAAATCTAGAGTTTTGGAAATTGCTTACAATGCACTTCCTATTTACTTAGTTAATGCTATATCCTACTGGGGTTTTTAATAGAGTTGAAGACAGATAGTTGAGTTTTCCTTAGTTATGATAAAAGATAAATTAGATATGAAACTTTAGACTCACAAAGTAATATTGTAACTAATTCTTGCTTGATACCCATTATGTTATATGTAATTTTACTATGCTAAAATTAAAACCTTCCTTTTTTTTTTAGACAGAAAAGGGGAGATGATGTGGGATTCCCCTTTTTATGCTGTATGTTTTATTACTGTTGTTTAATGACGAAGTGGCTTTGGCCTATGGCAGGGCAAAACATACCCAAATAGGAAATCTAACCAGAGATAGAGGGAGAAATAAGGCAGAGGTAGGCAGATGCCATGAAGCAGCCCAAGAATTGAGGTGTGAGGTTAAAAAAAAAGAAACCATGAGCCTCATGGGAAAATCCAAAATAATATAAATGGCTTAATCTAAGATGTAAGATCTTCTAGGAATATGCCTGAGCCATTGGCCAAATAGTGTTGTAATTAATACAGTTTTTGTATGATTATTTGTGTCTGGGTGGTGGGTGGGTTTTGTATGATTATTTGTGTCTGGGTGGTTGGGAAATAACAGTCTCTGTTAACAACTGTGATTACAACACCTCACAGAAAGGGCTTGTGGAACATAAGATTTATTTGCACTCATGGTTTTGAGGGTTCCAACCCATCCTCACAGGGAAGTCATTTGTGGAATCTCTTAAACCATGATGGCAGAAATGTGGTGGATGCCCATCATGTCATTATGGATTAAAAAGCAGGGGCAGCAAAGGAACACAGGCAGGGCTAAATCAAATTGGCCTAGAACTAGCCTGCCAGCTCCACTTTGACTTGCTTCTGAAACCACAAATCAAGAGCCTTCCAAAACAGTGTGAACATGTAGGTATGAAAGGAGTGAGCCTATGGCAACATTTCAGATCCAAACCATGACAACCGCGACTGTAGTGGAGTGGAACATCACTGCTGATTATTTTTTCTAAACTTAGGCCTTTTTTCCATAGACATTTGCAGTACAGAAACATTGCAAATGTTTCTCAGTATGAAGGAGGAATTGAGTCACCAGCTGAGGGAGAAAAAAAGAGAGTCAGGAGCAAGGTCAGTGTCAGCCTGCACTTCTAGCAGAAACTGCACAAGATGTTTTCCTCAGCCAATGCCATTTCCCTTCAGGCTATTTTGCTCTGGGATAGAGAAATAACATGCCATTTCTTTTCTGTTCTGGAGCTTTGTGACAGGAAGAAACTTTTCCTTTGAAACTTCAGAGTCAGAGATAAATCAGCCCTAAACTCCCAGCAGAGTTTGTTTCACAGACCATGATGTTCTACTTGGCCTCCAGTTTGTCCCAGCAGAGATACTTCCCCTCAGTGTTCTTTCTTGTTTTGACTTCCTCTCCTACTTACATAGATGACTGAGGAATTGGAATCCTAACACAGAAGATTCCAGTTCTGCAATCATGCAGCAGACATATCACTCAGAATAAAAGAAGGAGGAATACTATCTGCATTACTTTGAATCACTGTAAGTATAGAAAAACACTGAGAAAGTGAGTTCTTTCAGGAAATCTTTGAGTATTTTGTAGAACATTGGAATGCTGTCTTCTAAACATGATAGGATTCCTGCACTCATATGGTCACAGTAGCTTCGGTTGCCAGTACAAGACTTATACAAGACGAAGCCAGTAAATATTCCAATATGGATGGAGTGCAGGCTCACAAGGCCCCATTCCTATCTGAGGTGCAGTTAAGTACTAACTGATAGCTACTGGGGAGGGAGTAATTTTTCTTCAAGGATGTGGTTCCTTGTAGACTGACCGTGGTCCAGTGAATGAATAGCTCTATAGTCACACTGGCAGCCCTAAATTGACTTAGAAAGTTATTGAAATGAAAAGGAGGTAAATGGAGGATAATAAAGGGGAAGAGAGGAAGAAGAAGAAGCAATAATGAAGTCCAGAGTAGGAAATGAGAATGCCCAATAGGAGTTGGATAGGGAAGTGTTGGAGGAAAATATCTATGGAAAACTCAAAGAATATTTTTAAAGCATCAAACTTCTCTAAGGACTTGCCCTGGTCCATAGGCATAGCAGAGCTAGACTTTGACTCGTGGCTTATGACTCTTAAATTCACTGATTTTCACTGTCCCAGACTACTGGATGACATTTTGTCTTTTTTAATCTATGGAAATGGCCAGTTTTCCATCATCTGTGAAGCCATGGCAACTACCATGAAAATCACTTCACAAATGTCTTAATGTGCTTTTAAAAATCATTTATAGACTCAATTCATTTCTCTTCCACCTAGAAGCTAACTAATGAAAGTCTAAGAGCCCACCAGGATTCTGTGAGGACTCTAATATACTCACTGAGTACAATTTACTTTGAATATACACTATCCTGCAGTCAGCTAATCAATAGATAGTGATTAAATTATAAACATTTCAAGGTTTCCAATCTTTTTATTAACTGTCCTTCATAGCTGTACAGCCTAGTCATAGTTCAGGGACACTTAAAATGTTCACTGATATTTTAACAGAGGATGACTTTAAATGCTCTAACTGTGTTTGGCCAAGAGAAAATTGCAAGAATTAAAGAACAAGTCAAGAAAATGTTTGAGAATATGATTAAAGAGTCAGAAAGATCTAGTCTGAGTTCATGTAAAGTCTTTTCTTTTACTCACTGTCTGCAGAAAGATAACTGAACTTCTAGAAATCTTTAGTGTATTCATCCATAACATGTAGGTACTAATTTCATGGATGAAGGATGTTTATTGTGGGAAAAATTAGTTAACTGAAGCAAAGAGACTAGATAATAAGTTACCCCATTATTAAATCTTAGGAAGAACATTAACTTCTGCTATGTTCTTGTATGACTCTGGCCTAAATACCCTTGTTAATTTATTTGATCATAAAAAGGTTAAAGAAAGTGTTCAGTTCATTGCACTGGTATTAGAGTTTATGGGAGAGGAAAGAAAGAATTCCCCACTCAATGATCTATACATTCTTAACACTTAATAACTGCTAGGCACTACATGGTCCTCCTGAGCTCTGCCTCATCTCTTTTTGACACACCCTCCCCAGCTGTTGCTCAGCTCCACTCTGCAGCAGCCTCTTGCATCTCTCTCTCCTCACCGTGTCTACACTTGCTTCATAATTTCTGTATCTGGACCTGCTGTGTGGTTGAACTGAGGATTTACATGGCAATTTTGTCATGAACGGTGATGTGTTTTGAAAGAACCATTTAGAGGTTAATTTGCAGTATTATAAGATTGTTGAAATGGATGTTGAAGATAATTTAGACAAGTAAACCAATACTTCTAACTCTGCCTTTACTGTTCTTAAGTGATGGCCTACCCATGAGGTATACCATCTCTCTTCAGGGAGAGCTATTTTTATTTATTGTAAATATTTTTAGAATTTGTAGATCAATGAGTATCTGTTACTTCTACTCAGTGGAAGATAATAACAAAAATAAACAAAGGAAATGAGTTTTTGTATTCCATTGATACCTTATATATAAAAATGTATCTGTCATAGGTCTGCAATGCAGATGATACACATAACGTAAGACAACTTCAGGAAGATCTATCAAAAATATATTATTCTAATTTCTACTCTAAATATACTTTCTTTCAAATGTTTAATTTGTTATTACCAAATATGTTTATACATGTTTCTCTCTCGTCTCTACCATCTATACAAACTATATAGACTCTAATAAAAGTTTTCAATAAACACTAGTAATTTAAGAGTTAATAATAGCATTCATTTATTTCCTGTTCTTATTTAGATTTGGAATAAATGGATTTGGGGACATTCACTTTTTAAAATCTGAAACAAACTAATGTTCAAAGGGTGAGGTAACTTGCCTATATCTTCATAGTGAGTAGTTGATGCAATTAAGACTTGAATCCAGATCTATCTTCAACACAGACCCTCTTAGGCCACATCACAGTCTGAAGAATATTTGCCAAGCAGGCAATTTTCTTTCCTGGAGTAGCAAAATTTATACATAGAGACTGAACAATGAGTGGAAAAAAACCCCTACTGTTCTTAGGGATATTGTCTATCATGCTTTCTAGAACATTTTATATGGTTTTGGAGGAGATGATCAAGTTTATAAGCATAAACTTATTTAAAATGTGTTAAGGCTGTCATGCTGTACTCAGTTTTAATTATGTCAGAGAAATTTTGAAAATTAGAGTTTCATAGATACAACATCAGATATAGTCCAAGAATGAAGCATCCATGAGACTACATATATGGTTGTTTACATCAATTTATGTTCACTATATTCACATTTACATTGTGGGAAATTGGTACTGAGACAGCAAAAAATTTAGATGGAAACAAATTATAAGAATGAAAGAAAGCCCAAGTTCTACTCTATGATTGAAGAGAATTCAGCTTCATATATACACATTAATGTACAAAACCTTTAGAATGATATAAAAAGATATATTTTCAGCTAAACAGAAAAAAGCTATTTTGAACAGTGTCTTATAAATGACCACATATTTTAAGCAGTGTTTACGAAGTAAAACTTGCAATAAAAAGTACCTTAAATTTAAACTGATAGTCATTGTAGATTTTAAAAGTTTTATTTTACATCTCAACGTGACAGATAATGATAATAACTGCGTATTTGTGGGTCATAACGAGATGTTTTGATAAACCTATACCCTATATAGTTACCAAATTTGACTAATTAGTGTCCCTATTCCCTCAATATTTCTTTATGGTGAACACATTTGAAACTGTTCTTTGTAGATTGTTCAAATCACACACTGTATGCTTTATCATGTTGATAAATAGAACATTAGGACTTAAACATTCATTCTGTAGTTTTACCTGTAACTGTTAATTGATACTCATTGGCCAGCATCTTGCTTTGGTTTCCAATAGATGGTATCGTTATTCTGTGTTGATGTTGTACCACCTAGGGAGCCTATGGCTAGTTCTAGGTAGTCATTAAGTTCAGTTATTAGATTGAATCTGAAACTAAGTGAAGGACAAAGAAAATTTCTCTGACACTTAGATTTGGCTTTTACAAATAAATAAGGGAAGAAATAACAACAAAATGGAACTTAATAAAAGATTTGAGTAGAAAATTAAAAAGTTCAAGTAGCAGAATAAAAGGAAAATTGAGTAAGTGGGAGGATTTAGTTATATTGCAATAAAAACAGAAGAATTAAACATTTACTTGGGAAAATCCTGTAGGAAACAAATCAGGTTGAGAAATTATTGATACATTTTTGAATGAGAAGGAGTTTTGGAAACTGACTTTTCGTGTACAAATGATTTGAGAAATGCGATGGGGATGGTGATGCGTGTCTGTCATCCAAGCAATCAGAAGAGAGATGTTGAAAAATGATCCTAGGAGCTGAACGTTTCACTCCTAGATCAACAGTTAAATCTTGGTTCTGTTTTAAAGCAGCTAAAACCATTATGAATTCACTTACTTTTTAGCAAGTGGACATCTTATTTTCCTGTCATTCTATTTGAAAATTGTGATGTTTTTCTTTCAAATCTGTGATCACCAATCATCATGGGATTGCTAACATCTGGGATTTGAAATCATCTAGTAGACACAGAAGGAAGGTCTTTCCAGAGAGTATTAATTGTAGGGAGTTTGGGAGCTTCAACTTCAAAGTGCTCATCACTTTCCAACAGAAGCCAAGGTCAAGGGAAAGACGGTGCTGCATACTTTTGGTCTCAGTCTCTTCTTTCTGACCACACATATCTATTACTGTGCTTGCTGTTCTTCACTAATACCAGATGTTATCTTCCATAGCCTTTTAACATGAACTGAATCCCAGAAGCTTTCAAGGGAACTTCTATGACTTCAGCATGGGATCAAGACTGCTGGGACATCTGACTTTATAGACTGGACAACTACTGAGGTTCTCTGCATTTCATCAGAATATGCATTATTGAACCACTCAACTCCCTATTATACAAGACAATGTAGTAACTTTCCATATATTCCCTCTGTTCCTCTAGAGAACCCTATCTACTACAGAATTTGTATCCCTTTTATAATAATAATGAAATTACCTGCCTGGTCCCTACTACTTTGATGCCATAAATGACTGGGTTAACTTATTCCCTGAGCATTTTCTACCTCGCTAAACCTAAAGACTGAGTCGAGAATGGGTACCCTATATATAGCGAGGTAATGCATGGGGAAGCAACTTGTGAAAGTAGATTTCACTCTCTCTGATATGTTTTCATTATCCTCCCGATGATGTATATAATGTGGACCTGAGAAGTGCTGAAGTCATCGTGCTGAGAGTAGACTCCTAGGCTTGAGACACTCAGTTAAGTCTTCCCCAAAGTCAGAAGCTATTCTGAAGCCTGTGGTTGAGTGAGTTAATAAACCTTCCTTGACATGTGGGCTTAGTGAGTTTTCCTCCATTTATTCTTTTACTTATGCTTTTGTTTATTATCAAGAACCAATGGAATCAAAGGCCTGGAAAATCAAAGCAAATAGCAGTATCCCATGCTTTTGGGAGTTCCTCATTTTGCAGAAATTGAATCTCTGAAGAAAAAGTTATAAGTGTCTAACTGGTTTTAGATAAAAGACTGGAGCATGAGAAAAAAATGTCTGGTTTAGAGTTTTCAAAAAGAAAATTATGAGACAAGAGAAAAGGAAGAAAGGAAGAAGTGTTTTACTAGAGAACCAGAATAAAGAAACAGGACACAAAAACTTGTTCTGCTTCCACTCATATGGTAAACACTGAACCAGTGAATCCTGTGAAAATCTGAAAAGTTTGATCCAAATGCAAATCAACTCTGTTTCTATATAAAGCACTTAAATATCCCGAAGGCTCATGCAGATCAGAGTGGTTGGTGAGTGTCCAGAGTGGCCTTTGAAAGCAAAGAATGTTTTCTCTCCAGCTTATAATTGAGAATAAGTTGTCTGTCTAGAGTTAATTAGATTGATGTCAAGGATAAGTTACAAAGCCAGAAACATCTGAGAGATCAACTGTGTTATCTTTATCTGTAAGATCAATTTAAGCTATTATAAATAGCAGCTTGATTGTGTTTGGTACTCCTAGCTATGTTCAATTACATTCTATGTCATAGGAAAATGGTAGAGATTTTAAACCTTTCTTTTTAAAGAGTCATAACCAGAAATATTTTCTAATAAATTGAGATTTATAGTTTAGAATCTATATATGTATATATACATATGAATATATATATATATATATATATATATATTTGTCTTCTGGCTATAAAGATTGATCTTTGATAGGATAGTCTTGGACCCCTACATGCAAAATCAGAATGTGTAAAACAGAATAGCAAAAATTCATTGTAATGCCAACATGTTTTCTCTTCCATTTTTGATTTCATTTTCTACTTATACAGAATTCCTTTACTTTCTTTAAAAGCCTCATGCTTTTTGATGCTGTAACAGTTTCCTCCATACTGAAACATAGCCTTTTGGTGGGAGTGGGAGCTCATGGCACTTAGAAAGTAAACAAATCTTATATATCTGAAAAAAAATGAAGTGTAGAAGATTCATAAGGTCTATATCCAAGCCTATAGAACCAGTAAAGAAGACCAGAGAGGAGATGTTTCCACCTGTTGAGTTGCCTGCCCATCATGCATAGAGATCAAGGGTTGGAACTCTCTTGAATTGGTACTCAGGCTAGGCATGGTGATACAGTTACATTTGAGTTGCCCCTTCACCCATACTTCTGTATGGATCCCTAATTAAGTCATTCATTTGCCAAGCTGGATGTTGGCAGTGCCATTACTAGGCCTGTTGCTGGTGCTTTCTCTGGGGTGAGTAGACATGTGTTACATCTCCCTGAGGAAATGTCACACAGCATTTATAAGTAAAAGTTTATATCTTTTATTTATTGCATCTGCTACTTTCTCAACTGTTATATCCCCCCTTTGTCTGGTTTACTATAGCATTGTAGAGCCTTAAAATGGGAGAAGGGGACATAATAAATCCAGTTTAGTATTTCCTTGATATTTTATCCCAAGCAATAATGAGCTCCTCCACTTTGGTGGCTTTGTGTCCCCAGCAGTTGGCTCTATCACTCCAGAATATAATCCATTTCTTCTCATATGTCATAGTTCTTTAGGTATCCATTGGGAAACACACAGTAGAGGAGGTTGGGGTATCTACTATTAAGCTAGTCAATCAATAAATTTAATTATTTCTACATTATTAAAAAAGGACCCAATCCCCACTGTAAAAGTAGATACATGAACACTAGAAGATCAATAGAAAAGGGGGATAAAGGGAAATAAGCAGGTGGGACACTCTAACCCCAAATAAAGCCCAAACCCTCCTAGAGTTGGTAGTTTCCAATCTTGAGTATCTCCTCTGCTCACAGACTTCAACACTTTATTATTATTATTATTATTTCTTTTATTTTACATACTGACCATAGATTCCCCCCCTCCCTCTTCTCTTGTTCCTTCCATACACCTCCGATTTACTTCCCCCATCCACTCCTTCTCCATCTCCATTCAGAAAGAGGCAGGCCTCCCATGGGAGTTAATAAAGCATGGCAAATCTAGTTGAGGCAGGACCAAGCTACTCCTCCTGTATCAAGACTGGACAAAGCATTCCAGCATGGGGAACACGTTCCCAAAAGTCAGATAAAGTGCCAGGGACAGATCCTGATCCCACAAATAGACCAAACTATGAAACTTTCAGTCACATTCAGAGTGCCTTGGTCATTCCCATGCAGGCTTCCTAGTAGTTGGACTCCAACACTTTTTGATATATTTTACTTTCACATTGCCCTGACCTCCTTCTCTGTTGTCTAGTTCTTTAATTCATCTGAGAAAAGAACTTGCTTATTATCAGGTACAACTGATTCTCCACCAGTGAGTTATTTCTCAAATGCTGGTTCACAAGGTTTGGTTAGGAAGAGATCCTATTAAATATGTATTGAGCATCTTGTTAATTTGAATGTTCTCTCTCCGCCTTTTGGTCAGGTTGGATAAAGGTTTGTCTATTTTGTTGATTTTTCTCGAAGAACCAACTCTGTCTCATTGATTCTTTGTATTGTTTTCTTTGTTTCTATTTTGTTAATTTCAGCTTTCAATTTGATTATTCCCTGCAGTCAACTAGCAAGTGATGTGGGAAGTCTTTCTGTATATGTGTTGATTTTACTGATTAAAAAAGAACCTGCTTTGTGCCAATGGCTTAACAAAATATAGCTAGGCTAGCTAGGCTGGAAAGTATATATATATATATATATATATATATATATATATATATATATATATATATATATATAGAGAGAGAGAGAGAGAGAGAGAGAGAGAGATTAGGTAGAGTCAGAGAAACCATGTTGCTGCTCACAAGAAACAGATGCACCGGAACCTTGCTGGTAAGCCACAGTCACATGGTGATACACAGATTAATAAAAATGGATTCATTTCTGATGTAAGAGTTAGCCAGAAATTTGCTTAAGCTATTGGCCAAACAATATTGCAATTAATACAGATTTCTATGTGATTATTTTGGTAGTCTGAATGTCCAGGAAATGAACAAGCAGCCTCTCTCAACAAGCAAGTATTTTAATGCCAACTAGCATGTACTTTCATGCCAATTTTCTCCTCATATTATCACCAGTTATCTCAAACCAGAGTTCTTATCAACTTATTCTTCTATTCTAAATGATTTGATGTGTCCTGATTTGTAGCACAATTAATAAAAATCCAGAGACAGAAATTGGAGTTCAACCTGAGGGTCAAAAAAGCAAAACAGCCAGCCACTGGCTCTTACCTCTACAACAGTCTGAAATGGAGATTCCTCTAGGAATCTCAGAAAGAGACTGCAAGTGAGAGCTGACTCACTAGTGCTGGGATTAAAGGCATGCATCACTATTATCTGGTTTCTATGGCAAACTAGTGGGATTACTGGCATTAAAGTTGTGTGTCACCACTGCCTGATCTGTAAGGCTCATCAGTGTAATTCTTTTGTTCTCTGAACTTCAGGCAAGCTTTATTTTTTAAAATACAGATGTAATAGCACCGCACTGATTATCTATGAAATACTTCAAAACTTGTATACTTGATTAAAGCTTTTATCAAGCTTGGGGATTTATACACCAGGTAGGCAAATATGGTAATAGGTGTATTCCAAATTTAGCCCACAATTTCAGTTTTTGACTGTTTATGTCTTAGTCAGGGTTTCTGTTGCTCTGAATAGACACTACGACCATGGCTATCCTTATAAGGAAAGCATTTAATTGAGGGGATTCACTTAGAGTTTCAGAGATTTGGTCCATTATTGTTATAGTGGGGAACATGTTGACATGCAGGTACAAATGGTGCTGTAGGAGTAGCTGAGTATCCTATATCTTACAGACAACAGGAATTTGACTGAGACACTGGGTGGTAACCTGAGCATAGAAAACCTCAAAACCTGCCCCCATAGTGTCATGCTTCCTCCAACAAGGCCATACCCACTCCAACAAAGTCATACCTTCTAATAGTGCCACTCTCTATGAGATCATTGGGTTAATTACATTCAAACTACCACATTCCACTCCCTGTTCCCCATAAGCTTGTAAAAATATCATAATTCAAAATGAATTTGTTTCAATTTTAAAAGTTCCTGTAGTCTATAACATTTTCAACAATGCTTAAAAGTCCAAACTTCAAAGACCCTTCTGAGATTCATGCAATCTCTTAACTGTAATCCCCTATAAAATCAAAATCAAAAACAGATTGCATACTTCCAACATATAATGGCATAGATATACATTACCATTTCAAAACACAGGGAAGGTAGCATAGAGAGGAAATACTGGACCAAAGCTAGACCCAGAACCAGCTAGGCAAACTCCAAACTCTGCAGCTCCATGTCTGATGTCCAGTCACTCTTCAGATCTTCAACACTGTTCAGCTCTTTGACAGCAACACACTTCTTTCTCTTGGGCTGATTCCACTGCCTGTTAGCAACTCTCCTCAGCAGGTATCACACAGATCTGGCATCTCTAACATCACAGGTTCCCCAAGGCAATCTATGCTTCAACTTTATCGCTTCCTGCATTCAGGGACACCACTAACACATGCCTGGCCTTAGCAGCTTTATTCATAACTCCTTTCTTCCTTCTTTAACACTGAACCCAGAAAAATGTGACTGGAGCTGCCATATTCTGCTGCTTGCTGGGGCTGGAACTTGGCACACTCTTTCAATTACATCTTTGCCAGCTTTCTGTCTTTCACTGCCTAAGGCTGGCTGTCCTGAAATTTGATCTGTAGACCATACTCACCTCAAATTTGGAGAACTGCCATCCTCTGCCTCCCAGTGTTAGGATTAATGGTGTGTCCCACCACACCCTACTCTAAGCCCTTCTTTAATTCCCTTTTCACAAGTCAAAGACTTAGATGGGTAGAATCTTGCCTTGAGGTCATCATTCCCTTTACTCAACTTCTTAATCCATTTATCTTCTTGAACACAGGTTTTAACTCCATTCCACTTCCTGCTGCTCTTTTTTTTCGAAATTTACATTTTGTAATTTGCCCTCCTCATGTTACTCCTTTTCATTATACACGTTCATTAGAGTTATCACTAATAACCACATGACAATCTATATTAGGCTACTTTGAGATTTCTTCTGCCAATGGAGTTAATCCAAAACTCTTCACTTTAGCCTCAGACAGACTCTTTGGATAAGGACAAAAGGCAGTCACTTTCTTCACCCAAATATCACAAGAATGATATCTAGCAAAATACTAATATTCTTTTCCTTTGAAACCTCTTAAGTTAGCCCTCCACAGTTCAAATAACTAATAACACCACTGTCTTCCATGTTCCTACTGATATGGCCCATTAAGCAGTGCTTAAAGCGTTCCTGATTTTCTCACTCAAACTCCAGAAGCTTAAATTCCCCCACAAAAGTCATTTGTGGCTGTTATTCCTTCTTTATTAATTCTTCCTTTGGCTTCTTACATCTTTTTCAACCCTAGAACCAGAAAAAGAAAGCTAGGATGATCAGACTTTTTTATAGATCCAGGATACAGAGAAATATGAAAAAAATACAAAACAACAAAACAGCATTATGTTGAGCCACATACAGAGATATTAGTGAGAGAGGCTAAATGACTCAGGTATTTAGACCTAAAATCTTCATTTCTCCATCTTTTCCCCCACATTTATGTGACACTTCAGAATGTTGTTCTACACACACACACACACACACACACACACACACACACACGGGGGAGGGGAAGAGAGAATTCCTAAATTATAGCTTCCCTTCATAAACTCACTCATGAAAATTACTTGGAGTTGTTTGGAGTAGTTCTTTCTGTCTAGTAGAAATACTCAGTGCAAGATTTTTATAATTTAAAATATTCTAGAGGCCACAAAAATGTTTGAAAGAGGAAAATTAAATTTATTAATACACTATGTTTAATATAATACATGCAAACAGTATAAAACCAGCAACCATTATAAAATTATTAATGATTCATTCCAGAAAAAACCTGTTACATACATCATACTGACAAAGCATCTCAAATGCTCTATTATTACACATAGCCTCAGAGAAACATGAAGAGTAACATTTAATTTCTTAAAGTTTATTTTGAATTAGTTACAGATTAGTAAGATATTTCAAGGAAGCACCAACTGAGATACTAGGAAT